>NC_091039.1:7449517-8096856 GCF_041296385.1 Aphelocoma coerulescens | reverse complement strand
ACCCTAACCCTAACCCTAACCCTAACCCTAACCCTAACCCTAACCCTAACCCTAACCCTAACCCTAACCCTAACCCTAACCCTAACCCTAACCCTAACCCTAACCCTAACCCTAACCCTAACCCTAACCCTAACCCTAACCCTAACCCTAACCCTAACCCTAACCCTAACCCTAACCCTAACCCTAACCCTAACCCTAACCCTAACCCTAACCCTAACCCTAACCCTAACCCTAACCCTAACCCTAACCCTAACCCTAACCCTAACCCTAACCCTAACCCTAACCCTAACCCTAACCCTAACCCTAACCCTAACCCTAACCCTAACCCTAACCCTAACCCTAACCCTAACCCTAACCCTAACCCTAACCCTAACCCTAACCCTAACCCTAACCCTAACCCTAACCCTAACCCTAACCCTAACCCTAACCCTAACCCTAACCCTAACCCTAACCCTAACCCTAACCCTAACCCTAACCCTAACCCTAACCCTAACCCTAACCCTAACCCTAACCCTAACCCTAACCCTAACCCTAACCCTAACCCTAACCCTAACCCTAACCCTAACCCTAACCCTAACCCTAACCCTAACCCTAACCCTAACCCTAACCCTAACCCTAACCCTAACCCTAACCCTAACCCTAACCCTAACCCTAACCCTAACCCTAACCCTAACCCTAACCCTAACCCTAACCCTAACCCTAACCCTAACCCTAACCCTAACCCTAACCCTAACCCTAACCCTAACCCTAACCCTAACCCTAACCCTAACCCTAACCCTAACCCTAACCCTAACCCTAACCCTAACCCTAACCCTAACCCTAACCCTAACCCTAACCCTAACCCTAACCCTAACCCTAACCCTAACCCTAACCCTAACCCTAACCCTAACCCTAACCCTAACCCTAACCCTAACCCTAACCCTAACCCTAACCCTAACCCTAACCCTAACCCTAACCCTAACCCTAACCCTAACCCTAACCCTAACCCTAACCCTAACCCTAACCCTAACCCTAACCCTAACCCTAACCCTAACCCTAACCCTAACCCTAACCCTAACCCTAACCCTAACCCTAACCCTAACCCTAACCCTAACCCTAACCCTAACCCTAACCCTAACCCTAACCCTAACCCTAACCCTAACCCTAACCCTAACCCTAACCCTAACCCTAACCCTAACCCTAACCCTAACCCTAACCCTAACCCTAACCCTAACCCTAACCCTAACCCTAACCCTAACCCTAACCCTAACCCTAACCCTAACCCTAACCCTAACCCTAACCCTAACCCTAACCCTAACCCTAACCCTAACCCTAACCCTAACCCTAACCCTAACCCTAACCCTAACCCTAACCCTAACCCTAACCCTAACCCTAACCCTAACCCTAACCCTAACCCTAACCCTAACCCTAACCCTAACCCTAACCCTAACCCTAACCCTAACCCTAACCCTAACCCTAACCCTAACCCTAACCCTAACCCTAACCCTAACCCTAACCCTAACCCTAACCCTAACCCTAACCCTAACCCTAACCCTAACCCTAACCCTAACCCTAACCCTAACCCTAACCCTAACCCTAACCCTAACCCTAACCCTAACCCTAACCCTAACCCTAACCCTAACCCTAACCCTAACCCTAACCCTAACCCTAACCCTAACCCTAACCCTAACCCTAACCCTAACCCTAACCCTAACCCTAACCCTAACCCTAACCCTAACCCTAACCCTAACCCTAACCCTAACCCTAACCCTAACCCTAACCCTAACCCTAACCCTAACCCTAACCCTAACCCTAACCCTAACCCTAACCCTAACCCTAACCCTAACCCTAACCCTAACCCTAACCCTAACCCTAACCCTAACCCTAACCCTAACCCTAACCCTAACCCTAACCCTAACCCTAACCCTAACCCTAACCCTAACCCTAACCCTAACCCTAACCCTAACCCTAACCCTAACCCTAACCCTAACCCTAACCCTAACCCTAACCCTAACCCTAACCCTAACCCTAACCCTAACCCTAACCCTAACCCTAACCCTAACCCTAACCCTAACCCTAACCCTAACCCTAACCCTAACCCTAACCCTAACCCTAACCCTAACCCTAACCCTAACCCTAACCCTAACCCTAACCCTAACCCTAACCCTAACCCTAACCCTAACCCTAACCCTAACCCTAACCCTAACCCTAACCCTAACCCTAACCCTAACCCTAACCCTAACCCTAACCCTAACCCTAACCCTAACCCTAACCCTAACCCTAACCCTAACCCTAACCCTAACCCTAACCCTAACCCTAACCCTAACCCTAACCCTAACCCTAACCCTAACCCTAACCCTAACCCTAACCCTAACCCTAACCCTAACCCTAACCCTAACCCTAACCCTAACCCTAACCCTAACCCTAACCCTAACCCTAACCCTAACCCTAACCCTAACCCTAACCCTAACCCTAACCCTAACCCTAACCCTAACCCTAACCCTAACCCTAACCCTAACCCTAACCCTAACCCTAACCCTAACCCTAACCCTAACCCTAACCCTAACCCTAACCCTAACCCTAACCCTAACCCTAACCCTAACCCTAACCCTAACCCTAACCCTAACCCTAACCCTAACCCTAACCCTAACCCTAACCCTAACCCTAACCCTAACCCTAACCCTAACCCTAACCCTAACCCTAACCCTAACCCTAACCCTAACCCTAACCCTAACCCTAACCCTAACCCTAACCCTAACCCTAACCCTAACCCTAACCCTAACCCTAACCCTAACCCTAACCCTAACCCTAACCCTAACCCTAACCCTAACCCTAACCCTAACCCTAACCCTAACCCTAACCCTAACCCTAACCCTAACCCTAACCCTAACCCTAACCCTAACCCTAACCCTAACCCTAACCCTAACCCTAACCCTAACCCTAACCCTAACCCTAACCCTAACCCTAACCCTAACCCTAACCCTAACCCTAACCCTAACCCTAACCCTAACCCTAACCCTAACCCTAACCCTAACCCTAACCCTAACCCTAACCCTAACCCTAACCCTAACCCTAACCCTAACCCTAACCCTAACCCTAACCCTAACCCTAACCCTAACCCTAACCCTAACCCTAACCCTAACCCTAACCCTAACCCTAACCCTAACCCTAACCCTAACCCTAACCCTAACCCTAACCCTAACCCTAACCCTAACCCTAACCCTAACCCTAACCCTAACCCTAACCCTAACCCTAACCCTAACCCTAACCCTAACCCTAACCCTAACCCTAACCCTAACCCTAACCCTAACCCTAACCCTAACCCTAACCCTAACCCTAACCCTAACCCTAACCCTAACCCTAACCCTAACCCTAACCCTAACCCTAACCCTAACCCTAACCCTAACCCTAACCCTAACCCTAACCCTAACCCTAACCCTAACCCTAACCCTAACCCTAACCCCTAACCCTAACCCTAACCCTAACCCTAACCCTAACCCTAACCCTAACCCTAACCCTAACCCTAACCCTAACCCTAACCCCTAACCCTAACCCTAACCCTAACCCTAACCCTAACCCTAACCCCTAACCCCTAACCCCTAACCCCTAACCCTAACCCTAACCCTAACCCTAACCCCGCCCTCTGCCCCTGGGCCCTCCCCCTAGGCCCGCCCCCCGGCCCTGGGCCCGTCCCCTGAGCCCGCCCCTAGCTCTAGGCCCGCCCCCTACCCCTGGACCCTCCCCCTGGGCCCACCCCTGGCCCTAGGCCCGCCCCCCTGGCCCTGGACCTGCCCCCTGGGCCCGCCTCTGGCCCTAGGCCCACCCCCTCGGCCCACCCCTAGCCCTAGGCCTGCCCCCTGGGCCCCTACCCCTAGCCCTGGGCCCCTGACCCCTGGCCCTAGACCCTGGACCCCTGGCCCTGGGCCTTGGACCCCTAACTTTGGGCCCGTAACCCCGGGCCCCGGGCCCTGCACCCCTAGCCCTGGGCCCCTGCACCCCTAGCCCCTGGACCCCTAGCCCTGGACCCCTGGCCCCTAACCCTGGGCCCCTGCACCCCTAGCCCCTGGCCCTGTACCCCTAGCCCTGGGCCCCTGGCCAATGGCCCTGGCCCTGGGCCCCTAGCCCTGGACCCCTAGCCCTGGACCTCTGACCCCTGGCCCTACACCCCTAGCCCTGGGTCCCTGGACCCCTGCACCCCTAACCCCTGGCCCTGGATCCCTAGCCCTGGACCCCTGGCCCTGGGCCCCTAGCTCTGTACCCCTAGTCCTGGGCCCCTGGCCAATAGCCCTGCACCCCTGGCCCCTGGCCCTGGCCCCCTAGCCCTGGACCCCTGACCCCTAGCCCTGCACCCCTAGCCCTGGATCCCTGGACCCCTGCGCCCCTAACCCCTAGCCCTGGACCCCTAGCCCTGGACCCCTGGCCCCTAACCCTGAGCCTCTGCACCCCTGGCCCCTGGCCCTGGACCCCTGGCCCTGTACCCCTAGCCCTGGGCCCCTGGCCAATAGCCCTGGCCCTGGGCCCCTGGCCCTGCGCCCCTAGCCCTGGACCCCTAGCCCTGGACCTCTGACCCCTGGCCCTACACCCCTAGCCCTGGATCCCTGGACCCCTGCACCCCTAACCCCTGGCCCCCTAGCCCTGGGCCCCTAGCTCTGTACCCCTAGCCCTGGGCCCCTGGCCAATAGCCCTGCACCCCTGGCCCCTGGCCCTGGACCCCTAGCCCTGGACCCCTGACCCCTAGCCCTGCACCCCTAGCCCTGGATCCCTGGACCCCTGTGCCCCTAACCCCTGGCCCTGGACCCCTAGCCCTGGGCCCCTGGCCCCTAGCCCTGCACCCCTGGCCCCTGGCCCTGGGCCCCTGACCCCTAGCCCTGCACCCCTGGCCCTGGATCCCTGGCCCCTAGCCCTGGATCCCTGGCTCCTGGCCCTGGACCCCTGACCCTGTGGCCCCTGGCCTGTGGCCCCTAACCCTGCCTCCTACCCTGCACACCTGTCCCTAGCCTGTGCTCCTCACCTGTGCCTGCATCCCTCGCCCTGCCTCTTGCCCTGTACCTGCACCCCTGACCTGTGATCCTCGTGTGCACCTGCACCCCTAGTGTGTGGTCCCTACTTGCACCTGCACCCCTAACCTGTGCTCATTTGAACCTCCACCCCTAACCTGCACTCCTTCCCTGTGCCTGCACCCCTGGCCCTTGCTCCTCACCTGCACCTGGCACCCCTAGTGGGCACCTGTGCCCCTACCCTGTGTACTACTGTCCCCTTTGGCCCCTGGCCCTTACCTGCTGGTCTCTGGCTGGCGTGCGTTGTCCCTTGTGTGGTGGGCTCCTGCCGTGGTCCTGGTGGTGGGGCTCTGGCATTGTATGGGTATTGGGGCTATAGGGTTGGGGTCAGGGCTGAGGCTGCGGTTAGGGTTTGGGGCTGGGGTCGGGTGGGGAGGGTGCTGGCATGGGCTCAGCATTTTAGATTATTGCCTCCGGCTGTGGGGAGGGTGCTGGCAAGGGCTCAGCATTTTGGATTATTGCCTCCGGCTGTGGGGAGGGTGCTGGCATGGGCTCGGCATTCAGGGTGATTGCCTCCAGCTGTGGGGAGGGCTGCTGCCTGGGGCTGCTTTTTGGGGGGAATGGGGTGTTGTTTGGGGTCCTGGTTAAGGTTAGGTTTAGGGAATGGGGCTTGTGTATCGTACCTCTTGTGTTTGTTGTGGAGTGTGTGGTTTCTGAGCCCGTTCTCTTTATTCCCTGGCTTCCCCCTGGGCTCTTAGCCTTTATTATATTCTCCTGCTGCCTCCCCCTTGGGCTCTTGGCCTTTATTATGCCCCCCTGTACTCTCCCCCTGGGCTCTCAGCCTTTATTGTGTCCCTCCTTAGCTGCCACCCTTTTTGTGGTTTTCTAACCTTTTTTGTGTGGGTGTTCTCCTTCCGTGGGGGCTATGCCGCTCTCCTGGTGTTGGGGGGTCTGCCTGCTGTGGCTGGGTGGGCTAAAATGGTGGCCTGAGGGGTGCTGTGGGGTGGTGTGCGACTGGCGGGAAGGGGGGGCTGCCCTGAGGGGAGCCGGGATGGCGGGAAGGGCCGCCGTGAGGCGGCGCGGGGTGGGGGGGGTCCCCTGAGGGGACCCGCGGGCGGCGAGGGGCGGGAGCTGCCCTGAGGGGGGTCGCAATGGCGGGAAGGGCTGCCGTGAGGCGGCGCGGGGTGGGGGGGGTGCCCTGAGGGGACCCGCGGGCGGCGAGGGGCGGGGGATACCCTGAGGGGGGCTGTAATGGCGGGGGAGCTGCCCTGAGGGGACCCGCGGGCGGCGAGGGGTGGGGGGTGCCCTGAGGGGGTCCGGGGTACCGGGAGGGGCTGCCGTGAGGCGGCGTGGGGTGGGGGGGTGCCGTGAGGGAACCCGCGGGCGGCGAGGGGCGGGGGATACCCTGAGGGGGGCTATAATGGCGGGAGGGGCTGCCGTGAGGCGGCGGGGGGTGCCGTGAGGGGACCCGCGGGCGGCACGGGGCGGGGGATACCGTGAGGGGACCCGGAGTGGCGGGAGGGGGGAGCGGCGGGGGGGTGTGAGGCGGCGGAGCGGTGCGGGAGCGGTGGGGGGGTGGCGGCGGCTCACGGAGGGCTGGCGGGTGGCTCCAGGCGGCGGCGGAGTGGTGCGGGACCGGCGGCGGCTCACGGAGGGCTGGCGGGTGGCTGCGGGCGGCGGCGGGTACCGGACCGGTGGGCTCTGGCTGCCGGCAGGTGCAGGGTCGGCGCGGGACTGGCGGAGGGGCGGTGCCGGGGGCGGGAAATACCGTGAGGGGAGAGGGGCGGGGCTAGGTTTCGCGCGCGCGCGAAAGAGGGGGCGGAGCCGGGGGCGGGGCGGCGTGAGGGGAGGGGGGCGGGGCTAGATTTCGCGCGCGCGCGAAGGAGGGGGGCGGTGCCGGGGGCGGGGCAGCGTGAGGGGAGGGGGCGGGGCAGCGTGAGGGGAGGGGGCGGGGCTACGTTTCGCGCGCGCGCAAAAGAGGGGGCGGTGCCGGGGGCGGGGCGGCGTGACGCAAGCGCCGGGGGCGGTGCCGGGGGCGGAGCGGCGTGACGCAAGCGCCGGGGGCGGTGCCGGGGGGCGGTGCGGCGTGACGCAAGCGCCGGGGGCGGTGCCGGGGGGCGGTGCGGCGTGACGCAAGCGCCGGGGGCGGTGCCGGGGGGCGGTGCGGCGTGACGCAAGCGCCGGGGGCGGTGCCGGGGGCGGAGCGGCGTGACGCAAGCGCCGGGGGCGGTGCCGGGGGCGGAGCGGCGTGACGCAAGCGCCGGGGGCGGTGCCGGGGGGCGGAGCGGCGTGACGCAAGCGCCGGGGGCGGTGCCGGGGGCGGTGCGGCGTGACGCAAGCGCCGGGGGCGGTGCCGGGGGCGGAGCGGCGTGACGCAAGCGCCGGGGGCGGTACCGGGGGGCGGAGCGGCGTGACGCAAGCGCCGGGGGCGGTGCCGGGGGCGGTGCGGCGTGACGCAAGCGCCGGGGGCGGTGCCGGGGGCGGAGCGGCGTGACGCAAGCGCCGGGGGCGGTGCCGGGGGCGGTGCGGCGTGACGCAAGCGCCGGGGGCGGTGCCGGGGGGCGGTGCGGCGTGACGCAAGCGCCGGGGGCGGTGCCGGGGGGCGGTGCGGCGTGACGCAAGCGCCGGGGGCGGTGCGGCGTGACGCGGCCCGGAGGGGGGCGGAGCGGCGTGACGTCGGCAGCAGGGGCGGTGCCGGGGGGGTGGCGACTGGGGCCGGGCGGGGGGGGCGTGTGGCGGGGGCCAGGGGGGCGGTGACCGGGGCTGGGGGGCGGCGTGTGGCGCGGGCCAGGGGGGTGGCGACCGGGGCCAGGGGGGCGGCGACCGGGGCCGGGGGGGGGCGTGTGGCGCGGGCCAGGGGGGCGGCGACCGGGGCCGGGGGGGGGCGTGTGGCGCGGGCCAGGGGGGCGGTGACCGGGGCCGGGGGGGGCGTGTGGCGCGGGCCAGGGGGGCGGCGACCGGGGCCGGGGGGGGGCGGCGACCAGGGCCGGGGGGCATGTGGCGCGGGCCGGGGGGGGCGGCGACTGGGGCTGGGCGTGTGACGCATATGTGGGGGGTGGGGGCCTGTGATGAATGGGGGAGGGGGCTTGGGGTGAGTGATAGGTGTGGGGGGGTATCCCATTACCTAATTCAATTACTGCTCCAGATGGGAGTAGCTATGTGATGACTAATTGATTCAATTAGTTGCTCCCAGGTGGGGCAGTAATTAGGGGCCCTATATACTATATATAAAAAGAAGAAAAATAATAAGTCTGGTGCAGCAGTAGGGCTTTTAATGCTCCCTGGGAGTAAAAATTCTATATGTAAAACTTTTTTTTTTTTTACTCCCAGGGAGCATTAAAAGCCCTACTGCTGCTTTTTTAAATTTAAGCTATAAAGAAAAGTAAACTTTATTTCTAACAAAAGTTAGAAATAAAGTTAGAGAGAAAGAGAGAAAAGCAAAGTAGAAAAGTTAAAGTTAGAGAGAAAGAGAGAAAAGCAAAGTAGAAAAGTTAAAGTTAGAGAGAAAGAGAGAAAAGCAAAGTAGAAAAGTTAAAGTTAGAGAGAAAGAGAAAGAGAGAAAAGCAAAGTAGAAAAGTTAAAGTTAGAGAGAAAGAGAAAGAGAGAAAAGCAAAGTAGAAAAGTTAAAGTTAGAGAGAAAGAGAGAAAAGCAAAGTAGAAAAGTTAAAGTTAGAGAGAAAGAGAAAGAGAGAAAAGCAAAGTAGAAAAGTTAAAGTTAGAGAGAAAGAGAGAAAAGCAAAGTAGAAAAGTTAAAGTTAGAGAGAAAGAGAAAGAGAGAAAAGCAAAGTAGAAAAGTTAAAGTTAGAGAGAAAGAGAAAGAGAGAAAAGCAAAGTAGAAAAGTTAAAGTTAAAGAGAAGGAGAAAAGAGAAAAAGTAGAAAAGTTAAAGAGAGAGAAAAGCAAAGTAGAAAAGTTAAAGTTAGAGAGAAAGAGAAAAGCAAAGTAGAAAAGTTAAAGTTAGAGAGAAAGAAAGAGAAAAAGAAAAGCAAAGTAGAAAAGTTAAAGTTAGAGAGAGAGAAAGAGAAAAAGCAAAGTAGAAAAGTTAAAGTTAGAGAGAGAGAAAGAGAAAAAGAGAAAAGCAAAGTAGAAAAGTTAAAGTTAGAGAGAGAGAAAGGGAAAAAGAGAAAAGCAAAGCAAAGTAGAAAAGTTAAAGTTAGAGAGAGAGAAAAAGAAAAGCAAAGTAGAAAAGTTAAAGTTAGAGAGAAAGAGAAAAAGAGAAATGCAAAGTAGAAAAGTTAGAGGGAAAGAGAAAAGCAAAGCAGAAAAGTTAGAGGGAAGGAGAAGAGCAAAGTTGAAAAGTTAGAGAGAAACAGGAAAGTAAAGTAGAAAAGTTAAAGAGAAAGGGGAAAGTAAAGCAAAAGAGTCAGCGGGAAAGAGAAAAGTAAAGTTTAAAAGTTAGAGAGAGAGAGAAAGCAAAGTTAAAGACAGAAAAGTAGAGTTGGAGAGAAGAGGAAAGAGAAAAGTAGAGAAAACACAGGAATAAAGACAAACAGAGGAACAAAGAAGAGTTAAAAGAGAAAAATAGAGAAGGACAGAAACAGAGTTAAAGAGAAAAAGAGAGAGACAAAGCAATAAGGAGAAATAGGAAAGCAAAGAAACAGAGTTCTAGAGAAGCAAAGAAATGGAGTCAGAGACAAACAAGGAAATAGTTAAAGAGAAATAGGGAAATAAACCTAGAGAGAAACATAATTGGAGAGAGTGAGGAGAAACTGAGAGACAGAGGTAGAAACAATGAGAAAAAGAAAAACAGACACAGAAATAAAGATAGACAGAGAAAAGTAAAGTGAAGCAAAGCAAGAAATACAGTGAATAAATGACTAAACCACACCAAAGAAAGACAGGAGCCAAGGAAGGAGGGGGGGGCTGGGGATCTTTATTAGGGTTTTAGAGTTTATTCAACTTTATTGAATGGATTTTTGTATTTACACTCTAGCACAATATACAGAAACAACAATGTATACAAATAAAGTACAAATACAATCCATATACACACTGGTAAAAGTCCTATTTGCATACAGAGCAATACATGGAAATACAGCAGCAGACACAAATACAGACCAATACAGAGCAGCACAAGGCAAATACATATCAATACAATATAACAATTACTCTATTTCTGGAAAACTTGCTACATTTTGTTTTATTGTTACAGAAAACCCAAAACAACAGCACCACAGGGAGAAAATACCAGTCATCCACCACACACACCTCTTTCAGCTTCCACACAACCCCACCATTGCTCTCATTGCAACCACTCTCCCCCCCCCCCAGGCTGCTCAGGAACGGGGTTCCCGAGAGCCTCCAAATTGTCCTGCCTGACAAAACCCCGGCCCAGCACGGTCCGCACCCAAACCTTGGCAATGAACGTCGCCTCGCAGACCGGCCGGGACCGAGGAAAAAAAAACCCAGCCGGGGGGGAAAAAAAAAAAAACCCCCCCAGCTGGGGTTTTTTTATTCTAAATTTAAAAATGTGTTGAAAAACCTGAAAGGCAAAAACCAAACACACAAGGTTAGAACCATTCCACCACACACACACCTCTTTCAGCTTCCACACAATCCCACCATCATCTCAACCACTCTCCCCCACCCTGGCTGCTCGGGAACGGGGTTCCCGAGAGCCTCCAAATCGTCCTGCCTGACAAAACCCCGGCCCGGCACGGTCCGCACCCAAACCTTGGCGATGAACGTCGCCTCGCAGACCGGCCGGGACCGAGGAAAAAAAAACCCAGCCGGGGGGGAAAAAAAAAAAAACCCCCCCAGCTGGGGTTTTTTTATTCTAAATTTAAAAATGTGTTGAAAAACCTGAAAGGCAAAAACCAAACACACAAGGTTAGAACCATTCCACCACACACACACCTCTTTCAGCTTCCACACAATCCCACCATCATCTCAACCACTCTCCCCCACCCTGGCTGCTCGGGAACGGGGTTCCCGAGAGCCTCCAAATTGTCCTGCCTGACAAAACCCCGGCCCGGCACGGTCCGCACCCAAACCTTGGCGATGAACGTCGCCTCGCAGACCGGCCGGGACCGAGGAAAAAAAAACCCAGCCGGGGGGGAAAAAAAAAAAAACCCCCCCAGCTGGGGTTTTTTTATTCTAAATTTAAAAATGTGTTGAAAAACCTAAAAGGCAAAAACCAAACACACAAGGTTAGAACCATTCCACCACACACACACCTCTTTCAGCTTCCACACAATCCCACCATCATCTCAACCACTCTCCCCACCCTGGCTGCTCGGGAACGGGGTTCCCGAGAGCCTCCAAATCGTCCTGCCTGACAAAACCCCGGCCCGGCACGGTCCGCACCCAAACCTTGGCGATGAACGTCGCCTCGCAGACCGGCCGGGACCGAGGAAAAAAAAACCCAGCCGGGGGGGAAAAAAAAAAAAACCCCCCCAGCTGGGGTTTTTTTATTCTAAATTTAAAAATGTGTTGAAAAACCTGAAAAGCAAAATCCAAACACACAAGGTTAGAACCATTCCACCACACACACACACACACACACACACCACACCTCTTTCAGCTTCCACACAACCCCACCATCATCTCAACCACTCTCCCCACCCTGGCTGCTCGGGAACGGGGTTCCCGAGAGCCTCCAAATCGTCCTGCCTGACAAAACCCCGGCCCGGCACGGTCCGCACCCAAACCTTGGCGATGAACGTCGCCTCGCAGACCGGCCGGGACCGAGGAAAAAAAAACCCAGCCGGGGGGGAAAAAAAAAAAACCCCCCCAGCTGGGGTTTTTTTATTCTAAATTTAAAAATGTGTTGAAAAACCTGAAAGGCAAAAACCAAACACACAAGGTTAGAACCATTCCACACACACACACTCACAGGCAGACACAACCACATAAGCACACACAACCTCTCACACACAGATACAGTCACACACTCTTCAGCTTACACAGTGACTGTAGCCATTCATCAAAACACTCCACCAATGAAAATACTTCGATACATCTTCCCTGGCTGCCGCTCCTCGACATCGAGCCGTAGATTCCGGGAAAATCGGTAGCATCTGTGACCGTGGAGATCCAAAGCCACCTCGGGACCTGCAAGAAAATGTGAAGCGGTCAGAGAGTGGCCCGTGGCTAGGAGTTATCCCCACACCAGGCCCATAAATTTTCTACCCAAAACCCCACAGAAAATAAATGAACCCTTAAGTTTTATGACTGTTCTACCTAACTGTGACTCTACATGCCAGGGCAGGGCGGCTCCGACCCTAAGCGGCGCACAGAGGGGCGGCACCCCAAATTAAGAAAAGATGACACGAGGGCTTGAGATGAGTCTCCAGAAGATTAATTCTTGAGCGCAATACACTTAGAGGCGATGGAACCTACTGAAATACTGCGGTCATGGAGGGAGGGTCCGATACCCTCCCTCTAGAGGTCCAAGGGAATGACATGTGAAAAGAAGCCAGTACTAAAACTGAGAAGGAAGATAGATGAGAACATCTTGTGTACTTCCTCCAGTCTCAAGAAGTGAAAAGGTAAAGATGCCAGAATAAGCCCCATCTGGGAAAGTAGGCAAGTAGAGTACAGCCAATACGGCCCAGAACAATGCAAAAAAAGTCACTGATATGCAACAAAGCCCTGTGACACAGAGGACAATGGACACTACATAACATAGACACAACCTACAGAACATAGACACAAGTTGAAACTGCCCAGCAGTCTCACCTGATGGACCCAAGATTCCTACTGCAAGATGAGCCAGAGGCCGATGATGCCAAAGGAAAGAAAGCTCTATGGCAATAGCACATGATAGCAAAACATAAGTCCTTACAAGAAGTTGGTACCAAAGCTGTTAAGAGGATGCTCAAGCTCAGTAGGCCTAGAGAAGAAGGCAACAACTGCTGGGGGACCGGGGCGATCGCTCCGGACCCAAAGGCGAGCTCCTGGGCCAAAAGGTTTTGCGATGACATCAAGACTCGGAGAAGGCCGATGACATGAAGCTCGTGAGAACACGGAGACGGGTCGGAACCGTCCTGCCCGGCAAAAGGTCGGGTGATGCTGAGGAGAAACCCTCTCCCTTTACTTCTAAGGGGCCTATCCCTCTACAGCCCTCTCCTCTAAGCTAACTTCAAATTGCCTCCTGCAAGTCCAAAGGGTTTTCCCTTGTCCCCACCACCGATCCCAACACTTAGCTTTTGGAAGACGAGCCGACAAAATCCATCCTCAATGGAAATGAGCACACGGGCGCCATGGATGTTGATACGGTCCCCAGGGTCTGTTTTGGTGGCTGCAAAAATTCAGAAAAAAAATTCAGACCGCAGTGAGACGTCCCAAAAGCGACCCCTTCCGCAAGGCCTCCCTCCCTCCTAAGGGCCCAGGCTCGCTTACCTGCCGCTTCCAAACTTCACCTCCGCAGCTGCTCACGGCACCTAAGACAACAAAACAGAAAACGTCACTGTGGCCCTCGAGAATATTAATCCCCAGGGGTCCTCCGCACCAGTACCCTGGCTCACCTCAAATCTTCATCCGATTCCAGAGGCGGCCCAGAAAATACCTGCAAAGCGAAAAGGTACATGCTTAGCACACTGCCACATACCGCTCGCCTATTACTTGCCCCACTTAAAGGCCAACTCACCTGATTGTCTCTACTTCTTGGCACATCCAAGGCAGCAGCAGCACCTGCAAAGAAACAAAGCAAAAAACATCCTGAAAGACTCTGAAATCACAACCTCCCCCCTCCAATTAAAGTACACTGTACCTATAGCTTAAGCTTGCACCCACCTGGCTGCCAGCATCCCCGACCGGGACATCTTGCCAGTGGACCGCCTAAAATGCGCAAAAAATAACAGATGCTTAGAGCTGCACCAGAAATTGATAAGTGAGGAAGAAGAACTAGTTCAGTCCACTAGTCACCACTTACCTCACTCACTTCACCTTGATGGCTGAGATCCAGCTTGACCTCCTAAAAATAAAGACAAAGAACAATGCTGTAACACAGCCACCATTTGCGCTTGCTCCACAAACACAAATGGTGACTGACCTTCCGGTGGGAACCCCGTCACCCGGTCCAGGGCGCTCTGCCACGGATTTAATCCCTCCGCATCTGAAAGAAAGCGATGACAAAAGTCAAAGTGCTGCATGAGAACTTCACAGCCCCAGCTATCTTGTGTCAATCTAGGAATACCATCTAGAGGCCAAACTACAGCCTACACCACAAGTTACAAGTCCCCAGGCCTTGTCCTATTACACCCATATGCCAGACCGTGCAGCAGGGCAGAGCAGCTCCGGGCCAAATTTACGCAGACACCTGTGACACAGGAAAGGACAAAGGAGGGGATGCGATGAAGAGAGAAAACCCTCGTAGAGAAGAACGATCGCAAGGACCGAGAGACCGAGGAATGAGATGACCTAGGCGAGACCGACGGTGAGCCGATGAGGCTCGAAGAACCCCGGCGGAAGGACTTATTCCGAGAACCGCAAAGACGGATGCCCGAGAATCGTACGGTCAGAATCCTCTACCGCTCTTTGCATTCTGACAAGTCCTAATCCGCTATAATGGATCATTGCGGCATACAGCTGTGAATACAGCTCAGAACAAGACCATAAAAGACATCTGACTCGACGCTTCTAAAGAGAGATGCGATTCTGATACACCTCCAAGCTCTTGAGTCAAAGGATCGATGGTATCGGCACCGGGCCAAAGAGCACCGAGAGCAGAGATGCTAAGAATAACACCCAACATTTCCAATAAGCATCTCAAAGGGCTAAGGCAAAAGACCTGCAACAGAAGATGCCCAAAAGACACAGAACATACAATAGACAAGTGACACACACCGGGACTGCTCTGCTCTGCACACCTCGGCATTGTGATCAAAAGTGAGACTTGCCCTTTATGTGGCCTAAGGGGCCCCTTCCTGGACATCCCCACCTCCATATCTGACTCAAAAATCCCTCCCGGCGAGCCCTGACCCAACACCGCACATTCATTCCCTCAGTGGATTGTAGCCCTCAACTTATCTCTCAGGCATCTGGAGATGGGAATCCTCCTCAGGCACAACAGAAGGCCGGCTCACCCTCTGGGAAGCTCCTGTCATCACCGGGCTGTCGTCTCCTAGTCAGCCACAATAAAGAAAACCAAACATCACTACAGGAACTTAGTGGCACGTCGGCCAAAGCCCCGACAATTCCGCTACTCACCGTCCCCTAAGAAGGCCGGGGTCCTCCGACCGCACGCTTCGGCCACGCTCCGAGGCCGACGCCGTCATCGCGGGGTACGCCTGGGTTAAGAGGAGACAAGGTGGTGTGGCATTGCTGAAACTTAAGTGGACCCTCCCTCCTCCTCCCTCCCTGACTCACCGCAACTCCACGGCCGTGGATGTACCGGAAGGTACCTCAGAAGAGAAAATGTAAAGGCTTCGTTGCAGAGTCCCGTAATACTTCCAGAGCGCTCACGACGGTGGCAAACCGGGTCTGTCGGGCGGTCGGCGAGAAGGTTCGGCATAAAAAAAGCGGACCCCCTAAAACACACAAATGACAATGGATGCTTAGAACTGCACCGGAAATTGATAACCGAGCAATAACAACTCGTTCTGTCCACCGGTCACCGCTTACCTCGCTCCATCGACCTTGACTACTGCTATCCAGCTTTACCTCCTGAAAGCAAAGACAAAGAACAATGCTGTAACATAGCCACCATTTACAGTTACCCCACAAACACAGACGGCGACTGACCTTCTTGCGGGAACCCCCTCGCCCGGTCTTGGGCGCCCTGACACAGATTTCATCCATCTGCATCTGAAAGAAAGCGATGACAAAAGTCAGAGTCCTGCATGATAACAGCTCCAGGCATCCTGTGTCAATCTAGGAATACCAGCTAGAGGCCAAACTACACCCTATATTACAGATTTCAAGGCCTTGGGACTTGTCCTACTGCACCTATACACCAGACTACACGGCGGGGCAGAGCAGCTCCGGGCCAAACCCATGCAGGCACCCGTGACACAGGAAATGACAAACGAGGAGATGCGATGAAGAGAGAAAACTCTGGCAAGAGGAATGACCGCAAGGACCGAGAGAATGCGGAGCGAGATGATCTCGGCGAGACCGACGAGGCTCGAAGAAGATGCTAGCGGAAGGGCTTATTCCGAGAACCGCAAAGATGGATGCCCGAGAATCGTACGGTCAGAATCCTCTACCGCTCTTTGCATTCTGACAAGTCCTAATCCTCTGTAATGGATCACTGCGGTGCAGAGCTGTGAATATAGCTCAGAACAAGACCATAAAAGACCTCTGACTCAATGCCTCTGAAGGGAGATGCGATTCCAGTGTGCATCCAAGCTCGTCGGTCAAAGCTCCGACGGTATCGGCACCCGGCCGAGGAACACGGATGCTAAGGATGATGCCTGGCATTTCCGATAAGCTGGCCCCTCGAAGGGCTAAGGAAAAAGACCTAAGACACAAGATGCCCAAAAGACACAGAACATACAACAGACAAGTGACACGACACGCACCGGGACTGCTCTGCCCGCCTCGGCATTGTGATCAAAAGTGAGACTTGCCCTTTATGTGGGCTAAGGGGCCCCTTCTTGGACATTCCCACCTTCAAAGCTGACTCAAAAATCCCTCCCGGCGAGGCCCGACCCGGCACCCTGCTTTCATCCCCTCAGTGGGTCGTAACCCTCGACTTATCTCTCGGACGTCCGGGATGTGAATCCGCCTCAGGTGCAAAATAAGGCTACCTCGCTGTCCAGGAAGTTCCTGCCATCTCCTAGTCAGCTACAACAAAGAAAACCAAAACATCAGAAAATGTAAAGGCTTCATTGCAGAGCCCCATAACACTTTGGGAGGGCTCACGAGGGCGGCGAGCCGGCTCTGTCGGCCGGTCGGTGAGGGGATTTGGCATAATACAAGTAGACTGCTCAAAACACGCAAATGACGATGGCCGCTTAAAGTTTAGAGTACCGGCACTCGGCACCCGAGCGATAACAACTTTTTCCTTCCACCGGTCACCGCTTACCTCACTAACTTGACCTTGACTGCTGAGATCTGGCTTTATCTCCTAAAAGAAAGAGACAAAGAACGGTGCTATAACATAGCCATCATTTACACTTGCCCAGCACAGACAAACAGTTACTGACCTTCCTGCGGGAATCCCCTCACCCGGTATGGGGCGCTCTGCCACAGATTTAATCCATCTGCATCTGAAAGAAAGCGATGACAAAAGTCAAAGGGCTGCATGAGAATTTCACGGCTCCGACCATCTCGTGTGAATTTAGGAATATCATCTAGAGCCCAGCTACAACCTACATTACAAATTTCAAGTCCCCAGGCCTTGTTCTATTACACCTATGTGCCAGACTATGCGCAGGGCGGAGCAGCTCCGGGCCAAACCCGTGCAAGCACCCGTGACACAGGAGATGACAAATGAGGAGACACGACAAGGACAGAAAACTCTCTGCGAAAAGAACGACTGCAAGCACATCAAAGGGCTAAGGCAGAAGACACGAGACACAAGATGCCCAAAAGACACAGAACGTAACAATAGACAGGTGACACGACACGCACTGGGATTGCTCTGCCCTGCGCACATCGGCATTGCGATCAAAAGCGAGACTTCCCTTTATGTGGGCTAAGGGGCCCCTTCTTGGATATCTCCATCTCCAAAGCTAATTCAAAAATCCCTCCCGGCAAGTTCCAACCCGACACCCCGCTTTCATCCCCTCCGTAGGTCAGAGCCCTCGACTTATCTCTCGGATGTCCGGGGATGCGAACGTGCCTCGGGTGCAAAAAGAAGGCTGGCTCTCGCTACCCGGGAAGGTCCTGCTGTCGCTGGGCTGTTGTCTCTTAGTCAGATACAATAAAGAAAACCAAGATCAAACTATGAGTTTAGTGGCAAATCGCAACAAGTCGGCAGCTCGCTTCGCTCCTAAGTGCCCCTAGATTCTCAAGGCCCTAGCTTTATCCCTAGTCTAAGGCTGCGGCTGCTATTGTGAGAGGCACCCAGGGTAGCAAGGGACAGAGTTACAAGGCGTTTCCATAAATGCATGGGATGTGTTTGCATGCCATAAAACTTGTAAATGAGGCTGCTATGCTTATGGAAAGGCCTTAAGCGGCTCCCAAATACACCGTGCCGCCTTCAAAAGCCCCCTGCTGTAACTCCTAACCCGCTACCCTGCTCGTCCTCCCTCTCCCGGTCGCAATCCTCAACTTCCCTATCGGAAGCCTCAATCTTGGACACCATCTACGGCACGAGGCAGATCCCTTTTTGGACACAATGAATTCACTGAAAAAATTTGAAGTATCCCACTCAACACAACCCGGAATAGCAGGAAGTTGCACTGCTCCAAAAAAAAAAAAACCTTAGCACAAAACCAGAAATTATAAAACCACCTTACCAACCCTAAACATGTAACCCAAATGAGTGAACTTAAATATTACCTGTATTCCATGGTATCTTCTTCCCAATGTCTTCAAAGCCTCTGTTGCTTTAGAGGCTAAAAGAGCCTGCTGAAAGCAAGCTGAGATAAGCAGAAAGATCCCCATCACTGAAATGAGAGGAGAGCTCTTACCCCACTCACTCCCAGAGAGGGAATGACTCCCCTTGCAAAAGCCTGGGCTTAATATACCCCTGGCCGGGTCCGCCCCTCGTTCCCATGATGCCCAGGGAAAAGGGAGGAGCCAAATCCTGCAAGGTATAAAAGCCCTCCTAGGAGTTGCCACTGTTTGGCTCCTCTGACTTAAATTTGAGGTGAGTAAAGGGCTTGGTAGGAAACTCTGCAGGGAAACGACGATGCTTTCTTTTTTTGCTTTTATATTGAGCAAAAGGGTGGCCGGCCGGTAAGAAATCAAACTTTGTGTTTTGGGAACTCAGCTAGGTAATTTGTTGTTAAGTTGCATAATTATTCCCTAGTAATTACTGAGTAGTACTCCACCTGTGGCTTAGTAGGGTAGAGAAGAATAGTAATTTTATTAACGATGTAACTCTCCTTGGGACCTCTAATTAAGGCTATATACATTATAAATAAAAATAAGACTTCTTAATACCCTCCTAGCTGCTATTAGGGTTACGTCCGTGCGGGGCTCGCTCCCGTATGACGTTCGGTACCGGGGCTTGGGTAGGAGCACCCTGAGATGCAATTTAAATCCTTAAAATGCTCAAAAAGGGAGAGCTTTCTTTGACTGAAGTCTTTAAAATGAGGGAACGGGCAGGAGTTGCCTCCACTTGAACCGATACAATGGCAAATTAATGGCTTCTCCCCTTCAATTTAATCCCCTAACCTATTGGGAAAAGAGGGGTTTTCCTCACTTTAAAACTCTCTGGTGCTGGAAAAAGGGGGATTTTTCCTCAATTCAAACCCTTAGAAAGGAGGGAGAACTGGGCTTCCCCCTCAATTTAAACCTTACAACGATGGAAAAGGGGGAGATGAAAGGGACCTCACATACTGCCCTGCCCGCTCAGGTGCTGCCCCTTGGCACGAGAGCTTTTCCCTGGGTGTTTTCTTGAAGCGATGCTCCTTACCCGGGTGCATCCGGCCGCTCCCCGGCTCCTGCGGAGCGCTGCGACCGTTGTTCCCGAAGCGTCTCTCGGGACGCCTCCGTTGGCCCCTCTCGACCGGCAGCTCCCCGTGTAGGTGTGCCTCGGGAACCCTCTGAAAGCGACCTCTGGCAGAGCCGCCCCCTCCTCATCCACGCCGGTCGCGCTCGGTGCTGCCGCACCTCGGAGCGGGGGGATGAGGCGGAGAAAGGTCCTGCCGGTCGTTCCCTCCCCTACGTGGGCCGTCGTCCGCCCCCGAAACGCCGGGGTGTGGGGCTTTCCTTTCCGTGGAAAAGGACCGGCCTTCTCGTCCGGGTGCACGTGGCCAAAATTGGGATCCCGCCTCCAAAATTCCCTATGTCCTAGGCTTGTACTTACCGAGGAAATTCCCTGCCGATCGCAAGCGATTACCGGTAATGGTTCTTCCATAATTGTTACTGACTTCCGTTTCCTTTGAAGTGTTTGACGTGTTCCTCGAGGGGGTCGAGGGTTTGGCCGGGTCGTTTATGGCCCGTCCCGGCAGGCCCGGACCGAACCCGAGCGCCCCCGTCGCCGGTCCGCCCTGAATTTTGGTGAAATATTGATATTGTTTATAAATACTCCCTTTCCCTGCTACTCGGTCTTTCCTCGTGTATCTGCAGGGAGAGGGTTTATCTATCCCTTGATCCCACCCGCAGCTCTCCGGCCCAAATGCCGATGCTTGCGGACACGATCTAAGCAGAAAACTACTACGAGTGTTGGCTTTTTGAAGTAAAAGTCTTATTGTACATCTGGCTGTACAATTTAAAAAAATGCATCTATTGATGGTCATTATGGGAAAGCTTTTCAGAGGAGAAAATACCCATTTTGGTAGCACAGATCCCATTTTGACAATACTGCATTTTTGTGGGTTTGGGAATCCTGCCTGTACAAGACATCTGAAAATCGGTATTTTACAATTTGATATTTGGAAACGGGGTCATTTTGATATTTTGGAACTTGATATTCTGTTGTTTTGAAATGGAATTAGTTTGGTATTTTGGAACCTGGTATTCTGATATTTGGAAACCGGGTAACTTTGGTATTTTGGAACTTGGTAATTTGTAACTGGGTTACTTTGGTATTTCTGAACGTGTTCTGGCAATTTGAAACTGGGTTACTTTGCTACCTCTGAACGTGGTGTTCTGGTATTTTGAAACTAGGCTATTTTAATATTTTGGAACTGGGTATTGTGGTTGTTTGAAACTGTTTTTCTGGTATTTTGAAATTTGGGTTTCTATGATTTTGAACTAGGTTATTCTGGTATTTTGTTCCAAAATACCAGACAAATAACAAACAAAACAAAGAACAAAATTTTTCTGTAGGCTGTTTTTTTGGTGTATTTGTAGGCTTTTTTTTTTTTCCCTGTGTATTGTATGATGAGCTTTTACTGGTTTTGTAACCTCGGGGTTTGGTTTTTTGTAATCTGCGCCTGGCAGGGACCTGGGGCATCCCGGTCGAGTCTCTAGGCTTCGTTTGCTGTCTTCCGCTACGATTAACAGTTCCTGGCATGGGAACTGTTAAATTACAGACTATATGATGAGACGCTTCCTGAAACAAATTAATTCCAGCTAAATGACTCTTCCTGCTCTGCAGTTCCTATACCTGGCCCGGTTTAAATCCGTACCTAGCCCGACTCTTCGGTCCTTCCGTTTCCTACCGCTCTGCTCGGGGCTTTGCACCTCACGCTCTTTCCTCCCTCGGTGGCGTCACGGCAGAATGTGGCGAGGTTTTGGCCGGCACTTGAGGTCTCCGAGATGAACTTACCGAGAATTCTTCTGCTTTTCGCTGCACCTGCCATAACAACATTTGTTCACTGAAATAAATGCTTTCCACAATGAACTAAAGGTGTAAGGGAACAAGCGCTGCACTGTTGGGGAGGAGGATAGTTTGGCAAGGGAATTACACAGATCTGGAGGCTTGGCAGAATTGAAAAAAAGGCAAGAAAAACACAAGAACTCCAAGCCCAAGCTACATCCACTACACAAAACATATTGGCCATAAAAGCAAGAAATTCCCATCTGCTTCTAAAAAACCTAAGCAGCACAAAATAAAATCTATTTTGCTAGAGTTCTGCTTACCATAAAAAACCCTGATTAATTTAATCATGACACTTAAACTTCAGGCATATTAGAAAACTTGTACTGTCTGAAATGTCAGGGGAGGCTGATGCAGCAGCTCCACCCCAGTCACTGTGCTGGAAAGCACAGGAGGCACCTGCTACATCACAGGTACTTGTGGAAATAAATAAAACGCAGCACTTTAGGTTGTGACAGATTGTAAAGCACTGTACCTAAAAGCCCCATAACATAAACATGTACTGAAGCTGAAGCAAGCACCACATTTGAAGCTTCTTTCCATCCTGTTCCTTCCACCCACTTGCTGCAGTTCCCTGGGAGCTGCCAGGAGCACTTACTTGCACTGAAGCATCTCCCATGATGAATTTTGCCCCTTCAATAACAGCTAAGTAGGAGAACCGGAGCTGATCTGCAGTCTGGATGAGCCCCATCCTGTACTTCCTCATTTCCAGGAGAACCTGCTTAACGTCCACGGAAGAAGGGTCTTTCCGTTTGTCCATCTGCAGATAAAAACGTGAAACGTGTTTTCTGCTCTGATGAGGTTCACTACAATGACTCACTTTGTGGTAAGGCCTTCACACCACCCTCCACATTACAGAACGAATGAACTCACATACAATTGGTATCAACGGCTCTTTACTGGGTCTCCAAAAACACACAGGGGAAAACACTGGGCCTCAAAAATGCTGCTTTCCCTGAAAGCAAAGCCTGTCTTTGCGAATCACTCTGAAAACTGGAGACTTTTCTTCCCCTAACTCAAAATGGCCACTTAGGAATGAGACCTGCCTTGGAATACACTCCCAAAACAGCAGAGTAAAACAACAGGAAATCACAGGGAACCCCTCCAGCCCCTGCTCCAGCTCCTTTAAGGCTGCACCAAAGCTCCCCTGAAGGTGCCTGTGCAGGAGAGGTGGCCCTGCAGGTGGCCCTTACCAGCAGCAGACAGGTGTCCACCAGGCAGAAGGTGCCCGACCTCCCGATGCCAGCGCTGCAGTGCACCACGACCGGGCCGTGCCCGGGGCTCGGCGAGCCCGACTCCCGCACCTTGAACGGGAAATTCAGGAACGAGGCCGGCGACTCTGGGACCCCAAAGTCGGGCCAGGTGGTGTAGTGAAAGTGCAGAATCTCCCGAGTTTCCTGGGTCTGCAAAAACAGGGTTTGGGAACAGTTTTAGTTTGGATACACCAGTCAGAAGGACTGACTTAAATTCCAAGGACAAAGTTTCAGGGAGTCTCAGGGAGTTTTTATAGCTGCACAGCCAAGAAACTAATTACAAGTAATTGTCTCTTGTTGTGAAGGTCTCCACTGCGACCAAAGGGAATTGGGTAAGTAAATTTACTTATTTACAATTCAGTTATTTCAGTGCAGCTCAGAAGCCTGTGTCACTCTGGGTATGGCTGAGACATGAAACCGCCTGGAGTGTCCCCAGGTACGTCTCAGAAATATCCAAGAGTTTCATTTCCTTGACATCTCATGCAGAATCATCAAATCCAGACCAATTCCTGACCCCCAATTTCAAGCCAATCTCCTGGCCCGGCTGCGGCGCGATTCATCTGGTGCCCCGAGATGGGACCCTCTCTGCCCGGCTGCCGGATCCAGGGTTAAGCGGACCTCCCGGTCGCAACCCTGAATTTTCAGGGGGAGCTCGGCTGTCCTTTGGCTCGCGGCGGGGGCGGACAAGGACCATCTGCACCAAATTAAGGTATTTGCTATTCCTTTTAAACACAGAAATACCTGCAGGTCCAGGGTTCGAGTCCCTGAGGGTGGGTTGAAAGTCCCGAAGAAGACTGGGTCTCCCAAAATTAGTCCTGGGCAAGAAAAAAAAGTACTTTTAAGGGGTTGGACCCCGACTTTCAAAGGGGTTGGACCCCACTGGGAAAGGTACCTTTAAGGGGCTGGACCCCACTGGCGTGTGCTATTGTACTGCTATTTTTGTTTTGTCTGTTGCTATTCTGCTGCTGTGTGAGTGAGAGTGGATGAGACGTGCTGTCAAAGTACAAAGCGAGTGAGAGGCTCTATCTGCGGTTCCGTACCCCGGCGACGGGCTCGACCGGAGGAAAGCGAAGCGTTTGGCAAAGAGCGAATGAGCATAAATCACATAAACTGTCGGTTTGGAATTCAACCTTACTGTCCAAAGGGGGTGGATTTTAGAGGAGAAAGATTTTAGCTATTGAATTGAAAACATGCAGACCCCCAACGCCTTTCTGATATAGCTCCATCTGATTTCCCTTTTGAAATCCCGTGTTAAGTGTGAGAAAACGGTTCTAAAGCTTGTCTTTGTGTGCATGTATTAATTGTGAGAGAAAGTGGTATTGTATTTCTACTAGATGGAGTGGGTGGTGTCCAAGCTGCCAGAGGAGAGAGCTTGGTATCAGACTAGAAAGAGCAGGAATAAAGAACTTGCCAGAAAAGGAAAGTGCAGATAATGTTAAAGGGGAGAGTGGCAGAGAATAGTGAGAAATTTGAGAGGAGCTGGTTAGAAAAGTACAGCAAGCGTATGGAAGAAGAGATGAGGAAAAGGCAAAAGCAATGGCAAAGGTGATGGCAGAGGTTGTAAGAATTGTGGACATTGTGGTTAATAGGTTTGGGTGTTTAGTTCCCTTTTCTGCTTGGTGTTTTGTGCGGAGCTGCGAGGCTCCTGTTATGTGGTGCTTGTGCAGAGCTGAAAGGCTCCTGTTTGGAGGGGACCCGTGCCCCTGTGCCTTTTGTGTTTTGTTGTGAAAAGCCAAAATTGGCAGGTTTTGGTTCTGAGGTGAATCCGGAGCTCCTATCTTGTGGGGAACCCTCCCCTGCCACCGGTCTGTGGTTTATTGTGGAGAACTAGAATTGGCAGATTCTAATCCTGCGGCCAATTCTGCAGCTGCTGCCTTGTGGGGATGGTGTTGTCCCTGTGCAGGCCCAGGTATTTGTCATGCAGCCTCATCTGCGGGGGCTGTAAAGAAACCTATGGGGAGAATGTTTTGCTGTCCTTCCTTGGTTAATTTGTTAGTCACCTCTCTACTCCTGGGGTGGACTTGGTAAAAAAAAAAAAATATTGAGATAAGGAACAGTTGGTTACTAAAAGATGATTGATTACTAAAAATGTGATTGGTTATTTAAAAAAAAAAAAGGCGACTCAAATGCCTGATTCACAGACTGCAACTCTTGCAAAACTTTTAAAAGCAGTCTCGCTCCCTCCGCTGAAGAATCAATTGGAAGAAACCCCACCGAAAACCTGTGGGAGACAACAAAAGTGGTGCGACAAGCACTTCATAGAATAAAAACTAAAACTCCACTTGAATAAGTTAATTCAATTAAACTCTTGTTTCACTCAGACATATTTTTTTGGGGGAAGTTTGTTTCTTTTCTCTTTTCTAGGAATGTCAAATGTCCCGACATCAAAGATAAAGCAAGCAGTTTGAGAGCAAGGAAACTGCAAGCAGCAAAATCACACCTAAATGTGATAACCGTTGCTTCGCTGTCACTTTGTGTTAGCCCTATAAAGTTTTACTTCTTTTTTAATAATCGGTCTAGTGGGCCAAATTTTCACTTTTCTTTTATAGGAATCTACCAACACATGAGATGGAGCTGTGTGAAAACCAATGAAATTGAAAGTGTCACCATAATTGCTTGCATTGTCAGTTGGTTAATGTTTGTAATTTGTTGGTGTTTTCATTGCAAGTGACAGATCAAATAGTAGTTAAAGCATTCTACATATTCTTGAGTTTAATTTTTGTCTAACTTGTTTTGTCTTTTTACTGAAAAATGGTGTGGCTCAGGTCTTATGGATGTATAATTTGTTTCAACCAATATTATCCTGAGAGTTGGTATAAGAATTTATACATATTTGAAATCCTACAAATATGGACTAACCCTCCCGGTTCTGCCTCAGAAAGCTTCAAAATTATTATAATCTGGCTAAATTTTTTGGATTTTCTAATTAGTGAATTAAAGAATCTTGACAAAACACAAGCAAATGCTACATGAGAAATGATTGAATCCCCCTTCCTAAACCAGGAGGGATACAGAAAAGCCTTCTACCAGCTCTCAAACTAAAGTGCTGTTCAATCTCATGCCATATGTCTTAAGAGGATGTTTTAACTTTTCCTCACCCCTCCTATTTATAGCACATTCTGCAATGTCAGTTGTAGGTGCAGAATGGGATGAAGGCAATTTATTCACAAAAGAAAAAAGGCTACTTGAGGTAAAAAGAAAAAAAAACCTTAAGTTTGAAAGAGAATTCATTTCATTTTTAATCCCACCAAAAATAAAGCCACAGTTTGTAGTTTGTGTCAAGATTAAATGACAAGAGTGCTATAATCTGTCTCCTGGAAAACAGAGCATAGCCCTGATGTAAAGATATGTTTGCATGAGAATATTTTGTATGAAAATGTTTTGTGTGTTAGTTTTGTATCATAAAAACTAATCCTTTATAATGTATAGAATTATACAGCAGAGTAAGAATATTATTATAACAAAAACTGTATAAAGAAGCTACAACCAAAGAAGCCTCCTGAAGATACCTGACTAGGACTTTAAAGTGTAAGTTAAACCACTAAGATTAGATAAAGGGAAAACCCATTCTTTGACCAACTCAGGCCTAGGAAAAAAAACAAAACAAAAACAACCGACCAAACAAACAAGACTGAGAGAAATACCCATAGATAGTAAAATAACAAATCAGATGATCCCATTAGTAAGAGATCTTGAAATTCCAGGGAGATCAAAACGGGCTCCCCCAGTGATTATTGAACTACTGGAAGGGGTACAACCAGTGTCAGTTAAATAATATCCACTAAGGCATGAAGCATGAGTAGGAATGGAACCAATAATTAGTAAATTTATTGATCAGAAGTTGTTGAGAGAGTGTAGATCTTCCTGCAATACCCCAATTCTACCAGTACAAAAGCCAAATGGAAGTTATTGATTAGTTCAGGACCTGAGGACACGTTACTCAAAAAATTACAAAGTGACTGAGTGTGGTTTTCAGTTTTAGATTTAAAGGATGTTTTCTTTTGTCTGCCATTAGGTGAAAGCAGTCAGGAAATTTTTGCCTTTGAATGGGAAAACCCCAGAACAGGGAGAAAAAGCCAGCTTACGTGGACTGTATTGCCACAAGGATTCAAAAATAGACCCGTGATATTTGGAGATCAATTAGCCGAGGAACTGGAAGCCTGGACGCCGCCGCTTGGGAAAGGGGAGGTACGCTCTTGCAGTACATCGATGATCTATTGATAACAACAAGGACCTGTGAAGACTGCAAGAACTGGACTGTAAGTCTTTTAAATTTTCTGAGACTAAGTGGACATAGAGTCTCTCCTGAAAAGGCTCAGCTAGTCCTCCACAATGTTACATATCTGGGGTATGAACTGGCAGGAGGGGAGAGAGCCTTGAGAGACAACAGGAAGGAGGCAATTTGTCAAATGCCCTGGCCAACTGAAGAACCAAAGAACTGAGAACTTTTCTGGGAATGACAGGATGGTGTAGATTATGGATCTACAACTATAGACTCACTGTGAAACCTTTATACCAACTCCTAAAAGAGACTGGGGGAACTCACCTATGCTGGACACCAGAGACTAATAATGCATTTGTAACTCTGAAACGTGAGTTGATGCAAGCTCTAGCACTGGGCATACTAGATGTCACTAAACCTTTTCTGTTGTTTTCACATGAGAGACAAGGACTGGCACTGGGACTTTTGGCACAGAAGCTGGGACCGTACAAAAGGCCGGTGGCTTATTTCTCCAAGCAGCTGGACGTGGTCAGCCAAGGAGGGCCCGCCTGCCTGCATGCAGTGGCAGCCGTGATCCTGAACATGGAAGAAGCTCGCAAGTTCACACTGGGACAGCATATAACTGTTTTTGTCCCTCACATGGTGTCAGCAGTGCTCACACAGAAAGAAAATCACCGGTTAACCCCATCTCGCTTTCTCAAATACCAGGCTGTCCTGGCAGAATTGAAGGATGTGAGTATCCAAGTAACTAACGTTTTAAACCCAGCAGCTTACCTCCAGGGCAAGGCTGCTGAGGAGCCTGTAAGACATGACTGCATCAAAACCGTGGAGGCGGTTTACTCCGGCTGGCTGGACCGAAAGAACTCTCCGCTAGAAAATGCAGCAAACTGGTTCACCGATGGGAGCGGTTACGTCAAGAATGGTAAGCGGCTTGCTGGGTATGCAGCTACAACCACAGACGCTGTCATTGAGGCAAAACCGTTACCTGTGGGGACATCAGCTCAAAAGGCTGAAATAATAGCCCTAACTCGAGCCTTGGCATTGGCCGAAGGAAAACCTATCAACATTTGGACTGAGTCGAGGTATACTTTTGGGGTGGTACACACTCACAGGGCTATCTGGAAAGAAAGGGGTTTATTAACCTCACAGAAGAAATCAAGCACGCTACTGAAATTGTACAGTTACTGGAAGCAGTGGTAAAACCTTCAAAAGTGGCTATAATGCATTGTAAGGGACAGTCCCAGGGTAACACTATCCCTGAACTGGGAAATGCTATGGCAGACAAAACAGCAAAGGCAGTGGCCAGTGGGGTTCAGATCCAAGCCCTAGCTCTAATTCCTTCTAGCATCCTTATAAGTTTAAAAAAAAAAAAAAAAAAAAAAAAAAACACCATATGACACTGATGATTTAAATTGGATACAAGAAGACAAGGGACAAATGAGCACAGATGGGTGGGCTAGGATAAAGGGTCTCATAATCATACCCAGAAAACTGTTAAAATTATTTATCCAAAGCGAACATTGCATCAGATCACCTTAGATTACAGTTCTTGAAGGTTTGAGGAGGTATGAGACAAACTTACAGCATGGTTACCCAACTTACCCGGCTTAAACAATTGTTTGTAATAGCTATTTGTGTTATTGCATTGTTACTTAGTGTTTGTATTAGTAGTTACTGTTGTATGATATTATGTACCTGGAATCGAGATGCCTATGCTCCATGGCACAAGCATAAACTTAGAACTAAGATAGAGAAGGGTTCTTACTTTAAAGACATGCAAGATTTGTAAAGAATTACAAATACCCAAAGAAAAGGGGGGGATTGAAGAAGGGGCAGTCAATAACTAACTCATGTAAGCACAAGTTAACTAGTGGGAGACAGCAAATGTTCGTTCAGACAGCAGATGCTAAAAACACAACCTAAGAGGCCAAATTCAACTTAATCTTGTCAAGATAGAGGGGACAAGGATTATCTCAGAGGCTGCTAAATCATTCATTATTTAAAGCCGTGGCTCAGTTAAAGAGCAATACCAATTAAGCTCCTGGATAAAAAGCCTGGGAGATCGGGGTTGGTTTTTTTCCATTGTTCCTTTCGGTGGCTTTTTGCAAGCAAACTATGAAGCGGACAAGCCGCAAGCGTGCTACAGTGCCCCTTGCTGGGACTCGCTCCGGGCTGGCGCTGTTCCACGGTGCGAGGGGACCGGAAAAGCCACGCGACCCACGGAACCGGCGGCACTCGCCGCCCGGGGACGGCCCCGCGCTCCCGGAACCGGGCGCAGCGCGGCTCGCGGCACGGAAGCGGCTCCTCCGGCAGGCGGGGGCGGCCCCGCACCGGGAGACCCCTCCCGCCCCCGGCGCCTGCCGAGCGGCACTGGCGCCGGGCCGAGGGGGACCCGGCGGCGCGCGGCTCGCGGCACGAAAGCGCCTCCTCCGGCAGGCGGGGGCGGCCCCGCGCCGGGAGACCCCCGCCCGCCCCCGGCGCCTGCCGAACGGCACCGGCACCGGCGCCTGACCGAAGGGGACCCGGCGGCGCCCGAGCCCCGCGCACGGACGGCACGGAGCGGGCGGGACGACCCGGGGCGGCGCGGCTCCGTGCCGCATCTCCCGCCGGCCGGCCCGGCGGCGCTCACCTCGGCTCCGCGCGGCTCGGACCGGCGCGGCTCCGTCGGTCCCTGTCGGCGGCCCAGCCCCCAAATTCCCACTCCTCCTTAGAAATTCCCCAGGGGCCGGGAGTGCTCCCGCGCGAGACATTCGGTGCCGGGGCATGGCCGGAAGCGACCTCAAATGCGGTGGCACGCTCCGATTCAAACCTTTCAAGTGCTGGAAAAGCCGGAGTTTCTTTCAATTTAACCCCTGAAACTGAGGCAACGGGGGGTGTTCACCTCAATTCAAACCAATACAATGGTAAATAAATGTGTTCTCCCTTTCTATTTAATGGTCTAAGATATCAGAAAGAGAGGAGTTTTCCTCAACTCTCTCAAATGATGGGGAAAGGGCGATTTTTACCTTCATTAAAACCCTCAAAAAGCAGGGGCAGCAGGGCTTCCCCCTCAATTTAGAACTTAGGTTGATGAAAATGGAGGGGTTACCCTCAATTCAAACCCATAAAATGGTAACATCTGTGCTTTCCCCTTCCATTTAAAATGGAAGGGGGATCCCCTCGTTCAAACACAGACAATAATGAAGGAGGAGTTTCTTCCCTCCATTTAAACTCCTTTTGTTCTCGTAATCCCCATTTTTTTCTGAGGGCACGGGGGGAGGGACTGGCAAGATGAAATCGGAAGGGAAAAATAGAAAGAACCCCCCCCGCAAACCCACGCACCGGCTCACCTGCTTAGCTGCAGCTGCCTGGCGCCTCCTTTGGCAATGCTCCGCATCTAACTGCATCCGAGTGCTCCCCCAGACCCTGTGAGATGCTCTCACCGTCCTTTCGTGAGAGACCCCCCCAGGACCTCACCGTAAGCCCCTCTCCTCCAACATAGCCCTGCAAAAGTGAGCTGAGGTAACCCCTCCTAAAACAGGCCCCGGCAGGAGCCGCCCTCTCCTCACCGTCACAGCTCACACCTGGGGCTGCTCCGCCCCCTCATCATTCTCACGGCTCACACCTGGGGTTGTTGCCGGTCCAAGTGTGAGGGCAGGTGCAGAAAGGATTTGCTGCTCCTTCCCTGGACGGCTCATTGTCTGCACCTGACATGCTGAGGCACTGGGCTTTCCTTTCCATAGATAACAGATAGTTGATGCCAGGTGCAGGTAAACTGTCAGGGTTGGTTTTTGAAATATTTTTTTAAACTAGAAAGTGTTCCATAAGTATGCATGTGACTTTTGAGATTTGATATACGAGACTTGTTGAGCTTTTGACGGGGTACCCTTCCTTCTCGGACCGGGGTAACGGAGCAGAGGAGGCTGCTGTTCTGCTAAGTTCTTTATTTCATAGTCTCATAGTTTTCTTGAAGGCAGAGTTCAGAGGGGGCTACGTGACAAAGCCAAGCAGCAACAGCAGGCAAAAACAGCCTCTTCTATATGTTCTATATGCTCCATATACTCTATATGCTTTATATACTATACACACTATACTTGATGCACTCTATACAATGTACTATACACTCTATATTTTTTCTTACAGAAGTGTGGATTATATTTGTTAACTGACCAATAAGATTAATACACTATTCTAGTTTCTCTTAACCTATCCTGGCCTGATTCTAACAGTCGTAAGCCTTACACAAGTACTACATAGGTATTACACAGATTTGCATATGCAGTTTCTATCGGCTCTTATTGTTTATGTGAACAGTCTATCTAAAAAATATGAACAGTGTAATTCTATCTATATTTTGTCTAAAGTAAAGAATTCTGTGAAAAGGTAACACTGCTGCAGCAAGAACTGTGTTTAAGGTCTCTGCTACAGCTTTTTAATGTTTAAGGCACTTAGCATATATTTCTACTGAAGTTAAAAATCTATGTTTCTATTTCACTTTGGTGTGGCTTCATGTATCTCAGCCTGTCCAAAGGTTTAAATTCAATCCCCCTGCTTTGGCTTCCCTCTGGGCCTGAGTCCAGAGGAGCTTTTGCTCCGACAGAGACTAAATCTCTCACCGGTTTTAGAGTACTGCATTGAAAGTCTGTGCGCTTTCTCTTCTTTCCCTGTTCTGAGCGAGTTCTTTGGAACTTCTTTCTTCATTGAATTTTTTTATTTACACTTCAGCAAAATGTGGAAATAACATATACAAACACAAGTACGAATACAATCCATATACATGCTGGCAAAAGTCCAATTTACACACGGAGCAATACATGGAAATTCAGTGGCAAACACCAATACAGAACAATACAGGGCAATGCAAGCCAAATACATATCAATACAATAAAACAATGCTACTGTTTCTGGAAAGTTTATTACATTTTCTTTTATTGTTATAAGAAACCCAAAACAGCAACATGTAGAGAACATAACAGTCATCCACCACCCACACCTCCTTTAGCTTACACACAAACCCACCCTTGCTCTCATCTTGACCGCTCCACTAACCCTTGGCGCTCTATGGGAATGTGGTTCCCAGGAGCCTCCAAATCATCCTGCCTCACAAAACCCCATCGCCGGCACAGTCCGCACCCAAACCTTGGCGATGAACGTCGCCTCGCAGACCGGCCAGGACCGAAGGAAAAAAAACCTGGGGGGGGGGGGGGGGAACAAACCTGGCTGGGGTTTTTTTAATTCAAAACTTAAAAATGTGTTGAAAAACCTGAAAGGCAAAAATCTCACATACAACATTAGAACCCATCAACACACATGCTCTCACAGGCAGACAGAAGTAGAAAGACAGACAACTCTCACAGACACACACAGTCACACACTCTTCAGCTTCCTGCTTCCTTTGTTCTGCAGCCCTTACTCAAAAAACTCTACGGATGAAGATGCTTCAGCACATCTTCCAGCTGCTGCTCCTCGACATCAAACGGTAGATTCTGGGAAAATTGGTAGCATCAGTGACCACAGAGATCCAAAGCCACCTCAGGGACCTGAGAGACAACATGAGGCGGTCAGTGAGGGGCCGAAGGCTAGGAGTTATCTCCACGCTAGGCCCATAAATTTTCTACCCAAAACCCCATAGAAAAGATATGAACCTTTAAGTTTTATAACTGTTCTTCTTAACCATTACCCTGCCAGGGCAGGGCAGCTCCAACTGCAAAGAGCACATGGACAAGGTGGTGCGCCGAATATAAGCAAAGACGACACGACGGCTTGAGATAACTCGCTGGAAGATTAATTCTTGAGCCCGATATGCTTTAAGGCAACAAAACCTACAGAACTACCGCGGTCACGTGAGGAGGGTCTAATATGCTCCATATAGAAGTCTAAGGGAATAGGATGTGAACAGAAGGCACTACCACAAGTGAGAAGGAAGATGGATGAGAACATCTCCTGCACTTCCTCTGGTCTCAAAAAGTAAAAATGTAAAGATGCTGGAATAAGCCCAATCTGGGAAAGTACACAAGGAGAGACCCCCCCCCCCCCCCGCTGCCAATACGGCCCAGAACAATGCCGATAAAGCATCAAGACATAACAAAGCCCTAGGACACAGAATAGGGTGGACACATGTTACAGTGGGGATACTGCAACACGCCTATATCAAACCAGGAGTCCCGTGGAAAAGAAATATATATAGACGGATTCTTGCTAGATGTTTCAGAGATGTTTATTTCTCCAGCCGCATGGCTGGGATCTGCCGAGGAACTGTTACAGTCAGCCCCCGAGCTCCTTTGCCTGCGCAGGGAAACACAAACCAACCAATGGGGAACGAGGCTGACCAGGGGCAGGGAAATCCCGTGCCTCCCTCAGGGCTCCCAGGGCTACAGGGCGGGGAAGGGACCCCGACAGACACAAACTACACAACATAGACACAAACTACGTAACACAGAGAGAAGTTAAAACTGCCCAGCAGTTTCACCTGATGGACCCAAGATTCCTGCTGCAAGATGAGCCAGAAAGTGATGATGCCAAAGGAAAGACGGCTCTATAGCAATAACACGTGACAGTGAAACAACTCCTTACGAGAAGTTAGTGCCAAAGCTGTTAAGAGGATGCTCAAGAAGTTCAGTAGGCCTAGAGAAAGAGGTGATGACTGCTGGGCGACCGCTCCGGACCCAAAGGCAGGCTCCTCAGGCAAAAAGATCTGCGATGACATCAAGACTCAAAGCACAAAGCTTGCAAAAACATGGGTATGGAACTGCTCTGCCCGGCAAAGGGTCAGGTGATGCTAAGGAGAAACCCTCTCCCTTTACTTCCAAGGGGCCCATCCCACTACAGCCCTCTCCTCTAAGCTAACTTCAGATTGCCTCCTGTGATTCCAAAGGTTTTTCCCTTCTCCCAACCACCAGTCCCAGTACTTAGCTTTCAGAGATGAGAGGAAAAAATCCATCCTCGACAGAAAAGAACACGTGGGCGCTGTGGACATCAGTACATTCCCTGTAGTCTGCTTTGGAGGCTGCGAAAATTCAGAAAGAAACTTCAGACTGCAATGAGACGGCCCAAAAATGACCCCTTCTGCAACACCCCCCTCCCTCGTAACTGCAAAGGCTAATTGCTTACCGGCCGTTTCCAAACTTCGGCTCCACACCGGCTCATGGTACCTAAGACGACAAAACAGAAAACGTGACTATCACCCTCCAGAAGATTAATCCCCAGGGCTCCTCTACACTGCTGCCCTGGCGCACCTCAAATCTTCATCCGACTCTGGAGGTGGCCTGGACAATACCCGCAAAGTGAAAAGGCACATGCTTGGCACCTCAAAGGACTAAGGCAAAAGACCTGTGACATGAGATGCACAAAAGACAGAGAACGCACAATAGACAGGTGACATGTACCAGGACTGCTCTGCCCTGCGCACCTCGGCACTGTGATCAAAAGCAAGACTTAAGTTTTATGGGTCCTAAGGGGTCCCTTCTTGGGTATCCCCACCTCCAAATCTGACTCAAAAATATCTCCGGTGAGTGCCAACTCGACACCCCGCTTTCACCCCCTCTGTGGGTCACAGGTCTCGACTTACCTCTTGGATGTCTGGGGATGTCAATCTGCCTCGGGTGCAAAAGGCGGCCGCCTCACCATGCAGGCAGCTGGTGCCTTCACCAGGCTGGTTCTCTCTTAGTCAGCTACAATAAACAAAACCAAACAAACATCAGTGCATGAGCTTAGTGGCACCTCAGCCAAAACCCATCAATTCTGCCACTCACCATCTCCTAAAAAGGCTGGAGTCCTCGGGCCGCACGCTCTGGCCGCACTCCAAGGCCAACACCATCGTTGTAGGGTATACCTGAGTTGAGTGGAGACGAGGTGAGATAGCATTGCTAAAACTTGAGCAGACCCGCGCTCCCCCTGCCTCCCTCCCCAACTTATTGCAACCCCTCAGCCGTTGCCAAAGGCAACCTGGATGGTACCCTCACATGGAAAAGGTAAAGGCTTCGTCACAGAGTCCCATGATACTCACAGAGTACTAACAAGAGAAGCGAGACAGGACCGTCGGCCGGTCGGTGAGGGGCACGGCATAAGACAGTGGGACGGCCTGAAACACACAAATGACAATGGATGCTTAGAGCTGTATCAGAACTTAGCGCCCAAGGAATAACATGTGGTTCTTTCCACCAATGACTTCTTACCTCATTCACTTGACCTTGACTGCTGAGATCTGGCTTTACCTCCTAAGAACAAAGACAAAGAACAATGCTGTAACAAAGCCACCATTTATGTTTGCCCCGCAAAGACAAACAGTGACCGACCTTCAGGTGGGAACCCCCTCACACGGTATGGGGGGCTCTGGCATGGATTTAATGTGCCTGCATCTGCAAGAAAGTGATGACAAAAGTCAAAAGGCTGCATGAGAACTTCACAGCTCCAGCCATCTTCTGACAATCTAGAGGACAAACTACCCCCTACATTACAAATTTCAAGTCCCCAAGCCTTGTTCTATTACACCAATATGCCAGGGTATGCAGCAGGGCAGAGCAGCTCTGGGCCAAACCCATGCAGGCACCCATGACAGAGGAGATGACAAACGAGAGGATACAACAAGGAGAGAGAACTCAGGGTGGAAAGCATGACTGCAAGCACATCAAAGGGCTAAGGCAAAAGACCTGTGACACAGGACACCCAAAAGACATGGCATGCACTATAGACAAGTGACACAACATGCACTGCGATTGCTCTGCCCTGCGCACATCAGCATTGTCATCAAATGTGAGACTTTCACTTTATGCGGGCTAAGGCGCCCCTTCTTGGGTATCCCCATCTCCAAAGCTGACGCAAAAATCCCTCCCGGCGAAACCCGACTCGATGCTCCGCTTTCATCCCCTTGACTTATCTCTCAGACATCCTGAGATGTGAATCCACCTGGGACGCAAAAGAAGACCGCCTCACCATCCTGGAAGCTCCTACCATTGCCGGGCTTTTGTCTTTTAGACGGCTACAATAACAAAAGCCAAACATCGGTACAGGAACTTCGTGGCACATTGGCCAAGCCCCCAACAGTTCCACTACTCACCGTCTCCTAAGAAGGCCGGGGAACTCGGACCACACGCTTTGGCCACGCCCCGAGGCAGATACCGTCACCGCAGGGTATACCTGAGTTAAGAGGAGAGGAGGTGATGCGGGACTGCTGAAACTTGAGCGGACCCTCGCTCCCCCACCCTCCCGCCCCGACTTGCCGCAATGCCTCGGCCGTCGCCAAAGGCTACCGGGACGGTACCTTCACATGGAAAAGGTAAAGGCTTCATCACAGAGTCCCATGATACTTGCGGAGGACTCACGAGGGTGGCAAGAGAGGTCCGTCAGCCAGTCGGCGAGGAGTTCGGTGTAATACAAGGGGACTACCTGAAACACACAAATGACAATGGATGCTTAGAGCTGTACCAGAACTTGGCACCCAAGGCATAACAAGTGGTTCTTTCCACCAGTGACTTCTTACCTCATTCACTTGACCTTGACTGCTAAGATCTGGCTTTACCTCCTAAGAACAAAGACAAAGAACAATCCTGTAACACAGCCACCATTTATGTTTGCCCTGCAAAGACAAACAGTGACCGACCTTCAGGTGGGAACCCCCTCACACGGTATGGGGCGCTCTGCCGCAGATTTAATCCGTCTGCATCTGCAAGAAAGTGATGACAAAAGTCAAAGAGCTGCATTAGAACTTCACAGCTCCAGCCATCCTGTATCAGTCTAGGAATACCATCTTGAGGCCAAACTACAACCTACCCCACAAATTCCACATCCCCAGGCCTTGTCCTATTACACCCATACTCCACAGTATGCATCAGGGAAGAGCAGCTCTGGGCCAAACCCACTCAGGCACCCGTGACACAGAAGATGACAAACAAGGGGACACAACAAGGAGAGAAAACTCTAGGCTAGATGGTCACAAGGACCGAGCAAATGAGGAATGAGATGACCACGGCGAGACCGACGGTGAGCCAACGAGGCTGCAAGAACCCTGGCAGAGGAGGATGATAACAGAAGGGCTTATTCCAAGAACCGCAAAGATGGATGCCCGAGAATTGGACGGGTGGAATCCTCTAGCTATCTTCACATTCTTACAAGCCTTCATCCTCTATAATGGATCATTGCAGTGTACAGCTGACAATGCAGCTCAGAACAAGACCTGAAAAGACACCCGACTCAACGTCGCTGAACAGAGACGTGATCCTGATGCACCTCCAAGCTCACGAGTCAAAGGATCAATGGTATCGGCACCACACTGAGGAACACCAAGAACAGAGATGCTAAGAATAATGCCCAGCGTTTGCAATAAGCATCTCAAAGGGCTAAGGCAAAAGACCTGTGACATGAGATGCACAATAGACAGAGAATGCACAATAGACAGGTGACATGTACCAGGCCTGCTCTGCCCTGCGCACCTCGGCACTGTGATCAAAAGCAAGACTTAAGCTTTATGGGGCCTAAGGGGCCCCTTCTTGGGTATCCCCACCTCCAAATCTGACTCAAAAATACCTCCTGGTGAGTGCCAACTCGGCACCCTGCTTTCACCCCCACTGTGGGTCACAGGTCTCAACTTATCTCTTGGATGTCTGGGGATGTCAATCTGCCTCGGGTGCAAAAGAAGGCTGCATCACCATGCGGGAAGCTCGTGCCTTCACCGGGCTGGTTCTCTCTTAGTCAGCTACAATAAAGAAAACCAGACAAACATCAGTGCATGAACTTAGTGGCACCTCAGCCAAAACCTGTCAATTCTGCCACTCACCGTCTCCTAAAAAGGCTGGCCTCCTCAGGCCGCACGCTTTGGCCACGCTCTGAGGCCAACGCCATCGTCATCGTCACAGAGTATACCTGGGTTAAGAGGAGACGAGGTGATGCGGCATTGCCGAAACTTGAGTGGGCCCTCGCTCCTCCCTCCCTCTGCAACTCACTGCAACTACCTGGCCGTTGCCGAAGGCAACCTGGACGGCACGTTCAAATGGAAAAGGTAAAGGCGTCGTCACAGAGTCCTGTAATACTTCCGGAGGGCTAACGACAGCGGCGAGCCAGGTCCATCAGCCAGTTGGCAAGGAATTTCACCATAATACATGGGGACTGCCTAAAGCACACAAATGACAATGGATGCTTAAAGCTTAGAGTGACAGAACTTGGCATCAAAACAATAACAACCAGTTCAGTACACCGGTCACCACTTACCTCACTAACTCGACTTTGACTGCTGAGATCTGGCATTACCTCCTAAAAACAAAGACAAAGAACGATGCTGTAACACAGCCACCAGTTACACTTGCCCCACAAACAAACGGTGACTGACCTTCCTGCAGGAAACCCCCTCACCTGGTATGGGGCGCTCTGCCATGGATTTAATCTGTCTGCATCTGCAAGAAAGTGATGACAAAAGTCAAAGGGCTGCATGAGAACTTCACAGCTCCAGCCGTCTTGTGACAAACTAGGAATATCATCTAGAGGCCAGACTACACCATACATTATGGATTTAAAGACCTTGGGCCTTGTTCTATTACACCTATATGCACCAGATTTTGCAGCAGGGCAGAGCAGCTCTGGGCCATTCCATGCAGGCACCCGTGACACAGGAGACGACAAAAGAGGGGATGCAACGAGGAGAACTCTCGGCAAAAAGCATGACTGCAAGCACATCAAAGGGCTAAGGCAAAAGACCCGTGACACAAGATGCCCAAAAGACACAGCATGCACAATAGACAAGTGACGCAACATGCACTGCGATTGCTCTGCCCTGCGCACCTCAGCATTGCGATCAAATGTGAGGCTTTCCCATTATGAGGGCTAAGGGGCCCCTCCTTGGACATCCCCATCTCCAAAGCTGACTCAAAACTCCCTCCCAGCAAGCCCCGAACCGACACCCCGCTTTCATTCCCTCCGTGGGTCATATCCCTCAACTTATCTCTTGGACATCTGGGGATGTGAATCTTCCTGGGGCGCAAAAGAAGGCGGCCTCTCGCGGGCCCAGAAGCTCCTGCCATTGCCAGGCTGTTGTCTCTCAGTCAGCTACAATAAAGACAACCAAACATCGGTATATGAGCTTAGTGGCATGCCAGCCAAAACCCAACAATTCCACTACTCACCGTTCACTAAGAGAGCCCGGGTCCTCAGGCCGCACGCTCTGGCCACGCTCCAAGGCTGACGCCATCATCGCAGGGTATACCTGGGTTGAGTGGAGACGAGGTTATGCAGCATTGCTGAAACTTGAGTGGACCCTTGTTCCTCCTCCCTCCCCGACATGCTGCAACTCCTCGGCCGTTGCTGAAGGCTACCCAGACGGTACCTTTGCATAGAAAAGGTAAAGGCTTCATCGCAGAGTCCCATGATACTTGCAGAGGACTCACGAGGGCAGCGAGCCAGGTCCATCAGCCAGTCAGTGAGGGGTTTCCGTGTAATACACGGGGACCACCTGAAAGACACAAATGACAGTGGATGCTTAGAGCTGTACCAGAACTTGGCACCCAAGGCATACCAAGTGGTTCTTTCCACCAGTGACTTCTTACCTCGTTCACTTGACCTTGACTGCCGAGATCTGGCTTTACCTCCTAAGAACAAAGACAAAGAACAATGCTGTAACAAAGCCACCAGTTACACTTGCTGAGGAAACACAAACAGTGACTGACCTTCCTGTGGGAACCCCGTCACCCGGTATAGGGCGCTCTGGCACGCATTTAATCTGTCTGCACCTGCAAGAAAGCGATGACAAAAGTCAAAGGGCTGCATGAGAACTTCACAGCTCCAGCCATCTTCTGACAATCTAGAAATATCATCTAGAGGACAAACTGCACCCTACATTACAAATTTCAAGTCCCCAAGCCTTGTTCTATTACACCGATATGCCAGGGTATGCAGCAGGGCAGAGCAGCTCTGGGCCAAACCCATGCAGGCACCCATGACAGAGGAGATGACAAACAAGAGGATACAACAAGGAGAGAGAACTCAGGGTGGAAAGCATGACTGCAAGCACATCAAAGGGCTAAGGCAAAAGACCTGTGACACAGGACACCCAAAAGACATGGCATGCACTATAGACAAGTGACACAACATGCACTGCGATTGCTCTGCCCTGCGCACATCAGCATTGTCATCAAATGTGATACTTTCACTTTATGCGGGCTAAGGCGCCCCTTCTTGGGTATCCCCATCTCCAAAGCTGACGCAAAAATCCCTCCCGGCGAAACCCGACTCGATGCTCCGCTTTCATCCCCTTGACTTATCTCTCAGACATCCTGAGATGTGAATCCACCTGGGACGCAAAAGAAGACCGCCTCACCATCCTGGAAGCTCCTACCATTGCCGGGCTTTTGTCTTTTAGACGGCTACAATAACAAAAGCCAAACATCGGTACAGGAACTTCGTGGCACATTGGCCAAGCCCCCAACAGTTCCACTACTCACCGTCTCCTAAGAAGGCCGGGGAACTCGGACCACACGCTTTGGCCACGCCCCGAGGCAGATACCGTCACTGCAGGGTATACCTGAGTTAAGAGGAGAGGAGGTGATGCGGGACTGCTGAAACTTGAGCGGACCCTCGCTCCCCCACCCTCCCGCCCCGACTTGCCGCAATGCCTCGGCCGTCGCCAAAGGCTACCGGGACGGTACCTTCGCATGGAAAAGGTAAAGGCTTCATCGCAGAGTCCCATGATACTTGCGGAGGACTCACGAGGGTGGCAAGAGAGGTCCGTCAGCCAGTCGGCGAGGAGTTCGGTGTAATACAAGGGGACTACCTGAAACACACAAGTGACAATGGATGCTTAGAGCTGTACCAGAACTTGGCACCCAAGGCATAACAAGTGGTTCTTTCCACCAGTGACTTCTTACCTCATTCACTTGACCTTGACTGCTAAGATCTGGCTTTACCTCCTAAGAACAAAGACAAAGAACAATCCTGTAACACAGCCACCATTTATGTTTGCCCTGCAAAGACAAACAGTGACCGACCTTCAGGTGGGAACCCCCTCACACGGTATGGGGCGCTCTGCCGCAGATTTAATCCGTCTGCATCTGCAAGAAAGTGATGACAAAAGTCAAAGAGCTGCATTAGAACTTCACAGCTCCAGCCATCCTGTATCAGTCTAGGAATACCATCTTGAGGCCAAACTACAACCTACCCCACAAATTCCACATCCCCAGGCCTTGTCCTATTACACCCATACTCCACAGTATGCATCAGGGAAGAGCAGCTCTGGGCCAAACCCACTCAGGCACCCGTGACACAGAAGATGACAAACAAGGGGACACAACAAGGAGAGAAAACTCTAGGCTAGATGGTCACAAGGACCGAGCAAATGAGGAATGAGATGACCACGGCGAGACCGACGGTGAGCCAACGAGGCTGCAAGAACCCTGGCAGAGGAGGATGATAACAGAAGGGCTTATTCCAAGAACCGCAAAGATGGATGCCCGAGAATTGGACGGGTAGAATCCTCTAGCTATCTTCACATTCTTACAAGCCTTCATCCTCTATAATGGATCATTGCAGGGCACAGCTGACAATGCAGCTCAGAACAAGACCTGAAAAGACACCCGACTCAACGTCGCTGAAGAGAGACGTGATCCTGATGCATCTCCAAGCTCACGAGTCAAAGGATCAATGGTATCGGCACCACACTGAGGAACACCAAGAACAGAGATGCTAAGAATAATGCCCAGCGTTTGCGATAAGCATCTCAAAGGGCTAAGGCAAAAGACCTGTGACATGAGATGCACAAAAGACAGAGAACGCACAATAGACAGGTGACATGTACCAGGCCTGCTCTGCCCTGCGCACCTCGGCACTGTGATCAAAAGCAAGACTTAAGCTTTATGGGGCCTAAGGGGCCCCTTCTTGGGTATCCCCACCTCCAAATCTGACTCAAAAATACCTCCTGGCGAGTCCCAACTCAGCACCCCGCTTTCACCCCTACTGTGGATCACAGGTCTCAACTTATCTCTTGGATGTCTGGGGATGTCAATCTGCCTCGGGTGCAAAAGAAGGCTGCATCACCATGCGGGAAGCTCGTGCCTTCACCGGGCTGGTTCTCTCTTAGTCAGCTACAATAAAGAAAACCAGACAAACATCAGTGCATGAACTTAGTGGCACCTCAGCCAAAACCTGTCAATTCTGCCACTCACCGTCTCCTAAAAAGGCTGGCCTCCTCAGGCCGCACGCTTTGGCCACGCTCTGAGGCCAACGCCATCGTCATCGTCACAGAGTATACCTGGGTTAAGAGGAGACGAGGTGATGCGGCATTGCCGAAACTTGAGTGGGCCCTCGCTCCTCCCTCCCTCCGCAATTCACTGCAACTACCTGGCCGTTGCCGAAGGCAACCTGGACGGCACGTTCAAATGGAAAAGGTAAAGGCGTCGTCACAGAGTCCTGTAATACTTCCGGAGGGCTAACGACAGCGGCGAGCCAGGTCCATCAGCCAGTTGGCAAGGAGTTTCACCATAATACATGGGGACTGCCTAAAGCACACAAATGACAATGGATGCTTAAAGCTTAGAGTGACAGAACTTGGCATCGAAACAATAACAACCAGTTCAGTACACAGGTCACCACTTACCTCGCTAACTCGACTTTGACTGCTGAGATCTGGCATTACCTCCTAAAAACAAAGACAAAGAACGATGCTGTAACACAGCCACCAATTACACTTGCCCCGCAAACAAACGGTGACTGACCTTCCTGCAGGAAACCCCCTCACCTGGTATGGGGCGCTCTGCCACGGATTTAGTCTGTCTGCATCTGCAAGAAAGTGATGACAAAAGTCAAAGGGCTGCATGAGAACTTCACAGCTCCAGCCATCTTGTGACAACCTAGGAATATCATCTAGAGGCCAGACTACACCCTACATTATGGATTTAAAGACCTTGGGCCTTGTTCTATTACACCTATATGCCAGAGTATGCAGCAGGGCAGAGCAGCTCTGGGCCATTCCATGCAGGCACCCGTGACACAGGAGACGACAAAAGAGGGGATGCAACGAGGAGAGAGAACTCTCGGTGAAAAGCGTGACTGCAAGCACATCAAAGGGCTAAGGCAAAAGACCCGTGACACAAGATGCCCAAAAGACACAGCATGCACAATAGACAAGTGACGCAACATGCACTGCGATTGCTCTGCCCTGCGCACCTCAGCATTGCGATCAAATGTGAGGCTTTCCCATTATGAGGGCTAAGGGGCCCCTTCTTGGACATCCCCATCTCCAAAGCTGACTCAAAACTCCCTCCCAGCAAGCCCCAACCCGACACCCCACTTTCATTTCCTCCGTGGGTCATATCCCTCAACTTATCTCTCGGACATCTGGGGATGTGAATCTTCCTGGGGCGCGAAAGAAGGCGGCCTCTCGCCGGCCCAGAAGCTTCTGCCATTGCCAGGCTGTTGTCTCTCAGTCAGCTACAATAAAGACAACCAAACATCAGTATATGAGCTTAGTGGCATGACAGCCAAAACCCATCAATTCCACTACTCACCGTCTCCTAAGAAGGCCAGGGTCCTCGGGCCACACGCTCTGGCCGCGCTCCAAGGCCGACGCCATCATCGCAGGGTATACCTGGGTTGAGTGGAGACGAGGTTATGCAGCATTGCTGAAACTTGAGTGGACCCTTGTTCCTCCTCCCTCCCCGACATGCTGCAACTCCTCGGCCGTTGCTGAAAGCTACCCAGACAGTACCTTCGCATGGAAAAGGTAAAGGCTTCATCGCAGAGTCCCATGATACTTGCAGAGGACTCACGAGGGCAGCGAGCCAGGTCCATCAGCCAGTCGGTGAGGGGTTTCAGTGTAATACAAGGGGAGCACCTGAAACACACAAATGACAATGGATGCTTAGAGCTGTACCAGAACTTGGCACCCAAGGCATAACAAGTGGTTCTTTCCACCAGTGACTTCTTACCTCGTTCACTTGACCTTGACTGCTAAGATCTGGCTTTACCTCCTAAGAACAAAGACAAAGAACAGTCCTGTAACACAGCCACCATTTATGTTTGCCCTGCAAAGACAAACAGTGACCGACCTTCAGGTGGGAACCCCCTCACACGGTATGGGGCGCTCTGCCGCAGATTTAATCCGTCTGCATCTGCAAGAAAGTGATGACAAAAGTCAAAGAGCTGCATTAGAACTTCACAGCTCCAGCCATCCTGTATCAGTCTAGGAATACCATCTTGAGGCCAAACTACAACCTACCCCACAAATTCCACATCCCCAGGCCTTGTCCTATTACACCCATACTCCACAGTATGCATCAGGGAAGAGCAGCTCTGGGCCAAACCCACTCAGGCACCCGTGACACAGAAGATGACAAACAAGGGGACACAACAAGGAGAGAAAACTCTGGGCTAGATGATCACAAGGACCGAGCAAATGAGGAATGAGATGACCACGGCGAGACCGACGGTGAGCCAACGAGGCTGCAAGAACCCTGGCAGAAGAGGATGATAACAGAAGGGCTTATTCCAAGAACCGCAAAGATGGATGCCCGAGAATTGGACGGGTGGAATCCTCTAGCTATCTTCACATTCTTACAAGCCTTCATCCTCTATAATGGATCATTGCAGTGCACAGCTGACAATGCAGCTCAGAACAAGACCTGAAAAGACACCCGACTCAACGTCGCTGAACAGAGACGTGATCCTGATGCATCTCCAAGCTCACGAGTCAAAGGATCAATGGTATCGGCACCACACTGAGGAACACCAAGAACAGAGATGCTAAGAATAATGCCCAGCGTTTGCGATAAGCATCTCAAAGGGCTAAGGCAAAAGACCTGTGACATGAGATGCACAAAAGACAGAGAACACACAATAGACAGGTGACATGTACCAGGCCTGCTCTGCCCTGCGCACCTCGGCACTGTGACCAAAAGCAAGACTTAAGCTTTATGGGGCCTAAGGGGCCCCTTCTTGGGTATCCCCACCTCCAAATCTGACTCAAAAATACCTCCTGGCGAGTCCCAACTCAAGCCCCGCTTTTACCCCTACTGTGGGTCACGGGTCTCAACTTATCTCTTGGATGTCTGGGGATGTCAATCTGCCTCGGGTGCAAAAGAAGGCTGCATCACCATGCGGGAAGCTCGTGCCTTCACCGGGCTGGTTCTCTCTTAGTCAGCTACAATAAAGAAAACCAGACAAACATCAGTGCATGAACTTAGTGGCACCTCAGCCAAAACCTGTCAATTCTGCCACTCACCGTCTCCTAAAAAGGCTGGCCTCCTCAGGCCGCACGCTTTGGCCACGCTCTGAGGCCAACGCCATCGTCATCGTCACAGAGTATACCTGGGTTAAAAGGAGACGAGGTGATGCGGCATTGCCGAAACTTGAGTGGGCCCTCGCTCCTCCCTCCCTCCGCAACTCACTGCAACTACCCGGCCGTTGCCGAAGGCAACCTGGACGGCACGTTCAAATGGAAAAGGTAAAGGCGTCGTCACAGAGTCCTGTAATACTTCCGGTGGGCTAACGACAGCGGCGAGCCAGGTCCATCAGCCAGTTGGCAAGGAGTTTCACCATAATACATGGGGACTGCCTAAAGCACACAAATGACAATGGATGCTTAAAGCTTAGGGTGATAGAACTTGGCATCGAAACAATAACAACCAGTTCAGTACACCGGTCACCACTTACCTCGCTAACTCGACTTTGACTGCTGAGATCTGGCATTACCTCCTAAAAACAAAGACAAAGAACGATGCTGTAACACAGCCACCAGTTACACTTGCCCCACAAACAAACGGTGACTGACCTTCCTGCAGGAAACCCCCTCACCTGGTATGGGGCGCTCTGCCATGGATTTAATCTGTCTGCATCTGCAAGAAAGTGATGACAAAAGTCAAAGGGCTGCATGAGAACTTCACAGCTCCAGCCATCTTGTGACAAACTAGGAATATCATCTAGAGGCCAGACTACACCATACATTATGGATTTAAAGACCTTGGGCCTTGTTCTATTACACCTATATGCACCAGATTTTGCAGCAGGGCAGAGCAGCTCTGGGCCATTCCATGCAGGCACCCGTGACACAGGAGACGACAAAAGAGGGGATGCAACGAGGAGAGAGAACTCTCGGTGAAAAGCGTGACTGCAAGCACATCAAAGGGCTAAGGCAAAAGACCCGTGACACAAGATGCCCAAAAGACACAGCATGCACAATAGACAAGTGACGCAACATGCACTGCGATTGCTCTGCCCTGCGCACCTCAGCATTGCGATCAAATGTGAGGCTTTCCCATTATGAGGGCTAAGGGGCCCCTTCTTGGACATCCCCATCTCCAAAGCTGACTCAAAACTCCCTCCCAGCAAGCCCCGACCCGACACCCCACTTTCATTCCCTCCGTGGGTCATATCCCTCAACTTATCTCTCGGACATCTGGGGATGTGAATCTTCCTGGGGCGCGAAAGAAGGCGGCCTCTCGCCGGCCCAGAAGCTTCTGCCATTGCCAGGCTGTTGTCTCTCAGTCAGCTACAATAAAGACAACCAAACATCAGTATAAGAGCTTAGTGGCATGACAGCCAAAACCCATCAATTCCACTACTCACCGTCTCCTAAGAAGGCCAGGGTCCTCGGGCCACACGCTCTGGCCACGCTCCAAGGCCGACGCCATCATCGCAGGGTATACCTGGGTTGAGTGGAGACGAGGTTATGCAGCATTGCTGAAACTTGAGTGGACCCTTGTTCCTCCTCCCTCCCCGACATGCTGCAACTCCTCGGCCGTTGCTGAAGGCTACCCAGACAGTACCTTCGCATGGAAAAGGTAAAGGCTTCATCGCAGAGTCCCATGATAGTTGCAGAGGACTCACGAGGGCAGCGAGCCAGGTCCATCAGCCAGTCGGTGAGGGGTTTCAGTGTAATACAAGGGGACCGCCTGAAAGACACAAATGACAATGGATGCTTAGAGCTGTACCAGAACTTGGCACCCAAGGCATAACAAGTGGTTCTTTCTACCAGTGACTTCTTACCTCGTTCACTTGACCTTGACTGCTAAGATCTGGCTTTACCTCCTAAGAACAAAGACAAAGAACAATCCTGTAACACAGCCACCATTTATGTTTGCCCTGCAAAGACAAACAGTGACCGACCTTCAGGTGGGAACCCCCTCACACGGTATGGGGCGCTCTGCCGCAGATTTAATCCGTCTGCATCTGCAAGAAAGTGATGACAAAAGTCAAAGAGCTGCATTAGAACTTCACAGCTCCAGCCATCCTGTATCAGTCTAGGAATACCATCTTGAGGCCAAACTACAACCTACCCCACAAATTCCACATCCCCAGGCCTTGTCCTATTACACCCATACTCCACAGTATGCATCAGGGAAGAGCAGCTCTGGGCCAAACCCACTCAGGCACCCGTGACACAGAAGATGACAAACAAGGGGACACAACAAGGAGAGAAAACTCTAGGCTAGATGATCACAAGGACCGAGCAAATGAGGAATGAGATGACCACGGCGAGACCGACGGTGAGCCAACGAGGCTGCAAGAACCCTGGCAGAAGAGGATGATAACAGAAGGGCTTATTCCAAGAACCGCAAAGATGGATGCCCGAGAATTGGACGGGTGGAATCCTCTAGCTATCTTCACATTCTTACAAGCCTTCATCCTCTATAATGGATCATTGCAGGGCACAGCTGACAATGCAGCTCAGAACAAGACCTGAAAAGACACCCGACTCAACGTCGCTGAACAGAGACGTGATCCTGATGCACCTCCAAGCTCACGAGTCAAAGGATCAATGGTATCGGCACCACACTGAGGAACACCAAGAACAGAGATGCTAAGAATAATGCCCAGCATTTGCGATAAGCATCTCAAAGGGCTAAGGCAAAAGACCTGTGACATGAGATGCACAAAAGACAGAGAACGCACAATAGACAGGTGACATGTACCAGGCCTGCTCTGCCCTGCGCACCTCGGCACTGTGACCAAAAGCAAGACTTAAGCTTTATGGGGCCTAAGGGGCCCCTTCTTGGGTATCCCCACCTCCAAATCTGACTCAAAAATACCTCCTGGCGAGTCCCAACTCAACACCCCGCTTTTACCCCTACTGTGGGTCACAGGTCTCAACTTATCTCTTGGATGTCTGGGGATGTCAATCTGCCTCGGGTGCAAAAGAAGGCTGCATCACCATGCGGGAAGCTCGTGCCTTCACCGGGCTGGTTCTCTCTTAGTCAGCTACAATAAAGAAAACCAGACAAACATCAGTGCATGAACTTAGTGGCACCTCAGCCAAAACCTGTCAATTCTGCCACTCACCGTCTCCTAAAAAGGCTGGCCTCCTCAGGCCGCACGCTTTGGCCACGCTCTGAGGCCAACGCCATCGTCATCGTCACAGAGTATACCTGGGTTAAAAGGAGACGAGGTGATGCGGCATTGCCGAAACTTGAGTGGGCCCTCGCTCCTCCCTCCCTCCGCAACTCACTGCAACTACCCGGCCGTTGCCGAAGGCAACCTGGACGGCACGTTCAAATGGAAAAGGTAAAGGCGTCGTCACAGAGTCCTGTAATACTTCCGGTGGGCTAACGACAGCGGCGAGCCAGGTCCATCAGCCAGTTGGCAAGGAGTTTCACCATAATACATGGGGACTGCCTAAAGCACACAAATGACAATGGATGCTTAAAGCTTAGGGTGATAGAACTTGGCATCGAAACAATAACAACCAGTTCAGTACACCGGTCACCACTTACCTCACTAACTCGACTTTGACTGCTGAGATCTGGCATTACCTCCTAAAAACAAAGACAAAGAACGATGCTGTAACACAGCCACCAGTTACACTTGCCCCACAAACAAACGGTGACTGACCTTCCTGCAGGAAACCCCCTCACCTGGTATGGGGCGCTCTGCCATGGATTTAATCTGTCTGCATCTGCAAGAAAGTGATGACAAAAGTCAAAGGGCTGCATGAGAACTTCACAGCTCCAGCCATCTTGTGACAAACTAGGAATATCATCTAGAGGCCAGACTACACCATACATTATGGATTTAAAGACCTTGGGCCTTGTTCTATTACACCTATATGCACCAGATTTTGCAGCAGGGCAGAGCAGCTCTGGGCCATTCCATGCAGGCACCCGTGACACAGGAGACGACAAAAGAGGGGATGCAACGAGGAGAGAGAACTCTCGGTGAAAAGCGTGACTGCAAGCACATCAAAGGGCTAAGGCAAAAGACCCGTGACACAAGATGCCCAAAAGACACAGCATGCACAATAGACAAGTGACGCAACATGCACTGCGATTGCTCTGCCCTGCGCACCTCAGCATTGCGATCAAATGTGAGGCTTTCCCATTATGAGGGCTAAGGGGCCCCTTCTTGGACATCCCCATCTCCAAAGCTGACTCAAAACTCCCTCCCAGCAAGCCCCGACCCGACACCCCACTTTCATTCCCTCCGTGGGTCATATCCCTCAACTTCTCTCGGACATCTGGGGATGTGAATCTTCCTGGGGCGCAAAAGAAGGCGGCCTCTCGCCGGCCCAGAAGCTTCTGCCATTGCCAGGCTGTTGTCTCTCAGTCAGCTACAATAAAGACAACCAAACATCGGTATATGAGCTTAGTGGCATGACAGCCAAAACCCATCAATTCCACTACTCACCGTCTCCTAAGAAGGCCAGGGTCCTCGGGCCACACGCTCTGGCCATGCTCCAAGGCCGACGCCATCATCGCAGGGTATACCTGGGTTGAGTGGAGACGAGGTTATGCAGCATTGCTGAAACTTGAGTGGACCCTTGTTCCTCCTCCCTCCCCGACATGCTAGAACTCCACGGCCGTTGCTGAAGGCTACCCAGACGGTACCTTCGCATGGAAAAGGTAAAGGCTTCATCGCAGAGTCCCATGATAGTTGCAGAGGACTCACGAGGGCAGCGAGCCAGGTCCATCAGCCAGTCGGTGAGGGGTTTCAGTGTAATACAAGGGGACCGCCTGAAAGACACAAATGACAGTGGATGCTTAGAGCTGTACCAGAACTTGGCACCCAAGGCATAACAAGTGGTTCTTTCCACCAGTGACTTCTTACCTCATTCTCTTGACCTTGACTGCCGAGATCTGGCTTTACCTCCTAAGAACAAAGACAAAGAACAATGCTGTAACAAAGCCACCAGTTATACTTGCTGAGGAAACACAAACAGTGACTGACCTTCCTGTGGGAACCCCGTCACCCGGTATAAGGCGCTCTGGCACGCATTTAATCTGTCTGCATCTGCAAGAAAGTGATGACAAAAGTCAAAGGGCTGCATGAGAACTTCACAGCTCCAGCCATCTTCTGACAACCTAGAAATATCATCTAGAGGACAAACCGCACCATACATTACAGATTTAAAGGCCCCAAGCCTTGTTCTATTACACCTATATGCCAGGGTATGCAGCAGGGCAGAGCAGCTCTGGGCCAAACCCATGCAGGCACCCATGACAGAGGAGATGACAAACAAGAGGATACAACAAGGAGAGAGAACTCAGGGTGGAAAGCATGACTGCAAGCACATCAAAGGGCTAAGGCAAAAGACCTGTGACACAAGACACCCAAAAGACATGGCATGCACTATAGACAAGTGACACAACATGCACTGCGATTGCTCTGCCCTGCGCACATCAGCATTGTCATCAAATGTGAGACTTTCACTTTATGCGGGCTAAGGCGCCCCTTCTTGGGTATCCCCATCTCCAAAGCTGATGCAAAAATCCCTCCCGGCAAGGCCTGACTCGATACTCCACTTTCATCCCCTTGACTTATCTCTCAGACGTCCTGAGATGTGAATCCACCTGGGACACAAAAGAAGACCACCACACCATCCTGGAAGCTCCTACCATCGCTGGGCTTTTGTCTTTTAGACGGCTAAAATAAAGAAAACCAAACATCAGTACAGGAACTTCGTGGCACATTGGCCAAGCCCCAAACAGTTCCACTACTCACCGTCGCCTAAGAAGGCCAGGGTGCTGGGGCCCCACGCTTCGGCCACGCCCCGAGGCCGATACCGTCATCGCAGGGTATACCTGAGTTAAGAGGAGAGGAGGTGATGTGGGACTGCTGAAACTTGAGCGGACCCTCGCTCCCCCCCCTCCCACCCCGACTTGCCGCAACTCCTCGGCCGTCGCCAAAGGCTACCGGGACGGTACCGTGGCATGGAAAAGGTAAAGGCTTCATCGCAGAGTCCCATGATACTTGCGGAGGACTCACGAGGGCGGCAAGACAGGTCCGTCAGCCAGTCGGCGAGGAGTTCGGTGTAATACAAGGGGACTACCTGAAACACACAAATGACAATGGATGCTTAGAGCTGTACCAGAACTTGGCACCCAAGGCATAACAAGTGGTTCTTTCCACCAGTAACTTCTTACCTCGTTCACTTGACCTTGACTGCTAAGATCTGGCTTTACCTCCTAAGAACAAAGACAAAGAACAATCCTGTAACACAGCCACCATTTATGTTTGCCCTGCAAAGACAAACAGTGACCGACCTTCAGGTGGGAACCCCCTCACACGGTATGGGGCACTCTGCCGCAGATTTAATCCGTCTGCATCTGCAAGAAAGTGATGACAAAAGTCAAAGAGCTGCATTAGAACTTCACAGCTCCAGCCATCCTGTATCAGTCTAGGAATACCATCTTGAGGCCAAACTACAATCTACACCACAAATTCCACATCCCCAGGCCTTGTCCTATTACACCCATACTCCACAGTATGCATCAGGGAAGAGCAGCTCTGGGCCAAACCCACTCAGGCACCCGTGACACAGAAGATGACAAACAAGGGGACACAACAAGGAGAGAAAACTCTGGGCTAGATGATCACAAGGACCGAGCAAATGAGGAATGAGATGACCACGGCGAGACCGACGGTGAGCCAACGAGGCTGCAAGAACCCTGGCAGAGGAGGATGATAACAGAAGGGCTTATTCCAAGAACCGCAGAGATGGATGCCCGAGAATTGGACGGGTGGAATCCTCTAGCTATCTTCACATTCTTACAAGCCTTCATCCTCTATAATGGATCATTGCAGGGCACAGCTGACAATGCAGCTCAGAACAAGACCTGAAAAGACACCCGACTCAACGTCGCTGAACAGAGACGTGATCCTGATGCACCTCCAAGCTCACGAGTCAAAGGATCAATGGTATCGGCACCACACTGAGGAACACCAAGAACAGAGATGCTAAGAATAATGCCCAGCGTTTGCGATAAGCATCTCAAAGGGCTAAGGCAAAAGACCTGTGACATGAGATGCACAAAAGACAGAGAACGCACAATAGACAGGTGACATGTACCAGGCCTGCTCTGCCCTGCGCACCTCGGCACTGTGATCAAAAGCAAGACTTAAGCTTTATGGGGCCTAAGGGGCCCCTTCTTGGGTATCCCCACCTCCAAATCTGACTCAAAAATACCTCCTGGTGAGTCCCAACTCAACACCCCGCTTTTACCCCTACTGTGGGTCACAGGTCTCAACTTATCTCTTGGATGTCTGGGGATGTCAATCTGCCTCGGGTGCAAAAGAAGGCTGCATCAACCATGCGGGAAGCTCATGCCTTCACCGGGCTGGTTCTCTCTTAGTCAGCTACAATAAAGAAAACCAGACAAACATCAGTGCATGAACTTAGTGGCACCTCAGCCAAAACCTGTCAATTCTGCCACTCACCGTCTCCTAAAAAGGCTGGCCTCCTCAGGCCGCACGCTTTGGCCACGCTCTGAGGCCAACGCCATCGTCATCGTCACAGAGTATACCTGGGTTAAGAGGAGACGAGGTGATGCGGCATTGCCGAAACTTGAGTGGGCCCTCGCTCCTCCCTCCCTCCGCAACTCACTGCAACTACCCGGCCGTTGCCGAAGGCAACCTGGACGGCACATTCAAATGGAAAAGGTAAAGGCGTCATCACAGAGTCCTGTAATACTTCCGGCGGGCTAACGACAGCGGCGAGCCAGGTCCATCAGCCAGTTGGCAAGGAGTTTCACCATAATACATGGGGACTGCCTAAAGCACACAAATGACAATGGATGCTTAAAGCTTAGGGTGACAGAACTTGGCATCGAAACAATAACAACCAGTTCAGTACACCGGTCACCACTTACCTCACTAACTCGACTTTGACTGCTGAGATCTGGCATTACCTCCTAAAAACAAAGACAAAGAACGATACTGTAACAACGCCACCAATTACACTTGCCCCGCAAACAAACGGTGACTGACCTTCCTGCAGGAAACCCCCTCACCTGGTATGGGGTGCTCTGCCATGGATTTAATCTGTCTGCATCTGCAAGAAAGTGATGACAAAAGTCAAAGGGCTGCATGAGAACTTCACAGCTCCAGCCATCTTGTGACAACCTAGGAATATCATCTAGAGGCCAGACTACACCATACATTATGGATTTAAAGGCCTTGGGCCTTGTTCTATTACACCGATATGCCAGGGTATGCAGCAGGGCAGAGCAGCTCTGGGCCAAACCCATGCAGGCACCCGTGACACAGGAGACGACAAAAGAGGGGATGCAATGAGGAGAGAGAACTCGGCGAAAAGCATGACTGCAAGCACATCAAAGGGCTAAGGCAAAAGACCTGTGACACAAGATGCCCAAAAGACACAGCATGCACAATAGACAAGTGACGCAACATGCACTGCGATTGCTCTGCCCTGCGCACCTCAGCATTGCGATCAAATGTGAGGCTTTCCCATTATGAGGGCTAAGGGGCCCCTTCTTGGACATCCCCATCTCCAAAGCTGACTCAAAACTCCCTCCCAGCAAGCCCCGAACCGACACCCCGCTTTCATTCCCTCCGTGGGTCATATCCCTCAACTTATCTCTCGGACATCTGGGGATGTGAATCTTCCTGGGGCGCGAAAGAAGGCGGCCTCTCACCGGCCCAGAAGCTTCTGCCATTGCCAGGCTGTTGTCTCTCAGTCAGGTACAATAAAGACAACCAAACATCAGTATATGAGCTTAGTGGCATGACAGCCAAAACCCATCAATTCCACTACTCACCATCTCCAAAGAAGGCCAGGGTCCTCAGGCCACACGCCCTGGCCTCGCTCCAAGGCCGACGCCATCATCGCAGGGTATACCTGGGTTGAGTGGAGACGAGGTTATGCAGCATTGCTGAAACCTGAGTGGACCCTTGTTCCTCCTCCCTCCCCGACATGCTGCAACTCCTCGGCCGTTGCTGAAGGCTACCCAGACGGTACCTTCGCATGGAAAAGGTAAAGGCTTCATCGCAGAGTCCCATGATAGTTGCAGAGGACTCACGAGGGCAGCGAGCCAGGTCCATCAGCCAGTCAGTGAGGGGTTTCTGTGTAATACAAGGGGACCGCCTGAAAGACACAAATGACAGTGGATGCTTAGAGCTGTACCAGAACTTGGCACCCAAGGAATACCAAGTGGTTCTTTCCACCAGTGACTTCTTACCTCATTCTCTTGACCTTGACTGCCGACATCTGGCTTTACCTCCTAAGAACAAAGACAAAGAACAATGCTGTAACAAAGCCACCAGTTACACTTGCTGTGGAAACACAAACAGTGACTGACCTTCCTGTGGGAACCCCCGCACCCGGTATAGGGCGCTCTGGCACGCATTTAATCTGTCTGCATCTGCAAGAAAGTGATGACAAAAGTCAAAGGGCTGCATGAGAACTTCACAGCTCCAGCCATCTTCTGACAACCTAGGAATATCATCTAGAGGACAAACCGCACCATACATTACAGATTTAAAGGCCCCAAGCCTTGTTCTATTACACCTATATGCCAGATTTTGCAGCAGGGCAGAGCAGCTCTGGGCCAAACCCATGCAGGCACCCATGACAGAGGAGATGACAAACAAGAGGATACAACAAGGAGAGAGAACTCAGGGTGGAAAGCATGACTGCAAGCACATCAAAGGGCTAAGGCAAAAGACCTGTGACACAGGACACCCAAAAGACATGGCATGCACTATAGACAAGTGACACAACATGCACTGCGATTGCTCTGCCCTGCGCACATCAGCATTGTCATCAAATGTGAGACTTTCACTTTATGCGGGCTAAGGCGCCCCTTCTTGGGTATCCCCATCTCCAAAGCTGACGCAAAAATCCCTCCCGGCAAGGCCCGACTCGATACTGCACTTTCATCCCCTTGACTTATCTCTCGGACGTCCTGAGATGTGAATCCACCTGGGACGCAAAAGAAGACCACCTCACCCTCCTGGAAGCTCCTACCATCGCCGGGCTTTTGTCTTTTAGACGGCTACAATAACAAAAGCCAAACATCAGTACAGGAACTTCGTGGCACATTGGCCAAGCCCCCAACAGCTCCACTACTCACCGTCTCCTAAGAAGGCCGGGGTCCTTGGGCCCCACGCTTTGGCCACGCCCCGAGGCCGATACCGTCATCGCAGGGTATACCTGAGTTAAGAGGAGAGGAGGTGATGCGGGACTGCTGAAACTTGAGCGGACCCTCGCTCCCCCCACCCTCCCACTCTGACTTGCCGCAACTCCTTGGCCGTCGCCAAAGGCTACCGGGACGGTACCTTCGCATGGAAAAGGTAAAGGCTTCATCGCAGAGTCCCATGATACTTGCGGAGGACTCATGAGGGCAGCGAGCCGGGTCCGTCGGCCGGTCAGGGAGGAGTTTGGTGTAATACAAGGGGACCCCCTGAAAGACACAAATGACAATGGATGCTTAGAGCTGTACCAGAACTTGGCACCCAAGGCATAACAAGTGGTTCTTTCCACCAGTGACTTCTTACCTCGTTCACTTGACCTTGACTGCTAAGATCTGGCTTTACCTCCTAAGAACAAAGACAAAGAACAATCCTGTAACACAGCCACCATTTATGTTTGCCCTGCAAAGACAAACAGTGACCAACCTTCAGGTGGGAACCCCACACACGGTATGGGGCGCTCTGCCGCAGATTTAATCCGTCTGCATCTGCAAGAAAGTGATGACAAAAGTCAAAGAGCTGCATTAGAACTTCACAGCTCCAGCCATCCTGTATCAATCTAGGAATACCATCTTGAGGCCAAACTACAACCTACCCCACAAATTCCACATCCCCAGGCCTTGTCCTATTACACCCATACTCCACAGTATGCATCAGGGAAGAGCAGCTCTGGGCCAAACCCACTCAGGCACCCGTGACACAGAAGATGACAAACAAGGGGACACAACAAGGAGAGAAAACTCTAGGCTAGATGATCACAAGGACCGAGCAAATGAGGAATGAGATGACCACGGCGAGACCGACGGTGAGCCAACGAGGCTGCAAGAACCCTGGCAGAAGAGGATGATAACAGAAGGGCTTATTCCAAGAACCGCAAAGATGGATGCCCGAGAATTGGACGGGTGGAATCCTCTAGCTATCTTCACATTCTTACAAGCCTTCATCCTCTATAATGGATCATTGCAGTGCACAGCTGACAATGCAGCTCAGAACAAGACCTGAAAAGACACCCGACTCAACGTCGCTGAACAGAGACGTGATCCTGATGCACCTCCAAGCTCACGAGTCAAAGGATCAATGGTATCGGCACCACACTGAGGAACACCAAGAACAGAGATGCTAAGAATAATGCCCAGCGTTTGCGATAAGCATCTCAAAGGGCTAAGGCAAAAGACCTGTGACATGAGATGCACAAAAGACAGAGAACGCACAATAGACAGGTGACATGTACCAGGCCTGCTCTGCCCTGCGCACCTCGGCACTGTGATCAAAAGCAAGACTTAAGCTTTATGGGGCCTAAGGGGCCCCTTCTTGGGTATCCCCACCTCCAAACCTGACTCAAAAATATCTCCGGTGAGTCCCAACTCAAGGCCCAGCTTTCACTCCTAGTGTGGGTCACAGGTCTCAACTTATCTCTTGGAGGTCTGAGGATGTCAATCTGTCTCAGGTGCAAAAGAAGGCCACCTCACCATGCAGGAAGCTCATGCCTTCATGGGGCTGGTTATCTCTTGGTGAACTACAATAAACAAAACGAAACAGACATCAGTGCATGAACTTAGAGGCACCTCAGCCAAAACCTGTCAATTCTGCCACTCACCGTCCCCTTAGAAGGCCAGGGTCCTCAGGCTGCACGCTTTGGCCAAGCTCCTAGGCCAACGCCATCGCCATTATCGCAGGGTATACTGGGGTTAAGAGGAGACAAGGTGATGCGACACTGCCGAAACTTGAGTGGGCCCTCACTCCTCCCTCCCTCCACAACTCACAGCAACTACTCGGCCGTTGCCGAAGGCTTCCCGGATGGTACCTTCACATGGAGAAGGTAAAGGCTTCAACGCAGAGTCCCGTAATACTTCTGGAGGGGTCACCAGGGCGGCAAGCCGGGTCTGTAAGCCAGTCAGCAAGAGGTTTTGATGCAATACAAGCAGACCATCTAAAACAGACAAATGACAATGGATGCTTAGAGCTGTACCAGAACTTGGCACCCAAGGCATAACAAGTGGTTCTTTCCACCAGTGACTTCTTACCTCGTTCACTTGACCTTGACTGCTGAGATCTGGCTTTACCTCCTAAAAACAAAGACAAAGAACAATCCTGTAACACAGCCACCAGTTACACTTGCCCCACAAACAAACGGTGACTGACCTTCCTGCAGGAAACCCCGTCACCTGGTATAAGGCGCTCTGGCACACATTTAATCTGTCTGCATCTGCAAGAAAGTGATGACAAAAGTCAAAGGGCTGCATGAGAACTTCACAGCTCCAGTCATCCTGTGTCAATCTAGGAATATCATCTAGAGCCCAAACTACACCATACATTACAGATTTAAAGGCCCCAAGCCTTGTTCTATTACACCTATATGCCAGGGTATGCAGCAGGGCAGAGCAGCTCTGGGCCAAACCCATGCAGGCACCCGTGACACAGGAGATGACAAACAAGGGGATGCAACGAAGAGAGAGAACACTTGGCAAAAAGCATGACTGCAAGCACATTGAAGGGCTGAGGCAAAAGAACTGTGACACAAGACACCCAAAAGACACAGCATGCACTATAGACAAGTGACACATCATGCACTCGGATTGCTCTGCCCTGTGCACCTCAGCATTGCAATCAAATGTGAGACTTTTCCATTATGTGGGCTAAGGCACCCCTTCTTGGGTATCCCCATCTCCAAAGCTGACTCAAAACTCCCTCCCCAAGAGCCCCAACCCAACCCCCCACTTTCATTCCCTCCGTGGGTCGCAGCCTGTCAACTTATCTCTCGGATATCTGGGGATGTGAATCTTCCTGGGGCGTGAAAGAAGGCGGCCTCTCACCGGCCCAGAAGCTTCTGCCATTGCCAGGCTGTTGTCTCTCAGTCAGCTACAATAAAGACAACCAAACATCAGTATATGAGCTTAGTGGCATGTCAGCCAAAACCCATCAATTCCACTACTCACTGTCTCCTAAGAAGGCCAGGGTCCTCAGGCCACATGCTCTGGCCGCGCTCCAAGGCCGACGCCATCATCGCAGGGTATACCTGGGTTGAGTGGAGACGAGGTTATGCAGCATTGCTGAAACTTGAGTGGACCCTCGCTCCTCCTCCCTCCCCGACATGCTGCAACTCCTCGGCCGTTGCTGAAGGCTACCCAGACGGTACCTTTGCATGGAAAAGGTAAAGGCTTCATCGCAGAGTCCCGTGATACTTGCAGAGGACTCACGAGGGCAGCAAGACGGGTCCTTCGGCCAGTCGGTGAGGGGTTTCAGTGTAATACAAGGGGAGCGCCTGAAACACACAAATGACAATGGATGCTTAGAGCTGTACCAGAACTTGGCACCCAAGGCATACCAAGTGGTTCTTTCCACCAGTGACTTCTTACCTCATTCTCTTGACCTTGACTGCCGAGATCTGGCTTTACCTCCTAAGAACAAAGACAAAGAACAATGCTGTAACAAAGCCACCAGTTACACTTGCTGTGGAAACACAAACAGTGACTGACCTTCCTATGGGAACCCCGTCACCCGGTATAGGGCGCTCTGGCACGCATTTAATCTGTCTGCATCTGCAAGAAAGTGATGACAAAAGTCAAAGGGCTGCATGAGAACTTCACAGCTCCAGCCATCTTCTGACAACCTAGGAATATCATCTAGAGGACAAACTGCACCCTACATTACAAATTTCAAGTCCCCAAGCCTTGTTCTATTACATCGATATGCCAGGGTATGCAGCAGGGCAGAGCAGCTCTGGGGCAAACCCATGCAGGCACCCGTGACAGAGGAGATGACAAACAAGGGGATGCAATGAAGAGAGAGAACTCTCGGCAAAAAGCATGACTGCAAGCACATTGAAGGTCTAAGGCAAAAGACCTGTGACACAAGACGCCCAAAAGACACGGCATGCACAATAGACAAGTGACACATCATGCACACGGATTGCTCTGCCCTGCGCACCTCAGCATTGAGATCAAATGTGAGGCTTTCCCATTATATGGGCTATGGGGCCCGTTCTTGGACATCCCCATCTCCAAAGCTGACTCAAAACTCCCTCCCGGCAAGCCCCGACTCGACACTACCTTGCTGTCATTTCCTCCATGGGTCATATCCCTCAACTTATCTCTTGGACATCTGGGGATGTGAATCTTCCTGGGGCAAAAAAGAAGGCAGCCTCTTGCCATCCCCAAAGCTCCTGCCATTGCCAGGCTGTTGTCTCTCAGTCAGCTACCATAAAGAAAACCAAACATCAGTACACAAGCTTAGCGGCACGTCAGCCAAAACGCAACAATTCCACTACTCACCGTCTCCTAAGAGGGCCCGGATCCTCAGGCCGCACCTCAAGGCTGGCACCATCATCACAGGATATACTTAGGTTGAGTGGAGACGAGGTGATGAGGCATTGCTGAAACTTGAGTGGACGCTCGCTCCTCCTCCCTCCCTCCCTGACATGCTGCAACTCCTCGGCTGTTTTCGAAGGCTACCCAGATGGTACCCTCACATGGAAAAGGTAAAGGCTTCATCGCAGAGTCCCGTGATACTTGCAGAGGACTCATGAGGGCAGCGAGCCGGGTCCGTCGGCCGGTCAGTGAGGAGTTTGGTGTAATACAAGGGGACCACCTGAAACACACAAATGACAATGGGTGCTTAGAGCTGTACCAGAACTTGGCACCCAAGGAATACCAAGTGGTTCTTTCCACCAGTGACTTCTTACCTTGTTCACTTGACCTTGACTGCTGAGATCTGGCTTTACCTCCTAAGAACAAAGACGAAGAACAATGCTGTAACACAGCCACCAGTTACACTTGCTCTGCAAAGACCAACAGTGACTGACCTTCCTGCGGGAACCCCCTTAACTGGTACAGGGGCACTCAGCCACGGACTTAATCCATCTGCATCGGAAAGAAACTGAGGACAAAAATCGAAGTGCTGCATGATAACTTAACAGCTCCAGCCATCTTGTGTCAATCTCAGAATACCCTCTGGAGGTCAAACTACAACCTACCTCACAAATTACAAGTCCACAGGCCTTGTTCTTTTACACCCATACACCAGAGTATGCATCAGGGCAGAGCAGCTCTGGGCCAAACCCACTCAGGCACCCGTGACACAGGAGATGACAAACGAGGGGACCCAACAAGGAGGGAAAACTCTGGGCTAGATGATCACAAGGACCGAGAGAATGAGGAATGAGACAACTTAGGCGAGACCAACAGTGAGCCAACAGGGCTCCAAGAACCCTGGCAGAAGAGGATGCCAACACAAAGGCTTTATTCAAGAACCGCAAAAATGTATTCTTGAGTTGTACAGGCAGAATCCTCTGGCTATCTTCGTATTTTCGCAAGTCCTCATCCCCTTTAGTGGATTGTTGTGGTGCATAGCTGTCAGTGCAGCTCAGAACAAGACCTGAAAAGACACCTGACTCAACACTGCTAAAGAGATGCGATTCTGATGCAGCTCCAAGCTCAAGAGTCAAAGGATCAATGGCATCAGCACCACACTGAGGAACACCAAGAGCAGAGATGCTAAGAATAACGCCCAGCATTTGCAATAAGCATCTCAAAGGGCTAAGGCAAAAGACCTGTGACACGAGATGGCCAAAAGACAGAACACACACTAGACAAGTGACATGCACCAGGACTGGTCTGCCCTGCATACCTTGGCACTGTGATCAAAAGCAAGATTTTTCCCTTTATGTTGGCCTAAGGGGCCCCTTCTTGGGTATCCCCACCTCCAAATCTGACTCAAAAATCACTCCCGGCAAGTCCCAACTCAACAACCTGATGTCACCCCCTCTGTGGGTCACAAGCCTCGACTTTTCTCTCAGACGCCTGGGGATGTGAATCTGCCTTGGGCGCAAAAGAAGGCCAACTTGCTGTCCTGGAAGCTCCTGCAGTCACTGGGCTGTTCTCTCTCAGTCAGCTACAAAAAAAACCCCAAACCCAACATCAGTACATTAGCTTAGTGGCACCTCAGCCAAAACCCGACAATTCTGCTACTCACCGTCTCCTAATAGGGCCAGGGTCCTCGGGCTGCACACTTTGGCCGCACTCCAAGGCTGACATTGTCATTGCAGGGTATACCTGGATTAGGAGACAAGGTGATGTGGCATTGCTGAGACTTGAGCAGACCCTCATTCCTCCTCCCTCCCCAACATGCTGCAGCTCCCCAGCCATTGCTAAAGGCTGCTCAGAAAGACCCTTCGAATGGAAAAGGTGAAGGCTTGGTCAAAGAGTCCCATAATACTTTCAGAGGGCTCACGAGGGTGGCGAGCCGGGTCTGCCGGTTATGGAGGTTCGGAGAACACAAGCAGACCACCTGAAACACACAAATGACAACGGATGCTTGGAGCTCTACCAGAACTTGACACCCAAGAAATAACAACTTTTTCTTTCCACCGGTCGCCGCTTACCACGCTCACTTGACATTGACTGCTGCTATCCAGCTTTACCTCCTAAAAATAAAGACAAAGAACAATGCTGGAACATAGCCACCATTTACACTTGCCCTGCAAACACAAACGGTGACTCACTTTCCTGCAGGAATCCCCCTCACCCGGTGTGGGGCGCTCTGCCACAGATTTAACCCGACTGCATCTGAAAGAAAGTGATGACAAAAGTTAACGCGCTGCATGATAACTTAACAGCTCCAGCCATCCTGTGTCAATCTAGGAATATCATCTAGAGGCCAAATTATACCCTACATAACAAATATCAAGTCCCGGGGCCCTGTCCTATTACAACTATATGCCAGACTGTGCAGCAGGCCAGAGCAGCTCCAGACCAAACCCATGCAGGCACCTGTGACACAGCAGATCACAAACAAGGTGAAGGGATGAGGAGAGAAAACTCTCAGTGAGAGGAATGACTGCAAGCACATTGAAGAGCTAAGACAGAAGACATGAGATGCCCAAAAGAGACAGGGCACACAATAGACAAGTGACATGACATGCACTGGGTCTGCTCTGCCTGGCGCACCTCGGCCTTGTGATCAAAAGTGAGGTTTTCCTTTCATGGGGCCTAAGGGGCCCCTTCTTAGACATCCCCATCTCTGAAGCAGACTCAATATTCCCTCCCGGCGAGCCCCGACCTGACACTCTGCTTTCACCCCCTCGACTTATCTCTCAGACGTGCAGGGATGCAAATCCTCCTCGGGCACAAAAAAAGGCCACCTTGCCATCCAGGAAGCTCCTGCCATCGCCAGGCTGTTCTCTCTTAGAGAGCTACAGTAAAGAAAACCAAACCAAACGTCAGTGCACGAACTTAGTGGCACCTCGGCCAGAACCCAACAATTCCACCACTCACCATCCCCTAAGAAGGCCAGGGTTCTCAGGCTGCACGCTTTGGCCGTGCTCCGAGGCCGAGGCCATCGTCGCCACGTATTCCTGGGTCAAGAGGAGACAAGGTGATGCGGCATTACTGAAACTTGAGCAGACCCTCACTCTTCCTCCCTCCCTGACTCACCACAACTACCCGGCCGTTGCCAAAGGGTGCCTGGACAGCACCTTTGAATGGAAAAGGTAAAGGCTCTGTCACAGAGTCCCGTAACACTTCTGAAGGGCTCACAAGGGTGGCAGACCGGGTCTGTTGGCCGGTCATGGAGGTGCTTCAGCATAATACAAGGGGACCACCTAAAACGCACAAATGATTGTGGATGCTTAGAGGTGTACCAGAACCTGGCACCCAAGGATTAACAACTTTTTTTTTCCACCGGTCACTGCTTACCTCGCTCACTTCACTTTGACTGCTGCTATCTGGCTTTACCTCCTAAAAACAAAGACAAAGAACAATGCTGGAACATTGCCACTATTTACACTTGCCCTGAAAACACAAACAGTGACTGACCTTCCTGCGGGAACCCCCTCAACCGGTGGGGGGTGCTCTGCCATGGATTTAACCCATCTGCATCTGAAAGAAAGTGATGTCAAAAGTCAAAGGGCTGCATGATAACTTAACAGCTCCAGCCATCCTGTGTCAATCTAGGAATAACATCTTGAGGTCAAACTACACCCTACATAACAAATCTCAAGTCCCAGGGCCCTGTCCTATTACACCTATAGGCCAGGTTATGCAGCAGAGCAGAGCAGCTCTGGGCCAAACCCATGCAGGCACCCGTGACACAGGAGATGACAAACAAGGGGACACAACAAGGAGAGAAAACTCTCGGCAAGAAGAATGACTGCAAACACATTGAAGGGCTAAGACTAAAGACATGAGACACAAGATGCCCAAACGAGACAGAACGCACAACAGACAAGTGACATGACATGCGCCGGGACTGCTCTGCACACTTAAGTGTTTTAATCAACAGTGATACTTTCCCTTTATGGGGCCTAAGGGGCCCCTTCTTAGACATCCCCATCTCTGAAGCTGGCTCAATGTTCCCTCCCGGCAAGCCCTGACCTGACACTCTGCTTTCACCCCCTCAACTTATCTCTTGGACATCCAGGGATGCCAATCTACCTCAGGCATAAAAGAAGGCGGCCTCACCGTCCAGGAAGCTCCTGCCATCACCAGGCTGTTCTCTCTTAGTCAGCTACAATAAACCAAACCAAACAACAGTGCACAAAGTTAGTGGCACCTTGGCCAGAACCCGACAATTCTGCCACTCACCGTCTCCTATGTAGGCTGGGGTTCTCGGGCAGCACACTTCAGCCACACTCCGAGGCTGACGCCATCGTTGCAGGGTATACTGGGGTTAAGGAGACAAGGTGACGTGGCACAGCTGAAACTTGAGTGGACCCTCAATCCGCCTCCCTCCATCCCCAACTTGCTGCAACTCCTCGGCCGTTGCCAAAGGCAGCAGGATGGTAGCTTCGAATGGAAAATGTAAAGACTTCATTGCAGAGTCCTGTAATGCTTCGGGAGGGTTCACGAGGACAGCAAACTGGGTCTGTCGGCCGGTTGGCAAGGAGGTTCGGCATAATACAAGTGGACTCCCTAAAGCACACAAATAACAATGGATGCACCAGAAATTGATACCCAAGCAATAACAAGTCATTCTGTCTACCAGTCACTGCTTACCTCACTCACTTGACCTTGACTGCCGAGATCTAGCTTTCCCTCCTAAAAATAAAGACAAAGAACAATGCTGGAACACAGTCACCATTCACACTTGCCTTGCAAAGACAAATGGTGACTCACCTTCCTGCGGGAACCCCCTCACCCAGTGTGGGGCGCTCTGCCACCGATTTAATCCATCTGCATCTGAAAGAAAGTGATGACAAAAGTCAAAGTGCTGCATGAGAACTTAACAGCTCCAGGCATCCTGTGTCAATCTAGGAATATCATCTAGAGGCCAAACTACACCCTACAGAACAAATTCCAAGTTCCCAAGCCTTGCCCTATGACACCTATAGGCCAGACTGTGCAGTAGGGCAGAGCAGCTCCGGGCCAAATCCCATGCAGGATTTGCATGCAGCAGATGACAAAGGAGGGGACACAACGAGAAGAGAAAACTCTCGGCGAGAAGAATGACCGCAAGCACGTCAAAGGGCTAAAGCAAAAGACATGAAACACAAGATGCCCAAAAGACACAGAACACACAATAGAGAAGTGATACAACATGCACTGGGACTGCTCTGCCCTGCACACCTCGGCACTGTGATCAAAAGTGAGACTTTCCCTTTATGTGGCCTAAGGGGCCCCTTTGTGGGTAGCCCCGTCTCCAAAGCTGACTCAAAAATCCCTCCCAGCAACCCCCTACCCAACACCCCGCTTTCATCCCATTGACTTATCTCTCAGACATCCAGGGATGTGAATCCTCTTTGGGTGCATAAGAGGGCCGCCTTGCCATCCAGGAAGCTCCTGCCATTGCTGGCCTGTTGTCTCTTAGTCAGCTACAATAAAGAAAACCAAATATCAAGGCTTCAACTTAGTGGCAGGTTAGCCAAAACCCAACAATTCCACTACTTACCATCTCCTAAGAAGCCCAGGGTCCTGGGGCCACACACTTTGGCCGCGCTCCAAGGCTGGCACCATCATCGTAGGGTATACCTGGGTTAAGAGGAGACAAGGCGATGCGGCATTGCTGAGACTTGAGCAGACCCTCGCTCCTCCCCCCTCCCTCCAACTTCTCGGCCATTGCTAAAGTCTGCCTGGACGGTATCTTTGAATGGAAAAGGCAAAGGCTTCATCGCAGAGTCCCATAATGCTTTGGGAGGGCTCATGAGGGCAGCGAGCCGGGTACATTGGCCAGTCGGTGAGGGGGCTCAGCATAATACAAGTGGACCCCCTAAAACACACAAACGACAGTGTATGCTTAGAGCTGTACCAGAACTTGCCACCCAAGGAATAACAACTTTTTCTTTCCGCCAGTCACTGCTTACCTTGCTCACTTGACCTTGACTGCTGAGATCTAGCTTTCCCTCCTAAAAATAAAAACAAAGAACAATGCTGGAACACAGTCACCATTTTACACTTGCCCTGCAAAGACAAATGGTGACTGACCTTCCTGTGCAAGCCCTCTCACCCGGTATGGGGCACTCTACCACCGATTTAATCCATCTGCATCTGAAAGAAAGTGATGACAAAAGTTAAAGGGCTGCATGATAACTTAGGACTAGAAAACTGCGAGACACCGCCATACGACTCCCGCCGAACCCCGCATGGACAGGCCGTGGTTGCTCCATCTGAGGTGTGGCTCAGGTGGTTATGCAAAGGTAAAGGTTACCCATAAAGCCTTCTTTCTATTTCACCTACCCCCCAGTCTATTCCACAGGGCAGAGCAGTTCCAGGCTAAACACAAACTCAAACAACACATTATGCTACAAACAGTGGGACGCAAGGATGATAAAAAAAGCTCTCGGAGAGAAGAATGACGGTAAGGACCGAGATGACGCCAAAAGAGATGACCGATGGCATAGTGACAGTAGACGGAAGCGGCTCTAAGGAGCAGAAGAAAAGACTGTAATAGAGTGACCTATTATAAGAACTGTCAGTCACGATGATCAAGACAGCTGCAAAACAATGCTATGTTCAGAATGCTCCCTGTATCCTTACAATGTTATAAGCCCCAGGACATTACAACTCACGGCTGGAAAGGATGTATGGCAATACAGCCAGGAATGAGGCCTCAAAAGACAGCTGACTCATCACTTCTGAGATGTGATTCCGAGACATGGCTGAGCCCATCGGTAAAAGAACAAATGGTATTGGTGACATGCCAAGAAGTACAAATGTTTGAGAACCTAGAGATGATGGCTGACACTTGCCATAAGGTCCTTGAGGATAAAAGGCAGACATATCTGATCCAAGGGATCCTGAAGACACACTAGACAACACAACACACCAGACAACACAACACAGACTGGAACTGCTCTGCACTGCATACCCTACGGTTGCAATCAAATGTGGAGCCTCTCCCTTTAGCTATCCTAAGAGGCCCCTTAGAGAGCATCCCTTACCCCTGCACTAATTATTAAGTTTTTCCCAGGAATTTCCAACTCACTACCCTGCTGCCAGCCCATCTCCAGGTCATAGCCCCTGACTTATCTTTCGGATGACCGGCAATATGAATCCACATTGGATGTGAAATGAGTCCTCCTCAGTCATCTTGGAAGGCCCCATAATAGCTGGATTAGCCTCTTAGTCAGCTACAATAAAAAAAAAAAAATCAAGATCAATGCACAAATCTAGTGGCATATAGGCTAAATATCCACCATTTGGCTACTCACCACCTCCTAAGCACATCCAGGTCCTCGGGTCTCTGGCTTCACCCAGAATCAAAAGCTGTGGCCATTATTTCAATAGACACGTGAGACAGCGAGGGGCAAAGTTATATGGTATTTCTGTGAGTGTGGTGGATGCATTTGTGTGCTTTAAGATGTATAAATGCATCTGCTGTGCTTGGGAAAAAGCCTTAGGTAGGCCCAAATAGACACCTTTTCCCACCCTATGGCCTTCAAAACCCCTTCTGGCACTTCCTAAACCAGCTACCCTGCTCACACTCTCCCAGCTGTAATCTATAACTTACCTACCGGAAGCCACAATTTCAGATATCATCTTTGATATGGGCAAGGTCCCTTTTATGACACAATGAATACCCTAAAAAAAATTTGAAGCTTCATACTCAATACAACCTGGAAGTTACAATGCTCCTAAAGAAAAAAGAAACAAGAAGAAAAAGTGAAATTAGAAAAGCACCTTACCATCCCTGAACACTCAAGCAAAAATTATGAGCCTAAATACTCCCTGTGTTCAACACTATCTTCTTCCCAATGTCTTCAAAACCTCTGGTGCTTTACAGGCCAAAAGCATCTACTGAGGGGAAAAAAACCTGATATAAGCAGAAAGGCCCCCTTCATTGAAATGAGAGGAGATCTCCCATCCCAGTCAATCCCAGGGAGGAAATGAAACCCTTTGGCAAAGGCTGGGGTTAATATACCCCTGGCCAGGTCCGCCTCTCATTCCCATCATGCCCCAGAAAAGGGAGGAGGTAATTACCACAAGGTATAAAAGCTGTCAAAGGAGCTGTAGCTGTTTGGCTCCTCTGATTTAAATTCAAAGTGAGTAAAGGGCTGGAGAGAGAAAAAAAAGCTCTTCAGGGAATTGATGATGCCTTCTTTTTTACTACAGCTACATCAGGTAAAAGGGCAGAGACCAGGTAAGAAATAAAACTTTGTATTTTGGCAGCATAGATAGCTAAGTGGGATAACTAGCTGTTAATTTGCACAGTTGTTCCTTAGTGATTAGTAAGTAGTACTTCACATGTGACTAAGTAGGGTGGAGAAGAATAGTAATTATATGAATGATGAAGCTCTCATTGGGATGTCTAATTAGGGCTAGATACATTATAAATAAAAATAACAAAACTAATAGACTCCTGGGTGCTGTTAGGGTTACGTATGTGCTGGGCTTGCTCCCATATGAGATATTTGGTACCGGGGCATGGGTAGAAGTGCCCTGAAATGCAGATTTAAACCCTTAAAATGCTGAAAAAGGGAGTACTTCCTTTAACTGAACCCCTAAAATGAGGAAATGGGGTGTTTACCTCCACTTAAACTAATATAATGGCAAATAAATGGCTTCTCCCCTTTAATTTAATCCCCTAAAATATTTGGAAATGAGGGGGTTTCCTCACTTTAAATCTCTCAAATGATGCAGAAGGAGTAATTTTTCCCTCAGCTCAAACCCTTAAAAAGGAGGGACAACTGGGCTTCCCCCTCCATTTACACATTTGGATGATGAAAATGCAGGAGTTACCCTTAATTCAAACGCATAAAATAGCACAGTCAATGTTTTCCCTTTCCATTTAAACTACAAAATAATGGAAAATGGGGATTTGCTGTCAATTGATACCCCTAACAGCATAGAAGGGGTGGGGTTTCCTTCAAATGATACTATTAAAATTGCAGGGGAAGGGGATTCCCCCTCAATTTTGATAGAGACAATTATGGAAAAGGATGTTTTTTCCCTCAATTTAAGCCCCTTTTCTCCTAATAATACCTCTCTTTTCTGGGGGCTCTGGGGAGGGACTGACAAGATAAAAGGGGAAAGTTGAAAGTTTCCCCGTGGCACCCCACATGCTGCCTGGCATGCTCAGGTGCCCAGGTGCATCTGGCTGCTCCCTAGCTCCTGCTAGGATGCTCCAGCTGTTGTTCCTGGAGGGACACTCGGGATGCCTTCATCAGCCCCTCTGAACTAGTAGCTCCCTGTGCAGGTGTGCCCAGGCAACCCTCTGAAAGCAGCTGGTCATGCCTAGACCTGCTGTGCCTTGGAGCAGGGGGTGAGGTGGAGAAAGGTCCTGCCGGTTGTTCCCTCCCATACATGGGCCGTTGTCTGTCCCTGAAACACTGGGGTGTCGGCCTTTCCTTTCTGTGGAAAAGAACCGGCCTTCTCAGCCAGGTGCCTGTGGCCAAAATTGGGATTGTGCCTCCAAAATTCCCTATGTCCTAGCTTTGTAATTACCGAGGAAATTTCCCTCAGATCATAAGCAATTACAGGTAATTTTTCCTCTGCAATCATTACTGAATTGTGTTTCTGTGGAAGTGTTTGACACATCCCTTGAGGGGACAAGGGTTTGGCCGGGTTTTTTATGGCTAATCCTGACAGGCCCCGACAGAACCCAAGCTCCCCATCGCTGGTCTACCCCGAATTTCCATGAAATATTGATATAGTTTATAAATACTCCCTTTGCCTGCTACTCAGTCTTTCCCTGTCCATCCCGGGAGCAGATTACTCCATCCTTTGCTCCTGACCGCAGCTCTCCTGCCCAAATGCTGGTTCTCACAGACAAGAACGAAGCAGAAAACTGCTACAAGTGTTGGCTTTTAAAGTAAAATTCTTATTACATCTGGCTAAATGATCAAAATAAATACAAGTATTGATTGTCATTGGGTGAAAGCTTTTCAGAACAGAAAATATCCATTTTGATAGCACAGATCCCATTTTGACAATAATGCATTCTTTTGCGTTTGGGAATCCTGCCCATATAGGGCATCTGAAAATTGGTATTCTGGAATTTGATATTTTGAAATGGGGACATTTTGATATTTTGGAACTTAATATTCTGGTATTTTGAAAGGGAATTATTTTGGTATTTTGGAACTTGGTATTCTGGTATTTTGAAAGTAGTTACTTTGCTATTCTGAAACTTGGTTTTCTGGTGTTGCAGAACTGGATTACTTTGGTAATTTGGGACTTGGTATTCTACTGTTTTGGAACCGAATTACTTTGGTATTTCTGGACTTGGTATTTTGGAACTGGATAACTTTGGTATTTCAAAACTTGGTTTTCTGGGATTTCGAAACCTAGTTTTCTGATATTTTTTTAACTTGGTTTTCTATTATTTTGGAACTAGGTTATTCTGGTATTTTGGAATCTGTTTTTTTGGTGGGTTTTTTTTGTATTTTTGTAGGCTATTTTTTTGGTATTTTTGTGGGCTGTTTTTTTTTTTGTATTTTGTAACATGGGCTTTTAGTTTAGTATTTTTGTAACCTGTGCTTGGCAGGGGCCTGTGGCATCCTAGTCCAGGCTCTCGGCTTCATTTGCCTTCTTTGACAGTGATTATCCTCTCACGGGAACTGTTAAATCACAGACTGTTCAATGAGACGGACTTCCCAAAACAGAAATAAATTCCAGCTATGGAAAATCTCACTGCCGCATTTAGAAACACTTCAGCAAAGACTTTGGAAAAAGCAAAGGTGATGTATGATTACCTGGGGCCCCAGGAAACTGAGGTGAATGTGGGGAACAAGCAGACAGCAAACAGCTTCCACTGCTTCTTGCTCCAGACACTACTGCAAGTGCAGCTTCCCTGGAATTTCATGACCAGTGTGTCTCTTCCAAGCTCAGCAGGCGAATGAACAGGTACTCCAGGATTTACTTCATTTGTACTTCAGGCAGCACAGACCCTCCATGAGGAACTGGAATCCAAGGGTAGATCTAAAAATGGTCCTTCCTCCCACTTACCGCTCCACACTTTCTCCTTCCGCAGGTAGGATGCAGGTGCCTCGCAGAGGCAAGAACACTGCCTTTCAATTCAGTACAAAACCTGCCTGAAAAAACCAGGATGCCGGGACTGAGAGCCAGCAGCAATTCCTTAGTGTTTCTGTTCACCGCTGTTCTCCTGCTGCTTTTCTTGACAGGGGCTTTTCTATCAAGGACATTCCTGTATGGTTTTATCTTGACAAATGTTTTAGAAAGTTGAGTTTCTTGAGAACTGTTTCATCCTGATGTTTTCAGTGCTGCGCTTGCCACGATCCTTTGGATGCCCTAACTGTGCATCCAATTCAGAGAACACCAACTTAGTCCTGGGCTAGGAAACAAAAGACAACAAACATTTTAAAATCATCCCTGCCTTGAGGGTGTTCAGGCCCGGGAGAAAGCCCTTCCCACCACCCTCTTGGCCTCTTCCCAGTCCGAGTAACTGGAAATGTGCATCCAAACCCGAGTTAGACAGATCGGGGTGTGTTCTGCACACCAAAGACCACAGCCCCAAGCACTGGGAGCCTGAAGATGCTCTGGATTACAATTCGCAGCCTCAGTGAACCCTGCAGAGTAAAGCCAAGTGGTTTCTCTTTCTCTGAGGGAGGAAAACGCATGACAGCAAGGGCTGTCCCAGCTGACCCGGCCCTCGTGGGCGGGGCTTATGCGACATGGGTGTGGCTTGGGACAGGTGTGGGCGTGGCTTAGCCGTGGCCCTGCCCCCAGGGGTACTCCCCGAGGTCGAGGGTTATTTCGGCATCGGCGACAGCAGCTCGGGGCTGCTGCAGACAGGTGAGGCCCCACCCCCCGCCGGGGATTTGGGGGTTATTTGGGGGATTTGGGGGTTTTAGGGCTTTTTTTTTTTTTTTTTTTTTGGGGGGGGGCTTTTAGGGGTATTTTTGGGGTTTTTTGGGGGGGGGGGGTTAGGGTATTTTTGGGGGTTTTTTTGTCATCTGGTCCCTCCTCGGCCCTTCCCTCAGCATCCATCCGCCATTTTGGGAAGGTTTTGCCCATTTTTGGGGTTTTTTTTTGCGGTTTTTTGGGGGTTATTTTGGGGTTATTTTGAGGGTATTTTTCGGGTTTTTTTTTGTCACCCAGCCCCTCCTTCAGTGTCCATCTGCCATTTTGGGCTAGTTTTGCCCATTTTTGGGGGGATTATTTGGGTTATTTTTTGGGTTTTTTTGGGGTATTTTTTGGGGGTTTTGTGGTTTTTATTTGGGGTTTTTGGAGGTATTGTTTTGGGTTTTTTTGGGGTTTTGGGGGGGCCTTTTTGGGGTTTTTTTTGGGGTGTTTTTGGGGTTTTTTTGGGAGTATTTTTTAGGGCTTTTTTTGTTTTTATTTGGGGGGCTTTAGGGTTTTTTTGGGGGGGTATTTTTGGGGTTTTTCTGGGGTTTTTTTGGGGGGGGATTTTTGGGGGTATTTTTGGGGGTTTTTTTGGGGGGGGGGTTGGTTTTTTTGGGGTATTTAAAGATCCACAGAGATGGGTGTTTTGTCAAACCACTTCCAAGCTGAAGCCAGATTAGAAATGAGACCTTTTACTGCAACCTCGTTAGAGGAATGGTTTACATTTCCTGGGAAGAACTGTCAGTAGCTGTAGAGCACAGAGGGCTGGGCAGAGGAGGAGCAAGGGCAGTAGTGCTCGTGCACTTGTCCCAAGAACAGGCACCTTGTCATTGACGTTTGGTGCCTTTTTTTTTTTCCCCAGTGCAGGTGCTTAAGGGTCACAAAACCCTTCTGAGTGCAACTTACTACTGGGAGCTCCCCATGCGGGAGGCAGCACTGCTTCTCTTTTCACTGCGATTGGCATTTTTGGGCTCTGAAACCAACAGGAAATATGGTCATTTCGGTCTCGCTCACTGAGCAGGTACCTCCATTTAGCTTGTTCTCTCTTTGGCTTTGGATATAATTATTGTATTTCAAACCAGCTTAAATACTGGAATTAAACTTTAAAATTTAGAAATCAAACCTTGTGTTGGCCAGAAGGCAACGAAGCGCTGTTACAACATAGTAGGGACGAGCTGGTCGCGTTGGGACAGGCTCAAATTCTAAAGTTCTGGACGATTTTTGTCTCCCGAGTTAATGTGTGTTAGCCAAAACAATTGGAAGAGAATGACGTTATCGTCGCTAAATTTGCTTCTTTAGGAGAGACAGCAGACTGCAAAAATAGCTCTAATTTCCCTTTGCTATGAATCGGTTTGGGGCTGGTGCTGGAATATCATTATCTGGTCTGTGGTGTCTGTCAAAGGAAAACTTGCACCTTCAGATGGAAAAGCCAAAGCAGAAAGAGGGCTGTCTCTAGTAAACACCATTCTGAAACGGTACACAAAGCCGCTGAAGGTATCGTACTCTGCCTGAATAGCTAAATTTTATGGAAGCAGTGACTTATGGTAATGACATGTGGCCCTGCCCTTCCCTCAGCTCTTAAAGTTAGTTCTCACAAAGGGAGGTTTCTTTGGTGTTCCTACAGCTGTGACATGAGATGGAGCAGTACAAGAGCAGTATGGTTAATCAGCGCTGTGAACTTTTGGTTAGTGGTTTAGCTAAGAGAGGCTGGTGTGAGCACAGTGTCCCTCCGGCCTGCTCCAGTCCTCTTGTCCTTCAGCAGCTCTGACAGCAGCAGAGAGATACTCGGGAAGGAGCGAGCGGAGTCTGGGAGTCGCACGGGTTAGCCTGGGTAAATTCTGCAGCCTGGAGTGTCGGGCACCTGCGCAGCTGGTGTTGCTGCAAAAGAGGCTTTGGATTCAGCAGGAGACATCCTTCCGAATAGAGTGTGTATTCCTGTACATACATTTTGGAACGGACACAGAGGCAGCCCAAGGCATCACTGTCTATTGGAGTGTCAGGAGCTAAAAGTCAGAGGATAAATTCTTTGGTATTGCTGAACGCCAATGGACTATTCCTTGTCTGTTCACTGCAGGAATTGGACAGTCTATTCAGGCTGTATGGACTAACCCTGAACCCACTAACCTACAACATCACACAGATCGTCATCCTCCCTGCTCTCTCAGGAGTTATCGGTGGCCTGCTAGAATTCAATATCAAGAATAAACGTACAAACCAACAGGAACAGCTCTGGAGTCATGTCTGTACATGTCTGTGGCCAAATTCCTCCTGCCCAAGCAGTGAGGCCTGGGTTTGCACGGGGAATTCAGAGACCAGTGCTGGGTGAGTCTCCATCTCCCTGAACCAGTTTTTGGGGGAAGGACAGGACTCACTTCAGTTTCAGTTCTCTTCAGGTCAAGCTGTGAGAATCCAGGGTTCCTTCCTTTTATCCCAGTCCTCCTGTGGCTCATCCTGAAACTGGAGCAGAGCAAGATGGCCAAGGGACACTGAGTCTTATCTCTAGATGAAGAACATATGGACCAAAGGCTTAGGCCCAAACTCGCTTGGTCTCTTTACAGTTCCGGAAAACTAAACTGTGAACCGCCAGAACATCAGTCCTAGGCATGTCTGCCAGACACCGGAGAAGAGAACCAGCAGTGTGGGCATAAAGAAAAAAAAATGATGGAAATCTGTCATTACAATTTTAAAATAGATTCTCAGTGTATGTATCAGACACCTTCCTTCTGCTTTATTGTTCTATGATATCCAGAATGCACTGGCCTCATCGGAGATGTCACTGCATGGCATGCACAGAAAAACTGGATTAATGGGGCCAAATCCTGGCAGCTAGCACTAAAACGAGTAGGAGCTGGTGTGGGACATCAAACACTAAAGCCACAGAAGAGCTCCAGCTGGTACTGAATTGTTTACAGCTGTTTTCTGTACAAGGAAAAGTTGTGAGATGTCAAAGGAAATTACATTTTTATATAGCAAAATGTACAAATAAACCTACAGGACAAGTACTTTGTCACAGTACCATTTCTACAGGATTTAATGATTTTTATACCATCTTTGCTGAACATTTGTTATTTGAATGGGGGATCAAGGACTTCCTATAATAAATTGCATTTGTTTTCCCCAAGAGCAGCGTGTTCGTGGGTAAAACCTGGATTGTGCCCCTGAAAGCCCACCGAGAACCTGGTTTAGACAGTGCAGAACCAACAGGCCATGAACTGGAGTTTGTTTTTAATATCTATATAAAAAATAATGAGCGATTTACAGGTCTCTCTCTAGTCAGAACCTCAGAAGTCTGTATAAAGGTGCTGTACAATATATAAACATTTACACCCAGTACATCCATACATTGCGTAGCATTCCAAGGCCACATGGCTAAGTCTGATACCAGAAGTACAGATACAAGGTCTATGGGAGAAGAAATCATACACAGGTAAGACATTATCCAGTCACATTAACATATAGAAAAATAGAGGGGAGTTGATGGCAGGGAAATAATTTCAGTGGTGCTAATTCATCTGGAATCGAAGGACTGGATTTGTCACTGTATTCAGTGGTCAGGCCAAGTGCACACAGCTCAACATAAACCAATCTCTGGGGAAGAACGCAGGGTAATATCTACACAGGCTACTTCAGAGTATTAAATATTTCACAGTCATATTCCACCCAGGGAGTATTTGTACATGTTATGCTACACAGCAAACCTCAGTGGCTCACCCGGTGTAGAGCAGCACGGTTCAGAGCTGCTTTAAAGCCTTTTGAGTTCCTGAAGTCTTTGTTTAAAAGCTGTCTGAGTGGTCAGCTGTACTTGTGAAGCATTCCACTCAGAAGTGCCTCACCGTGCTTTGTTAGCATTTAAAAGCATTTAACGTTTCAAAGCCAAAATGAGATACTGACTTGCAAAGAGTAAATCCTATTAGTTTGCATTTTAAGTGAGTAAAGCTCAATCATTACTCATCTTTCTTCTGCAAACTGGACCAAGGGCCCTCTTTTTACCACTTTTCCTGCAGTCATTAAAAATCTCAGATGTCAGGAAATAATCACTAAAACTGTGAATAAAATAAACCCCTTCAGTTTCTGTTGTTCTTATGGCTGTGGGACTGATGTGTCAGTAGGTGCTGGTGGTAGCATCCCTCTTTAAAGTATCTCTGCCAGCCCAAGCCATAGACAGTGTGTTCTCCTGCATCCTGTTTGTCATTGACACTCCTTGATCGCACATTCACAGTAAACAGGGGCGAGTCCTAAACTATACAGGCAAGAACTTCACTGAAAAAGCTGCTCTGGCAGCTGACTCTGTCCTAAGGTCAGTTCTTACCTCTACAGAGGGGAAAACCCCCAACTCCTAACTAGCATTAAATAATTAAAGATGGGACTTCAGTATCAGCTCCACACCGAGGCTGAGCATGTCACGGTGCCACGAGTGAAACCAAAGGAATTGTGTTATTTAACAGAACCCAGATTTTCTTTCCTCTCACGGATGTTTGCAACCTGAATCCGTGTGAATCAAGGAACTAAAGTGATTTTGCTGTGTCAGAAAAAGCACAATTACAACATTATGTCAAATACCATATTTAGCTACAGGGTTTTGTATCAGGTATAAAAATTCCAGGAAACGTATGAACCGGCAGCATCAGCAGCTCATTTGCTGCCCTGGAACTGACAGAACCAACTTGCCCGTGTTCTCCCTGATCCAGCAAGAACACGTGGGTTTCCTGATGTAAATGTGCAACGTGCTCTAGAGAAAACACCCACTTCAGCCCAAACCTGCCTTGTCTGCGACCGGAATCCACGCGGGAAGGATCAGGTTGACTGGATACAGTAGGTAGCTTGGCACAAAACCAGAAAGTGAGTCGGGATCGCATTGGCAATAGAGGCATTTAAATAACTTTGTTCAGAGTTCACAACACTTGGGGAAGCTGCAGCAGTGCAACACTGGGAGCAGCAGACATGGCCTGCAAAGGGACATGGGGACAGCAGCTCAGGGAAGAGTTTCACCGAAGCAATCTGAAAGGTCCTTCATGCAGCTTAGATAATTTAAGAACAAATCAAATACTTCCCCCCCTCTAACCAGTTTCTGAGGGAAAAAAAAAAAAAAAAAAGACAATTGTGTAAGAAGAACCAATGCTTTACATTACCCTTATGGGAAAATTGATCAAGACACATTCTAAAAAAACAGCGTCAGTCAGTCACACCCGTTTTCCAGGCACTCCTGCTGCTGGGGTGCCCTTACAGCCACTGGGGACCCTCCACGGCCCGGGAGTTATCGGTGTTTTCCTTACTGGAGAATTCCTCTCAGGTTGGGAAGTTCCATCTTTGGTTTCATTGGGCAGCTCCACGTGTCTCTCTCCACGGTGACTGTTCAGCGTAAGAGCCTCCTGTGTTTCCACCCTCCTTTGTTTCTCCATGGAAAGCAGTGGGATATTGGAAAGGCTGGAGGTTTTGAACCTGCTGGAACCTGTGTCTCCAGAGCTGGACTTGGTTAATAAATCATCCTCAGAGGCATTTCTCCTGGAGTCCCTGAAGGGAAGGTTATTCCCACCAAATGCTGGGTAATGTTGCTCTGCAGAACAGCTTTCTGTCTTTCCTGGGGTCTTCTGCTTCATCTCTTTCCTGGTGACTCCCAGTTTACCATTCTCACCTTTCAACTGCTCAGCAGCTGCCTTATCACCACTGGATGTTCTACCTCGTATCCTTCCCCCCGTTTCCGCGCTTCCTTGCTCGCCGAGATGCCTCTGGGGACTAGCTGACCTTCCTCGATTTCCACTGGAACGCTCTCTTTTGTCGTTATTCTCCATCCCCATTTCTGTGGTTTTACTCTCGCTCCTGGAACTGTCAGATTTATGTGAGAGATTGTTTTTTTCAGGATCCCCTTTCCCGGGGCTGTGGAATCCCACGTGAGAGTATCCTTCAGCAGCCCCTGACTTTGCTGCACTGGCAGATCTGTCCCTTCCGGTCCCCGCTTCCAAACTAGCTTTAGTGACTCCAAACCCAGGACTCGAGGGACATTCCCATCTCTTCTTTGTTCTCCAGGGAGAAGACTGAGGCTTCCTCTCACACTGGTTTTCAGTTAAAGTGCTTATCTTGTCAGGCACAATGTTCTCTGCTTGTTCCAGTTCCTCAGACAGCTGAACTCTGGTTAAAGCTTCTCCTGGTACTGCTAAATAACACATTTCAGATGGGGAAGCAGGATGGGAAGATGAAGATAATAATGGTGTCTGTCCTTCATATATTACATTTGATGAAGCAGGACTGTAGCTATCCCAATCACCTGGAAGCGAACAGCAAGAGATTTGACTAAATATACAAAAAGTAATAATCAGCAAACTACTGAGTTCAATTCAGGAAGCATTACGGAGTGGCATATTCTCAAAGCTTTATTTAGCCAGATTTCTGTATTGTGTTGTTCTACAACCTACAACAACCCTGAGGATGTGATTTTGGAAGAAAAAATCTAGTGCTCAGAATGCTGGATCCCTGCAGGGCAGACACGGTCTTGGATCAAAACAATTTTTGTGCCTACGCAGCAAAATTTCAAATTACTGACCTACATTGTTTAATAAAACCGAACAAACTGGAACTGTTATGCTTAAAGAAATCCGAAACAGTGAAAAGTTGGGGTTATTCATAGCTTTGCACTTTAATAATAGGAAGAGATGAAACAAGACATGCAGATTTACCAAGTCTTTAAGGAAAAACCAAGAAAAGCACTGAAAGCCCTTAATGTTGCTCGGGTTTCACGTAGGGACACAGACTGGAAGAAGCCAAACCTGAAGGGGGAAGAGAAAAAGCCCAGAAGTACATACCAAAAAAAAATCACAGAGTACAGCAAGCAAGATTTCAATCAGAAATGTGGGATTAACAGCACGGCAAGAGGCAATAAACCCTTCCCCACTCTACCACTTCCTTCACCTCATCCCAGGCCCCACTCTAGACAGACGGCTAGACAGAGGTTCCCTTTTGTCCGATTCTGTTCATCCCTCAAGCTCAGGGAATTTCTGTGACCACCAGGGCCAGGAGTGATGCTCAGGACCCTTTTCTGGTTCTCAGCAGGAAAGAAAACTGAGACAGTTCCGAGCAGATTTTACTCTTTGACTGAATGCCAGTAAGTGACTGAACACACAAAGTATTTGGTAGTTTGAACTGTGTGTTTGGGATTTTGAAAGGATAAATTCAGGGTTGGTCACTGTGACTGAAACACTCCTTATCAGAAAAAGCGATCCTACAATTTAGGAAGTTTAACCATCAACACCTTGGTGTTGGCATCAGGGGTTACAAAGACTAAAATGCATATTTAGGGAACTAAATGCTCTTTGCTGTAAAATGCTGTCGCTGCCACAAGTCTCTGATTTGCAGTTTCGGGGCTGAGTCAGACCCAAAGTCATCAGTTCTGAACTCTGTGGCTCCTGCAAGCATTTGCTTTGCTGTCCTTCCTTTTTTTTTTTTTTGGCCCACGAAGTTGTGGTTTCCTGTCGTAGATGCAGAAATCACCTTGAATCAAACTGAATCCCTTCGGAGAGCAAAGTTGTCCCTTTCCTGCTTCCTGAAGTTTTGGCTTTGAAAAACAAAGCATTCCATAATTCAGAAGGCCAAAACCAGAAGTAAATATGTACAGAAACAAATTTTAACAATACTGTAGCACAGAGAATTTTCATTTCAATTAAAAGGCAGTCAGGGTTAATCCGCATGTTTTTACAGAAAAACTTGATTAGCATGGACAGAGCTGAGAAACTAATAAGAAATATGGAATAATTTCAGATTGTGCAATACTCCTACGTACTTGTCACGTGTTAATTTTACCCCAAATATTCCTCGTATTTGAAAATGGATATTTTAATTTTCAATTTTTATATTTTCATTTATTTTTTAATTTAATTCAAGAATAAATGCACAGCTGTCACAAAGGCAACTAACTGCCAACTACTGCAGTGAACAAGCAGCAGAATCTCCTTATCCCACTTCACTTTCCTGCCTTGGACGCTCAACAACAAAAAGCCCTTGAGACGACGTACTGTGATCTGGTATTAATCCAGTCCCTGGTCTCAGCAGCAGCAGAACCTTATTTCCTCCAGCCTGAATCAGCTCAATGGCTCGTGTGTGAGTGATTCCTTGGGTAGGTTCTCCATTAATTTCCACAATTTGGTCACCAACCTGAGGAAAAAAGAGCAGCGGGTTAGTCTTTGGGAATCTCTGACGCTGTGAACTTGTTTTTAATTTAGAAAGAAAAAATAATAGAGGCAGATGCTACTGTTTTCCCTCTCGTGCTAAAATCCAGTGGGCATTAGTGACACCATTCCATGGATGACAAGCAGGATGTGACCTCAGGGTCTGGGGGTTCAGAGGTGCACAGAGGTCGTCTGCTCAGGAAAAGATTCCAGAGATCTTAACCACATCTTCTATTTATTTACAAGTGATAAGGCAGATACAGGATGTGCTTGCATGTATTTTCATTCTGGATCACGGTGGGGAGGGAGCACATGGATCAACCACATCACACCTGTCTGAGGACACCTTATCCACGGGAGGACGCAGCACCTTCCCTACACCCACTGCAGAGCTGAACACCATGCAACAGGTTTGATGTAGGGAAAGGAATTGTTATTTCAGGTTGGAGAGATCAGTGCTGAGGTCTCTGAGCCAGTAAACAACTCTCACAGGTACCAGGCAGGTAATTTCAACTCGCGCTAACCTCCCCGGCTGCTGGGAAGGGGCTGGAATAACATACCCCAAAAAGAGTTCTCTATTAGGGGAAATTGGGACGGGAAGTTGGAAAAAGGGAGCGGGAGCCTATCTGGCACTGCGCACAGCAGCCAACAGATGTCACTGGTGTGTAACATCAGCAGCTTAAAGAGGCTGCCTGGGCTTTGTTGAAGACACTCTGTCAAAGGAGGTCACCGCTGGCTCCTCGTGGACAGGCTGGGACAGGGACGCATCGGGACAGCTCAGCTAGCCGGATGAGAAATTCCTCCTCACACTGTTAAGTACAGCCAGAAAGTGACACCACATCCGGGCGACAAGAAATGCCAAGTGTGAATAACCTCAGACTGGGCGAGCTCAGCCCATCTGCGCTCTGGGCTGGGCTGGGGACTTGGCGCATGCCAGCACTGGGAGGGGTTTAGTGCCAAGGGTGGGAAGGGACCCTCAAGGATCATCCAGTCGAACTCCTGGCTCTGCACAGGACACCCCAACAACGCCATCCTGTGCCTGGAAGTGTTGTCCAAATGCTCTTTGAGCTCTGGCAGCCTTGCAGTTGTGACCATTCCCTGGGTAGCCTGTTCCACCGCCTGACCACCCTCAGGGGGAAGAACCTATTCCCAGTATCCAACCTAAACCTCCTCCAGCACAGCTCCAGCCGTTCCCCCAGGGCCTGTCACTGGTCCTGCCCCTCGGGAGGAAGCTGCGGACTCCAGTGAGGTTTGACCTCCAGCTCCTCTTCTCTGGGCTGAACAATTTTTTGGTTGCTTTGCCCAAAAAGCAAAGGCCTGGAGCTCGGTGTGATGCCACTTGAAGGAGGACTATGAGAAAAAATAGCAGCACTGAATGCTACACTCGTGTTGTCTCTCAAGTATGTGGGGAAAAAATGCTAATTACCGTGAAGAACAGGATAAGAGAAGTTATGAATACTAGGAATTCCACATCCAATTAAGCCTCACAGCAAGTATCTGTGCCAGCCCCATTCTGCAAATACAGTACAAAGAGAGGTGGAGCCATGTGCCAGCAGCAGGGAAGCACAAGGACTGCAAGGGATGGCATCTGATGGGCATCCGGCTCAGCTCCATGCTCCAGCCTCTGAAAATCCAGCTCTGGGCAGTAGCCACAGAGTCTTACCTGCCATTGTTCCTTCTGTTGTACCCATGCTTTTACTACAATATCTGAGAGTGAATTCCTTACACAAATATAAGAATTAACATAATATTTGGAAAAAAATCAGGTTTATACCTCCAGAGATGGCACGGAACAGCAGCAGCACAATGTACACACAAACGTTCCTTAAAAATTAACTAACTTGGACAGTGGTTCTCCTCCCAGCTCTTTGTTCCACTGTGCAATCTCTTGTTGGGGGTCCTAAAATACTCCCGAGTAGCTGCCATTCACACCCAGAGATGCTACTCTAACCCCAGCAAGGCGGACAATTCCTTTGGGATGGCCAGAGCTGTTCATGGATCTCTCATCCAAAAGCCCATGGCCACAGGGGACAGCTGGAAGAAGGGCAGAGGCCCAGGGTTCTGGGACCCCATGCTTGTGAAAATCCAAGTTTGTTGCCACTCTGAGTAAATTAATGTATCAACTGCATCAACAAATTGATTAGAGAAGCCAAACTCACATGGACTCTCCCATCCTTGACTGCCGGCCCATCCTCAGCCAGACGGAGGATGAATAAGCCCATGTTGTATTCCTTTCCTCCTCGGAGGCTGAATCCAAACCCTCGAGGGCCCCTTTCTAACTCCACTGGGAAACAGCCAGGATTCTGTGCAGGAAGTCAGAGGGGGAAAAAGAAAAAAAGGAAGAGAAAAAGAAAAAAAAGAAGAGAAGGGAAAAAAAAAAAAGAAAAAAAAAAAAGAAATGAGGACCTGTAGGCAGATTTAACCTTCTGTTTTTCTAGAAAAACATTTCAATATTTCTGTATTTTGAGCGCTTAAGCTGCATTCATCCCAGCTCTGGGGTATCTCAGGGTAACGGTCTTAATCTAAGCCTAAACATTCAGAACATCTTTCCTTCTAAGTCTGAGATAGGCACAAAATTCTTGAAGAAACTTTGCCAAAAGGTCTGTAGTAGCTCCATTACAAGCATATTCTGTTTCTTTCGTAACTATAATGAGTGTTCAACATGAGCAAAAACATTCTGTGAGACCCTTCAGGTACGTTTTTATACGCAACTCTTCCACCTGTATCCAACAGAGAAATGTTTTAACGTTCTGCTTTTGAGAACTCTGTGGCAATGCCACTAGAGTGCCTTGATGGATGAGTATTCCCCGTGTCTTCACACCCTCTGGATGGATTTTTGTACCTGGGAATAATGGCTGCCAACACCTGAAGCAGCATCCAACTGTGCCATGTGCTTGTGCTCGGACCAGGACAGCCGGTAACTACTAGAAACTTCTTTTCCAGCTTCACCTTCCATAGCTCCCCTACAGAAGGGTGAAAGGACGTGGATGTTACCTTTGCATTAATCCCTCTGGCCAAGCTTTTCCCACCATTCCCAGCCTCTTTTCCCAACCTGTCGGGGTTGATCGGTGCCAATGCCAGCGGTCGGTGCTGTGGAGCCGGGCTCTGCCTGGCCGAGTTTGTTCCGGATGGAGGACCGCGTTGCTCTAAAATTCAAACAAAATCAACAGTCACGACTTCACAAATCCACAGCCAGGACAGCGGTCACCGCCAATGCTGAGGCTACTGCTCCCAAGGAACCGCAGCCGTGACACCTCGGACTGGGCTGAGCCGAGCTCACGTGGGCACGACAGAAAGAGGATTTTCCAAGCCAGGAACACAAGTACAACAGCTCATTAGTCCCATAGAATAAATTCCTAGGAATTTTATTTTTGTTTTTTACTCTGCTTTTCCTCAGGAAAAACCAACACACTTGTATGGATCCTGACATGAACAGAAGGGTTTTAGACTGTTTGCAACTTGATAAATGCCAGAGGGGATCAGGGCTGATCAGGTCCACGAAATTGGTTCAGATATCCAATATCATAAAATTTTGTAAGAGATGAAGAACAATGTCCATTTGAGAAATATCCTGCTGTAAAGGTAAGGGAATGAGGATCTGCAGGGGCAATGGGGATTTGGAGGTGATGGCCCCATCAAATAGAGGGAAATTGCCAACTCACTTAAGGCACAGCAGAGTTTTCCACTGCCCAGCTCCAGGAAAGGTGAGGGACTGGTCCCACAGGCACACTGGGGGGAGGAGTTCACTGGCAGGCAATCAAGAGGAATTTTAAAGTGTTTTGCCTTCTCCCAAAAGCTAAGTAGAAAATAAGATTTTAATAAAACCATTTAAAATAACTTCCTATTATTCTCCCCTCCACGGAAAATACTGTTAGTGTGCGCTTTACAATAAATCCAGTGCATTTCTGGAAAAAACCCCATGTTTCAGGATACAAAATGACACTGTCACTTAAGAATAAAAACCCAAGTCTACGCAAAAAGCTGTCTCTTAGCTAGAGCCCGAATGGGAAGTAGTGGCCCTAGATGGGCTTTTGTGCTGAAGTATAAACTAATAACTCCTTTTCCCCGAAAGGGTTAAAAAACCATCATTCCTAGCACCAAAACTAGAGATGTTCCAGCCCCATTAGGTGCAGCACACTACTGCATTTCCTAATTAAGAACACACAAATTCCACTAAAATACAAGAAGTGCTCAAGAGTGTTAAGGGAAGAGAAACTGAAAGCGCATTACACTGAATTTCTCAGGTACGCGAGACCTCCCGGGCCCTCCACAGAACTGCTTGGTGCTGTTCCCATGACATGCCTTAAAGAGGTTTTTCTCTAGAGATAAAATGTCACCTTTTACTCCTGGTTTATCTTCAGATTTTTAATTTAGAAGCATAGGCAAGAAAAACGCCATCTGTTTGTACAAATCCTGCAGCCCTCTCTGCAGCCTCCTCTCGTGTGTTCCCAGCTAATGCATGACAAAAGCTGACAGGCTCCTGCTTTTGTGAAAAATGTTAAAGAATCTCTTCTGGCGCATGAAGGGAATTCATTTATTCCCACAAAAAGCAAAGATCACAGGTCTGTGAAAGCTCGGAGGGAGGGAAGGGGACCAGGCAGAGGTTTTGCTGCCAGTCTCAGAGGACAAAGCTAGGGAACAGCAAACTCTATCAGGGTTTGTGCTTTGTGAGGCTCAACAGCTTCCAGCAAAAAGGGCATTTTGTGGTTTTGGAGCTGTACCCTGGATTTTCCTGGGTGTGAACCAGCCCTGTGAGGCTCAGCTCTCTCCCCGAGTGCCTGAAGCCCGGGCTCGCCCACATCCATGCTGGACTCCCCCACTACACAGGGTTCTACACTGTGAGCTAAACTCTATTTCTTCAGCTACATCAAGGGGAATTTTAAAGTGGAGATATATTCCCACTCCAGTGGAACTGGTTCTGCTTCTTTCTCCTTCATTGTCACAAAATTCTTTACATGTGAAACACACCAACTCCACTCCTCTGAGCTGCAGATTTTTTCTGACTGATCTCCACTCTGGTTTTACCACCTGTTGCTGAGGGGTTTTTTCCTCTCTTTGTTGAGTCTCCCCAGGTTCTGGTTTTATCTCTGTATTTTGGCTGCAAATCTGTAATTGAGGCAGTGGGAAAGGTTTTTACATAGAGTCCGTGTAAGGTCACGCATAAATAATGGATGGAAATAGGATATTCAGAAAACTTATTCTAAAAACAAGTGGAAGGTGTTCCTGCCCATGGCAGGGAGTGGAATGAAATGGGCTTTCAGGTCCTTCCAACCCAAACCAGTTTGGGATTCGATGACTAAAACCTGCAGAGAAAACAGATCTAATTCAACCAACTCAAACGTCAGTTGTTTTATAAACATCACCCATGGCAACTGCTCTGAAGTGTGTTCCTTCAAACTGGAATGAATTGGATTTGATAAAAGTAAAAATCTTAGTAGAAAAAGAACAACTTATAGAGGTCTCTCTACTTTAAGCGCTAACAAAAAGGAATGTTAAGTCTTTGAAATTCTGTGTTACAGGCTGAGATGGCATGTTAAATATGTGCAATGAATGTGAAATCAGAGAATCATCTCCTGGCTTTATTCGCAGCCTGGCTCTACATATTTCTTATTTAAAAGGTGAAGAAAGCCAACTTCCTGACAAAATAATGATAGGGAGTTTAATTAAACCCATAAGCAGCATTCAAGAAAAATGCTGGGCTGGAAAACAGCATTTCTCTCCAAATGATTGGATTTTATGTATTTACATTTTTGCTTAGAAACAATACCACAGTGCTTGCAGTGTTATATGGGAGCTGTCATTAAGTCACAGTCTCTGAAGATGGGGCTTTGCAGTCCCTAGGACTCACTTTGCTGCTCAGGTGACACAGCAGGTTTTGCAGGTGCCAGATCCGCAGGAAAACCCTGTCAAGGTTTTTTTCCCGTGTGGTGGAATGTGACCCTTTTCCAAAGGGGAGCTTTGGCAGACAGAACCACAACATGTTTCTGCTGCAAGGATGCAGCATTAGGGAATTTGCATGTTTTAACATGGGAGAAAGGAAAGACTGAGGGTTTACACTGAGAGATTTGAAAAGCAGGAGTCCCTGTGGCCTTAGAGCAGGGACAGAGCATCCTGGCAGCACCAGCTTCATTGGGAACAGAGCTCTGGCAGCACCTGCAGCAGCAGGAGCTGGGCCCTGAGCGGGGTGAGATTTTCTCACTAAACATCATCCTGTGGCTGCTGAAGCCCCCTGAGGGGGGGGTCATTTCTCCTTGGCTGAAGAATACAAGGTCTGGACAGGACGTTTCTATGTCAGCAGCACTTTCTCTCTCTCACACAATGGGAATTTCTCTCACTCTTCATTGCGTTGTTAATACTTCTAGCTTCTTTTTGGGTACAACCACCTTGGCAGCTCCCTCTCTCTGTCCCACCTGCCTTCAGCTCTTCCAGAGCAAACACATGAGCTTCCAACTTACTCAACTTCCAGGACCTGATGATCCCCGTGGGTCCTACCCAACTCAGTATATTCTAAGATTCACTCTCCTTAATTTTCAAACATCTTCAAATACTCCATTTAAGCCAATAAACTTCAGCAGTGATAAATACCCGACTTTTGACAGCGTGGTGGCACCTTCCTTACCTTCCTCAGCGACCACTGTGAGAGTCACCACGTTGCCTGCATCCTTGATGAGCTGCACGATGCTGTCATGGGAGAGCTCCACGATGGACTGGCTGTTCACCGCTGAGATTCGATCACCCACCTTCAGCTTCCCACACTGGTCAGCCGGGCTTCCCTCGATAACCCGCCCGATCTTGTGAGGAATCACTAGGAAACAAGAACAGGTGCAGCAACACTGTAAGTATTCACGGAATTACGGAATATCCTGAGTGGAAAGGGATCCACAAGGATCAAAGTCTAGCTCCTGGCCCTGCACAGGGCAACCTCAAGAATCCTACCATGTGCACATCAGATAAGCATCACATAGACCCAGAACTGCCGGTCACAGAATCACAAAATATGTTGAGTTGGAGGGACCCACAAGGATCATCAACTCCTGGCACTGCAGAGGACATCCCAAAATCCGAACAAATCCCACCCTGTGCCTGAAGGGCATTGTCCAAACACTCCTTGAGCTCTGGCAGCCTTGGACCTCTGACCGCTTTCCTGAGGAGCCTGTTCAGTGCCCCACCACCCTCTGGGGGAAGAACCTTTTCCTAATACTCAACCTAACCCTCCCCTGGCACAGCTCCAGCCATTCTCTTGGGTCCTGTCACTGGTCATTACAGAGCAGAGATCAGTGTTCGTCCCTCCTCTCCTGCTCCAAAGGGTGGCACTGCTACTATGGGACAAACCTGCAAATAATGAGGAATGTTTCACTGTGAGTGAATGGAGGTGCCAACCCAACAGCACGGCCTTGTCACATACAGGGTGTTGTGCCTGAAGGAAAACATGGGAAGGAAACGGGTCACATCTGCAAAGGAATGAGCGAGAACGTGTGGCCCTGGGGTGCTCCGGAGCAGTTGGTTTTGCCATATATAATGTAGTTTTCTGTTTCATGCATCAACCCTGAAGGACAGTGTGGGCTCAGAGAGAGTTATGGCCATCCAGTGCAAGGCAGAGATTCAGATGCACAGGCAAACTCTTCCTACTTGCAAACAAAAAATAACCCTTAAACACACTCAAAAAAGATATCAAACTCCTCCTGCCGGGGACTGACTCAGTCAGATGAGGACCTGAGCAGGAACCCTGTGCATGGCCAGCAAGGTGCTACATCAGCTCTGTACAGACTTGACCCCTTTTCCTGGTCTCTGAGATGAACATGCACTTTTAATAGTTGTCACAAATTTCTTCCAGCTCTTCTGGCTTGGTTCCCTCAGTTCATCCCAGACTGACACCGTGCCCTGCACAGACTCCTCCAGAAGCCAAAGCTATGGGGCCGGAACAGAAAGAATGGAGAAAAGAAGAAATTTTATGCAAAGTAGAAGGAAAAAAGACCAATTTCAGTTCCTTTCCCAGAGATGAACGCAGAGGCAGAACTAGAGACAACTACGCCTGAGCCGTGCCCGTATCTCACAACTGCAATACCGGACCAGGCTACTTTTTCACTTTGATGATCTTTCTAGACAAACACACTTAATGACGGTAACAACTTCATTGCTTTCCACCAAATACTGTAGACTCTACTTCCTCAGATCCCCAAAATAAGAAATTTTACCTGATTAGGTAATACAAAGCCATTATAGTAGTTGAAACTACGCTTCCATTAAAATGCCAATGAATTAACGCATCGTTATCACGGCTTGACAAATATCTACATCCCCAATGCTGCCCTGTGACAAGTGCACATTCCTGGGTATGGGTAGTGCGGGATACACATTCCCTGTTCCCCACTTATGTCACAGTTGGGTGAAAAAGAGCATGAATACGAAGCAAGACAGACCAAGACTCAGCTGGCTGGGCTGTGCCAGTGTGAGTGAAAGGTGACTATGAGGGAAACACCGGCACTGCACAGGAAGAGATATCCCTGGAGAAGCCCCAGCGAGGCCTGGCAGGGGGAGAGCCACCAGGACATGGCACTTACCCCCAGGAGGAGGTTTGTTCTTCGAGGTGAGGATGACAAAGCCAAATCCTTCGTTCTCCTTCCGCTGCAGACGGACGTCGTAGACCTCCGGGCACGGTTGGTTGGCAAAGTCCACACGGTTCAGCCGGGGAGAGCTGTTCTGTGTCAGGACGGGCTGTGGCTCCTCCTCCTCCGCCTGCTTTTCCCCTTGCAGGGAATGGACAAACAACAAATAAGGAACAAATCATACCAAGCAATTTCAGCACAACCGTGAAGCTCGGTTGTCAGTGCCAGCATGAGGTGGCAACAGCAGTTGCTAATCAGAGCAGGGGACCCTTGTCAGCTCTAAATCCCATCCCAGCTTTGTCATCCATGGAGCCACGGACGAATCTTCTCTAAACTGTTGCTCTGGACACTCATCTAAAACTGCAGCATCTCAAAAAGCTGCCCTGAAACAGCTCTCGTTTGAATACAGTTAATCTTGCTACACACTGAGGCCAAAAAACTTGAGAATACAGCACATGGAAGGTGCCCCTGACGATGGCATGGCGTGGAACAAAATGAGCTTTAAGGTCCCTTCCAACCCAAACCGTTCTGGGATGTAGAGAAAACAGACTGCGTTATTACGCAATTTCCACAGCACTAATGGCTGTTCTAACTACTATGTGCAAAAAGGTTTAAAGAAATCAGCCCCGCATCGTAATTTTCAGAGCCTTACGTGTGTGAGCAGTGCAAGTGAGCGCGGAACACAGCCCAAGCTTATTAAATTCTGCTTTTCTCCATTTAAGAGTTATAGCTGACCCTCCTCAATCTCGGGCTGCTCAGCCCCAGTGCAGTAATTAAGTTCCAGAGCAGCTTCAGTGGATTTGACTACAAGCCCTAAGTGTTCTTTCTGGGCAAGGAGACACCTACCACTGAAGAAGATCTTCCTCCGGACAGTGAGCAGCACCTGCCCATTGCGTGCGGCACTGGTCATTAAATCCAGAACTTGCTTGTGTGACTTCCCTTTCACAGGGACTCCATCAATGCACATCAGCTCATCCGCTGCACGCAGCCTCCCATCCTTTTCTGCTGCTCCCAATGGGATTATGGCTCCGATATAAATCTGCGAGCAGAGTCCAGGGGTTTGAACGGGAACATGGATTCATCAGAACACACAGTGGTTGGAATCCAGGTAACTCTGATAACTGTGCAGATGAGGTCTTTTGGGAAGACTCTTTTAAGATTATCTCACTGTTCAGCTCTAGCAGAAACGCAGCCAGCAACTGTACTCTGCACAAGCTGACCTGGTGGACATAATCTGCAAATCTCAAAGCATTCAGTAAATACTTCAAAAATCTTTAATTCATATTTTTGTCAGTTCTGCTCTCTTGAGCATGTTTGTCAGGTTATTACAAAGCTCAGCTTTTGAAATGAGCACATACTGTGTACTTATTATATATATGATTTCCCAGACATTAATGACACAAAAGCCTCTGTCACTCAATCTACTTTATTTTTTTTATCAAGACCGAGGCAGAATGATTGGGGAAGAAATAGAATTTTTTGAAAGAACTCAAATTTATTTCTGAAAAGTTGCTTATAGACAGTTCCACACTTCAAGTTGCTTTGGTGTTCAGCTTTTGGTGATTAGATAATGAATTCAAACATCATCAGTTCTGCCTACCCCCACCTCAAAAAGTGCTACTAAACAGAATACAGATAAGAACACCACACTCTTTCATATGCTAGAATCACTTTCAGATTCAATGGAAGATTAAAGATAACTACAGCAAGTACTGTTGGAGGTTAGGCAATGGTGGGCAGCTCATCAGTACACAGCAATCAAGACATCAGCTCCACACTTCCTAACACCTATGGCTGTTACGGAAACCAAACACCACAAATGCTATAAAGTGCAACAGAAGTAACATTCTCTGGATTTTCTCTTTACTTTAAATGCACGTTAGTGAGGGGAGAAGAAAAAAAAAAGGCTAGCACTGGATCACAGCTGGGAATGGAAAAACTGAATTCCTTCACTGTAATCAGAAAACAATCTACGCAGATCTATTCCAAAATTTTTTTCTCTCTGCTTAACAGCCTTAAGAAAGGTCCCTGATACACAGTACAAGTCTTAGTGCTTCTTCCCAGAGAGAAATTTATGCATGTTTGAAAAGAGAGGGGAGTCTCCTAAAACCTGCCCTTGGAGAACAGACTATCCAGGGGTGTCTGCACTGGCATCTGCCCAGCTGCCTCCAACTCAATGCGTGCCTAAAAATCCAGTGGGAGAAGCAGGGAATAAAGGGGTGTGACACCATCTCAAACCTGGTTTTGCTGGGATGCAAGAAAAGGAGCAGCCTAATGAAATTTTGACAGGAGGAGCAACCGCTTCCTTCCACTCAGCTGCTTCCCAGGATGCGCTGCTGTGCACAGCACACCAATTGTTGAATCCGGGCACATCCTGTGCCAAGGCCACCACTGGGACTAGGTGGCAATGGGCAAAGGCTGGGCATCAGCACGGCCCTTCCGAGGGCTCCGAGACACAGCAACTGCTGTAGAAACACGACCAGTGTCCTCAGCCTGACAAAAAACTGTGGCCCAAGGATGGGCTCGGTAGCGGGAAGGGCGCAGAACCTTGGAGACTGGAGTCCACAAAGGGGAAAAAATAAAGGTGATCTGGACCAATTCCTGATCTCTGAAAGGCAGGTAGTGATTTGATCATTTTGCCATCACCGAACTGCCTGGATGGGATGATGGGAAATGAGGATGACAGAGCAGGATCATTCCAACAGCAATACTATGAGATAACTGTGAGCAGTTTCACTTACAGGCTGATCCGGTCCGTCCCCTCCAAGCACCCGGAAACCAAAGCCTGACTCTTGTTTTCTCAGGAAAACATCTAAATCTCTTGTGTTTGGAGCTAAGAAAAAAAACAGTATTTCAAAACATGTAAGGAGCTATCTTCGATTATTGAAGGATTATGCTTTGGTGGTACACTCTTGAGTCTTCTAGTGACAGAACACAGTAACCAGAAATACAGTGATATTCTCTTTCCAAAATGGTATCATTAATTTTCAGAGCAGAAATCACAACTACGTTTTTGCTCTAGACCAGGATAAAAGCCAGTCTGTGACACAACTCAGAGCTACTTTTATAAACTCTGAAATGAGCAGGACTGCTCCAGTTTACTTCAGAATCATCCTTGAGATTATTTCTGCAATTAACTGTTTTATTGAAAATATGGTTGAAACATATTTTATTTTTTTGTTTTTCTAATTGCTGGTTGAATTATGCATTACTTGAAATGTTTTATCCGCAGCAGGTTAACAAACTGAGCAACAAAATCTCAGTAGTTTTACTGCACGTACAATAAAAAATTCCTTCTTAATTGAGTATTTTCAAGTTGAAGATGATGTACTTACGTTTGTCCTCATAAATTGTCTTGGACTTCAGGTAGACTTCGGAAGGGTCCAGTTTAGGAGAGCCTGGTCGCACAGCAGAGGGCGGGAAGGGCATCGGCTGTGGAATGGTATCGCTGACAGCTTCCAAACTCCCTGAACTGTCCTGCTTGTCCCTCTGAAACAGCCCACGGACACAAAATCTGTATTAAATAAAGGCATGACTACGCTTGTGGGTGCAAAGACAATGAACACCATGCAGAAGAAAAACACAGGACTAAGGGAACAAAATTACAACTTTTCCAGTGGATATGTCTGACCAGAGTACTGAAGTCTTCCTCACTGGTACGTGAATTTCTACTGGAGACTGGGCTTGGAAAGGGTTTGAAGTGACTGATACTCGGAGAGAAGCGAAGCTGGGCAGATGCTGGTGGTTACCAACACATGGGATGAAGTGGGGCATAAAGGACTGATCCCATTTGGAGAAAACACCGAATCCTTGTCAGGCACCTGCAAGGCTCTGGACCACGGCTCTGGACCACAGTCCAGAACCATGGGCACCCGCTGCTCCACAGGCACTGCCTCCTGCCCTCTGCCAAGCTGCTCCCCACAAGCACCAGAGGTGCTCCCAGCATGAGCTGTTTGCTGGAGTGATATACATACAAGACATAAAGACGCACTGAATAGTGTGAGGCATTAACAACTCACTATTTGCCTTTTCATGATCTGATAGCTTCAACACTCCTGTTCATGAGGAAGCGTCACCAAACATCCTTGTGGTCTCTCATCTAAATTCCCAATCAATTATGCACTAAAATAACTCTAAATACTTCTCCTGGGCTGAAACCCAGCCTGGAAAACTGGCACATGGCAGTGCATGCTGAACCACAGCAGGAGCAGAACAGACATAGATCTGCCCTTTCACCGAGAGCAGAAGAAACTGCCCAGAGCCATTCAACAGTTTGACACTTCTTGTATGTTTATAAACACAAGAACTTGCCCTATTTAAGTGAATTATTTTGCCACGCTGCTTAATGCCACTGAGTATCGAGCACTCTGGGGGCTGCTGCTCCTGCATGTATGCTGGAACAGAATGCCAGTCTCCAAGTCCAAACTATTTTTAGCACATTGCCATGGGATCCATGCTGACAGAGCCAGTGCCCCCCAACTGCAGGGATTTCTGCTCTGATTTATTCAGTGTGGGCAGCTGGACGCTTGCAAGGAGCAGAATCTGAAGATCTTATTGAACACAGTCTGCTTTGAGCATGCTGAACACGTGTGCTTGTGTCATGCCACTGCTGGGATACAACTAAGGTTGCACTCAAACAGCAGGATAAAGACAGAAAGAGAAGTTACATCTATGTTCTGGTAACGGGGTTTTCCTAAAGTGCCCTGATTTTTTTTCTGTAGAAGAAGCATTTTTAAAGAATTTTCTGTGTTCAACCAGCCTAATTTACAACAGAAACCTTCATGACAAACGTAAGCATTAATATCAGCATTATTGAATCAGAGGTTGTTTTATTAAGACCAAGGATTCTTTACCGAGCTAATGTATATTAAAGATGCCCCGAGAGATCAAACTTCCAAGGGTAATGAGTATTGAGCTAGGAATGTACAGCTCCATGGAGACTAGCTGAAAATATGGATCCAAAGATAAGCATTTCCAGAAGGGAGCACTAACCAGTCCATTAATTCTATGTGAGGACTGAGAAGAATCAAAGGAACATAAACTTCCTTTAGAAATCCCATTTCACTTTAATAATTAGCAATGAAAAAAATAGATACTGTATTTTGTTTCCCTTTTAATAGGTACTCTGACAGCAGCTACTTAGACAAAGAATGTATGCCTACCAAGTAGATGTGGTTTTGCTAAACCATCTTGCAGGTTATCACAGGAACTAAAATCCAGAGGAAATGAGACTACAAAGCAGGTCAGAAACCAAGTTAAATATATCACCGATACTCACCCCTTTGGCAGCTTTAGTAGGTGAGGGGGGACCTGAAGAAAATAGAAAGTAATTTTAATAGCAGGTTACAAAAAGTTTCAACAACATTACAGCAATATAATCAGCTGCTCCTGGGGAGAAAATAATAGGGGCTGACTGACTCTGCTTTTAAATGGCAAAGTGACCAAAACCATCACTTTAGGGAAGATTCAATTAGAATTGAAAGCTGTACAACAATGAAAAATATCTTTTACTCTTGCTAGAAACTGGTCAACCAAGTCATCCCGCAGTTCAAGGGATAAGGAGACTTAGGAATTTGTCTGAAGGAATTTCACTTGCCACAAAGAAATCAAATTATTTCCTTAGCTGATTAAGGAATAGTAGCACTTATACAGAAAAAGATCTGGAGATTTTTGCAAATGCCAGTGGCTGAAGTCAGGGTTACCATAAAGCCTGAAGGGACACTTAGCAGCCATGAGCTGCTTCATAATCCATTCAGCTTCCTCTGACAGATACACCCTTATCTACCACAGTTTTTGGGGAGAAGATGCATTTTGGTCTGTGACTGACAATCAAGGAAGAGGTATGAATATGCAAATGAAAAATCAGAATTTTTCTGCTATTCCCACTGATCAGCCCCACCTCTTTGCTAATGCTTCTTCCTGTCTTCTGCAGTCCCCTGTTCATTATAAACACGGTTACTGGAATACATTTGGAGAACCTCACAAAACTCAGTCCATCATATGCTTTGCATTATGCTGGAGACCACGTGTTTGCTTTAGCACTCCCCAGAGACTTGGAAGAGACAGTGCATAAACGTATCACCATATAATTTTTGAGGAAAAAAAACCAAAGAAAAACCTAACTAAAACCCCAAACAAAACCCCAGCAACACGCTCTCACCCTAAACAGTCAGGAGTATAAAATAAACTTAGTACATAATGGCTCAGAGATATAATGAGCTGCTGCTTAGATGTCAAGACCAGACATGATTTAGGTATCACACTAAAAAGGTGTGGGGTATGCCCAGCCACTGCCCTGGAGGGACGTTGGCTGAGATAAGGAGATTGAGCAATCTCCCAGCAGGACTCCCTGGAAAGGCAACCACTTCTTGGTCATGGCGAGGAAAGGTGGACCCACAATCCTTTGGGAGACCCTATGCAGATCCTTTGTAACCCATTGGTCTGTCCCAGACCCTCTGTAATCCATTGGTCCCCCACTGATCCCCTGTATCCCTATAAAGGCAAGCTCCCTCGGGCCCCTCAGAGAGAGAGCTCTCGTCCCTGGCTCCCCCCTTCGCCGGAGGGGACCAACAATAAAGCTACCTTCTGTGTGGAACCAGCCACACGAGCCTCTTGCCTCTCTCTCTGGTCTGGCTTGGCCTGGAGGTGCCCTGCAGAGCTGAGCTGGAATCACAAGCTGATAATCACTAAAGAGCTGACAGCCTCTGCAAGGGCCCCTCTGCCAGCAGCTGAGGGAAGACACGGGGCCTCAGGAAGGCAATTCTTTTCGGGACCATCTCCCCGGACCGGTCATCTCTTCCTGGGTCACAGCCTCGGACCCCATCCCCAGCTGTAATTAGTGACTTTGAAAAGCTTAAAACCAACATGTCAACTGCAAATTTGTCTGTACCTCCTCTTAAGATAAGCAGGGGCACCTCTGCTCCTACTGGAAACTGCTTGAGCACCTCCACCACCTGCAAATGGGTCAAGCTCTGCACATTCTGGTGGCAAATCTCCTTGATGACATCCCCTTTCTGTAGGCCTTGGCACCACTGGCTGTCCAAAATCATCTTCACCTTCTGGCCTGTGGGACTGTCTGCAATGGCAAACCCAAAGCCTTTAGGCCCTTTGACCAGAGGGATGGTGACCAGCTCCGGCTGAGAGCCTCCTGAGGAGGCACAGGAAACCCTCTGCTCTGCTGAATCCATGGAAGGGCCGTTCAGGCGACCGTTGACCAACATTTTCCCATTCTGGTCCAACACAACTGTTCCTGCTACTAAATCTTGGCTGGACACGGAAGTATCTCCCTTGGCCACCGGCGGGCCATTAATGACAGGTGTGGCTGTCACGATATCCACCACGGGGTCTTCACTGTCGTCAGGAAGAGGGTACCCACGACACAAAGTCATGTTCACATACTGATTGACGGGAATGAGCTGAAACATCTGGACAACATCTGCATGGGTATGGCCAAGAACACAACTTCCATTTATGTCCACGATGACGTCACCTGTTACAAAAGAAAGTTCGACAGTGTCAGAAACAGAAGCGAAACCTTCAATAAAAGCCTACCTTGAGGAAATCACAGTGCTGTCTTCAAACTAATAACTAGCGTCTGGGATATTACCTCATGGCTAATATTGCCAAAAAGCATAAAGGATTTCCTCTTTGCATTTATTCTATTTCATCTCAGGACACAGTGTGCTAAATATATAAAGTTTAATCTGCAGCAGATTTCAAAAATTATACTGTAGAGCCATGGGAGATGAAGCAGAGCACGCACACTACAGCAAGCAGATGTCTTCTACTTTAATTCATATTGCACAGCATCCTAAACCCAATGCAGAACAAATCGGATTTTTTCTGGCCCTGTATTTATTTTAGGACTGGCTGAACTTAAGCTAGGATTGCACACACACATGCTCCATACTCTTACACTGCTGCCCCACGTGGCTAAGAATACATTTTCAAAATGAAGTGACATGCGCTTCAGATCCCAAAACCTTGTTTTGTGTTTCCATGATTTTGATGTGAAACTTTGCACAGGCGGTACAATATGCCCTGCAAACTGTCCGATCCCTTTAATGCCCAGGCATCGGTAAAACAGGATCTCTCTTATTCCATGATCTACAGCCAGAATAGCTGCACATCTTTTCATTCCAACAGTTCTGCAGGATTGTTTTCATTTTTGCAGAGGTGGAAAATGAACCACATACAAACAAGTTCAAACAACACATCAGCAGCAAAACAGGAAATTGTTCCATTTCATAAGTAAATAGTATTAAATCATTCAAAGTATTAATTCTTTTACTCATCTGAAGAGTAAGAGTTTATGTTAGAGTAAGAGTTTATGTTATACGTAGAGAAGCATTTTGCCTTTTCTAATATGCAAACCATAGGTTATAGTAACGTTATAGGTAACTTAATTACATATGTAATAACCATGAAAAAATGTGCAAGTCTTCATGGATTGCAGGAACTCTCATCCCTATTCTCTCCTCACTTGTCCAGCTTACACAACTTTGCTTCCTCACATCTGCTGTGGGTTTTTTGCAGTTTTAGTAACTGGTGTCATGGTTTTTGGCAGCAACACGGCAAAACAGACCAGGATTCAAACACGCTATTTTTACTTTACATACAGAGAGGGAAACCATTCCATGAATAAACATGAAGATGAGTGTCTTTGCTAAAGCAGAAGTACTGAAACCTTCAGAAGTGCCTTTAAAGTCAGTTTTTATCTAGAATGTTGCTTCTTTTCCTTTTCAGGCACAGCTCTGCACAGATCTTTCACAAATCTGAAAATATTTAATTTAGTGACGATGTGGATGGAGTCATCCAACCTCCTCTGCCTCGAGCTGTGTTCTCCAAAGTACCCCATGAAATGGAAGTTTAGGGAAATAATACTTGACCTGGAGCAATTCTCCCATCTTGTGCAGCGGGCCCATCTTTTAACACGTTCTTCACCTGGAGAAACTCATCAGGCCTGTCCCCTCCGATGATCGTAAAGCCAAATCCCATGGTACTTTTTTTCAAGGATGTCCTTATAAGTGCTCCAGTAAGCTGGGATGGATCTCGAGTGAAGACAGACCTCCCTGGTCCTTTGGAATTATGGAATACAGAGACAGGAAGGCAGGAAACCAGGGTTAGTTCTGGTAAGTTTTTTGGGTTTTTTTAAGGTATCACAAAGGTTAACGATTTGTTTATTGTTGGTCAGCCTCTGAAGCACTCTTAAGGAATAAAGCAAACAGACAGGAAAGTGCTACACTCACGTTCCAGCTGAATTCAGCCAATAGAAAAGTTAAGAGTGTTTTTGAACAGATTGCAACAGAGCTGTATGCAAACCTCCCACCTCAAATTCCCAGTTTTAATCCTTGAATACCAAGCTCAAAGTAGACTGAAAGCATAAAATCTCCAGGTGTGGTTTTACCTGCATCTTCCAGATGGCTCTTCCAACCCTCCATATATTCCAAAGCTGTTTATGACAACCAGCTTCAGAGTAATCAAAATGATTTAAAAGCAGTCTCAGTGCCTCGGTTCAATTTTAACATGAAGAAGTCCTTCAAAAAACCCTAAAGATCTGGGAGGGTAACACTGTAATGGCTAGCAAAAAGACAAGGCTGATGCCTTGATGAATTCCAGAACTGGGTTTTTGTAAAGCATACCTGCAGATAAAGATACATGTGACAAAGAACACAATATTCAGTGATACCTGATTTGGAAGGCCCAGCATCAGTCTGTCCTAGCTGTTTTTTCCTTTTGGCTTCCAATACTGGATTTTCAAACTGAGTTTTCTGGTTAATATGACTGCAGGCATACAAAAGGTAGGTCAGGATTTCAACAGAAAACATTCTGACTATTTCCCAACATAGGCAACCCCCAAAAAAATGCATCTACAAACACTAGGTTTTTTTTATCTCAGATGAATGCTCTGGAGGAATGAACAAAACACTCTCATAACCAATACTTAAAGCAGGTTCGTTCTTTCAGCAGCTTATTTACTTTGAAGCAGATAAAATTTTACTCCCTTTAATCACTGGGTAGAGTTGTAATTGTTCAGAACTGAGCAAATCTGTTTCTTCTCTTGACCCATCTACCTATAGTGTTTACAAACTCAGGCATCACCTTCTTCCTAGCAGATGCTAGAGCAGTACAGCAGAGGAGGGGAAAACGAACAAATTTGAGCATAATTCAAATACCTTGGCTCTGCAAAGTGAAAAATGTTTGCTTGTTCTCCGAAGCTACATTTTCAACTCTACCAATTTTCCTCTCCATGGTTAAAGAGAGATTTAATTTCCTCTGGCCGGAAGGAGATTCGAAAGAGCTCTTGCAGCACTTTAGTGGTTATTGACTTGGCTCTTTGGAGACAGCAATGATCTGCAAGTTATTTTTGCTCTTTTAAAGTTATCAGGTGCCACTCTGAAGTCAAGTGACTCTGTTTTTGTTAAAGCTAAGAAAAATGACATTAGCTCATTTCCATTTATAAATTATTTTGGTTGCTACTTGCTTTCCTTCCCCGAATGAAAAACACTCCACTAAGTCTTTAAGGGCTTTTCCCACATGCCAGTGCTGCCAGAAGTTTGTGCCATGAGTTCACTGCCCCCAGGACTGTTTTTCCTGGATATATTTAATACTTTCACAGAATCCCAGAATGGTTTGGACCAGAAGGAACCTTAAAACCCATCCAGTTCCACCCCCTGCCATGAGCAGGGATACCTTCCACTAGACCAGGTTGCTCCAAGCCCTGTCCAGCCTGGACTTTCACTGCATTACAACGTCTCCTTACTGGGTATCAGGCACTTCAGAATTTCTTGCTCAATTTGTAACTATGCCAAATCAATAATTAGCACTTACTCAACGTAATATGTCCCATATTGAGGGTCTTCTATTTTTTCCCATCCATAAGGAAGTTCTGCAATCAGAAAGACCAAGTTCTCCATTACAGGGGAAAACTATCTGCAAATATCAGAGTTTTCATTAAAGAACACCTAGAAAAATATGAGGAAAAGACAGGTCCCATTTTCTTCCCTGATGAAAAGTATCAGCCTGTTCCAGGGAATCTGAAGCCCTGTAACTCTTACTCTTTCTTCCACTAAATGAAATGATGAGACTTGTATTCAATGAAATCAGACCACTTTAAACATATAATAAACTTATTATTACAAAAGACCTGTTTGTACTGGAAGTAACATACAAAGGCTTTTTATGGCAAACTCGGCATCTGGTAAGAGGGTGCCAGCAGCTCATGACTGACTGAAGGTGATAAGCAGTTACCACAGAGGTCAGATTATTCAAGTTCATTGTTCTAGTTATCTTGACCACGGAAATATTAGAATAATGAATATAGTCAGTTAGCCAGACATTTTAAGGATAAATTTGCCCTGCAATCTTGTTTGAGGCTGCCCTAAGTTTGACAGTAACAGGAATTTCCCTAGCATATGACAGCATGTTACCAATTACTAATACCAGCATCGCTCCACGGGGTCTGACAGAAGACCCAGTGGGTCTAATAATTTAAGTGCTGTTCATTTGGATATCCTGCATCTCTGTTTGAAGTGCTCTTTTTATCCTGTGGTGAGCTGCACATATGTTTAATAAGCAGCAGTACGCAGCCACTGTTCCAGCTGGCTTCATTATGGATACACGGCTGTTAGGCTGGGCAATTTTGGAGGATGACAGGTCATTCTGAGCCTGCTTCAGCGTTTGGAACATGTCAGGCATTTGCCGAAGACAGAGCTATCTGATACTCTTTTCTAGCAGACTAAATTGCCCAACTGTGTAGGAAATGGTTGCGGGAATTGCCTGCAGGCTACTGACCTGGAAATCTTGAAGGAATTGAAAGCAGTCAGATTGTTCTCTTAGCTTCTGCATTCAAATACTATGTCACATGCAATAGTTCTCATTAGCAGTATGTATTTTGCCGTACCTTCTTTGTTATTTCTATATTCTGTTACTTGTGGACCTTTTCTCCTTCTGCCATATTCCACCGATACAACAGTTTCCAGTGAGATCATCACTCACGTGCAGCTTTCTCCTTAAGAATGACACTTATTGGAACAAAACATCTCATATTCTGCTCAGGAATGCAGATAAACCTTCCATTCAGCCAGATTCTACCACTCCAGGGAAAATACACCATGGACTTTCCCAGTCTTATGTAAATTCCTATTGTCGCCAAGCAAGGGACACTCAGCGCTACATTGCCAGCTCCAGAGTCACATCTACCAGGGAGAAGCTTCTACCACAGCAGTAGTGGATTGTATCCAGCTGGGATAAACTCAGACATTTATCAGTGACAGGTGATAAATGCATTCGGAACATCTCACCTCCATCTTCACAATCTTCAGGAGCTTTGGCCTTCTTACAGAGCCGGGGGTCAAGCCATGTGGTTGTCTTGGTGTTGTGACTGTGGAGCAGAACACATGCCAGTAAGAGAACTCCCTCACAGTGAAAAAATTTGCTTTAAGTATTTACTGTTGTAGGCAAACTGTACACTTCAGATAACACAGCCTTTATTTGTGCCTCAGTCACATAATAAAATACTAAAAAGAAAAGTCACCAGCACACTGGAGACCCTCCAGGACACGTGGGAAGTATTAGAGGCACAGACCCTCTTCCCAGCCCCCAAAAGCTCGTATGGGAACAGCAGCTGTTTCTACCTGATAGGAAAAAAATATTTTTAGCCTCCTCATAAGCTTAACTCTCAGGAAAGTTTCTGTTTCATTTTTGCCTTAGAACTCATAAATGAGGCACTCTTACATGTGCACACATGAGCTACTTTCCTATCCTGGGCTTTCATCTGGCCTATTTGTATTTTGAAACATCCATTCCGAGCCAAGGAACACAAGCCGAGAAGAAAAAATAAATAAGGTCTCAAATTTTGGAGAAATTTGACATAGAGAAGGTTTCCATGTTATACTTCACTTAGCAATACCCAGCCAGCTCTGTATTTGTGAGATACAAAACTTAGAACAAACAAACTGACTTCGCAGGTGGAACCATAAGGTTTTCCGGCATGATGGCAATTGTACCGAGTGTGCAATGTTGAGGACTACGAGTAAGGAATGTAACGGTAGGAATATATTAAATTTCATAAAGAAACAGAAGCAGCAAGAGCAGAAGAGAGGTGCAAGAGCAGCTTTCCACACTCCAGCCACCAGCACTTCTCTCCTCCACAGAGTTACTCACTCGATAAAGTAGATCATGCCAGTGTCCGTGTAGGCCATTTCCCAGTTCTTGGGTAGTGGTTCCAGTGTCTCATCCCTCGACAAATAATTTCTGAAGTCCATGTTGCTGCTTGTCTGGTTGTAGCTGGGAACAGGTTTCGTCCAGTCAGGAGAATCTGAATGTTTTTCTTTGTTTTCTGCAGTTGTTCAGGGAAAGTGTTTGTCAGATGCTTATGTTGTTTCTCACAAAGAACCACCCTCTTAATCTGGCTACAAGTGGATGTCAAACACATCCCTGTATGTGATGTGCATTTTTCCACGTTTTTTTCTTCAGCTCTGAACTTTGAAAAGCTGACATGAAAACCCTGAACTCTGCTCTTCCCCTGCCAAACAGAATTAACCTTGTATTATATGTCTGAGCCTACTCTGAAAAATCAACGCTGGCAGAAGTCCGAGTTGACTACGCTCTGTTGCCGTTTCTACATGGAGAACAGTGTTTGTAATGCCATAAAACGACCCAAAAATATCCTACTAATATTCCTCAAAGAATCAGAAGGAAATGTAGAGATGACCCAAGCTGCCAGTAAAATAAACAACACCTTCCTATAAACCACAACTAGAAAAAGATCCCAAAAACTCCTGCAGGAAACTTTAAATGGAAGCCTCCACCCTTCAGAACTGAGGTTAAGCTTGGTACCCTCTCTGACATGATGATGTCCATGACCTTCACCCAACCACCAGCCTGACCACTGGCCCCTCTGTGGTGTTGAAGATGACAAGATTAGGTCACGTCTGGTCAGTGTAACTCTGTGCTAAACACTAACACACAGGATCAGCTGCAAATGCAATGTGACAGCTCCTCTGCACCATCAGTTCTTCCCCCCTCGAGATGAGTAACCATGACAGCAAAAAGAAAAGGGCATCCTGCCAATCCCAGAAAGGTCTTGCTGGACACCACTCCAGCCTCAACACACTTGGCTTTATTGCTCTCCACAAGCTCCCCCTCGGGTGGTTTTAGGTTGTGTGATAGTTCCCCTACGCAAAATCATCTGAAAATTGTACAGTATGCGCCAACACTGCCCCTTAAACCAACCAATTCCCTAAAATCTCCTGTGTACAAATTCAGTAACTGCCTCAAAATTAAACAGTAACATTTACAGGGCATGAATTCTACTCTGCGAAGGGTTCTGTTATTTGAAGAATGGATAAATTTTTCCTTCCCACTCGTGTAACTGGCCCATATCCAGCACCACATGTTCTTCACCGAGCAATGCATTTTATGATGCAATTGCACATCTGGCTGGGAGAACAGCTGGTTCTTTTTAAAAGGTCACTTAAAAATCGAGTAGAAGCAGCGGCCTGAATAGAAACTGCCTTCAAACTTCACCAAAGCTAAGGAAGCCCGAATGTTATTTGTATAGTCCTTATCCATTCATACAGTACTCCAGGCAATTTCTCCCCTTGTCAACCAACCTATCCCTCCGCTGCCATTAACTGCTTCCTTTTCTTCCTCTTCCTCCTCTTCAGGGAGAGAACTTTCCATCCTTTGCATTTTGCTGACGGATGTGGTTCTTTTCCTCTGCGATTCAGTATCAAAATCATTGTCAAAAAGAACTTGATCCACCGGATCAGGCTGAAAGGGGCTGGGCTCTGCTGGAGGCTTGGGAGTACCATAAAAATTACCTGAAAATGAGACAGAAATCAGGATCACTGAAGCACTGATACTGCTGAATGCACTGGCAGTGGCTGTAATCATTTTACTGCACACGCAAACATGCTTTGGTGAAAATTTAAAGCCTCAAAGAAGACATCAGCACTACCAAAACCCAATCAACAGTCAAAGTGTATTTATTCATACACTGACTTCTTGTCAATGAAGCACGAGTTGTCAGAAAACAAGAGGTTAACTCAAAGCTTTTATCCTGCCTTAAGTTTTCCAAAGAAAAAGATGGATTTGTTACTTTGCCTGGAATCCACCCATACTCCATAAAGAGACTAAGGGAGTAATCTGAGAGGAGCAAAAGAGTGAAAATCAATTATTCTTACTCTATATACTAATTAACAGAGCAACAGAAATATTGAAGTCAAAAAGCAAATTAAGTTTGTGCAGTAACAAAGTATTTATTTCCGTAAAGCCAGTTAACAAGTAATTGATTTTTAACATTTGCAATTTTCTACTGACAATACACTTGCAAAACAAAGATATTAATACGGCTTCATCCAAAAATTATTTTTACGTCAGAAAAAGGAACAGATTTTTTCTTCAGTATTTTAATCTAAAGCACGCAGGAATCATCTGCTGCTTTCTGCAAAAGAATTTCAGCAACTGACCTCTCTTCTGACTGCTCATATGATTTTTATTAGGGAATTGAGCACAAAGCAAGGAAGCTTCCCAGAATTCCTACTGGGGTAACTTTTGGTGCCTGGATATGGTTTTGACCATGTAAATAAAGTAAGAAAGAAAACCCTTCTGCAAATATCAAGGAAGGGCAAGGCTCAGAGAGGGGACAGCCAGATAAAGTGCAGCTAAGGATTAAAAAAAAAGTACTAGTTTAGCCTAAATTTACTTAGGAGATTTCCTCAGACGGGACGATATTAACACATAGCGTGGGATACAGAAAACAAGAGGCACAGAGCCTTTCACAGGACTGTCTACTTTTGACATCTTCTTTTCTTTTTTCACTACCTTCATTACAATGTTTTTCTTCACCACACTTAACAAACCCAACTTTGCTACAGATTTGGACAATCTGGTCTAGAGCTGTTCAATCTTCCATTGAAAAATGCTTTTTTTTCCCTGCTGGGTCAGACTTTCTCTCGCCTTCTGTCCTTTTAAAGCAGACCTGGGAGGAGAACATGGCTCCGTTCTCTGAGGTTTACAAAAAATTGACTAAATTCTCTTAAATTTGTACCAGGCACAGACAAACCTTTTCAGAATGCTTCCCAAAAATGCAACAGTGAAAATAATCAGGTAGGATTAAGAATGGTTGAAACGACAATCTGTGGTTTATCAGAGTGCTTTAAAACAAGATCGCTCCTCCTCTTCACAGTAATCCAAAAACAGACTCGCTATTGTCTCTCTAGTACTATCATGACCATCAAGTGAGCAGGAAAACTGGTACCACAAGGAGCTGCACTTGGACTAAGATCCTGGACACAAGCACTGGGTCCTTATTCCCATTCCATTAAACATCCCCGACATACCATCATATGTTCCACTTTCTAGTAAGGCTCCACTTTCTTCCAGCGCTTTAAACTGCTCAACAGGAATGAAATTATAGTCTACCCCAGGGACCTCCCCATCTCTGGGAGCCCTTGTAGTGCCTGCAAAGACAGAGAAAACACTCTTGTAAGGTACTTACGTGCTGCCTGCTGCACAGTTCAATAAAAACAACGTATTTTCAAATCTTTATACAAAGATGATGTCACTCCAGTTAGAACACCTGGTGAGCAAGTGAACAATAATGTATAAAAACTGAGCCAGCAAATCACATAGGAATGACAGTTCTGGTATTGAGGGAGGAGGAGAGAAAAAGTTGGGGGAGGTGGTAATTAAGAGAGAAATCTTTCTTATGGTCAGTGAACCAAAAGCAACTTTTGTGGCAGCTGACGACGCCTGGGCCAGGCAATCCCAGTCTGGGATTCCAGGAACAGCTGTGGTATTTTATTTTAAACCAGCTGTAATGGTGCTGCATCTTTCCCTGCTTCCACCGGCACCAACTCTCTAATTTGCAATGAGGTCATCATGACTAAGCACATCTGATTTTTGGGCCACCAAATCCATAACTAGGCATAAAACTTATTTTTTAACCTACAGTTCAGAGTGTAATTCAGCCACACTCCAACCCCTGGCTGTAGGTAAGCTTTATCAGTAAATTGCTGTGTTAATGCAGAGGTTCTCAAAGTGTTTTGTCTATGAAAACAGGCCTCCCATAGTTACAACAGCTTAATTAAAACTCTCCTGAAAGGACTGCACTGACTCATTACTATTCATGACTGCCTACTACCTAACAGCATTTTAAAGGCATATGTAAATTTTTTTCAGGCAGCAGCATGAACAAGTGCTAGTAAATAAAAGGTAATAATAGTGAAATGCAATTTAAGAAAGCCACAAACTCTTGGGTGTGCTCAGAGAGAACAGAGCAGAATTCCTGTAGATACAAAAATGTTAGTTGACAAAGTAAGTTTTTAGTGCAATGAATATTTAAACAGTCAGCGAAGAGCCTTTTTAATCAGTCTTCTCAGGATAAGCAGTTTGCCTGTACCTTTTGCCAGTGCCACCCCTTCTGCACCCAACACCTCCTGCCGCCCTCCTTCCAGCTGCCCTGCTGTGCCTAATGCACTTGACACTCAAGGCCTCAATTTGCTCTTTGTGAAGAAAAAAACCCCCAACACATTGACAAAAATCAGGATGTTTTTGCACTGCTCAATTATGCTGAGAAAGATTTATTTCTTGTGGTGGCTGCACTCATTCTAACAACAACTACTGACAAACTTTTGAAGGGCAATGCACAGATATTACTGAAACAATCTGAGCTTTGAATTCTCAAATTTTTGCTGGTTTTCAGTCCATACTGGCTGTACCAATTCATGGCAGCTTCAGATGTGAAACCATTGTAGCAAAGCCAGAAGTCCCTGCTGCAAGGTAAAACTCTAAATCAGATGAAGAGAGAAGGCATTTCAAGCTTACAAATGATGTGGGAGTTAGCAGGAACAGATCAAATGAGGCTGATCTTTACATACTTACAAGGGATGGTTCTCAAATAGAGATTGTCTCTGATCACTTGCTGGAGTTTGTGGTCTATTGAGCCCTTCTGGAACTGAAGGCTCAGGTAGTGGCGCAAGTCCTTGTTGATGACTTTTCCTTAAAAAGAAAAAAGAACAAATTAGAATAATTTGTAAAGCAGGGTCTCACAACAAGAACTGTGTTTCATTGCTATAGAGGTTCCAGAAGAAGCAAGCAGTTAGAAGAGTTGGGTTGTTTTAAATACAACAACCTTGATGGAAAAAAACATTTTGTGCTATCAAATCACAGAATCCCAGAATGGATTGTGTTGGAAAGGAACCTTAAAGCTCATCTTGTTTCACCCCCTGCCATGGGCAGGGACACCTTCCACTAGACCAGGTTGCTCTAAGTGCCGTTCAAACTGGCCTTGAATGCTTCCAGGGATGGGGCAGCCACAGCTTCTCTGGGCAACCTGTGCCAGGACCTCCCCACCCTCACAGGGAAGAATTTCTTCTGGCAGAGTGATTTTAAGCAGAGCTGACTGACAACCATACCCCCTCATCTCCCAAACAAGGCAGTGACAATATTCTGGAATTGTTTGAAAATCAATATGAAGTATTAAAATACAAAACCTATTACCAAAATTCAAAGTCTCTACAAAACCTATTATCAAAATTCAAAGTCTCTACAGACAGGAAACAATTTCACTATATTTTGAAGCAGTTTCCATTCAATTTACACCTACTCACTAGTCACCTGAGTTCAACATTTTGTCACATGAGAACCTGCATTCTTCAAATTATAAAAAGAAAATATTTCTTTCTTAAAAACATTGTATAATAGAAGAGAGTTGGGTTTTTTTTCAATTACTCCTTTGCAATACTTCTGTCAGGTATCATTAGTGAATCTCTCACATCACTGGAGAACCACGACCCCTTCAGCACACAAATAACTGAGCTCTTGTATTACTGCCTCATCCTTCTGACAGGAGCGTACACACCAATCTTTTGTACCCTGTCAGCCTTCCAGAAAGCACATTAAATAGGGTTCAGTGACCTCGGTAAATTTAAGTTATGTACTACAGCAGAACACTCAGGGCTTTAGGGAAAAAGCTCAACCTTTGTCTCCAAACCCAGAGCACGAGATGGGCAGCAGCAGGCAGATGCTGGTGTAGCACAACAGCGGGGACAAAGGCTGGAACAGACAACTGCTCCTGTTAAATTACATCACCAACAGGCTATGAAATGCATAAACCTGTCCCAGAAGCATTTCTGACAGCAGCCTTTGAAGCCTGTGAGCTCAAAGCTGCTGAGGAGACCACCTCAAACAGGTCACAGACCCACAGCAGTCTTCATACAAGGCCCACTCACCTACATTGTCAACCAATTACTGTACTTACATATATGTCAAATTTGGAAAAAATCCCAAAGCATCAAACCCCTCCCCCCACTAACCAGGTTTTCCCAACCATGTGTCACTTCTGCAAAGTTGGCTGCATATTTTGGTTGTGGCAAGTTTATACTTTCCCTTCCCTTTTAGCCAAGGTGAGGACATTTCACACCTTGTACTCAACTCTCAAACATGACCTCAGCAACCACCACTCACCAACAGCAAACAGAATTTCAACCTGCATCCACTTCCCTCCAAACAAAACCATGGCACGATGAGGAGTATTTCAAAGTGGAACCAAGATAACCTATCAGCCCTTCAGAGAGGTCGGTGATGTCCACAGATTAACCAAAACACACACAAAACCACCTTAAGCCCTCAAGCAAGGACAGAAGCAGCCCAGCACACCCTCCGAACAGGCAGCACATCCTGTGCCAAACACGAGCCCTGAGCTCCAAATGAAGTCAGCTTCTCACCTGCTTTGACACTGTCATTTATTTAAAAATTACTCCCAAACACACAAAAAGCATTCTGCAGTGTTGGGACAACACCTCAGCATTGTCCTCATGGCTATCCAGCAGTTACACAAGCGACAGCAATTCCCACTAATGCGGTTCTCCACCCAACCCCTTCCCAGGAATGCACAGCAACTCTGCAGCCCCCAACTCAATTCCCTATTTTACCAGCATGAACTGTTCCTGATAAAACTTTGGATTTGCTTCCTGCAGCATAATGAGCAAAATATGTCATAGAAAATGGAAACAAATGGGGTAATCTCCAGCAAGAGCAGTATTTTCCATTTGTTACTACAAATTACTTTTTTCTTTGTAGACAAGAAATTTTCTCAACATTAAAAAAATGTTTTGCTGCTAAAATGGCCCATCCATCTCCTTGTCAAAGCCAGATCTGCACTTCAGCAATCCCAGCATATTTCACTTAGGCAGATCAATATACTCATATTTCACCGAGGCAGATGAATCTGGTCATTAGCTACCTTCAGAGCGCTGCATGTCGGAAACACTTGGCGATATGTGAAAATCTGTTCTGGATGTAAAATTACAGACTTTATTTACTCACTGATCTTTCCCTCTTCGTGTTTAAAATTTTAAAAGCTCATAAACCCTTTTCAATAAATATCAACTCAGTTTTAAGACAAAATAAAAGCAAGGCTGCTACTGACGATACCCAATATTGAGGGGTTAATCTTAACACTAAAAGCTTAGAGACTGGACTATACTCTGAGACCAAGATGACTAAATTGAAGATTGATACGATTGCCTGGAGAAAACAGAGGAAAGTCAAAATAGTGGGCAGAGGAAAGATTACAGAAATTCACATAGAGAATGGCGTGCATTAGAAAGCAGAAAAATAAAGTAATAATAAGGATGCTTTAGGCAACCTCTGGCAAAAACCAGATTATTTTCCCTCCAGGAGCTGAACATGCTTCTTCTACACTGTTTAACGCAGACTTTTAGGAAAACTTCATGTATCAGCCTCTCCAAAATTACCTGATAAATGTCGGGTTGGTGTTTGTTGTGCTGCTGAGCCGCCTCTAAAGGACGACACAGGCAACACAGGGACCAGTCAAGAGGAATAATGTACCTTATACCACTCAGGTTCTGCAAGATGAACATGCACAAGCCTCTTGTTTTCAGTTTTAATTTAAATTAACCACGAAAGACCTGTTTAGATGAGGATATGCACACTGGAGCTGGGGAAGGAGAATTAAGTGACTGCAGAAGAAAAAAAGACTCAAGTGCTACTGCAGCAAAACACAGAGTTGTGAAGTAGAGAGGCAAATAGGAGTGATGGGTATCACAAAAATGGGGATGGTGGCTCTCACAAACTGCACTGGTGAAGTTACCTTTGCTGCTGTACCTAAGCGGGACAAAACCCAGCTATTTATATATCCAACCTGTCAAGGAAATGCTCAAAAATACACGTTGCAGTTACAAGCAGAGGAGCATTGCCATGGTGTCCCTAGAACTCGACAAAAAAACGCATTTCTAGATCAGTAATGTTGGTAAAACGGCAAAGTTCAACACTGAAACATATAAATAAATTCTAAGAATTCAGTCTGTGTAGTTTTTATGTTGCTGTCTGGTAAAATACCTCTGGCTAATGCTGTTGGCATACAGAGTATCGGCCACATCCTCACCAAATCACTCTGAAGACCAGAGGGAAATTTTCCATGTTGTTTTGATGAATACTTTACACAGACACAGGTGACAACTTTCCAGAGATGTGGTATTCTCTGCCTTACGTTTCCATACCAACACCTTCTAGAGACAGTGACAGCTACACACTACCAAGGAGCTGCAGTGCTGATAGGTGACTCAATAAGGAGAGGATGATTTTCTTTCAAACTTTTCAAAAATACTTTTTCGTTCACTGTAAAAGCAATTTTTCAAATCAGCAGTTTACTAAAAGTAAGCTGCTTTCCTATTAAACGATGTTAATTCATTTCTAGGGCTTATACCTTCATTACAGCCTTTTGCACAAAAACGTATTTTAAGTGAACAGATGAGAAAATGGAATTACATTCCCTTGCTTTTGGAGGAATTTTTTTTTTAAACAGCTGAAGTCCTGGTGTGCTCCACTAGTGAACAGAAGGGTAAAATCATAGAATTCTATAATGGTTTGGGTTGGAAGGGACCTAAAAGCTCATCCAGTCCCATCCCCCTGCCATGAGCAGGGACACCCTCCACTGTCCCACGATGCTCCAAGCCCCGTCCAATCTGGCCTTGAACACTTCCAGGGATGGGGCAGCCACAGCTGCTCTGGGGAAACCTGTGTCAGGGCCTCCCCACCCTCATAGCCAAGAATTCCTTCCCAATATCCCATTTAATCCTGCCCTCTGGCCGTGAAAAACCATTCCCCTTTGTCGTGTCACTCCGAGTCCTTGTCAAAAGTACCTCTCCAGCTCTCTTGGAGCCCCTTTAGGTGCTGGAAGGGGCTCTAAAGTCTCCCCAGTGCCTTCTTTTTTCTGGGCTGAACACCCCCACCTCTCCCAGCCTGGATCCAGAGCCAAGGGGCTGCAGCCCTTGCAACATCTCCGTGGTCCCCTCTGGATTTGTTCCAGCAGCTCCACATCTTTCTGATGTTAGTCCCCAGAGCTGGAGGCAGCTCTGCACGTGGGGTCTCACTTGAGCAGGGCAGAATTCCTCCCCTCCCCTGCTGCCCGCGTTGTGGGATCAGCCAAGGATTCCGGGGGGGCAGCAAGGGGGGCAAGGGGGGAGGGAGGGGTTAGGTAGGGTTGATTTCTGGGTCCCAGTGCATGTGGCCAGGGAATGCCCAGCTTCTCATCCACCAAAAATCAGCCTCCACAATCCGAGGGCTGGGCAGGCAGGAGCTTTCCCGGCCCAGCCCGCAGTGATCTGCCGCCACCTTCTGGCACCTTTCTGCTGATCCCCCTAATTCGGTCCCCCAAGTCTCCTCACTCCCCTCCCTAGGGGAGTTTGAACCCCACAGGGTGAAAACTACAGATATTACGTAACACCATGCAATTTTGTTTTCTCACTTAGAACAAAGCAGAGGAGAAATGTAACCAGAGTTCCATCATGTACATTCAGAATTCCACACATGTGAACAGAATCCCAGAGTGTCCAACAGCTCCGCTCAGCTGTACGATGTGTTACATAAACTGTGATTGCAAAAGGCCACCGACTATGAAAATTCCAGTGAAACACACGTTAAGAGCTATAAAACAGCTCCATGGCTTCACTCACAGTCTAACTAAAACAGGAATTTTCAGGGCTCATCAAGTGGAAAACAGTTACTGTTTAGTGAAACTGAGCTGTCGATACACACATTGAGATGAAGTGATTTTTGACATGACTAAGCAAAAGCCGTTTAAAGGAAACGTTCAGCTCCACAAACCAGGGATGCAGTGTTAGGAAATCCAAGTTAGAATTAGTGCGTAACACATTAACTTTATTATATTCCCCAGCAACTATTAACATACGATAATTTCACACAAGTTCCAGATCTGAACACATGCATTCACTGAGCACAATGAATGATTTCCGAGCATGCAAGAGAATCACTGTATTCATGAAATATGGAGAGGATGGAAAAGCCCAGTGGTGACACAGCTGCCGGTACCTGCTGTACTTCACCTGCAGGTACTTCACTGTGACCTGGCAAATACACACCTATGCTCTCAGCACAAGGAGAAGGTGGGAAGTTCAAATTACTACAACTAATACAGAAAAGAGACTGGAACATTTTGAGAATGTCCAACCCAGTCAGTGGGTGCTTCCTCAGCTTGTGGGGTAGAGGCATAGATGGATTCCTGTGCAGAAGCCTGCTTTTCCTTCACGGAAGGGGGCCCAACAGCCCTGGGATTTCTGAGGAGGAAGGCTGAGACTCAGCAGCACTGCCTGGCAGCTCATGTCCCAGGCCACCAAGGGCTCCATGACACGCTCACACTCAACACCTCGCTGTCTCCCTTCCAGGTAATGAAGGCAGGAATCCAAGCTGGGACTCTGCCTGTGGAAGAGAGGAGTTCCCTAAGAAAATCCAGGCCAGTCTGGGAAGTGAGATGACATCCGTGCCTGGGCCAGTGACCCATCTGGGAAAAGAGATCCTGGTCCCGTTATGGACTCAGGGTAACTTCTGCTCATTCCCTGGAAAACCGCAGCTTCTTAGAAGTGGAGGCAAGCTCCCTGTCAGGTGAAGCATTACTTCCCAAGAGATGGAGTAGACAGGGTTCAATAAGCTTCCATCGATTACCAGCTGCTTTAGGTTTAAGTTGCTGCAAGGATGTTGAAAAGACGAAGAGCAGATAATCATCTCAGGAATGTGACATGCACTTCTGCTTGACTACCTTTTAATGAGACTCAAGCAGCGGTAGGTCTACACTGCTCCCCTCCCAAAGTCTGAACTAATCACATCTTTTCACTGTCAGACCCTACACCAGAAAAGGCCAGCCTCTGAGTAATTTAGCGGAGATTCTCCAAAGTGGGCAGGTTCTGGTAAGTGCGTCTTGATTTGCTGTATCACTGGTAGGTAGCAACATTTATCTGAAATCAGCAATCTGTCACAAGATACTAGATTCTTCCCTGACAATGAACAGAACAGAAAAGGTAAAGAATGAAACTTGATTCCCTAGAACAAATGCGGGAGAAAAGCCAAATACATCAGCAGTACACTTTACAATACAAAATGCCAATGATGTATTTTACAAAGACAAGAAAAAAACCCCAAAACCTTGAATGATTAAAGAGCATGAAGGAAGAGCAAAAGTATATGTTAATCTGGTCTGGCCATACTGACAGACTTCTCACCTCCTCCCTCAACCCAGCATCATTTGCAAAGCCTTGGGTTTAGGGCAGACCACCACACGTAAAGAACCAAACTCTTCTACAATTAACAACGCTGTTATCAGCAGGAGACAAACCCAGGAATGACTTGGGAAAGTTGTTTGGTGAAGGAAGGAGAGGTCCTGAAGATAAGAAGCTGATGAGTTCAGATACAACTAAGCTGCACTGTTTGGGAACAGGTATCAAAGGAGGTACGACGATTGAGAACGGGGCCGTAAGGAGAAAATATTTTCAAAATATATTTTAAATTCCTTTTTAATGACAGCCTTCAAACATTCACTAACAGAATCTCACTAAAACCTGCTAGGCTGTGTGAATTTGCCTCTACTAAATGTCTGCAGGGAATATTTGACTGAAGATAGGGACAGCAAAAACATTTTCATTAAGCCGTGCTGCACCCACGCTTGTTATTCCAGCATCTGGAGAAAACACGTTATAAGGAAAAAGGGGTAGTTGAGAAATTATCAAACGTTCAGGCAAAGAACGATTTGAGAGAAGGGCCTTTACACGATTCTTCCTTTGGGATGAGCTTTTGTACACAGCCCTGACAAGAACATCTCAGCTTTCCCAAAGCTTGGACGAGATTGCTATCCACTTGCTTTACTTTACCATGCATTTTAATTGCACCATAAAGACATTTAGGAAACATTAGCCATATGGAAGTCATTACCCTCCTGATGGATGCCACTGTCCTAGGGAGACAGATGCAGGAGAGGTTCAGAATGGGATAAAGTTTTGCAGGTGAACCTGACACGCTCTGTGTTCTCTCCAGCTGTCCTGCCCACTCTTTTTTCAATGCAGTATGTCCAAGAACTGCACATCTAATAAATACTGAAGACCTAAAATAGCTGGGAAAAGAGATCCTGGTCCCGTTATGGACTCAGGCTAACTTCTGTTCATTCCCTGAAAAACTGCAGCTTGTTTGGAGGCAAGCTCCACTTATAATTTACATTTTACAAACCCGTACCAAATACTCCAAGGCACAGAGTAACCACAAGATCAACTGGTGTGGGTGGGAAGTCCCAGAACATGATCACAGAAGGAAGGAAGCAGGACTGGAGGAGCACCCCCTGATGAGCAGCAGAGCCCGCCCAAGAAGCAAAGAAGGAATTTAATTCCTCTAAGTAACTCAACCCTAAACTTTTAACTACAACAGCAAACCTTCTTTCTTTGTTCTTAAGAGAAATCATCGTGCAGAGCGTTTGCAAATTACCCTGCTGTGAAATAAAGGCTGTTAAGTGGCTAACTGTTACTAGTGTCAGTCTGCTTTGAAGAAAATTGAATTAAGCATCGTTCATGTAGCTGAACTACAGCTGGGTCGTTACAGACATCCTGCAATTTTACAGAAAGTAAAGGGTAAGTATGTCAGATTCACATAATTACATTAACATGGTAGATGCAGAACAATTCATGGACGAATTTACATAGTCTATTGCACAGAAAAAATCTCAAGGCTCCTCACAGCTACAACAATCCATCAAACCAAACGCACTTACTACCTGAAAGCTGAGAAATATTAGACAGGTTTACGTTGAAAGGCTTGTTTAGTCATAGTTTGCTACATGCTATCCAATAAATTCTTGGTAATATAGTCTGATTTACAGAAATTATGGTAGAGAGAAGCCTTACGGTATTAATAAATAATTTACCAGAGTGCTCATAATATTGGCAGGGTATTTACAGTACTAGTGAAAGAAACGAGGATTTAAGAAATAAGGTTACCACAAACTTCATTACAGAATGTACATCCCAATTGACTTTAGGGGCCTTCTTACTTTTGTCAGTAACACAAAATCGACTCCAGAACCACCAATAAGTATGAATTTTGACTTTTTAAGCCTTCAGATTCAGATCAGTCATTACTAAAAACTAAGAGGTGTTCAACAGCATCATTCACAGGAAAATGCCTTCAGATCCTGTCAAGGTGGTGACTGATTCAGAGAGACAAAGTTTCTCACTCCACATTCTTGAATATCCCAGCATCCTGTGCTGTACTGTTTCCTTGAAATCTTACAGGGTTGGAAAGATTCTCCCAATAAACCAGGCCACTGTTAGTAAACCGGTGCAAAACTAATATGACTTTGTGTTTGCCTCATGAACTTCCATCATTAAAGCATTTCAAGTTCTGAAGACAACTAAAACACGCTTTGGAAGGCACATCTCCAAAATACCTTTGAGAAACACAAAAAGGACTGGCAAATCATGCACTGTTTGTTCTAAAATATACTTGGAGCTGAGAGGGACAACATATGAAATGTAAACAGTGGGAGCTTGGATGCAACTCTCCAGGATTTCAGTTTTGGCTGTACAGAAACAGCAAAGTCAACTGTAATAGAAGGCTCTAGAGTGTGAATATCCATGGCTGGGTTCCTGATCTGCCATGAAAAAAAGAAATCTAGCTAGAGTCGTCAGTGCCATTTGGTCAGTGTATGAAAATAACACTTGGTATCCAGTTAGCACTTGACATTGTTCACAAACGCACCAGACCCACTGAAGCTCGGAAGTGAAGAATAAGCCTGGAGTGACAGAACAAGGGGGAATGGCTTCCCACTGTCAGAGGGAAGGAATTCTTCCCTGTGAGGGTGCTGAGGCCCTGTCACACGTTGTCCAGAGAAGCTGTGACTGCCCCGTCCCTGAAAGTGTTCAAGGCCAGGTTAGACTGGGCTTGGAGCAACCTGGTCTAGTGGAAGGTGTCCCTGCCCATGTAATGAGACAATCCTTTAAGTCCCTTTCAACCTGATCCATTCTGGGATTCTGTGATCCAGCACTGCGAAACCAAGAGGTTTTTAACCTTCTGCCACCTACCCTAAGCTCACTTCCCTGCCAGCTCCAGAGTATCCATGGGCAGGGTGGGGGGACACTCCCCTGCACCCACGAAGGGCAGCTCCAGTCTTACCACAACCAACAACAATCAGCTTGTTTTTTAAAACCACCAAAAAGCACAAGCACTCAGCTCACATGCCAGAACACATCCCGAGCACGGAGAGCATCAGCAGAGCTTTGGGCAGATGCCTGCCCCTTCCCTTCCATCTGCTCCTGGGAGATGGCCACGTCTCCGCAGGGCATCCCCAGCCAGCACATGGCAGAGCAGGGCCATGCGCCACTTTGGAAATTGAGACCAGCTGCATTTGGAAACCCGTATGTAGGGCAGCAATACTACTCAGTTACATGGTTCTAGCACAGGTCTCTACTTTTCTTCTCTGTATCTTGTTACATCTGTAGACATTCTCAGCCTGTGCATGACTTCCACAGAAAGGCAGCATTTTAAGTTGGTTTTATGCCCTGCACTGGCAGCAAAATACTTGCATAGCCTAATGAATTACCTACAACCTTAAGGATTTTAAAAATGAAAATCCTTTTGAGTAAAGTAGTTCCAACTTTCAGACTCCAGCTTCACGCACACCAGTATCAGATATGATTACAGTAATACACTGCACACACACAAAAATCCATTAACCATGGGAATACAGTCGGGAGAATTACCAGTGAGCAGGGTTTACTCTGATAATGCCAAGTATTTTAATACTCCATTATTAAACAGGAGAACAGCAAGGCTCAAAGGCCTATGCAGCTGTTTCTGATATAAGATCAGACACTGAAGGAGATATAAGCAGAACTCAAGTAATTTAAAATAATGAATAGGTTTCAAATAAAATGCAAACATAACCATTTCCTTCAGCTTAACAGTGGGGAAGAAAAATGCAAAAGAATGTTCCACAAGAGAAGTTTGACCTTTTTTATTACATATGGAGACTTTCCTTGCTTCTCTTTAATTTGATATTTTCTTGAGAAGAAACACTGAACAGATTAACAATGTTTTGCCTATTTATAAAGATTTGTTGTATTTTCAAAAATGGGGTAAACTGGCCCATGATTTCCATTTCAAGTCAGATGCGTCGGCAGTGATGATCAAGAACAAGAATCCAGATAAACTGCACGCTGTGAGCCTCTGCCACTGTCAAGTTTGAGACACAGAAAAGGATTTACAGGGATGCCTGGAAAAATCACTGAGCCCAGCCTGGGAAACACCTCACAAAAACCAAATGTGATTTGCAAGCTCTAATTATGACTCTGAAAGTGAGAAAGGGACATAAAGCACAAGAGGAAACAGGCTTTTGACACCACAACAGCAGGTGAATCAAATACACTGACCAGAATGGAATATGGAATTGTTAAGGTTGGAAAAGACCTCTAAGGTCATCAAGTCCAACCATCAACCAGCAGCCACTCAGGTGCCACATCCACACATTTTTTTGAATGCTTCCAGGGATGGTGTTCCAAAGCAGCCTGTTCCAAAGCTTTACAACCCTTTCCATGAAAAAAAATTTCCTCATACCTAATCTAAACCCCGCCCCTGCTGTAACTTGAGGCCATTTTCTGATCATGATCTACTCAAAGCACCATGCAAGTGATGGCGCTGGTATGGCAACACACCAATAGGCTCAAACATGTTAAAAGGGCGTTACAACAATTTAAAGGATCAAAACAACAATCAGAACTTGTAATACACAAACATGTTAAAAAAAATTAAAATACAAAGTCGTTTTAATAATAGCACTTTATTAAAACTTCTTAATTATGCACTCAGGGCCTTGCTGAGTTTTAATCACTGTGCAGCTCAACACACTACAGAGGCTATTCCGAGTAAGTAGTATCTGTCACTGCAACACTTGTACTGTGAAGTCAAATACAGATGCTCACAGCCACGAAATAAAGAGTTCTCTGTAGCTGTCACAGGTTACAATAATACATAAATCATCTAGTCTGCTCTTAATTGAAAAGTGGAGCACCAAAACAAAGACAAGTAACCTGAACAAGGGAGATGATTTTCCTAGGGCTAAATATGGCTTGTTTTTCCCAATTCATAAACAATCTTCCATTCATTCCCATAATTTACAATGTGAGGTTTTAATTTATTCACACTAGAGAAAATGATTTACTGAGACAGCAAACAAACCCCTTTGGTCTGGAAAGCACAATTAACATATCCAACTGAACAAAATGTTACTCGAGTCCCCAAACTGTTCTAATATTAATGCTTCCCTTTGGAAATCTCCAGCTTATGTGCAAATTCAAACTTACTGACATTTAGTATTATTCCATGTCACACCACAACAAGGGACCACACACAGGGTACCTGTGCAGGTTAACCTGTCATAGTGTTTGGCAGAAGCTGCCAATCCTTCTGTTTGTCCAGGGAGAGCATTATGTTTCAGCTGTGACGTATGTCTAACATACCATATCTCATTGCTTAAGCAGCGTGCAGCTCTAGAGAATGACACATTTCAGCGACATCCCCAAAGAAAAATGTCCTTGCAGCTGCTCTCTGTTACACAAGCCATTTAATCTACTTGGGACTTGGCACTGCTTTCCCAGCAGAAGGGTACATGTTCACATGCCAAGATCATTTTTTTTCTTTTTTTTGAATGTTCAGATCAGAATAGAATTTATGCAAATCACAGACAGGTTTATTTTTAGCCTGCCTTCCATAGGAAGCAAGATAGGCAATTACACTCCGCATAATTTCTAGGCCCACTAACCTATTTCAGTCTCGAGTTTGGCAGAACAGGAGCCTGATACAAAGATACTCTACAGACAAAGATGCTGCATGCCTGTTTTCCTGGAGCAGACAAACCTCTGGGATGACCATCCATCATGGAAAATGGAAAGTGTTCCCAGCAGAGGTGTCCTCTAGCTGTGTCAGTGAGCAGCAGCACATGGACCATTGTAGCTGCATCCATACACTAATTTACACAGCAAATCGGGCTTTTAAAAGCCAGCCCCATCCCGAACATCCCTGCTTCGAACTGCCTGCAAGTGTAACACCTCTTGTAACAGATCATTCCCACACAGAAATGTCACCCAAGGGCTTTTTAGTGGCTCCTCAACTCCACCTTCCTGTGAGACCCCCCAAGGTCCCACCAGCACGGAGACCCCCAGAGCACAAGGGTTAAGGAGCAATTCCTGCTCTGACAAACACGAGTCATTATGCAACTTTTATGAAGGGAATTAGAGTTTCCTGAAACCGGCTTTTCAAGGAGTCTGGGAAATCCCAGCACTGCTGGAGGGTGGGCTGCAGCATTCCCAAGGGAGAGCTGATGCTTCAGGCTGCAGATTGAACTGCTGTTACTCACCACACTCGGAAGGACTCCCAGGAACCTGGAATCACCAAGATCTATGTGCCAGGCCAGCATTCCTCTGATCAAACCCACAGAAGTACTGTGTCACAGCGGTATTGATTGCAGACATCTTGCAGTTAAATTGGAAAACATCCTTCCCCCCGCCCCCCCCCCCCCGTGCTCACTGCACAGCATGGGCAGTCAAATCACTGGAACTCCAGATGTGCACCAGCCGTGACTAATATCAGTGCCTGACTCACACAGTTCACACGGCAATTCTACACCAAGGGATGCTTTACTCAGTCTGCTGCAACACCCAAGGACCAGGGGCACACCAGTGTACAGCACAGCATCCCAGAAAGAGTGGAGATGTTGATCCACGTTGATCTGTCACACCCATGAACTCCGATTCTATTATAACCCAATTTTGCAGAGAAGCTTCTATTTATAATCTTTATCACAAGCTGTTGTTGAAGTAATCAAGTAAGAGAAGACCATTTTCCGTACATGTTCAGTTAATCATCACATCATATTAAAAATGAAAGGTATTTCTCTTTCTGCTTGCACAGGATATCCTATCATTTCATCACTATTCATTTAATAAGGTTTATTTTTAGTTACGGAACCCAGGATTTTCAATTAACTGTGAAAGAGTGCTTTCTCCAAGGAGTGCACATGTGAGGAGCTGGATGTCAGCAGAGACAAACTGCTCAGCCTCTGAGATCCAGCTGCTTTCTAGTGAAGTACAAGTGTGCTGGACTTGCCCAGGCAGTGCTGGCACATCCCATCACAGCCCTTCCCCGCAGGAACCCAGGTCACAGCATCCAACCTGGCACAAATGCACCAGAGGTGCTGACTGATGAGCTCCAAAGCATGTCTGGGAGCTGTGCAGGATCCCACTGACAGCCATAGCTAATTCAAAGAGCTGGCAGAGGCACTCACCTCACTATTTGGCATGGTGATTGGAATTTCTAACAAACCCAGCCAACGGAGGACGACAGACTCCTCCTCATTACTGACGCAGCATTTAAGTTGAAAATCCATGTACCTCCCTCCTCATCACCAGTTTGCAGGAAAACATGTCTAAAACCAGTTCTAAAATCAGCCCAACTGACCTTGGTGTGACTTACCACAATACAGTCAGCTCTGCAGTAATACAGATGGCTGAACTCATGCTGCCAATGTTTTAAGTTCAGAATGTTCTTTTTTTTTTTTTTTAATTAATATTATTATTTCCCCATGTGTTTACTGTTTTACATATGCCTCTGCCTGCCAAGGAATTGTTAACTAATCACCGTGAGATTCATTTTGTTAGCACACAGTTGGGTACTTGGTCTTGCAACATCTGTTTCTCAGCATTTCTTCTTTTTCTTATCTATCTGTAGTTACCAACAGAAGCGTCTCAACAGAGGATGTCAGTATGTGGAAAAAGAAGCTGGCAACCAACAGCTATTCAAACATAAAGCTTCAGGCTAATAACCAACTCACAGAATCATAGAATATCCTGAGCTGGAAGGGACCAATAAGGATCATGAAGTCCAATTCCTGGCCATGCACACAACCACCCCAGAATAACAGCAACTGGATGATCTTCTTTCAAGAAATACTTCAGCAATAAAGTGTTCAGAACATCTGCATTCAAGAGACTGGCAGATTAAAAAAGGGCAAATAACCTATTCACTTTAAGGATGAATTTGATTTTTATAATCAGAATTTACTGAACATTAAAAGCAAACTTGCCCTTTCAGTGGTCAATTGTATAGCGGATTCAGTTCTAGCTGGCACATACTAGTATTTGCTCACCTATGGAGAGGTCGTTTCGCATGGGGAACACCATAGCTGTACTTCCAATTATTTTTAACTTCAGAGCAAATTTCTTCCGCTACGCTATACAATAAACTAGAACTAGTCGAAGCAGAGAGAAAGAACACGGGCAACAACTCCCCAGTAACGTCATATTCACTCTATGATTTCCAGCATAAGCCATGTACAAACACACTTCAAAAACCTAACCATCTGATTTTAGAAAGCCCTGCAGGGCTGTGGCTGTAGTCAGGGTACAAATGGCACGATCACTCGTGACTAGCTTCAAAGACACCTACTAGCCCTTCTCCAAGTACAATAAATGACAAACATTCCGGCAGTGAACAAGAATCAAAGTCTAGAGAACAGGGCAGCAAACAACTGCTCACCAGCAGATGTCTGTAACAACTGTCTGGCTGATAAGTCATTGAATTCAGTGATTAACTTGCACCCAGTTGCTTTCAGTTTCAATTAAGACTGCCCAGGGAACTACCAGAGTCACCATCCCTGGAGGTGTTTAAAAAACATGTTGATTTAGCACTTGACATGGTTTAGTGGTGCTGGTTGATGGCTGGACTTGGTGACCTTAAAGGTCTTTTCCAACCTTAACAATTCCGTGATCCTATAAATTAATGTTTGCCCAACGAAGTTTGGCACAAGCTGTATGTAGTAAGCAAAATAATAATGTTGTCGGGGTCATGAGATGGAAAGAGTCCTCAGTTACAGTAAAAGAAGTTTCGATGCATTCAGAGCTCTCAGACTGTGGTGCATTCCACTCGGGAAAGTGGCCAGCCACCGTCTGTACGGAGCCGTCTCCAAAGGCTGGAGTAATTTATATTTGCTTAAAGAGCTCACTAAATTCAAGACTGACACAGAAATGGAATCTTTGTAAGAAAGCACCTCAAATGAAGAGACAGCTTTGAAGGCAAAGCCAAATCCAATTTCCGTTCACAATTTGCAATCAACCAGAAGACAGCTATGGCTGTGCACCCCAACAGGAACACCCAAACTGACAGCACAGAGTTTGTTCCTGTATTAATTGCATCATTCCTTTTCTGTCATCCTTGTCTGACCATATAGGTTCTGCAGTAATCTCTCTGAAATGCTCTATCACTAGAGCACAGAGCTTGTTACCCATAATAGGTGGTTCTTATTAAAACATTCCCTTTTCTCCTCACTTCCAGGACACGTAAGAACCTGAAGGTAAGAGTTTTAAAAGGCTACATTTTTGTCTGAATACCAGTATATGATATATATCAATTGACCAATATAATAAAACATTCAGCTGTGTGATGAAAACCCACCCTGCACCTATGAACGTAAGAATTACATGAGGTAAATCTGACAGCAAGCACCTGTCCTAACCATGGTCATCATCTCACAAAACTGTGATTGGAATGTAGTCGAGATCCTTCCTAATTTTACTCTTCATATTGAGTCAGAATCAGGCAGCAATTACATAGCAAGCACTTAATTGTTACTGAATAAATCCATTTAAATTCCCAAATTCATTGTTCAGTCCCCACTGGCAGCTCTACAGCAATAGCGAAGAAAAGGAACCAGACATCTTGCTGCTCAAATAAACCATGGGATGAAACAGAGATTAGCTTGTCTTTACCTGCCAGTTTAAATTCTTATTAAGAGACTAACAAGGCTTTCCCACAGGCACTGTCAGAGTAATCAGGTGAAGCCAAGGCTGTGCTGTGTGTGCAGTACATCCTCACCTGCCCAGCATGGTGGGCACCCGGAAGGTTGCCAGGAGGGTCTGACCGGAGAGGGCCAACTGCATCATTTGTTACTCTAAAAAATACCAGCGCAAGTCCAGCATGCAGGTTAAGAATAGTGTTTGCACAGCAAAATTCCAAATATCCTCTGCTTCTCAACGTAATTTGCCGCAGTGCTGAGGTCCAGCTAAGTTTGCAGGCATCGCTCAAATGTCCTGCATTTGAACCACATGCACACTGTTACTTCAAAAAGCAGATTTTATTTTTATTTCCACTTACTCGTTGAATAAGGAAAGCCTCACGCTTTGCATTTAGAATTTGAGAAAAGCCTTGCATTTTGCATTTAAAACTTAAGACTGCCAGGTAAGAACGAATGCTAAATCTTTCTAGATCATTGCAGTCTGAAGTGAGCATCCAGTTCTCATGCCCTGGTTTCAAATTCTTTAGATAACACAGAAAGTTCTGTCAAAGAACTGGGTGTTTTTCTGAAAACATTGTTTTTCTCTTTGCCATTTCCTTAATATCCAACATCTCTGCAGCCCGCACGCCAGGAAGAGACGCAGACCTCTTAAGAACATAGTTCAAATAGAAAAAAAATAATATGTATTTGCCAAAAGGCAATGAATAAGAATTTCAGAACAAATTTTATGCCACCCGAAGGTAATTCAGTGAAGCAGAAAGTGATTCAAGTCCTTTTTCTTTTTGCTGCATTTCATCCACTGTAAGAAACAGCTCACTGAAAGAACTTCCTCATGTAAAAGCTCTTTTACTATTCCTACAGCATGACACTTCACATTACAGATCAGGTTTTGATGTCTGAATGGAAGAATACCCTATTTTTAGTAGACTTTCACTGAGAGAACAATTGGCAGTTCTGAGTACTTTGGAACTTCCCTGTGGACACACTACCCACACTTGTGTACAAATATAGACTGATGAAAAAGTTAATGAAGACCCCAAAGATCCATCCTCCACTGCCCCCAAACAGCTGCCAATGCCTGATGAAAATAACTCCATTTTAAGCAGTGTCCAACACCACAGTTTAAATAGTGGCTCATCCACACAACGGTTTTCATGCTCATTCCAGGTTCCCTCCCTCTGTAAAGGCCAGAGGAAGTCAGTAACTTCCTGCTTCCTACCAGACACACCTGTCTCACCTGTATTTTGTTACAGAATTTGTGCTAAAATCTGGCTGTTGCGAGGGCAAAATCTATTAAAGCTATGCAAATCGCAGTATGGTAGCAAACAGAGTTTTCCAGTATCTAGAGAGTTCCAGCTCTCAGTATTTCTGATAAGGAATTGCTAGACTAACATGAATGTTTCCAATGCTTCTTCAGGAGGCAACTGCCAGCTCCAGTGCCAGACAGGTGGAGGCCCTGCACCTACAGATACCTCTGCCTCTCCAGGTGTGCCCAGCTGAGCTTGAAATCTGCCTGCTCCTCCTAAACGTTTCATTAACACCGCGGGAGTCACTTGGAGCATCTCAGTCTTCCGCAGCCTCAAGCTGGGACCCGCTGCTGCAGGGTGTCTGACAGCGCTGCAGCTTCTGCTGAATGACCAAACACATCCCCAGAAAGAAATTTAAAATAAGGAGTTTAAGATATTTGAGTAGGTCTTAGAGTATTTGCAAATATGTCTGTCATAGCTCATGAAATCAGGCAACGGGGTGAATCCAAATAATTAAACGAGTTTTAATTCTTGGTATTCTAAGAAAAAAAATACCTGATTTGGTTTTAAGTATAAAGAACGTAGTCTCATGAGTTATTGAGAATTAAATTCCTGTGGTGGCTAAGACTGTTAGTAAAAGTTTTAAAGAAATAGATGAAGCAACTGATTGGCAACTTTGTGCTTTTCTTTGTGTCATGTTTTTAACAAAGTTAACTAAAAGATTAAAAAATGAAGTATGTATTTGAGCAGTCTAGTCTAGTGGAAGGTGTCCCTTCCCATGGCAGGGGGTGGAGCTGGATGAGCTTTAAGGTCCCTTCTGACCCAACCTTTTGGATTCTATGTGATCTTTAGATGACTGGGTGGTTTGCTGTCTAGTTCAGTAACCCCTTTAAAAGTATTGTATCTCTTCCGTAGTAGTTTAGTTGCTGTAGTTTAGCCAAACTTCAGGAAAAAGCATGCATGGTGTTTTGGGTGTACACTGTGGATTCTGGACACAAAACATGTTGCAGGGGAGGGATGTTCGGCATAGAACTTACTCTGGGCAGGAAAATCACTCTCTTAAAAACTAACTGAAACACAAAAGCACAAGTGCCTGTTTTCATATAAGATTTCTTTTTCCCTGCCAGAGTTTTTTGGAAGATCACAGCAGAAGTGTAACTGAAGCAGAAGCATGGGCCATGTGCTGTGTCTGGCACGTTTCTGGTGTTTGTGCAGATGGTTTTGCCTACCAGCTCTGTCCTGCAGCTGAGTATAGAGGTGCATGTATGTAACTTACTTCTTCTTTTGCTGACATTAAAAAGCAAAGCATAAACCCACTGACAAATAATTTGAACTTGGTGTAAGTTGATATGCTGATTAAGTACTTCGCTCCTGTACGAAGTGATTTCTGTGAAAAATCCATGGAATTTTTCTATGATTTTAATTCTGTGGATTTAAAAATTATTTTGACACAATTTTTTTCCCAAATAGACAACAATAACACCCAAACCACTCAAGTCATCCCTCTCTTTGAGGTTTCATTGCCAGGAGATGCAACTTTGCTTTGGTTATACACCAGGTTTGCCATGCGTGTTGCAGCAAAAAGCAGCAGAGTATGCTGGTACTACTCATTAAATGCAAGAGGATTAACATCCAGTTTATTTCCTCTAAAACCACTGAACTATTAGGAAATAACTAAGCCCTAAAGTTTCAGGTTTGTAGAAATTATTTCCTCCTAATGCATGTACTTATGGGGGGGGCAGTGGAGGAATTTCAGAATCCTGTTACATAAGAGAGAGGCAGAGCCCTGTATTAATCGCAGGGAATTACGTTTAATGGCTTGTTTCATTCCTTATTGGTCTAAAGAATTCCTCAAAAATCAGCTGACCAAAAGTGCCAGGGAAGTATTTTTACCTCCATTGCTGCAACTTATCTCTCAGTAAATTCACTAATCTTCTTTGCAGTGAGATTAGATTGGAAATGCTCTGGTGCAGGGAGGACTTGTTTGTGAAAACTGCTTGGTACTGTGAGTACATCGAGGGGAAGTACCAGTAAGTAGTCAAATGTGGTGTTCCAGTGCTAATAAGGAATATATTGAGAGATGTATTGCCTTGGCTTTCCTTCTAGTTGACAGTGCTTCCCTTGGAAGACGATGTCTGGAATGTGAGCTTCAATGAATTGCGTTTGGCATATACAAAAAAATACTCATAAGTTTGACTACAAAATTGCTGTGGTTTTCTTCCATAGTGAGAGCTGGTCCCTGTTAAAAAAAAACCCATATTTTTAATAAAAATTGTTCTAACCCAGACTACTCTATGATGATTCTGTGGTCCTGTGACTTAAGATCTGACGTAGCCAGATGCCACTTATGCATGTACTTTTTGTTTTATATGGCAATAATATGCCATAATACAACTAAAATATTTTTTAAATGTATTCCCTGCTAGATAAGGTATGAACTGTGGATGGGTGTGTGCAGCTGGGGGTTAAACCATGCAGAACAGCTGAGGTCATAGCTTGTGCTGTGTCCTCTTACACACTTTGAAAAAGGCAAATAGTTATGTCCTTGACAGACCTGGGTACTATTATTAAACCCTATTTAGTGGCTTATTTACAGGCAGCAGGAAAACAGTTTTACTCAATCCAAGGCCTGAAGTACTGCTCATGTTGTGGAATTACCGACTACACAACTTGCCTCTAAATTGCAGGCTTTCCTCTCTGCCCTACTTACTCAGTCTAAAAAAACCTAATCCTGTGGATTTTATTTCCCTCTCTGTAGGGCAGCAGTGAGTAATTACTTTTCTCTGGTGAAGGTAGAGATGCTGGAAAAGTTTAATTATTGCTCATTAGGAGAAGCTGCTAGTACTTAAAGGAATTAATTAGGGCAGGACTTGTAATGTTCATCAGAATAGCAAATAAATGCAGTGGAGTGAATGTTATTTATGCTGTACTCTGTGGTGTGTTTTTTTGTTCTGCAAAATGTTTCAGAATATGTAGGTCCTCCACAGCCAAGGATGCCTTTAACGCCTTTCAAGTGTTCAGATTCAAAATGAGGTTTGGGTTTATAGCATAAATCTCTAAATCTCCTGTCACTTTGTTGATATGGAATTTAAGAGGAGCTTAAGAGAAAAGTTACATATGTCTGCTCAGCCATAAGGTACCACATTGGGAACATTTCACTGTCGCTTTGCTTGGGTGGCTGAGTGGCCTTATTCATTTGAATATTTCATGTTAATCTTTCTACCATAGTAAATATCTCGCAAAAGCTGTTGAGAGCATTGTGACAACTTGTCTTGTGCTCCAGGGCCCCTCCATAGTGCCAACAGGAGTGCAGAAATAACATCACCTGTAAACTCATGTGTAGGTTTGGGTCTTGAGCTGGAAATACCCTTGAACTTCCCTCCCAGAGCAGCTCCTACTCAGCTGACAAAAAGATAAAGCTGTAAATAACATCCAGCACAAGAGGGAAGCATTTCCATGTCTCCAGTGCAAAAGTATACTGGAACCAAACGGGAAAAGCCCTGAACATCTGTGCCTTCCTACACAGTTATTAATCAGCAAGTACAAGGCACTAGAATTTTAAGTGCTACAAGGAAAGTTCAAGTAACTGAACCTTGCTGAACCCAACCCCAGGGATGGCCTCTGCACATCACATGCCTAAAGACGTTTCCTGCTATCATGAATTGCCTTCTGTGGGCTATAGCCTGGTATTTGTCCTGTGAGAGCAGAGCAACAAACTCCTAATCCTGGTCTTTTGTGCTGTTCCTGCATACCCCCCACTTATTTCCTTTGTGTTGTAATTCCACCTCTGGATCACCACACAGGAGTTTTTCCAGGCTGGTGATATCTTTCTTCACACCTCCTCTACTTCTGTTTCATTGACATAAGGTGAACAGTCATCCTCAAAGTACTCCCTAATACTCAGACACCTGTGCCACAGCAGAGACACAGTGGTGGTTCCAGCTTCTCCCACCAGCGCAGTCCTGGATAGTCCCAGCATTACCAAACCAACCCAGTTTTGTACAACTACAACTGTGGTTGTAGTCAGATTTTGTTAGGTTCTCACATCAGGGCAAACCAGTCTGGATTTCATCTTCACTAGCTCCAAATGCAGTGGGTGTAAGAAGAGAAATACTAACAGACAATTCACACTAACCTTGTTAATTGCCTCTACCACCTTTTTGAAAGAATACATCATTACCGTGCTGATGGAAAATGCATTTCCAGACTCTAAAACCCAGAATACTTCTGATGTTTATATAGCACCCCCAATCCATATTCATCAGTCACCAGCTGCCAGGTTGATTGTATTTATTAGCAAAGGCAATAATGAAACAGCACTGAAGCAGAACACAGTAAGAACCACTATTCAAGTGCACCATAATCTGACAGAGCTACAATTCAAGCTTTACTTTTTTTTTTTTAACAAGTAACTGAAGAGACATGGCAATTCAGAGCGTAAATTATTTCACTTTTTAACTGTATCTCAGGAAAACCATTTACAATGGATCAAGCTATATGAACTACACTATTCAGCAAGTGAAGAGCAATAGAGGATGGATAGTAAACACACTAGTGATTTTCAATTTGAAGAAGTTGCATTCAATTGAGAGCAACCACCAATTCATAAAAAATTACAGGCTTGAGAATCATACATATTGAAAAAGTAGCTTTAAGCAAGCTTTCTTAAACGTAGCCCTGAGAACACACTTTAAAAGCTTCCTGTCAGAGAGAGCCCACAGTTACAACTAAAGACCTGGGTGTGCTTTGCAAACAGAATCACATGTCAACATAAAACCATTACGTTAACAGGTTGCATAAGCACAGGGATATAAGCCTGAACAAAAGATTGCTGCAATTGTGTTTCATATTGAAAGCTGCACCTGGACTAATGACAGAAAATGGCTGTGTGTAACTACTTGCATCTGCACCTTAAACAACTGGGGACAGCTTTACACAGGTTTTACAACCCCCTTGTCACCATTAGTGCCTTTACTGTCTGCTTGACAAACACCCTTCCTAAGATACTACCCTTTCCGCCCAAAGTAATTGCTCCTGCTTTTAAAGCTGATCAGATTGGAAGCCATCATATCCAACTGCTGCTGAAATAGCACCTGGGAGAAGATCCCATTCCCATCATGACCCACAAAGTGCCCAAAAAAAGATCAATTTAACACAAATTCAAACATCAATTAACAACTGAGCTGGCAAATTACTAAGAATTCTGATTTTTGTGACAATGTAGCAGAACAATCCAAGTCTACAACCTTCCTATTGCATGCTTCCCCTTGCCTTCTGTTCAGCAGGACTACGTAAGGAATTTACTCGCAAATACAAAGAGCTCCTATTTTTCTGAATCCAAACCTAGTACTCTCAAGAATACGGTTGCTTTGAAGAAGAAAATTGTTCCCATTCAGGAAACAAGAAGCAATTTAACTAACAGCCCATGAATGCAACAAGGTATTTCTTAAAAGGAAGCATTGTGAATTAAAAACAAGAACCAGAAGTACAGCTTTAAAGATCTTAAAACAGAGCAACAATGAAAACTAGAGCAATTTTTTCACCTGTCAATTTGAATGTACAATCCTTGCCACATTTTAAGATTCTTTTTTTTTAAGTTTTGCAGTTGAAAAATAACTTGAAGCAGATGCTTCAATAATAAAGGAGGACAGTGCATAGGAAGTTATATGAGCACCACTTGTTTAGTTTAGGAAGTTTCCAAAAAGACAGTTTAGTTTCAAAGTGTCTTTGTTTTATCAAAGCAAAATGAAACTTCCTTTAAAAAATTAAGGATATTGTATCTTCTGAGATAAAACCCAGCCATTTTCTACAACTGACTAGCATTCCATTAAGGCCAGCCAAGAACTGAAGAGTCATACCTAGACAAAAATCATGGAGATGAAATCTGCTGTTGAAATCATGACTTCTAATAAAGGTTCATCTTTATTTCATTCTTGGCTTCATTCACAGAGAAAAAAAAAAACTTCCTGCCATTGCAGAGCAGCAGCAAAATTGCACTTCAGGGATTTTAAGCAAGGTCTGTGCTGGCATGGACACCTAAGGTTGGTAGGGGCTTAGTAAAAACCCAACGTAAACATATATGGAAGAATTTCAATCAAAACTGTCTACCTGCATAAAGGAAGTTATTTCCAGGAATATCTGGAATACAAGTGCCTGACTGTACAGTCCCAGTGAAAATATGATTCCACTAAAACAGGGAACATGAAGAGCTGGGTTTGGAGAAGAACACAGACAGCACCACCTGCCCTGCCACCAGCTCCAGATAAATGCACTATCCTACAGGGTCTCTCCTGAGAGACATCAGGGATCGAAACAGGGTAGAGAATGGTTCTCCTGAAGGGAACAAAAAAGTAAAAATTAGTCGCAAAAGCCACACAAGGCCTTGTTATCATCTAAAATGACCACACCAAGAAAGAGCAAAATCATTAGTGGGCATTTCTGGTGCCATCATTACCACAGCACTCATCGCAGCAAAATTTAAACAAGGAAGTATGTGAAAGGGAAAGGCAATAAGGTCTGTGCCAAGAGTATATTTATATAAAGAGGAATATTAGAAGCAAGATTATAAATTACATGAACGTCCTAATATCCAGTGGTATTAGCTCTTGATAGTCCTTTGCATCCATACATTTAAGATGCAAGCTCACAGCTTTTTGTGCAAGGCAGCTCCCAAACTGAAACAGGGCAGTTTTAGAGACAACCTGCAGCAGCAGAAAGCATTTCCCCTTCAGTTTTCTTTTTCAAGACAGCATCGTTTGATGAAATTGGGATACCCCCATTCATTACAGCAGACCTGTATGCTCTGGGCTTTTCGTAGTACAGTCAAATGACTCAACCTTTCCTCTGCAGTACAGAATGGGTCGGTTCCCCATTAACTCCCAAGCAGGGAGGGCAGTTTTCCACAGCAGCACCCAGTAGCCTCCACCCAACACCCAGCAAGGGCTGAGGGACCCAAGATGGATGCGCAGCTCCTCAGGCTTCCCAACTAACACATTCCTCTATTACACCATGGAGCTGGACCGCTGCCAGCTTCCACAGAAACGCAGAATTAGGGTAATGCCTTCCCTCTGAGAGGCAAAATTATCCTAGTGTATGTACTCTGATCTCAGTTTCAACATGGCACGTTTAGAATTCATCCGATTTTGTGGAAACAGCCAGGGAGGGCGGCTCACCCTCCTCTCTGCCTTAACTGCTGAACATGCAAATGTTTACCCCCTCATGTAGGTACCCCCTTTGTACCTACCTCAAGCATAAGAGGAAATGTAAATGAACCTCAGATACTCAGCTTCGAATATTGTATCTCAAGTGCTGAATCCTGCTCTGAGTCACTGGATCTGTCACCATTTTCATTCACTCTGCTTCAGAGAAGGGACCTCCCCCACCATGCACAAACCAAGTCATAACATTCCCATTAACTCCTGCTGGTAGCGGAGGCATTAGGGATCCATTGCAGTCATGTGAAAAAATGCATCCAGCAGTAAGTTGTCTTCTTGTAAGCTGGTATTAGATTTTGATCAGGAAAGCTCTTTGGGAAGGTAAGGTGACAGACTCACAAAAAATCAGTTAGGTATGAGTACATCCACCCATCAATCCTCTCATCCTCTGTACTAGCGTAATGTAATTCAAATAAAGCAATAGATCTGAGGCACTTAGAGGTGTCACATCACAAAACTGCAAACAATGGCTGAGTGCACACAGAGCAGCAATAGACATCAGCTTTGGACTGGGGTGTACTGAACCAATTGGAAACCGCACGAAGGAACAGAAAAAGATCCCATCAGTTCTGTCAGTATGAGCTGAGATGTCCTCCACGCATCCCACCAGGAAAAAAAAAAAAAATCAAAGCACAAACTGACACTTACCAGAGGCCAGGCAATCCTGACTGGAGACATGGAATAAATGTCCCCGCCAGAGGAAGGGCTCCGGCCATGACTGAACATCAACTCTGAAACAAATCTATAGGAAATCACGGTTTAACAGCTTCAGGAGCACTGAAAAAAAAATTAGTCCGAAGAAGACTTTTAGTCCTTTTACATCTTGCTGCATTTTTTTTTTTGACTAAAGATCACTTTTGACACAATGGAGCCAACGTGCATTCGCTCCAAAACCAAGGGACCAAACTATGTGCTCTGGAAACATTTCTCGAGTGGAAGAGCTGTAAGACTCTGCCCATTTCCTCCCAGATCCTCCTTCTAGTGGCCATGAAACTGTAATAATTGCCACAGAGTAGCTGTATTCATCGATGCTCCTTAGTCTGGAAGGAGAACACACTCCTTCCTACATAGTATCCAGCAACTCAGCCTGCACAAAGAGGAACTTGTAGATATCAGGAATTTCTTACTTTTAAGTCCGCAATCTAGTTTTGATGTATTTTGGCAACCATGCTGCTACGAAGAAAGGTGGCACTCAAGGCTGCACTGATGAGTATTTTAGCAATCTCATTTGCACATACAAACAGCTTTCTGCCTAATTCTGAATCATCACAGTATCATCATCCTCCAATGGTTTATGTCAGAAGGGACCTTAAAGACCATCCAGCTTCGATCCCCCACCACAGGCAGTGATGCCACCACTAGGTTAGGTTGCTCAGGGCTCTGAATATTCATGCGACCATTGATTTTATGCAATCACAGAAACACAGACTGGTTTGGGTTGGAAGGAACCTTTAAGACCATCAAAATTCTGTGCCCTGCCATGGGCAGGGACACCTTCCACTAAACCACATTTCTCCAAGCTCTGTCCAACCTGGCCTTGAACACTTCCAGGGATGGGGCAGCCACAGCTTCTCTGGACAACTTGTTTCAGTGCCTCACCAGCTTCACAGTAAAGAATTTTTTCCTAATATCTAATCTAAACCTACTCTCCTTCAGCTTGAATCCATTCCCTTTTGTCCTATCACTACTTGTGCTTCTAAAAATACCCCTTTTTCTTGTAGGTTCCTTTCACATACGGGAAGGAAAGTAAGTACCTATAGAGGATGAACTTAGCACTCAACTACCATGGATATGACTAGAACATTCTATTTCCCTAATGGAAATAGAAGACCCTGCAGTAGCACCAGCCAGTTACAAGGCTAATGCCCTAATCCAAGCAACACTGGACAGGGAAGGTCCTTGAGCACACAGCAGACGTTGTTTGAATGCATGTAAGCAGGCAATTAGCTGAAAACCAGCCTTTCCCAAGCGTGGCTAAAATACAAATGGACTCATTAGGATGAGCTGGCCCCTGACAGCTTGCGTGCACATCCATACAGATATCCCACTGCACAAGCTGCCCTAGCTTTCTGTATGGCTGCTTTGCGCATCTGACCAAGATGATGATGATGAACTATACACAAACAGAGGTATGGTTATCATCTCAAAGTTCATCTAGAATTTAAGTTTTATTTAGACAGCTCAGATCCCAGCATCAGTCCCAAATGCCACTGGCAGAGAGTTCAACACTGGCCTTCCACAGACTTTACTAAGCCAGTCCCTACTGATACTGGACCCGTGGATTTTCTGGCTAGTCTGCACACACCTGAGATCATCCTCATGTGGGACACAATACTCACCCCTGGTCCTGTTCTCCCTCCTTGGCTAATTGGGTTGGACATTAGGAAGAAGTTCTTCACGGAACGGGTGACTGGGCATTGGAATGGGCTGCCCAAGGAGGTGGTGGAGTCACCGTCCCTGGAGGTGTTTAAGAAAAGAGTGGACATGGCACTTAGTGCCATGGCATTGGTTGACAAGGTGGTGTTAGGTCATAGGTTGGACTTGATGATCTCAAAGGTCTTTTCCAACCTAGCTGATTCGGTAATTCTGTAATAAAGACAGAACAAGAAGGACAAATTTCTTCATCAACAAAATGGTCCATTGTTTGTGATGTGCAGTTAACAGATGGCGTTCAAATTAACATTCATATCCTTCAAGTGTCTTATCAAACAAGCCTAAACAGCATCCTGAAATTTCCATTTTAAATTTTCTGTGAGCTTGCAAGAAGTATCACAGACAGATTTTACTGCTGTCAACTAAAGCTGTTACTGCCTTTAATGAGGGACTGACTACACTACAACTTGAACTAAAGCAGTCCAGATCCTGCTGTTCAAGGCCACTGGGTCACCTGCACAGACTTCATCTAGAAGATGGAGCACCAAATTTTCCCTTCGAAAATGCAGAGGCAGACTGTGAGCATCAAGACCTTACAAACACCTTACAATTCAGATTCAAGGAGACACATTCCTCACTGTCAACCCTTGACACTGAATCCCCTCAGACTTCTGTCCCAATAGCACGCAAGCCTGAAGAGCTGTGGGGCACACAAAGGTCTGCTGGCAGAGCACTCCAGAGCCTTTCAAACGATAGTTTGAGTTTTGACTGGGGAAAATCACAAAACACAGAACCTTGAAATGCAGTAACACAATTACATGTCTTTGAGAATTCAGACATAATATGAGCCTACCAGGGACCACCAGTTCCTGGCCCTCACTCCATTCACCTCAACCACTCACACAGCCCCACGCACCTTCCCAGATGTCTTCCAAAACCTGGCAGGTTTGGATGGCTCTGGATCACAAGGGAAGCCAAATTCAAAGCCACAGGTCTTCACAGAGAATGCCTTGTCAACAACTTTCTAATTACATATACCCTGACTGAAAAACTGCCACTGAGCAGCTGTGGCAGCCTTGCAAAAAAACAACCAAAAACCGGTATCTTTTAAAATACTATACTTAAGGACACTAAATCTAACAGAGAAAATTACTACAAAAACCATCTGATGTGGTAAATGTGATCCAGTATGGGGAAAATTGCTGGATCTGAAGATTCAGTTTGATATATTCCAAAAGTTATATAAAATCAGCAAAAAAATGCCACTTCTCTTTGTACAACTCACCAGAATTGGGTTTACAAGCTCTGGATGACTATGCTAAACAGCACAGGTCCTTACAAGACTCCAGCATCAGTTTCCTTCTGTTGAGAAAACCATTCCTCTGATTTAACCTGTTACTAAGCCACAGGAGAATTCTGCTCTTGTATTTTGGCAGCTGCACTGCCGCACCATGCTCGCTCAGTAACAGCCTCATCCAAGTCACTGATACCTTACTGAAAGCCTACTAGAAAATCCACCTCACCAAAATACTCAGATTTGATTAAACCAGCCAGTGAAAGCAGCCCACTCTCCTCATTAGTTCACATGCCCAATACTGCCCTTATTGGGTTCACGTGCCCAATACTGCCCTTCTTAACTCAAATTTTAATCAACTTGCTGGAATCACCAGTCAGCCTCTGTTGATCTTCTGGACCCTTTCCCAATAAGTACTCTATATTCCCCACTCCTATCCCCTTCCACACCACCCAGGATTTAAGGAACAGGTAACAACACGTCACTGTTAATACTTGACACCTGGAAGTCCTCATAAACATCATCTGGCTCTTGCCATTTTCTACTGTTAATTGCAGCAATTTCTTCTAAATATTTTCCGCCAGTTTGACATCTCTGTTATGGAAATTCCCAGCATAAGAATATGCCTATTTCCCTCCACAGTAAATAGAAGAGATCCCTTTGAACTATAGTTTCATCTTCCCCAAGCTTTCTCTTTAAAAAAGAGATTATTTTCTACATTTAACAATTTGTTCCTCTTTTTTTCAATCCTCCTAATTCACATCTAACTTGCAGCTGTTTGTTCTCTTCTGTTTTCCCCCTTCAGAAAGGATTTCCAATTTTGTAAATCAAGACCTCTTTCAAAACCTCCCACGCTTCTGTAGGTGCTTTTAAGATGTGTGTCTGTTTTAATTTTTCTGCTTTGTTGTTTTAATTTAGCAAGTTATATGAATCAGGACCAACAGCACAGTCTCTATATGGAAGATGACTTTTCATTAGTGGTCAAATGAAGAAAACCTGACTTAAAATACGTATTACATGAAGTCAAATAGCACCCAGCAGTTACAAAAGAAGAACAAGACAAGTGTTCAGCAGAGAAACTCTATGAGAAATATTACAGACCCCCCTCACCGAAATACTGATATCCATCAGGATTCAGAGAAAACTGGTTTTTCCCAAGACACTTTCTCATAAGGCAGTAGGCTCACACCTGGATTGCCTTATCGAGAAAACGGTAGGTACCTCTGTAGTTCATTAATTAACTCATGTGGCTGCAGGTGCCACTATTCAGCATTAATTTGACATTTAACAGGCATGTTGATACATACGATTTTACCACAAGCATTAGTTAATTGAAGTATACTTAAAAATAATAGAAATCTATGAAAAAAACAACAGTCGGAGTTTGTTCTCGGGGCTTTTGTCTTTGCCAAATGGGAAACCAACAGGACGGAGCGATGGCACCCTGGTGTTCCATCCCGGCCATTCCCCACTCGCCCTCGACCTCTGCAAGCAGCGGATTATATAAACACCATGGAAAACACCACCTGCACCTCCAAGAGGACGACGTGGTGACCGGAACCTCCGGGGGCCACTGAGTCACCCGGAGCCTCACGAAGGTCACACCCGTACAAACACCGCATCGCAGCGGCGCGAAGCCGAGCATTCCGGGCGGAGAGCGGACCCTCGGGAGAGGCCACCGAGACGGGCCGGGGGAGCGAGCACCGTCCCGGGGCCGCCCCGGGACTGCGGGACCGCCTCCTCCTCCGCATCGCTCCCCTCGGCAGCGGCTCCTTCCCGAACCCGCGGAAACTTTCCCAGCGCGGCACCCACGCCCCGGTTTCCCCCCGGTTCCCTCCGGGCACCGCTTCCCGCCGCGGCCCTCCCGCCGCCCCGCAGGGCGCCGGCGCGGCCGGGCCTACGCGCGGCTGGCTGGGCGGCGGCGGGAGGGCCCCGGTCCAGCTCGGCGGCGGAGGGCGCTCACCTGGGCGCACGGTCTTGAGGCGCACGGGCTCCCTGAAGTGCCGCACCACGGCCAACGTGTCGCGGTGCGTGAGGCCGCTCACCGGGGTACCGTTCACCTCCAGCAGCACGTCCCCCGGTGCCGGCGCCTTGCCCGAGAGCAGCGCGGGGCCCGGTGCGCCCTCGCCGCCCGCGGGCAGGCGGCCCGCCAGGTACGGGAACTCGCCGCGCTCGGCGCCGCCGCGCAGCAGATCGGGGTCGGGGCCCGCTGGGCCGCCCCAGGACACCACGCACTCCTGCACCTTGCTCAGCCAGTGCCGCTTCTTCCGCAGCGTCTTGGACATGCCGCAACACGGGGCGACGCTACCCACCCCGCGCTGCCGCCGCTCCCGCCCCGGCCGCGGCTGCCGCCCGACTGCCGCCCCGCCCTTCCCGGCTCCCCCGCGCCCCGCCTGCCTCACTGGCCACGCCCCTCCTGTCCTGCCACGCCCCCGCCGCGCCCTGGACACGCCGCTGGCGCGGGGCTGCCGGTCGCAGGCCGGGGTAGGCCGGGGCTTGTAGGGGACTTGGACCCGGCCCCGCCGGGACTCCCCCTAAGAGCCGGGGCACGTCCCGGTCGTGGTCCCCTCGCCCGGGAGGAGCTCCTCAGCCAAGGCCCGCGCCTAGGCCGGGGTGTCCTCTCAGCCAGGAGCCCCCAACCAGCGCCCGTTGCGGCAGGGTCCCTTGTCAGCCGGGGCTTGCTTTGTGTGGAATCTCTCCTCGGCCAGGAGCCCCTCAGTCAGTACCCATCCCAGGCAGGGTCTCCTGTCAGTCAGGATCGCTATGAGGATCTCTCCTCAGCCAGGAGCCCCCTCCAGCCAGGACCTTCACTCAGCTAAGAGCCCCCAGTAAGCTCCCACCTAAGGAAGAGTTTACCTTCACCCAGGGTCACCCCTCAGCCAGGACGCCCCTTGGCAGCTGGGTTTGAGGTGGGTGTGAGAGCTGAGGTGGGGTGTCCATGCTCCACTGTCATGTTTGCTCTTAGTGCCTGCACAACCAGACAGGCAGAGACACCATTCCTGTGTATTTCCACCACTCCCGTGGCCACTGCTACTGGAACCAGTTGGTTCAGAGTAGCTCGAGCACCTCAGGCCAAAGCAGAGCTCGGAACAGTGGGTGCAATTTAGATATAAACATGCAGATACTTTTTCAACTGGAAAACACAAATCCAGTGGGTTTTCTCTTCACATTAGCCTGTTTATTTTGCTGTGATTCACGGATCTCAGCATAGCAATTAGCTCATGCTGGGTGCAGATTACACACCAGGTATGCACCATGCACATCCCAGCATTTGGGAGCACAGCACAGCCGCTGAACAAATGAAACACTAAAAAGGACAAAACACAGGAAAGCTCATTCAAAATCAATGTCACACACAGCCATAAAAGCTGGAAATTAATCCTTTGAAAGCTTTCTGGTTCAAATTGCAAATTTTGCTGCCCAGTCCTCAAATTGTTTTTTCTCTTAATTAGAGGCTAAATTTCCACTGCAAATCTCTTTTGACGTCTACGGTGTTTCAGGAGTGTCTTGAAGGCTCCAGCTGTGCCCAGCGGGCTGAAGTCCTTAAGGAGCAGCAGGGCTGCAAAAAACCTGAGTCCTGAGAAGGTATAGCCTTGCCAGTGTTTGCAAATAAAGAGGTGTGACTCAAATACTGCTTTCCTTTCTGTAGGAGGAAGTGAAGAAGCCGGTGACTGCAGAGCCTAAAGAATGTTTGCTGAGTCGTAAAACAATGGATTTTTGTTCCCATTGCTGTGTCCCTGTGTTCACCTCAGTCTGGACAACATGGCGTGTTAGAAGTAGCAGATTTCAACACTGAATTTTGCAACGGTAAATAGCAGCAAGTGAAACCACCAAGAAACCAGCTCATAACAAATACCAGTAACTTCTGCAACCAGGTATTTTCTGTTTCTTAGAGACTCCTCTACCATTAAGGCCTGTTAGTCTGTGGCGTTTACCAAAAAAAGCAAGAATGCTTCCAAAGAAGTCAGAAGAACACCAATCTTATAATAAAACCATGCTTGCTGGGGTAAAACAATGTGATCTGAACTTGTCTGGGGACATTAACCAGATGCTTCCGATACATCTGAGGTGTAGTTCGTCCAGCAGTAATGGAGTTGCAACAAGCATAGGTTCAGCTCATCGTGTTCGCTGCTATTTGAGGCACATTGGGCCGCCTGCCAATAGGCACAGAAAGAACTGCCAGAAAGAAATTTTCTTTCAGACTTGCAGAATGGAAGCAAGAAGGCTGAAAGCTTTGTGGTGCTTGAGAACTGGACATTAAAAGGGACATTGTCACATTGTTTAAAACCAGCCTTCAGTTTTTCACATGGGAATTGTGACATCAGGCATGAGCTGTAGTTTATGAGCTACTGACAGTAGCTTTTTCCAGATGTTCCAGAGAATACACAGAATCCTGTGTAGACGGTGTGTGTGGACATCTCAAGGAGGAGATGAGTGTCCTTTTGACTCCAGGGTTGGAAGTTTTTGTCCATCTTCCTAAGCAGAAGGTTTGTCCACACCCCATCTTAGGAAAATGCAGCTCAGTTTTTTCACTGGCCAAGACTTCAAACCTTGGAGTGAAATGCCCACTGCATTTACACACCTGAAATGGGGAACAGTTCCAAAAATGCTGAGATATGCCAGTTAATAACACTGGGAAAAAAAAGCAAGTCATGAAACTGCTGTTCTGCAATGAATGTGCTGTTGTCTTTAACTGATGGTTCTATACAAACTTAAAAGACAAAACAAGCTGCCAAATCCTTTCAAATTTTTTGATGCCAGTAAGCTGGGCAGGTTCATTGTACATCACATGAACCATAATCCTATTCTGGAGTTGCACGTCTACCTGCCAGTCTCATTGTATTCTGAGAGAGCAACCAGTGTTGCCGAATGTATTTATTTTCTCTACATCACGTGCTGATCCCCCATCTCCTCTTCAGCACCTGGCGTGTGGATGCTCTGGCACCACAGACTAATCCAGGAGGTGTGGCACTGCTCTCAGACAGTGACCACAGCCTTTGGGGCTCCTTGGAGCCCTGCCCTGGGGTCCCCACTGTCACCTCTGCTGGGCTGGACACTGCTGGAGGTCAGGGTAGCTCCCCCAGGTCACAGCACATCTCACCCCATGGGACCTGCTCTACTGTTCTCCATGAACAAACTTTGAAACATGTACAGGCTGCTTGGGAGCTGGCTGGCAGTTTTAGTCCATTTGTCCTGCTTTCATTCCTTGGTCCAGATTACTCATCGCAGATTCCAGACACATGATGTGTCTGCATGGCCTCGGATACGATCAGAAGAGAACGTGTCCTGCACGCCCACCAGTGCCAACCCGCCAAGGGCTGAGGAATCGTGTATTTACTGAGCACTGCTGTTTGGAGCTGTCTGTGAGCTAAAAGGAGCCATCAAAGAAACATCAGGGCTCCAGTGTCCCCGGTTCATCACCCATCACACTGTGGCAGCTGCCATTCCACTCTGCTGTTGGCATCAGCACACGTAGAATGCCACAGGAAGAGGGTGCTGAGCTCTGCCACATCAGAATGAAGGACATAAACTGCTTCAAGGCAGCACAACTTTTGGTAGGCAGGGAAGCAAAGTTTGTTTATCACACTGCCAAAGTTCAAAGGCAATCAAAACAGCAAAAACATGTCAAACTGTTGTTTAATTAGAGCATGAAGACACACTTTCTCAGACAGGGTAGAAAAGGAATTTTGGTGTTGTGTTTGGACTCCTGAAGTCCTCTTCTGACCTCTGAAGTCCTTTCCCTCGTGCCAAATGCTTGCCATGCAAATCTTGGTGTGACATGTGGGTCAGCAGTCCTGTGCTTACAGGGAAGAGACCCCCACAGAGGCAAAATACTCACACAACACACACAAACACAAAATAAGAACATCTCCATCCTCAGCAAGGATGATGTGAAAGCCAGTTGCGCCAATACAGAGCAGGCATTTGCTTAGGCAGAAAGTATGTTATTTTCTATCTTCCCGGTGTCTGGGCACAGAGGAGCTCTGACTGTCTCCCAACACCACCTGACCACAGTGCTGTTACAGCTGTTGGGAGAACCAACAGTGGTTAACGCCACTGCATTAACTGAAACCAAAAACAGTTGCCAGGAAGCAGCAGTGGGCACAGTGTTCTTCCCTAACAGAGCCCTCATCTTAAACACGGGGTAACAAATTATTCAGGAAGCTCCTTGCCTCTGAGGAAGCACAAACAAATCATGGTTGGATAAGAGTGGTTCAAAGCCAAGCACTTGCTGTTTTGTTGACAGACATATCCAGGGCTGTCTATTTCAAAATTATGTGACCCTAAGATACATTTATCTGAAGGCAAACTTTTTAACATGTCATAAATTAACTTGTACAGGAGGAGAAACTGCCATGAAATCAGATCTTACCAGAGAATGTTGTACATCTTAGAGAATAAACCCAAGCCTTAAGAGAGGTCTGTGTCACCCCGGCCTGACTAATCCCTTGTGTCTGCGCTCCTCACCTGGGTATGGAGAACGTATCAACCCAGCAGGCTGTAGGTGGGGATCAATGCATGCTTCACCGATGCAAATCTGAACTATAAATCTGCGTGTATTTCATAAACACATCAGCACAGCAGGCAAATGAGAGGCAGTACCAGCAGGAATAGCATCCACACAGTGGTATGTCCTTCTTTGCTCCTCTTTCACAAATAAATAACCATTCTTGAGCAATGCAGAACTACTGATCACTGCATATGATAGAATCAGAGAATCATAGAATATGATCATCAAGTCCAACTCCTGGCCCTGCACAGGACAACCCCAAAATCCTACCATGTGCCTGAGAGTGTTGTCCAAACACTCCTTGAGCTCTGGCAGCCTTGGGACTATGACAGCTGCTATGCCCTGGGGAGCCTTTTGAGTGCCCAACCACCCTCTGGGGAAAGAACTGTTTCCCAATATCCAGCCTAAACCTCCCCTGACACAGCTCCATGTTGCTCCTTCAGTTCTATCACTAGTCACCAGACAGCAGAGATCAGTGTTGAACTGATCAGTCTCCTCAGCAGTCCTGTAAAATTTTCAAACAACAAGAGTGTTGGGCTGCGAATTTTAGATGTTTCAGCCAAGACTTTACAGTAAATCAGACAGTAAATACAGATCTTCTGTGTGCCTCAACTTTCCAGCTGCATATTCAACAACATTTTGCACCTGAAACATCACAAATCCTTTTAAACTAATGTTCATGAAATGACAAACACCTCCATGGAAGGAAGCTCTGTAACCCTGCAACAGAGAATATGGGAAAAAACAGACAGAAAATGTTTTGTTTGTTTGTTTTACACAAACAACTGCCAACAGGTTAAAAGCTTGGACGAGGGATGAGTCTGCTCCTGACCTGTGTAGTACTGCTTCGCACAATGACAGTAATGTTCAGTTATCCTCAAGCTGGCCAAAAAAAAAAAGAAAAAAAATAGAAGGGGGAGGAGAGCAACAAACAAGGCACTTCTGCATCATGGGGAATAATTTCCGAGAACAGGTATCATGCAGGCATGTACAGGACATACAGTCATATATTCTCAAGCACTTTTCATCTACTTTGCTGTTTCCTCTGTGCCTCACCCACAGGAGACAAAACATCCAGAATAAATTTAAAAAGTAACTACAGAGATTGCTGCACATGTGCCTGCTCCAAGTACGGTTGGATGCTGCGGTAGAGTTAAGAAGATGAACTAAGAGGACTTGTCAAAGTGAATAAAGAAGCAGCCTATGCAAATGCCCCTCCGCTGCTTGCTCTGGGACGCAGACGATGTGATCAAGCCCCGCTGATTCTAATGAATGCAAAGAAGGGATAAAGGCCCAGTCAAACAGTGAGTGGAGAGTCATGCAGTTGTACAGAATTAAAGCATGAGTTTGAAGTCTACATATTGGATTTAGAGCCTAAATGTAGTAATGGAGTGTTTAAGTCTAGATCTAGAGCTTAATGCTTTGCAGAATAAACAAGGCTGAAGAAAAGCAGTAAAATGCATGGCTGAGAGAGGCAAGCAGGACTGAAGTGTTTGGGAAGCGAGGACCGAGCGTGACAGGACCAGGGGACCATTGGCAGGGAGCTGCAGTGGCAGAGCCACTGCTGCTGAATTACAGAATCACAGATCACAGAATGGGTTAGGTTGGAAGGGACCACAATGGGTTGTCTGGTCCTACCTCTGCTTCATCAGGGTCATCCCAGGTCATGTAGCACAGGACTGTGTACAGACCATTCTTCATTATCTCCAGTGAGAGAGACTCCACACCCTCTCTGGGCAATCTGTCCCGGTGCTGCATCACTCACACTTTCAAGTAGTTCTTCCTCATACTCAGGTGGAACCTCCTGTGCTTCAGTTTCTGCCCATTGCCTCTTGTCCTATTGTTGGGCACTACCAAGCAGAGCCTGGGCCATTCTTGGCAGTCCTCCTTTAAACACTTATAGACATGGATGAGGTCCCCTCTCTGTCGCCCCTTCTTGAGGCTGAACAGGCCCAGCCCCCTCAGTCTTTCCTCGTAAGAGAGATGCTCCAGTCTTTTGAGCAACCTTGTAGCTCTAAATTCAATGACTTGGAATGGCCTGTGCTGGGATAAAACCCTGGCTAATGGGTGTCACAGGCCAACTCTGCTCCGCATGTGGGACTGGCTGGCAAAGTACGCTATTCATCCATTTATTAAGAATGGCAGAAGCTGTTGGTTTGGTGATGTTTTACCATTTCAGCCATTTCTCCCCACTTGGGTGTGTTTCTGATTATCACCCACTAAAATCCTTTTCTTGACCTTCCACTTGCTGTCAGCCTCCTTCACCAGCAGTGAGTTAGCATCTGTAAGCAGTTCATCTCTGTCAGTGGTTTTTACATCTTTAATAGGATCTGAAATATCTGTAGCTGCCTTGTCAAGTTTTATAACCCTGTTCACAGGGATTTGGGATAGCTGGCATGGTCCAAAAGCCTATCCCAGTCTCTGTCTGATAAAAGTAATCCCCAGCTCCTCTCTGATTCCTGCTCCTTTTCACCAGTCACTTTCTCTCTCTTCACTGAATATCAGCTGCTTGAGCAGCTGGGGAAACAAGGAGCTCATAGAGCAGCACTACTAGTTCTCTGTGTCTGTGCACAAACTTCCCTGGAGAATGCAAAAGGAAAATCCATTTTCTTGAGAGTTGATGTCCACTCCTGTCAGTCACCACCTCCCAGCCTGAGTCCTGCACATGAGGTCTGAGCTTGTCTTTCATAGACACCTTGAAATATCTGAGTGGAGTGGAACCAGTGACAGACGGCTGAGGTGTTGGCCTGCCCTCTCCAGTTCCACCAGGCCTACTGACAGAGGAGAGGGGGTCTGAGCTGCATCAACACACTAACAATTCTCTCCACTTCTAGAAAAGAGGATGAAGGAGGAGCAGTGGAGTGTTAGGAAGTGAAAAACAAGTCTCCTTCCCCCCCTACATTTGGAGGGAGCACTAGTGTGGTGGTGTAAATGTAGCGCTGCTACACACTAGGGTTACCTGTGTGTGCATCAGCCTTCTCCTGGGATCGCTCCCTGGTGTTCCAGGTGTGATTTCAGACTGACACAGCCAGCCTTTCTTTGACTGCTATTGATGACATCACTGACTTTGTCACTTTGTCAGTCTTCCAACTGCTTGAACCTTCCAGAAAGCCTCATTTGAGCAATCAGGCTTGCCCAGCTGAAGGACAACTGCCTTCATTATTCTGAGCAACAGCTCATGCAGATCTGGTTCCGTTATTTGTACAAATCTATATGATTAATACATTCCTTGTCTTTCCATGATTAGTATTTAAGCAGCAGCATGCAAGGGTTTACACAGACTTATTTAGAAAAGACTGTCCCCATTCTTCCTTTTTGAATGTTAATAATGTAGCTAAAGTCTCAGTAGATCTGTCATAGAAAATATTATCAAAGGAACCAAGATAAGTGCAGAATTATTTGCTGTTTGGAAAATCCAGACACATCACAGAAAGCAATAATAACACAAAACAACTTTGATAAAAGTTTTACAGAGAGCATTTTTTATAGCCCCAGCTGTAATTACAGCTCATATTCAATAAGCTGCTTACAAAGGCTTTAAGTTAATTTACATTTTAGTACAAGAAGTGGAATAATGCACTCTGACAGAAAGAAGTTCACCTCAAGGCAGAGGTCACCCAGGTGTGGCTACAATAGAGGCAGAACTTTGGAAAAAATATATACCTGGGGTTCAGGGCCACCTTGGGTTGGGGCTGTATGTGGCAACTCACCCAGAGCTCCCCATGCTTGAGATGTAAAAGTCTCCTTATTTTCCATGGCTTCCACAACACTCTTGCTGAGAGGTGCCGTGGCTGAGCATCCACTGAGAAATAAATTGTCATCTTACCACTGCACTGTGTCCAGTTCTGGATCAGGTTCCTCCCTTTCACCATGGTTTTCAGCACATTGCAGAGGCAGTCTGAGAACCAGAGCTTATGTACCAATGTCACTGTTCCTCCAAAAGCACTGGTGAGACACCTTTCTCTATGTTATTTTTTTGGTTTTTTTTTTTCTCCCGTATCAGCCAGACAAAAATCCTCCCACTATGTTATGACATCCATAATTCTGGAGCTCCTGTTCTATTATAATTCAGTTTTAAAATTACTGCTCTAAACACAGGGAAAGAGTTTTTCTAGATTCTTTTTTCTCTTGGCAGTGTTTGTACAGCAACACGTGTCACTGTAGCCAAAACCTGATTAGTATTGCTGGGCTTTGTTAATAAGTTATTAGCAAAGGACTGTTTGGGAGTAAATGGGATCTAATAGAAGCTTCGTAGGTTTACCATTATACTCCACCATTATCATTTAGAGGTAGCTTCTTTTGTAGTCATTAATGAATAATGACAATATGATAATCTTCAAAGCTCACCATTCCAGCACCAGCCTTTCCTCTGACTTATAATTAAGATGTCAACGTTAATTTCCCTCTCACAAAGCAGGGACTTTTCTTTCTTTGCTGATGCATCTGTTTTACAGGTATCACTTCTCAACTCCCACTACTGGGCTCAACCTTGCTGTGCATGATGAGGGGAGGGAGTACACAGTGCTTCGTCTTTCACTGTCAGCCCTCAAAACCAGTTTCGCAAAAAAAAGAAAAAAAGAGCATATCCTGTGGCTAGATGGCTTCTGTGGGTTTGGGCACTGTCTGTTATTGACATAAGGGTCAGGAATCACAGAATCATGGAATCATTTAGGTCAGAAAAAACCTTTATGACCATCAAGTCCAACCATTAACCCAGGACTGCCAAGGCCACCACTAATCCATGTCCTCAAGTGCCGCATCTACACATCTTTTCAATCCCTCCAAGGATGGTTACTCCACCACTGCCCTGGGCAGCCTGTTCCAATGATGGGCAACCCTTTTGGTGAGGAAATTTTCCCTGGTATCTCATGTAAATCTCCCCTGGTGCAACTTGAGGCCATTTCCTCTCATCCTGCTGCTTACTTGGGAGAAGAGAGAATCATTTAGGTTGGAAAAGACTTTTGAGATCCTTGGGTCCAATGTCAGGATCTTTCACTGGTCTCCAGAGTATGGTGTGATGCTTTTCATTTTTCGGTGAATTAAATAAGATCCCTGAGGCAAAGCTGTGCTCCCTGTATGTCAGACATACTGAAATGCTTCCATACAGCAGCCTTTTGACGTGTCTGACACCCAGGGAGCCTCACGCTGGGCCTGCCTAAGTGTCATCCTCAAGAATGCGCTCGTCCCTTTAAACATTCATGTGCTCTTGCTTCTTCTCGTGTATTTTTATTACTAACAGGTTTCCCAGCTGATAACACAGCGGAGAATACATTATTCAGCCTGGATTGCTGACTTTACTGCTGGCTGTCTCCATTATAGCAACATCCTCCAACACTTATGAGTGGGGATCCCAAGATTCATCTAAGTGTCCTGGCAGAAAGTGGCTGATGTTGCAGGGCTTAGTGGGGAGAGGCAGGGGGATGGGACCAGAGCCAGGGATCTCTGTTCACGCTCCACTCAGCACTGGAGTGCACAAGCCCAGCTCCTCCAGCCCCCTGTGAGCCCCAAGAGATGTAGGGGAGGCAGGAGAAGCTTCTTGGGGCTGAAGTGCCACTTGTGCATCTTCTATTACATTACAGAGCTGCTACCACCATGACACATCCCTTTCCTGCTTTTCCCACATGAATCGTGAACTGAGCAATTTCCTCTGGGTCTCACAGGGGGGCTGTGAACCTTAATTAATTTGTGAGTTTCAGTTCTTTGTGCCCTCAAAATGCAGTGTGTTTAATTCCTTCATTACTTCACAGTTAATAGCATTATTTATTTGGGTCAGGGTAGTCCCCACCAAGTCTGTGCAATGGTGGGTTCCCAATTCCACATGATACACTGGGCAGGCACAGACTCCCTGTGCTCCCTAACACTAACTAAAACAGGAAACAATTAGGTTAGACATTAGGAAGAATTTTTTCCTTGTGAGGGTGCTGAGGCCCTCGCACAGGTGGCCCAGAGAAGCTGTGGCTGCCCCATCCCTGGAAGTGTCCAAAGCCAGGTTGTACATGGCTTGGAGCAACCTGAGATAGTGGTAGAGGTTCCTGCCCATGGCAGAGGGTTTGCAATGAAGCTTGAAGTCCCTTCCAACCCAAACCATTCTAGGAGTCTGTGATCACCCACCAGCGGGCCTGGGGAGTCCCTCCCCAGGTGGGTTTGTGTCCGTGCATAGCCATAGGTTGGGGAAAGGACACAGGAACACGGCCATGGATACCTGCATGCACTGTCATCCATGTGGAAGAGGAATTTGTGTTCAATGAGTGGGGTGGTACAAGAGGAAGCTGAACCCCTGTTTATCACAGGCAGCCTTCATGTCCAGCTGCTTACAGAGACCAAGCAAGACAAAAATTAAACAGGCCATTAAGCAGCACTCCAGTGGATTAGCATTTGTCTGTCTCGCTTACGCTGCAGGATTTCAAAATTCCTCTGAAGTTTGCATATTAGAAAATCACTTTCCAAGCCACATAACTTTGAGGAACAGCTGACTAATCCTTTGGGATTTAATGAGGTTAACTAACATGCACGCTTTTGTAGGGAGCTGTAGTTGATATTTTGGTAGCAAACATGAGAAACGTTGACAATAAGTACTGTCCTGTAAAGAGCCATTATGGGACTGTGGCATCCTTTTGGTAGCTTTTGTAGAAGCTTCAGTTTTCTTCCTAAGAGCACAGGTTGGGCTTCTAATCTTGTTCAATTATAACAATTAATAATTAACAGAACTGTCTGCTTTTAACTCTCCCTGAAGTCAATAGGATTTCACTTTTCTCCAGGTTAATTTATGATTTTGTAGTTTCTTCTCTGACTCTCCAGGAGCCCCTTCCATGGACTGGCAGAACATCAGCAGTGTTTTCCAGCAGCTGCGGCTGGTGGCAGAGGGTGCCCAGCACTGGTCTGGCACTAGAGCCACATCCCACTCTTTGCCCAGCAGAGCACAAATCCATCCCTGGCAAGGTCTGGCACTGAGCTCCTGGAATAACTATAGAATAGAATCATAGAATCATTAAATTTGGAAAAGATCTCCAAGGTCATAAGTCCAGCCTTCTCCACTCGGGAGGTTGGTTGTGGAGTACCTGTGCCTCAAGTGCTTCAAGATTGAATGATGAACTTAATTTGGTATTTACAGAACACCAAAGTTGCATGTAACAAGCTGGCATGTAAATTCATTAGGATGCAATTGCAGCGATCAGAATATAGGCTACTCAATTATTTTAGCAAGAACATGTAATTAACTGCAGGTTCATGTTGAATGCAGCCTGGTGCCATGAAGCAGCTTCCGAGGATTGGCTTGCATGGCTAAACACAGCAGTGGGGTTTTTCCCAGAGCACAGCCTCTGGCTTAGAGATGCAGACTGATGGAAAACAGCAATGGCTGGATTGGTGGGAGACAAGCCCGAGTGAGACAAGAGGAGCTGAGCATCTTGTCCATCACCTAGCAGCCCAGCTGACAGGGCTGGAGCCTCTAGGGATGTGAGCTCAGTGCATCAAAACTCATTGGGTATTATCACTGCTGCACCATTGCTGCCTCATGATTAAACAGCATGAATATTAATGAGCTCTTACAGCTTCTTTGGAAAGATCTGCCTGTTATGGCTCATAGATCATAGTGGTGCTGAGGGAAAATAAAACTATGTCAAACTGTTTGCCTGTTGCTTATTTGTAACTCTCTCCTTCAGCTCACGGGAGCCTGGACACTATTCTGGCTCTGGAGAAATAGTTTCCTCAGCATCTCTTCCACTTGTGAATTATTTTTTGGGAAGATTTGTCCTGGTAATGAGTGGAAAATTCAGTGTGACAATTAATATCTCTGTCACCCTTGAGCCTTCACAATCCTTGTCAAAATATACATTACACCAGTAAAAATTTCATACAGAGCAGCAGGCAAACAGGTGGCTGTTCAGGGGCTGCGCATGGAGAGAAGGAAGAGAAGAAAGACAGGAAGTATTTCAGGATTTACTGGGTACATAAAGCAGGAGAGTAGCATGGGTGTGAATGGTACAACAGGACCTGGGAGCTGTGGCACAGAGTCCTGTATGGTGCTGAGCAACCTGACCTGGGAAAGGAGTCCCTGACCATGGCAGGGGTGGGGGAATGAGCTTTAAGGGCCCTTCCAGTCCAAACCATTCCATGATTCTATGACGTTAATTTTGTTAATTGCTGTCCCTCATTTCCAGGGCAGTGCTGTGGGGTGCATGAGTTCCATCTCCCTGCTCCTGTCCCATTGTTTTAGGAGGAAGCTTCTGCAAAGAGCCAGATCTTCCCACAACTCATTTCCAACTGGAATTTAACAGACCCTCGTCTGCCAAATAATAAATAAGAACCTTTACATGCAAGACTCAGTTCATTAAGCAGAGCTTTAAACAAAGCCTAAATAGCAGCTGATTTAGGGAACAAGGTCAGGAAGGCAAAGCTGCCATAGCTGCGGCACGTGGGTGGGATTTACCATCCAGCCCCGTATGGTCAGGTCCACAAAAACCAAACCTATTGCCAGGCTTAAAGCCACCACCAAGAGCTTTCCCCTTTGGCAGTGAAGGGAAGGCTCTGAAGGATTACAGAAAATGACTTATTACAGCAAAGTAATGCGGCTCTGGATTTCACTATCTCCTCTATGTGGGGAAAGTCCGATGTGGTGAAGCTGGTGGCACGGCAAGGGCAGGGCCAGTGCCGGCAGGTGTGTCTTTCCCAGGGAGAGTAGAGCCAGACATGCTCACAGACTTCCCAGGACAGCCTGGGAACCGGCACGCACCAAATCGGGACAGGAGCCCGTGTGCAGACTTGCTGACAGCCTGAATGGGCCTGGCAGAGGCAGGAGAACCCCAGGGCTTGAGGCACCTCCGCACAGCAGATCCATGGGCTGCTCCGAGCACTTTACACACCACTAACTCATGTACTTCCCTGCTGCATAATTCATACCTTTTTAGCAAAAGATAAAAACTTCATAACTGTTAATGTGCAAGTGTTTATTAACGTGAGTTTGCCAGACAGCGCTTGGATTTGGAAGGAGCTCTTGAGAAAGAGCCAAAGTCTGTCCTCTGTGAGCAGATTTTTTTTGAAAGCTCAGAGCCTGGTGGGTACAAGACTCCAAGCAATTCTCCAGTGGCTGCTGAGCTGCTGCTTCATCCTGGTTCCCCTGAAGAACTTGGAGCATGGCAGAAGCAGAAATAAATAAGTAGATCATTTCCTTTACACAAGGCCGGGTGCTGGATGTGCTGTATTGTTCATGTTCCTCTCCTGCACAGAGCAGTCTACCAAGCACAGAAAGGAGATAAGAGCATTTGTTCCCACAAAGAACACAGAGAGGATGAAAAACAAGTTTTCTGTTGTGTTCCATGCAGGGTTGTTTATAATGCCTGTGACTATTTTTAAGCCTGAGAAATGAAGGGCTGCCAGCTGCATCCAGCTCTTGAGGGAAGGTGCATTGTGTTCTGGAGCACTGTCAGGTGAACCAGCGCAGACACTCGTTACCTGGCAGCCAACACAGGGACATCGGTGACACCACCCTCCCTATCCCTGTCCTTGGCAGGAGCCTGGCTGCAGGCACTGTCCTGGCAGGTGGCACTGTGCACCCGATACTGGGGTCACACCAACACTCCCGGGGACAATGTCAGTGCAAAAAATCTTCCCAAAGACATTGTTGGGGGGGAAGGCAGTCTCTGGGTCTAGAGGAGGAGCAAGGTCTGCTGTTGCTGCTGCCTGTTCTGTAAGACCATGTCTGGCGGGACAGAGACATGGGCGGGATGGAGACATGGGAGGGATGAAGGTGCAGGCAGGATGGAGGCACAGATGAAATGGAGGCACAACCAGGCAGGAGTATCCTGCACCTGCTGGAGCAGGGCAAGGATAGTTGCCTGTGAGGCTGCCCCAGGGGCCAGGGATAGAGAGCAATGCAGAGAACACGGGAGATACTCCAGCTCCTTTGGCAGGATGAGCAGCCAGCCCCTTCCAACCTCCACCCCACTGCTGGCACACAGGAACTCTGGGATGCTGACAGCAGCTATTTTGAACAGCCTCTGACACAGTGAAGTGAGAAATCACTTCCCAGAGGCAGAATCTCTCTCTTGAGTGTTTTGGAGAGATCTGAGGCCACTGCAACTCATGCTGTAGAGTATCATGGACACGGAACAGGCTCCTCAGGGAAGCAGTCACAGCCTGAAGCCTGAGAGACCTCAAGGAGCATTTGGACGATGCTCTCAGGCAGATGGTAGGATTTTGGGATTGTCCTCTGTAGGGCCAGGAGTTGAACTCGATGATTCTTGTGGATCCTTTCCAGTTCAGTATTCTATGATTCCAGGATCACTGCAGTGCCTCAACCAAGCTGTAGCTCTGTGAAGAGCCTCCCCACGGCAATCCCAGCCACCACCAACACGGCTCTGCCATGGCCACAGCTCAGTCCTGGCTTCCCTGAGGAGCTACTCTGTCATTTCCTGGAGGTTTGATGTGTGTTCATCAAATTGAAAGGGATTAAAAAAGAAATGAATGTCATAAATACCCTCAATGAGTCAGATTTCTATAGTGTGCTGTCAATATAGATAACATTATTTAAATAAGTTCAGAAATTTTGCCTGTAAATTAAAACATCTTATTGAGTATATATGGATTAGAAGGCAAATGTCTTTGTTCTAATTATCTTAATTATGGGCTTTTAATGTCAAGAATCTGTAGAAGTAAAAGCACTCATAAATGGCAGCATGTAACGGCAATAGCTGCATCTGCTGGCAGTTGGACCGGGCTGTCAGAGTGAGGAATGCACTGATTCCTGGGTAGGACATGGTGGGTGGTGGGTGTGCAAGGAGGCTGTAGGGCTGAGAGCAGTGTCTGCACACACCTGTCACATGAAGTGATGGTGGCAGCTTGGACAAACTCCATTCATCATCCCTGTTTGTACAGCTCCCACCTCTGGGTACTTAACATGGGGGAGAATGGCTGCTTGGGAGTGGGCGGAGCAGGAGCCTGGGCTGGTGCATTTGTAATTAGTTAATTCATTTAATTAGTTGATTAATTTATCATTGTTTTGTCCTATTTGGGTGGAGCACAGCTGTGAGTGTTGCATTCCTGGAGGAGGGTTTGCCATGGACCAGCTCCGAGGAAGGCCCATCAGCTGCGCCCCTTCCAGCAATGAGTCCGACAGCGCTGGGGCAGAGGATCCCACAGCCATAGGCTCCAGCCAGCTGCCTCCTGCAGCACGTGTCTCCTCACAAGGCACTGAGCTCAATCCATGGGCACTGGGACATTAGGCAGGGCCATGTCCAAGCAGAGGAGCAATGGTGGTCTCTGCTTCTCAGCAGATAGGCAGCAATTCCCACTCGCAATGACCGGTGGAGAAGGAGAATTACCTTCCATTTTCTCTGGTTCACCACTAGCAATTGCACTCTGCCTTTTGGGCTCCTGCTTCCAGTCCCATTGCCTGTGTCTGAAAAGCTAATTAATTTATGCTGATTACTCATCTGTGCTCTGTCTCCTACTTTTATTTTATTCTCATTTTAGCTTTTTATCTTTCTTCACACTCTTTTAACTTCAGTGAATGGTTTCATCCTTTCTAAGTGAGGCTCTGTGCTGCTCACAGGCTCTTATCTCTGAGAGCACTAAAAGGAATCACCCACTTTGTTCCATAGCTGGATGCCCCACAGCCCTCTTGGAGAGATGGGATGGAACTCACTGAGAATAATACCTGGCTGATTAGTGGGTAAAAACCCAGCAATGGAAGACTGTGCAGAGGATGATGCCTGTGGACCATCCTCAGCAGCCTGGCTGCCCCATCCTCCAGGCTCCCATGCCAGGACTCAGCAGCTGGGAGATGCTGATGGATGCCATGTGGGATCCAGGCACAAGCAGCAAGTGAAGACACACACATGGACTTCACTCTCGTAGTAAACAAGCAGCCACACGAGTAAAGGTAGAGGGACTGGAGGAACACCTCCACATCCCCCAGTGCACCTGTGAGCACAAGGGGGCTGCCAGCTCCTGCCATAACCTCTGATGGTGCTGGTATGGCTTCTGTAAAGCAAAAACTAAAAATAGACCAGAACCAAGTTTTATGTACTTCCAGATTTGTGCAGGCATGACAGCTTTTGCTCTCTGGCTGTGCATTAACCTGCACAGCTTGGGAACATGAAGTCGTGCCCAAACAATTGCGATGGTACAATTTCTAATTGAATTCCTGGCCTCATGACTGCAGATTATGAGACTCCACTTCTTCTCCAGCATTTGCTGGGTAACCTGCTCTCCTGCCCCAGTTTAGGTGTATTCTTGAATTACCAAAAGTACTTAACATAATGCAGAAGAGCTCAGCATTACCTGTTTGCGCTCAGCTGAACAGGGACTTTTTTTTTCCTGGCAAGGTATTTCAGCAGTGCAGGAAATGACACATGCAAAAGGTTAAGGCTATTATTAATTAAAAAAAAACAAACCAACCAACCAAACAAAAACAAACAAACAAACAAACCACCAAAAAAACCCAACCAAAACACACTGTGTTGAAAAAAAATCTAACACTCATAGCCTGGGGAGCCACTGATTTTGTCCTCAAGATGACTAAAGTCAAGGTGTCTTGAAATATCACAGGATTTTCACATTTCCTTTCACAAGTCATTTTTTATTATCATGGAATTACAGAATGGTTTGGGTTGGAAGGGACCTAAAAGCTCATCCAGTCCCATCCCCCTGCCATGAGCAGGGACACCCTCCACTGTCCCACGTTGCTCCAAGCCCTGTCCAGCCTGGCCTTGGACACTGCCAGGGATGGGGCAGCCACAGCTGCTCTGGGGAACCTGTGCCAGGGCCTCAGCACCCTCACAGCCAAGAATTCCTTCCCAATATCCCATTTAATCCTGCCCTCTGGCAGTGAGAAACCATTCCCCTTTGTCCTGTCACTCTGGGTCCTTGTCCCAAGTCCCTCCCTGTCTTTGAGCTGCTTTAGGTGCTGGAAGGGGCTCTAAAGTCTCCCTGGAGCCTTTTTTTCTCCAAGCTGAACACCCTCAGCTCTCCCAGCCTGTCTCCAGAGCCAAGGGGCTGCAGCCCGTGGAGTATCTCCGTGGCCTCCTCTGGACTTGTTCCAGCAGCCCCATGTCTTACTGATTTTGGTCCCCAGAGCTGGAGGCAGCTCTGCATGTGGGGTCTCACCCAAACAGGACAGAATCCCCCCCTCCCCTGCTGCCCACCCTGTGCGATCAGCCCAGGACTAGAGGGGTTTCTGGGTCCCAGCACATGTGGCCAGGGCATGTCCAGCTCTCACCCACAAGAACCCCCAGGTCCTTTTCTCCAGGGCTGCTCCATGATATTTTGCAGTGACACTCATTGGGATGGTGTGTCATTGGACTGTCCTGCCTGGTCCTCAGCACACCGTGTGCTCAGCTGTCCCACTGCCTTCAGAAATGCCCCTGGTGAGGATCCCCGCTATGCTCCCAGCCTTGCAACCCATTTTGGAGAAAACCAGTGAGCTGAAGGGCAGACTGGAAGGCAGATTCAGGTTGTTTTTCTTTTCTAGCTGGACGTATGGTTACAGGAAGTCTTTAGGGACCTTGGAAAGAAAAAGTACCTCCCTTTGAACTGTTAAACTGATGGCATGGCTAAGAGTAGCCTCTGAAGGGAGAGGGAAGATGAATGACACTAAGCATTCAGCACCTTTTTTTACTGTGCAGTAGTCTTGAAATTTAAAAAGTGAAATATCAAGTCATGTGCAGGTGGAGGGGAATGGCCAGTCACGCCGAGGACATTTGGAGGAGTGTGCTATTATGTAAAGCAAACTGGGGAAAGGTTAGCAAATACCACTGCTTCCCTGGGGAGCCCTTCTCTTGCCAGAGTCATTAGTGCACTGGCAGGATAACAGATCCTCTCTGCTAATTCTCTAGGTCATAACCAAATTAAGAGAGAAAAGCTGATCTGCTTGCTATCAATCTACATTAAGCACAGGAGCCCGGCTCACCTGTCCAGCAGCCTCTGGTTTACAGAAAGGTTAGGGCTGGAATATCAAAGTCTTGTCATTAAACCAAGCCCATTTTCCTCTCAGCCCAGCCAGTCTGGGCATGGGGCTCTGGGACAGGGCTGCAGGGTTCTAGCATGCCTCGGGTGAGAGCATGGCACAGGGAGGGCTTGGGTTCAGCCAGCTCGTGCTCACCTCAGAGACTTGATGCCAGCTCACAGTAGTGCAGCTTGCTATTTGGAAAGGGACAGACCAGGGAAATGTTGCTCATGGGATGTGGGAATCTCCTTCCCTAGGCAGGAAGAGGTGAGTGAGGGCAGGAAGAGGCAGAGTTGTTGCTAGGAGCAGCCCAAGTATCTCCCAGCATGGGCAGAAAGAGCTTTTATATATTTAGATATGTCAATATATTGATACTACCTCAATATAAACTGCTTGGTGAGATTAAAACAACCCACTCACAGGGAGGATTAAGCCCAGGTCTGGAGCAGCTCCCTCCAGACACACCACTCTGTGGATGAGTACCTTGGGCATGGCAGGTGCTGGGAGAGTGGTCTCCTCTGCCAGGGCCATTCCATGGGTGCAGGGAGGTTTAGGCTGGATATTAGGTAAAGGTTCTTCCCCAGAGGGTGGTTGAGTCACGTTTGCAGTGAACAAAAACAGCCACCCGCACAAAACACAGTATTAAAAAATCCTGCCTTTAATCTCAGGTTCCAGTAGCAACCTTCTCCCCATCCAATTACTTGTCTTACAATTGACATCGAAATATTAAATCCTAAGAACTAAACCGCTTTGAAAGTATAACCTAGTTTTAAAGCAGACAAGATTTATAGTGAAAGCATTTACTTTCTAGTCCTTGACGTTATCAAAATCTCTGATGCCACATCAGCAGCTCCCTAAATGAGGCCTCCAAACACAATGTCTGGTTGCCATTTGCTGGGCACTGTTTGCTGGCTGAACTCTGCTGATGGCAGCCCGGAAAAAGTCCAGACCTTTGCCCCAGAGTCGTTGGTGTTGGGTTTGGCCAGGGTGTGATTTCAGCACAGGAACCCCAGAAAAGGCCTTTGCCATTGCAGGGGAAGGAAGTCAAACAGCCGTCCTGGAAGTGCTCCATCCCTGCAAGTCCTCAACGCTAGGGTGAAGAAACCTGGTCTAGTGGAAGGTGTCCCTGCTCCCTGCAGGCAGGGAATGAGACGAGCTTTAAAGTCACTTCCAACTCAAACTCCAAAGAGCAATTTGATAAATGCTGCTGTAGCAGGAGTCTTGACCCTCAGATATCGCCACAAAGGGACTATCCCAGAGGAGGGCTTCCTGGTAGAGTCATGCCAGTGCCCCACAGCCACATCCAGCCCCTTCTGCCTCTCTGGTGGCACCAGAGCTGGTCCTGGATGAGCCCCTCTGGCTGTGTGGCAGGTGACAGCCTTGTCACCATCCGCTATGACTCTGAAGCCACGTATGACCACGGTGTGCCCTTGGCACCCTTCTGCTGCCACACAATGCCTGGCGCAATCAGGTCTGTCCTGCACCCTTCTGACCATTGCTGAGTAACAGAGGCAGCCACTGGTACTGTGGGCTCACTGCTGCCAGCCATAGCATCCATGAACAGCTCAAATGAAAACTGGGGAACCTTTGCACTGGAGCAAGCACCAGGCTTGTGGCAGCAGCAGCAGCAGCAGTGGTGCCCCTGGTCCCCACCTCTGCCTGGCCTCAGCCTTCGTCATAAATTGCTGCGCTAACCTACATGGAAAGGCATTAACTTTCACTCCTGAAACAAGGTGCAATTAGTTGGGCATAAAAGAACACCAAGTGATGCTAATTACCCTCTAAAAGACAAATAGAATTAAGCCAGAGAAGCAGAAAATTATCTTTGTGGAAGATCTGCTGCAGAGTTGAGCTGAACAAGGATGGTAGCTGGATTGGCAATGAAGAATTTGTCTTTTAGCAACAGTTCACAAGCACCTTGACTATCATCTTTTGTTTGCTCTTGGAAATCATCCAGAATTTTAATTAGCCATTAACTATTCCCTACACATTCAGCAGTGTTCAAGGAGCCCATTGTACTGGTTCCACATCCCTCCCATGGGCTCCTCAGGCTGCCTCATGACACTTTGCTGACCAGTAATTGCTTCCGATAGCACATAATTCATCACCCACCAGCTCTGCTCCTTGCAGCCTGCCCAAAGATCATGAAATCACAGGATGGTTTGTGTTGCAAGCACCTCCAAGCTCATCCCATTCCACCCCCTGCCATGAGAAGGGACACCTTCTGTTAGACCAGGTTGCTCCAAGCCGCGTCCGACTTAGCCTTGAGCACTTCCAGGGATGGGGCAGCCACAACTTCTCTGAGCAGCCTGTGCAACTGCCTGTTCCAGAGATGGGCAGCAGCCTTCCTGGGAAGCCACGGTTGCGGGAGCTTTGCCACCAAACCACCAAGCTCCAGCCCCACCCCTGGGGTATTTTCAGTGGTGTTGCTCTGTCCCAGTGCTCCTGCTTTGCAGAAGGTCCCAGGTCCCCACCAGATGTGTTGGTGACAGGACTCACAAAACGAACTGGGATCTGCCCCGGATTTACTCCCCTGTAGCCCTGAGGAAACCTTTTCATCAGGCAGCGCTCCAGCTGCTACGCAGTCCAAGTGCTTTCTGACTCCAAATCCTTCCCTTGCACTGGTCTTTTCTCTGGCTGCTGTGCCCAAAGAAACCTGAAGCATCTGTGAAGGAGCTGGAACCCAAACAGGACAACTTTGGGGCTCTGTATGGCTAGCATGTGCGCAGGGATGTGCCATGAGCAGCCAGTGACAGCCCTCAGCACAAGTGATTTTCAAGGCTGATCAGCCACGGTGATTTGAAGCTCTCACCCTTCAGATCACAGCGCTGTTCTCAGGGCTGCACCCCGGACAGACTTCCCCCAGCACAGCCCCCTCAGGACTGGGCTTGCCCATAAAAAGCTGGAGGTAACAGGGAGTTTTATCCAGTGCAAAGCCACATGCATCCGAAACCTCAAGGAATTTCTGCCCCATCTGTTCCGGGCAGGTAGGAAGCACACAGTACTGTGCAGCTCCTGGGACTTTTAATAGTAATTAACAGTCTATTCTACTCAAGTCTTGGTGGTAAGGGGCTAGGAAAAGCTGTTTGCCAGGATCTGGAGCAAGAAGCCCACCAGGATGGCTCTGATGTGGCTGCAAATGCTCCTGAAATGAGAAAGATCCGTCTCTCCCAAAGGCTGTTGCCTCAAGAGCCTCCTGCTTTCCCTACTGCTCTCTGAAGTTGATACATATAAAACCTTTTTGTTCTCATCAATGCTACTCCTGGATTTATGCTTATGGGAAAAGCTCATGGAGTGTGCTGTGGGAACTGAAGACTTTAAAAAGCAATTTGAGAAGCAGTGCAGGGAATGTGCTCCCAAGAACTGCTGCCACTGCTCTTCCTGCTGTGCAGGACTTGCTGTACCTGCAGCACCGGCTGCTCGTTCCAGCCTGGTTCCAGCTCTCTTCATTTACAAGATGCATTATTTACCAGCCTGCCGTGCAGCTCATTTAAAAATCAGATTTATCAGCAAATATAGTAGTGCTTACTATGGTGGCTTCCAACAAGAGTGTTTTGCTGGACTTGTGTTGACTCGGCAGTTTTCTGCCCAATTCATCACCAAAGAGTGCTAGCACAAAGCCCTCAGCCCCTTCCCAGCCTGGGGGCTGTGCTCACAGCACCACTGGGATATGGACCACCTTGGAGTTTGGACTTCCACAAGCAAGCCAAGCAGGGGAGGAGTCCCATGCCAAGGGAATGACCTTCATGGAAGCACGGTGAACTCAGTGCTGCAAAGAGCCTGGATCCACAACCGGATCCTGTTTGGGCAGCTGGATACTGAACTCAAGAGACCATCAGTCTGTCCTACTCCACAGCACCCACAAAGCAGGGTTAACACAGTTGGTGACATGCTCCAGTGGTGGCAGCAGGTCCTGGTGGAGGGTCCCAGGATGCAGCACCGGCACCAGGGGTGCCATCCATGTGCCCACCGCTGGCAGATCCCTATGTGGCTGCCTGGGAGAAAGGCTAAACGAACCTCTGAGCATTGGCCACGCTCTTATGTGGCAAGGGAGGTTATAAATGTATATGGGAAGATCCAGGCACTTCCTGTAAAGCTGCATCCTGGAATGCACCACCTGCCCTGTGCCTCATGGATCTCTGAGCTGCCACTTCCCACACCTGGGAGCGGGGTCTGCCCTGCCCCTCTTGTTCTGCAGCAGTCCAGCAGTGCCTGGTCTGTTGTATGGAGCTTTGAGGGTAGGACCAGCTCACTCCAGCTGAACCACGCTGCAGGAACCGTTCTGGTGCCAAGGAATTTTTAGCACATCATGGGAAGCGTCAGTCACTTTGCAAAGGTGAGACTGTTCATGGAGCTCAAGATCCACCCTAGAAAGGGGATACTAGTGCTCAGAGGAGCAGTGTCCTTCCCCTGTATGCTGCCTTCCCAGCCAGCACCCTCTACCCTTTTCTTCCACCTCCAGCTCCTGGGACCAGTTACCCCATTGGGCCATTAGCCAGTGCCAATTTTGGGTGGGAACAAACCGAGACCGTCTGAGAGCAACAGCAGAGCCATGGGCACAAGAGCCAGGGCCAGGGCCAGTCATGTCTGGGTCACCCATGGCCGAGGGACCCATGGCCACCTCGTCACACCTATCCCTCCACTTCGCACCATGTGTGCAGACGCTGCTCTGAGAACTGCAGCCCCTCCTCTGCAGCCAGGAGCAGGAACACACAGTAAACACACATAAATACTTAATGTTCAGAGAGAGAGTTTTTGCCGTGACCCAGATTTCTTTCCCCCGATGCCCCACTAGGACCCAAGGGGATTGAATGGAATGGGAGCTTGGACGTGGATATGCATGGCTCACCTGTGTCCACAGCAGCCCCCAGCCCAAATCAGCCAGGATGGCACATTTTCCCTGCCCTCTGTTCCATCCTCGCAGGGCTTGTCTTTGAGCCAAGGTGGACATGTGCTTGCAGGTGCCACACTACCCGCCTGCAATGGGGACAAGCCCTGCTCCGTGGGAGGCACAGGAGGAGAAACTGGGATGCTCCAAGCAGGGTCAGCCCCTTTCCTGCAGCAGGCTTCTCCTCCAGGAGAGGTGCCTGCCAAGAGTTTCCCAGCCTCAGACCCACCTTGCTGCAGCATTGCTTGGCTCTTTTCCCCACCTGATGAGGCCAGGGGCGGGCTGGGAGCACCTGCTGACACCGGCAGGGCCGAGTGTTGCTCCCCAGCTCCTGCTCCAGCTCATAGCGGAGTCGCGTCCTCCAAAGGCAGCGCTGCCTTATCAATAATAAAAGGCAATTTCCCCAGACGGAACCAGGAGATTACTCAGCCCTTCATGTGCCTCATCTGCATCTGACAGGATGGGAAGGACTTTAAGAAGATGCAATTTGATGGTAACACAAAACAACAACAACATTAAGGGAAGAATAACAGCAAAGGCAGCTGTCAAAAACCTCGTGTTCCTTAACCAGGAGCAAGAAATCAGAACAGTCAGACCCAAGCAGAGGCTGAAAGGGAGAGCAGGACTGCAGCAGGGAGCCAGGTGCCACTGCCCGTGGGGCATGTCAGCCACCGTTGGGGGCTCAGCTTTGGGATGTGGACACAGGGAGGATGAGAGGACCCTTGTGTCGCCTCAGCCAGCTCAGCAACTTGGCAGCTCCATGGCCGTGGAGGAGGGAAAGGGGAGGGAAAGGCACCATTGTGCATTAGGCAAGTAATGTTCCACATCTGTCAGGAGAGGACCTGGTGCCATAAGCCCACAGCAGGCACAGGGCATGGGGGAAGCCAGGCACTAGGGTCACACATGGCATGGCTGCTGCAGAGCTGGCTGCAGAGGGGGATGGAGCCAGGCCAGATGCTGCTACTTCAGTCTCCATGAAAACAAGCCAGAAGATGTCTGATGATATTAGAGAGATGAAAGGTATCCAGAGGAGCTGGGCTCCATGAGGTTGTGCCAGCTCAACAACCAGGGGTCTGCAGCCCAGGAGCTCACAGCAAGGATTCAGGCACCTGCTGCCAAAAGGGGCTACCATCCCCATGGGGACAGCTCTGGTGACACCAAGGGAAAAGGGAACATGTTTTAGCTGGCAGCACTGGCAGCCCTTGGACCTCAGCACAGTCGTGAGAGCCGAGCAGGGTGCAGCAACTGGGGCTGGTAGGCAGTCTCCAGAGCCCCCTTTCCCCCAAATGCAGGAGCAGGGAGACACGTCACTGCTTATACAGCAGTATGGCAGGGCTCAAGCTGCTGAGAGACCTGCATGGATGAGGCTGGCCTGATCTTCCTGTAACAAGGGCACTGGATTTATGGGTGTTTATTACATGTCCTCCACATGTAATTTGAGCCCCTGCTCAGTAATTTAGTTTTGCCCACCACAATTCAAATCCCATCAATGGAGCTGCCATGGAGAGAACTGCCCAGCACAGCCAAAGCTCACAGGTCCTCCCCAGAGAGGAGCCAAGTGGTACCTCTCCAGTCCGTGGGAATGCTGGTGTCAAGCATGTAGAGCATGGCATGGCCCAGATGGGACCTCATTAAGAGTCTGTTATGCCTCAATACCTAAAATTAAAAAATGACGGTGCGAAAGAGAGAGGTCCCAGTGAGTGAGGATCTGATCCCCTTTTGAATATGGGCTGTGTGTCATGAACTGCATGAATACATGAATACATGAATACAAGAACCAGAACCATGACTCTAAAGCATGGTTGAGAGGACCTGCCTGGGACAGAGGCAGTGCTGCCGGAGTGTTTCAATGCGCTATTGGGCTCTGCTGAGTGAGGGATTCCAATTAACCAGAAATGCTTCCATCCCTCACACAGACCCTCTCCTCCAGAGAGGGTGTCCCTGACCGTCGCTGAGGACCTTGGGGATCCCCCAGCATTGGAATGGGGATCTGACTGACAGCAGGGACGGTGCTGCAGGCAGATGCTTGGTGTGAGGGTCTGGGGAGACCCTGCCTGAAGCCTGTAATCCCCATCACGAAGCCACACGGGAACAAGACATCCTGCTGTCTGTCTGAGGTTCCCTCCTCCACATGGAGCAAACAACTGTGCAAATCCCCTGTCCCCTCTGGAGCTAGACTCCTGCAGAGCCTGACGCTCATCTCTCCCAGGCTGGATGTTCCTGCTTCCTCCAGGCACTTGGTTTAGCATAAGTCACTGTAGGGTCATGACACCCATTATACATCCCACTCATGAACATTGCAGCAGCTTTGGGCAGCCTGACTGGCCCAGGCAGGTGCTGCATTGGGAAGCAGCAGAGGGAAAAACCTCTCCAGAAAGTCACTGGCACAGCCCCAGCCCAGCACCACCAAGAAGCTGCAGACCTCTGCAGCTGTGGGCAGTGCCAACACAGGGAGGAAAAACACCAGATGCAAGAGTGACATCCCACTTGGAAGGACACTGGGAGCCTCTCACTGTCAGAAGCCGTGTCCCGAGGTTTTACAGCCTGGACAGGGACACCGGAGCTCTGGAAGCAGAGGCTCAGCCAAATCTTCTCTGGATCTGGCTATGTTGGAGCATCTGAGGGAGAGAGGACACCTCCTGTGTTATCCAGGCTCCTAGAACTGCTGCCAGTCAATAAAAACCAGTGAAGGGTTTCATAATGTCTATGCCTGGACAGACAAACAGGGCTTAATGAAACCTTTATTTTAAAAATATGGTTTTTAATTTAAATGCAAATTGGGTCCTGCATTAGCTGTGGGTCACGTGCACTAACACACTGCTTAATTAGCAGGGATGAGGCTCAGGAAGCAACAGCACAAATGGCTGGCCCTTTCCTGGGCATTTATTTTAATTAAAAATTTCAGGACAGGATCGGTCCTGCTCTACAGAACAGCTCCTCACCCAGTTCAGCCAGACCTTTCCCAAGCCATGCATACTGCCAGGGATACTCTCAGTAGGCTGCTAGCTATTAATGGAGCAGGGCACATTTATTTCTGCATCTCAAAATCCCTTTTGGCAAATCACAAATCACAGCACTCTGCTCAATAGATGCTCCTGCAACATCCAGCATCAGGCAAATGGTGCCAGTGATAAATCTGTGCAAGGACAGCAGAGATGTTTCCAACTGCTGGGGCGAATTACATGGATAAGTCTTCAGAAGACATATTAAACCTAATGTGAAATTAAACCTTCCAAGTGATGAGCAGAGCAGTTATCCTGTGTTACATCCAAGTTATGTGCAAGAGGATCTTGTTCAGAGAAGATCTGCCTTTGCCGAGAGAGATGAGCTGGAATGAGAGCCCTGATCCAAGAGAGAGGAACTGGAGTCCAGAGCCCTGACTTAAGAGAGATGAGAGCTCTGATCTCTGGTCAGGGCTCCTGGAATGGAGCTTTAACTCTTCCCTCAGCCCAGCTCTGTCTTGTGTGAGACAAATCCTGACTTGAAACATCACCAGGAGATGGAGGGGGCAAAGCAGGGGTGACCCTGCATCTGTGCCTGTCAATAACCACTCAGGGTTCAGTCAGTGCCATGTCCCTCACAGAGCAGATCAATGGTAACTCATTGGGAGAAAATGAGATAAACAGTGGCCTTAATAGCGCTCCATTGCCCTCCAAATATCAACCCCAGCCAGGGCTGCCTCTGGGCACAGCAGGAAAAGGCCCTTGGATTAAAGGACATACTCTGAGGTTGTCCCTTCTCTGCTGTGCTGTGTTTCATCCCATTTCCAGCCTGGTCAGCTCAGAGCAGATCCAGAACCAGCCGAGTCAGACACAGAAAGAAGCACTGAGTGGGAGCCCAGGGCCTGGTGTGTGCCAGGTCTCCGGGGGGCTGTTCCCTTCCTCCCTCGGTGTCCACAACCTGGAGGGCACAAGCTCACCCATCCTCCTAAAGGATGTTGGAAACCTCATCTCCAACGCACAATGGGAGCTACGCACCCCTTTTCTCACCTGGGGAAACCCAGGTGACCATTCACAGCATGTTCACATGCCCATCACCGCCTGCAACAGCAGACATCCCTGTGTGATTCCTGCCATCATCTGCTCCATATTGCTGGGACTCGGTGCTTCTACACCACCAATGTCTGGCTGGAGGCAGCTGATGCTCTCCGGGCTGGTGACCCCCACTGCTGGTGTTCCAATTGAGCCACTTCAGGGCCAAAGCCATAAAAATTAGGATTTGGAGTTTATTTGTTCCCTATACTTCTGTCTGCCTATGAATATGTGGGTTAATTCTGAAAAAGGACCCTGTGTACCTTCCAGCTTCCTATGTGTAGAGAACAGCAGTCTGGAGTTCAGGGAGCTCCCAATGCAGGTGACAGCCATGGCTGCCTTGGGATTGGAGTCCAAAGCCCCCAAAAGGCTGGGGGTCCCATGGACCCAAGGACTGTCTTCTCCTTCCAAATCACCTATTTGCTTATTTCCTTGCTAAGCCACAGACCTGAGGGACTTGGGGCTCAATTTAGCAGAAGGTGAAGCCATCAACCCACAAATGAGGGGGTAACTTTTCCAAGTGGGAGTCTGGAGGGACCCCAGGGACACACGGGGCTGCTCCCAGAGGGGGATTCACCCAGCACCCTGCCCCTGCTCACCTCCCCAGGTGACACACCCCTGCCTGCCATGCTGGGCTCACCAGCTCCATCACTCCGCGGTGCCCAGGCTCATGCTCACAGCACCAACCATCACACGTGAGCCTGGAGACTCATCCAAAGGGGCCACAAACTCCTGCAGGAGGGAAGGAGTGGAGGAGAATCTGGCAGGCAGGAGGGAAGGTGCTTTAATGAAGCAACCAGTATTAAACCACTGAAGGATTAAAGCGAGGAAGGACTAGGATCCTCCACAAAAACCCAGTCATTAGTGAAGCCCGAGGGTAAAGGCAATTGTTTTCTGTTTTTTTCATGTCTTTGATGACCCAGTTTTTCACTCTCATCAGCACCAGGCTTGTGTTAATTTTTAAATATGCTTGGGTAGCTGAGAACATTAACTATTCACGATCTTATCTGCAATAGCTGTTGGCTCTGACACTGTGCCAGGGAGAGCTGAACTTGCCAGGGAAGGCAGTAGCTGGTTTTTCCTGAGCATCTTGTTGAAATGATCACAGGAGTGGGGTTCCAGAACACTCCTGGATAAATCAAGACTTGTGGGGCAGGTTAAGATCATTGAGTCCATTCTCCTGCAATTGAGGTGGCTTGAAAATACTTAAGAGCACACAAAAAGCTAGGATCTGAGGAATGCTGTGGACACTCTGTATGCTTCAGCTCCAGGGAAACCCCAGTATGGTTTATAAGTAAGGGAGCCTCCTGAGGTGGCTGGTGACTCTGGCTGTCCCCTGCCCAGCCAGGTACTGTCCTAGTCCAGGCAGAGGCAGGAGGAATCCCTGGTTATCAGGAATGTGAGCTGATAAACCACAGAATCATGGAATGTTTTAGGTTGGAAGGGATGTAAAAGCTCATCTCAATTCCACCCCCTGCCCATGGGCAGGGACACCCCTCCACTATCCCAGGTTGCTCCAAGCCCTGTTTGACCCGGCCTTGGACACTTCCAGGGATGGGGCAGCCACAGCTGCTCTGGGCAGCCTGTGCCAGGGCCTCAGCACCCTTACAAAGAAGAATTTCTTCCTAATACCTAATCTAAGCCTTCCCTCATCAGTTTAAGGCCTTTCCCCCTTTGTTCTGTCACTACATGCCCTTGTGCAAAGTCTCTCTCCAGAATAAACATGGAAGTCAGGGTGTCTAGGATGGGAGGGAACAAGGAACGCACAGCTCTTGGGACCCCTTTCCCTGGATGTAAACATTTCTGTCAGCAAGAGCAGGGGATGAAACAGCTGCAGGAATTCAAGTTAACCTGGGAAAAGCTACACAGTGCTGAGATCTGGGAACAGGTACAAGAGTTAATAACACAGGACAGAGCACAGGAGAACAAAGGTGATTAATTATCAGAACATCAACCAGCAGAAGAATGCAGTGAAAGAGTGAGTTATTCAAAGGAACAAAAAGCTTACGCTGGTTTTCAGGAGGGATTGGGCTAGCAGCACCTCCTGCAGCCAGTAGGTGGGAGATGTTCCCACCACCTTGCACTGACAGTTCGTTGCTGGAAAGAAAATCTCCTTTTTGGAGGATCCAAAGTGCAGGAGGACAGCATTGGAAAAGCAGGAGAAAAGTGTGGGGAGCACAGTGATCTGCAAGGCTCCTGGCCCAGAGTCAACACCACCATGGAAGAACTGCCCCTCCCCCATTTTCCAAAAAGGGTACAAGTACTTCCTGCAGGAAAACTGAAATGAGAATCACAGAATCAGAGAATAGTTGAGACCGAATCACCCTCTGGAGGTCACCTTGTCCAAATCTCAGAGTCCCAGGACCATGTCCAGTTGGCAAAGTTTACTCTATTTTTTCCCCCATGAAAATTAAATATCATAGGACAAAATACAATTATTCAATTTGCAAACTAACAGAGTTACACTGAATGCTCAATGTATACAGCATTTTATTGATTGGACGTATGTTACAATAGACAAACATATATTACATACGCTATACAAAATATACATTCTGATGTGAAAAAAATATAAATAGACACTAGGAAATAGCAAGAGGGAAGAGAAGCAGCTTTGCTCTTGCTGCCTTCTGAACCCTCAGTTCCTGTACCGGTAGTGCTTTGGCATTGATTGAGGAAATGGCTTGTTTTTACTGAAAAAAGAAAGGCCACTCTGTCCCCTCTGCAAAGGGGAAAGACAATGCACATGATTTTTTTTCCTCCAAGTCTACCAAAGAAGTTTTTCCACAGTGCAGCAAATTGTCATCTACTTACAAGCATCAGCTATTTACAACCAGCTTATGGACTTTAAATGCTTATGGAAGGATGTAAATGTCTTAATTCAGGATGGCAGCTTTTATAGGCCACTCTCTCACAGAAACTGGAGCAGCTTTAGCTGTACTCTCAGACAGCCAGCACAGTCCTGGTGCAGACAGTAGTGATTTTAAAGCCCTGGTCCGGGCCAAGCAGGTCTCACCTACCTAATGGGAATTCCCTTGTTCCAGGGAGTTGTACCCCAAGTACTCCCAGGGTCTGGACACTGCCAGCTGCACTATGACAAATCTGTGTGAGCTCAGCTCCTCCAAAGAGAAAGGGGAACGAAAGAAAAAGGAACAAGCATTTGCCAAATGGTGATGAGAGACAGAGCAGCAGCAGGGATGCCGTTCTCTCACTCCTGGGAATCGCACATGCCAGCAGCACCCTGTCCCAGTAGCCTGAGTGACCAGCTGAGAGAGCAACCCAAAAGGATAAGGCTTTGCTGCTGTCATAGTTTCATGACATGACCTTTCTCATCTGGATTTAAACTGACAGTGCTGGGTCCCTGCAGCAGGGATCACTTTGGATTCAGAATAAGCACTGTGCCTTAAATGCTGTCTGGGAAGGAAAAGCCTGAAGGAAATAAAACCAGAAAGAAATTAACTTAAGATTCTTTTTTTTTATAATTGTATTAAAGCATTTCATCTGTCAGAATCCAAAAATTTACACACCTGTGTTTCTCTCTATTTTACCCAAAGGTCAAGGACAATTGGATTCCCTTCTCACTAAAGCTGCTGGCTACCAAAGCAGCCACACTGGCTTTGAGAGCATGGGAAGAGCCCTTGAAAATACTTGCTCATTTGCAAAGAATTGACTATTATTCCTGTCCAAAGAGCTGTGGGAAAAGCATCATTATGCCCAGTGTTTCCCCACTCATTTACTCAAATACTTCACCAGAGTTTCTAAATTCAGCTGTGAATCTGCACAACTACACCTGTCACTTGAGTCACAAACCCTTCAGTGCAGGAATGGATCAATGGGAATTCTCACATACCTACAACAGAGCTGGGCCAAAAAGGGGTCTCTGTCATTATAAAAATACCACACAGATGGATTTATTTGGGTACAAATCCTACAGCTCCAAAGCAGGCAGCAGTGACCACGAAGGAAGCACCTCACTCTGAAGGCATGACCACAGAGCACAATGTACCTGCTGAAAACCCATCCCTGAGGAGTCTTTTAACGCCTTCTACAAAAAGGGGCATTTTCCCAAAAGAATGAATTTTTCAGGGAGTCTTTATAATTGTTCTTCCTCATTTTGTCAGGCACATCTCACTGGAACTCCCTCTGTCTCAGTAAGATTTTTCAGCAGTGAGGGGCTCCCTGCATTGCATAATTTCTCACCTGTCAAATATTTAAACATTTTGGCCACACTAAGATTTAAGGGAACTATTAGTTCAACAATTTAGCCTGACATTTTACAACAGAAAAGGACCAATGTTTTAAACTCCACATGCCTTTGGCTATGCAGAAGAAATAAGTATTTATCAAGTGCTCTCCCAATTTACCTCATGCTTTTCATCACAACATTCTTTTTAAAAGTTCACTTAACTGTCAGCTAGGAAAAATATGGAAACCCTCTCAACATACACAATATTAAGGGTTTTTTTAAAGATAAAAGCTTAGATAAACCTTGAAATTCTGCTAATGTCATGAAACGGATCAGCTTGCAGCCAGGCACACAGTTGTAGGCAACAATGAAATTCATCAATATCACAGTTCTACCACATATCTATAAGTAAATGCACTTCTTTTCAAAACAAAGACAGCTCTATTCCCTCACAAACAAGCTTTCGGTCCCCCCAAGCTCCCCATATGGCTTAATACACAGCTGTCAAGACTAACAGTATGATACATACTTTGGCATAATAAAAAATAATTTACATTGCAGCCAACACGTTTATATGCTTAGGGTATACAAAATATTTATAAATGTGAGTTTATTTACAACTAGAGTCCATTATTCATAGGAGAAAACAAGCCCCAAACTTACACGGGTAACAGACACCTGCCAACAGTCTAAGGAAGAAAAAGCTGGCCAAGAGTTTTATGCTTACAGTTCCTGGGGAATTCCATGAGGAGGCCCTGATGGTTTGTTTCCAAGCAGACAAAGCACTGTGAAATAGCTACACACGTTCTTGAGAGCTTTCCAAAGCATGCACCACCACAAAGGCTGCTTCCAGCATCACACAATCCATGTTTTAATGCTATTTTTGTAGATGGCACTAATCATCCATGTGTTCTCTGGTGCACATTCCCATTTTCCAATGAAGAAATCACAGAAGAAAGGGCATGTGTCACCTCCTCCAAGAGAGTCTGACTGTTTAGCAACTGCAGACACATACACGAGCATCTTTGGCCTTAGGGTTAGTCCTGAGGTAGTAAATACAGTCAGTCAATCTGGATTTGCTTTCAAGGCTTTGTGAGTGTTTTATGTGGTTTCACTGTGGTCATGAATGTTCCGTGTCCTGTTAAAATCAAAATTCTGCTCCCGTAGCCTGTGGCACGGTCTGGGTGATGCCTGGTCCCGGTCACTGTTGGTGATACCATCGCTCCGGAGCCGCTGCGGGGCCTCATGGGCCAATGGATGGTGCAGGAATTGCGGGTGAGAGCAAGCCAGTTCTTTGCTGCCTCCCCACAGAGGAACCTGGAAGGGCTCTGAGGGATAAAAATTAGAAGATGAACAGGAGAAAGTTGATAGAATCAAGGAATATCCTAATTTGGAAGGGACCCTCAAGGATCATCGAGTACAACTCCCAGCCCTGCACAGACACCTCAACAAATTCCACCCTGTGCCTGAGAGCATTGTCCAAACACCTTTTGAGCTCTGGCAGCCTTGGGGTCATAACCATTCCCTGAGGAGCCTGTTCAGTGTCTGACCACCCTCTGGAGGAAGAACCTTTTCCTGATACCCAATCCAAACTTCCCCTGACACAGCTCCAGCTGTTCCCTTGGGTACTGTCACTGCTCACAGAGAGCAGAGATCAGTCACACTCAGATTTTAAATAGATTTGAGCTCTGTGACTCGGCAGTAACAATCGTTCCAAGATGATTTTCTCTGTTTTTGAGAGTATATTTTACTGGATGCTCTCCATTTCCAGCAATCTCTTACAGTAACCAGAAACACACAGAGCTTCAGAGTGAATTTTTAAAAAGGTGATCTGGAAGAAAGTCAAGAGAAAAATAACCAATTTAGGGAGTTCTTTGAACTTCAGGCCAGCTCAAACAGAAAGGCTATTTGAATTTCTTATGTGAAGCTCCAACTTGCAGTTAATACATGCCCTTGCAGTATAAGCAAAGGCTCACATTCTACAAACTTACACCTGCAAATTAAGAAATTCCATCTTTTTAACATCAATCTCAGGTACTGGATGAAAGCTGTTGTTTGCTGATGCAACATGGGTATTCGGAGAACAAGTGGCTAATAAACTCGAGTTACTCCACAAACTACTGGCACTTGAAGGATTAGCTGTGTGTCAATAGTGAAGGGCAGCACAACAAAAGTCAAACTTATCAGGGAATACAAAGCAACAAAAGGAAAAGTGGACACTCACCAATAATCTGCTGGGAGATTTTCTTATCACTTTTTTTGTCATGGTTGGTAAGGAAGACAGGCACGTCTCTGTCTGCTAAGAGATTATCCAGAGCATTGCTTTCCTTCTGGGTGCGTGCTGTGTACGTTTCCTTGGGCATCTGCACCATGAGATTTGGGAGTGTTTGATCCAGGGGGTCCTCCTCGGTGATGAGGGCATAGGGACAGTACTCTCGGGTCCGAGAGTAGATGTTGGCATTGTCATAACAATCTGAGCAGATCACTAATGGTGCTGCAACACCTGATGAACACAACAGAAAAATAAAATACTCTCAAAAAGGATGAGGAAGCCAGATTTCCATAGGCTTTATGTCCTGGTATGATCATTTATTATGGCAGCACAAATTGAAGGGTCTTTTTACAGTTAAGGGAGTAACAGAGTACTCAGCTTGAGAGGTCACGTGAGAAACCCCCCAGACTGCCCCCACCCAAATTCTCCACCGCAGTGCCCTTCTGAAGCTGACCAGGGGAACCATGGACATGTTCCCCTATTTCATGGGCAAAAGATTTCTATGCAGGTCCAGCCAGCTTGGGCACCAGGCTGAAACAGCCTTGGGATTAAACCGGGATACCTGCCCACATCCATCTTGGACTTGACTTGTCCCTGCATGCTCACACACATCAGAGCTGATGATAAACTGGTCACTGAGACGAGCTGCTTCTCAACCCCTTCCTGAGACAGACTCTAATGCAGTGGGACTGGACTGGAGGGGTCATGGATAGGTGTGAAAAACTTACACTGAGGATCAATTTTCAAGCCAGGCTATATAATGAGTGATGAGTCCTCAGCATTTTGGATGGCAAAGAAAGCATCTCTGTAAGCTCAATGACACGAGAAACCAGAAAATTGTCCAAACAAGGTAGGGAAATAGTGCAGACCCCTTAGTTATGTTTGTAACAAGCCAGCTAGATGTCTGGAAGAAGCAGGACTTTTATACCAAGGGTAGGAGGCACAGCTAGTCATCTTCCAAGCAAAATCTATTTCCACCTCTTCTGCCTGGGCTCTTGAGATGCCAAAGGAAAGAACCAGGATAAAGATCTACCTTGACACTTTAGCTGTGAGGATGAGACTGTGCATTGGCATCCTGCTGAGGCACTGGTAACACACATGAGGGCTTTGCTTACCATCTGTGCCTTTGTGCACGTAGCTGCCAGCTGGAGGCATCAGCTGCTGATGGCTCCCTGCCTCCAAGTTACTGTAGCCTTCCTGGGGATCAGACAGTGTTCCTTGGGAGGACAGGTAGCTGGGAATGTCAGCAGGTAGGTTCATCTCCTCTGCAAGGCAGAATTAACATTGGCAACATTAAACAGTGTGAAGATTTCAAGGTATTACCAGCACTATTCCCCACATTAACAAGAACATCCAGAATTTCAATTCACGTGTAGGTATCTTTTTTCTACCTCAGTAATTACGAATCTGGCTGGCCAGTTCAAAGTTGACAGGGCCAGAAAGAAAATTTACACCTATTATTCCAGACCCTGAAAATATTTTTAAGTTTATTCAAATATTTACTTCCGAACTTTACCGTTTTCCCTCAATGTAGGGCAAATCTAGTGTATAAGGAATAGAATCAGCACACTTCTGGTATTTAAAAGAACCTCTGTAATGGAAGAATTTGAGCAAATCCCTGGAGGGATTTCGGAAGGCAATCTTCAGTTCTTTTATCGATTTGTAATGAAATCCAGAAATTTCAAGTGTTTTGAAATAAAAACAGGACCAGAGACTGTTGATTTTACACTTAACCTGTGTTAGTGATGCTGTAATCTTCATTCCTCCTCCTCATGTGGTAGATGACAATAACCCACACCAAGGACGTTCCCACCACACAACACACAACAACGATAATCACGATCCCTACTGTTGTCCAGCCATCCTCCTCATGGACAATGGCACTCTGGGAAGAATCACAGTTGGGGGAAGCCAGGACATTTAGATAAATATGGCCACGCTCAGTGCCCAGCGTGTTGGACATGATGCAAGTGTACTTCCCAGCATCCTCCAGTCCTGCATCCACTATGATGAGGAGCTGATTTGCTGCAGCGAAGAAATGCCGCTCGGTGACTGTCAAGGGACCATCGTCCTTGGTCCAGTTGAGGCGAGGGGCAGGACTGCCACCAGCTATGCACTGCAGGACAGCAGTTTCACCTCGGGTCACTGTCCTGTCCTCCAGGGGCCTCATGAAGGAAGGAGTTTCTGGGACAAAAAGTGAAATTGTAAGATAACTTCAAAGAATCATGGAATCCTATAATCATTTGGGTTGGAAGGGACCTTTAAGATCATCCTGTCCCATCCCCTGCCATAGACAGGGACACCTTTCACTAGACCAGGTTGCTCCAAGTCCCATCCGAGTGCTTTGAGCACTTCCAGGGATGGGGCAGCCACAGTTGCTTTGGGAAATCTGTGCCAGTCCAATTCTAAATTTGGCCATAATGTTAAAAGTCAGTGTCTTCAAAAATGCTGCACTCTGGAAGGAACTGACCTTCCATTATTACTCAGCATAGTTCACAGGATGGGTCAGCTTGCAAGGGACCATAGTGGGTCATCTGGTCCCACCTCCCTGCTCAAGCAGGGTCATCCCAGGGCACATGGGACAGGATTGCATCCAGACAGTTCTGGAACATCTCCAGTGAGGGAAACTCCACACCCTCCTCTCTGGGCAGTCTGCTCCCACACGGTAAAGAAGTTCTTCCTCACATTTGTGTAGAACTTGCTGTGCAGCAGTTTCTGCCCATGGCTTCTTGTCCCATTGCTGAGCATCACCAAGCACAGCCAGGTCCATCCTCTGACCCCTCCCTGCAGGCACGGACAGACATTGATAAGGGCCCCTCTCAGCCGTCTTTTCTCGAGGATGAACAACCCCAGTTCCCTCAGCCTTTCATAGAATCATGAAATCATTTAGGTTGGAAAAGGCCTCTAAGATTATCAAGTCCAACCATTCACCATTTCCTTGTAAGAGTGATGCTCCAGTTCCTTCATGATCTCCATAGCCTCTGCTGGACTTGCTCCAGGAACTCTGGACCCCTCTTGACCTGAGGAGCCCAGAACAGGACACAGCACTCCAGATGTGCCTCACTAGGGCTGAGCAGAGGGGCAGGATCACCTCCCTGACCTGCTGGCAATGCTCTTCCTCGTGCATCCCAAGATCCCACTGGTCTTCTTGGTGGCAAGTTTGTTACCTGTGACAAAATTTGCTCTAAGGCAACACAAATTCCTTGCCTACTCTACACTGCTGGACTGAGATATGCCCCTCAGCTCCCTGCAAAGACCACACCAACTCCAACAGGCAGCTCTGCAACTCAGCTTCTAAAGCTTCACTGTGTAAACATCACACCAAGTGCTGCCCTTTGCATTTTAACTTCATTCTCCACGATTTCAACTTGCTACTTACAGCTAAGCTACACTTCCACTGCAGATGTGCAGGGATCCATCTGCCAGCACAGGCCAGTCACACTTACCCAGCACAGTCAGGGTAGCATTGGCCGAGAGTCCTCCTGCAATGTTCTGGGCCATGCAGCTGTAGATCCCCATGTCTTCCATCTTCACATTTGCAATGAAGAACACATCGTCCTCAGGCATGACGTGCATCCTCCTCTCTCTTGCAGCAGGGAAGTCTGTGCCACCATCTTTCTGCCAGGAGATCTGTGGAGGGGGGTGGCCCTCAGCAGCACACTCCAGCCGGGCCATTGCCCCGGTGCGGATAGTGAGATCCATGGGGGTTTTCAGGAAAGATGGGAGCTCTGAATGAAAGGGGGACATAGATTCAGCATTTTCAGTATCAGGTAAAATGCTGCAAAAGCTCCACAGCAGAGAGAAAATTTGAAAACATATCTGAAACACTCCGTAAGAGAGGGGGGCAGATTCTTCTGAAGAACTGCGTAATTTTTCAGTGATTATTTCTAAGAGCCTTTCTTCCAAAATTTAAATACAGTATGCACAGTGTTCATAGAATCACGGAATGCTTTGGGTTGGAAGGGACACTAAAGACAATACATGCCCATGGGCAAGGACACCTTCCACTATCCCAGGTTGCTCCAAGCCCCGTCCAACCTGGCACTGAACACTTCCAGGGATGGGGCAGCCACAGCTTCTCTAGGCAACCTGTGCCAGGGCCTCGCCACCCTCACAGGGAGAAATTTCTTCCTAATATCCAATATGAACCTACTCTATTTCAGTTTAAAGCCATTAAGTTCCTCTAAAATGATGTGAAGATGATTTCTCACAGGAAGAATAGAGGGAAAAGTTTTTGCCACGTTTTTCTTTCTTGCAAACAGGGAAGGTAAGCTTCCATCTCATCACCTCTGCTCTGAGGTACTGTGGGATGAGTGGTCTGCTGACTGATATGAACATTGTTTTTGTACCTCCCCTTCCCTCAAAATAAATGGAACGATGATGGCTAAAAATGAAAAAAGGACTTCGCTTTTGACTTCTCAGAGTTTTTGCTACTTATTTTCAGATGAGTCTTCCCCAGTTTTACAAACATGTGGGAAAGGTGCTGAGTTCTGAGGAGACAGTAGAGGGAGCTTTTAGTTTAAAGAATTCCACCTCCAATTAACTAGATGAACAACTAATTGTATTCTACTAAAGCATGGGAGATAACTGCCACTTTGAAACCACTTTCAAAAAGTGAATAGAGGCTTTTCATCCACAAAAAAACAAAAAAACCAAAAAAGCCCAAACAAAAACAAAGAAGAAGAAAAATCACTTCTTTCCAGCTTTATAATGTGTGTGATACTTCTAAATCCCATTGAGATCTGCAAGACTATTTTGGCCCAGCTTTAGTGAAAAACAAACTTGTAGCTACTTAAGTAACTTATAGTTACTTAAGTTTTATGTTCAGAGTGCTTCTCCTTTTTTACCATTGTCACTTACCATTGACAGTCAGCTTGGCTTTGTTGGAATAATTGGAGCCAAAGTAATTGGTGACAATGCACTGGTATTTCCCTTCATCAGTGAAATTCACATTGAAGAGGTGCAGGACAGTAGTGTATTCCAGCACCTCCCCACTTTGCTGCTGGTACCTGACAAAATTCTCAACCTCTGCATCATAGAGGACCTCGCTGTCTTTGCGCCAGGCTGTGGCCATGGGTGAATCACTGCTGCTCACAGCAGTGCACATCAGGGTCACATTTGTCCCTCGCAGGGCTACTGTGGTCTCTGGATGGACTCTGATCTGTGGTTTGGGGAAATTATCTGAAAAGAAAAGCACCAAGATTAGCTACTTTTAAAGTTGAACTAATATTGCAAGAAAACTCACTCAAAACACAATGTAAGCAAAACCAAAACTTTGGGAACAGATGTCCTGCTTGAGGTGCACAAGTTCAGCTGTTTTGAGCTGGAAATCAAGCTGTGAAAGAGGCAGAAGAATCAGCATTGAAAACAATCAGTGCGGAAGTGCAGTGCTGAGCAGCCCTGCCTTTTGTCCAACTGTCTGAAACTTGCTATATTTAGATCACACTCAAAAGTCCTGCTCAGCTGAAGAGCCAGGCCATTTTATGAAGGACTGAAACTTACTGTCAGATAGTTTAAATATCTTGAAGAGCCTTCAAGTTCTACAAGTACAAAGCATAAAGAGCTGGCAGTTCACCATCTCATCCCACTCAATGAAAGTGACTCCCATATCCATTATTTCAGCAAAGACACTGTCATAGACACACACAGAGCTCTGTCACACGCCACCATGGTGGTACTGGAGTGGAGAAGTGGGTGCTTGCACCTATATGATTATTATTGTAGCCTTTGCCACCAAAGCAATGAAAGAATTGCATATAAACAAATAACTGTTATAAGATTGCTCACCAGGAAAGGGGAACATCAGACTAATTCCAGGCCTGCCACAGACTTCACCCAGGCTCTGGGCAAAGAGTTTGAGACCACCATAAACATCATAGATATGGAACACCAGGAAATGTGCCCGAGCTTGAACTACTCTAATTTTTGCCCAGCGAAGCTGTGGCTGCCCCATCCCTGGAAGAGCTCATGGCCAGGTTGGACAGGGCTTGGAGCAACTTGGTCTCGTGGAAGGTGTCCCTGTCTATGGCAGGGGGTGGAACTAAATGATCTTTAAGGTCCCTTCCAACCCAAACCATTTTATGATTCTACAATATTCTGCTGGTATGGGCAGGAACCAGGAAGGAAGTGTCAAACAGACCTCACAAAGCTAAAGGTAGACATATGCAGGGAGAATGGAAGCATAATCCATTTTTAACAGTAAGCTAAATAAAAAAAACAATGCTGTCTCAACCGCACTACTCCCTTGGGTTAACTTCAGTGCTCAAACACCACAAAACAGAGCGAAGAGATGCAGAACTAAACCCCAAACTCAGAGCAGACTCAGTGATGTACATGGGCACACACAGGCACCACAGCCAGGACCAAGTACCTCCCCAGCATTACAGCTTGATTTCAGCTACAAGACTTGTGTTACTGTGTTTTTGTATCAAAAGTCACTAAAAATACAAACCACAGACAAAGTCATCAGGGTCCACACTGAGAAGGCTTTGTCCTGCCAACCACTCAGGGTGAGCACAGCTGACATTTACAGCCTGCAGTAAATGGCTCTCACTGAGCCACTGGGGCAGCCATTTCAACTGGCAATCGCAAAGCAAACTGCTTGTGTTCAACGCTCTGCAGAAACAGGGCAAAACAAAAGGGTGAGTGAAGTTTATTTCACATGCGTACGTGTGATTTCACGCAGCAAAGCAACTTAAAGCATATACATACAGAAACATCAGATTTACAGTATAATTTTACACATATGGGTAGTTATTATAAAATCTTAGCTATTTATGCTAGAATCGGTCCCTCTATGTCAGCATTAAAATCTTACATTTCATTTTAATCCTGGAGAATATAAACGCAGAGTTTCAACTTCTAAAAAAACAATCCCAAAACCACTAAGCCTGTCTTTAAGGAGGGATGAGATAATTGCAAAGCAATTAAAAGGAACATAACACTGCAGAGCAGCTCCATCTTTCAAACTAAACACACCTGCCATTATGAAATGAGCAGAGGCCTCAATTCTCATTTCAGTGCCAGCTGATAAAATATTTAAGGCCAAAAGTGATTTGTTTCATACAGGTATCAACTGCAGCTCATTTTCTCTGCTCCACAGAAAAACTACCGACAGGAAACAATGATGGGTCTCTTCTTTCCTACCACCTGCTTTCAAAGTCTCCTAAATATTATGTATGAGTATGACTGACTTGAGACACTCCAGCATTTAACAAGAAGTGATCTGTCCTAAGATGACTCCAGTAACGGAGAAGAGAGGTCCCAAACAAGCCAGGATTCCATCCTGCTTTTTGCCTGTACATATCAATGACTCATCACTTTTAAAATACATCAGAGAAGGCAACAGAAGTCTTTAACATCTGAAATTGTCCCCTCACACTGGCAGATCTTGCACACTAAGTTCATCTGGCCAAGGTTAATTAATGGAATAGCAGTTTTAGACCGGATTACACAACAGGCAGAGACTTTAGCTCACAGAAAGGACTGCATTACAGTAAAATGAGTCTTGGGTGTGAAGGTCATTTCACATTTTACTACTTCAGATGTCTGAAGACCACAAGAGACCCTATCGGCTTAAACATCTACTGAGCACACAAAAACTCTTGTCTAGCTGTGAATTTTAAAGCCTTTCCCTAGCCCCCAAAAACAGGAGGAAAAAACACAGGGTTTGCTAATCCCCCTGAGAGATTACTGATGAATTCTTTTGTTCACTGCCTACATGCAGTGCTGAGCTTGCTGCAAAATCATAGGATAGGAAAAGCTTAATGGTACGGCAAGAAAAAAAATTAACTCCTACTAATTGCAACTAAGGAAATGCAGGTGAAGATTTTATCAAACTTTAAATCTAAATATACTGCCACCAACTTTGAGTTGATAATTTACCAGCATTGCTGCAAATATTTCATGATGAAAGCAGACACACTTCAGACAACTTCAACCTACAATGGCTGAAGGATTCTTTCCAAGGTAGGGCCTGTAAAGAATCTCTAAATAATTGTCATGAACTTACAGCTCCTTCAGCTGAGCCTGAGCAAAGGCATTTTCTTGGATGGACATTATTGCATTGTTGCTTAAATCTCTGTAAGTTAAGCAAAGAGCACAATAATGAGTCAGTGTGATTTCATATGCTGCCTTCAGTTAAATTCTTGAAAATCTGACAGAGAACACAAGACTGAAGTTGGAAAATAATTAGGAGTTTTACAAATTAAAATACTTACAGATGTTCAAGTCCTTCAAGACCAGAGAATGCTTTTTTGGTAATTGACTTAATTTGGTTTCCTTGCAAGATTCTGAAAACAAAGGCCCAGAAACCAGTCCGAATGTCAATATGAGTTCACAAACAAGACCCAAAAGAAGTTCCCTATGATGCTTAACTACATTTCTTTTCTAATTCTAGCTAAGTTAAAGGATTAAATACTACTTTTCTTAGCTTAAGGGCTCAAGTAATTTTCCAGAGAACAGGGTTTCTTTTCTACTTTCAACTTAGAGATTTGGGCTACAAATGTGTCAGAAGGTAACTTAAGTCAGAAGGATGAAACATCAGTAAGTAGAACTTGGGAGTGGAGCAATAACTTCCTAAGACCAACCTGCTACCACCACACAAGTTCCCAGACTTTCCCCTCACACCAGGCCATTTGTTATAAGCAACATTTGTAACTACACAGGATGAAGCTTCCTACAAAGCACATGGCACTGGATGGAAAGTGCACAGTCTAAGTATTGAAAAGTTTGTTAATGTAATAGTGTTTCAAATTTGCTCGAAAATACTTTGTGTTTTGGGGTTGTTTTTTGATACGCAGTAACTCTCACCCAAACCAAAGAAGCACAAAAAGCGACAATCATCACACAGAGGGAGTGAGGTATTCAACAATAAATGCAGTCAAATACTTATGCTTATTCTCATCAAATTGGTGCTGTAAGGAAATCCAGTGCTACATGGATCCGATGCTCCTGAACAAGGAACCCAGGACTATATCAAGAGGTTGTGGCACACAAGTGGCAACACTGTGAGAAAGGCTTTCTGCCTCATGTCATTGATTTACAATTACTTAATATTTTGTACTCTCCCTCTCTGCATGCCTGGGAAGTGCTGTCATTCCCCTAGTTTGTTATACATACAGTTTATCCAGCCTGCTGAGTCCCACAAAAGCTTCATTTGCATCTTCTATGGCCCAGGAGATCTCATTGTTCCGCAAGTCCCTGCAGGAGAAGACATTTCTTAGAAAGAAGCCTTGGAACATCACTGTGACCAGGGCTAGTGGTGAGCTGAGGAAGACAGGCCAGGTATGGGGCTCTAGCACAGCATCACCTGGAAGGTCTCAAATCTTTTAGAAAACTAAGCTTGTCAGGAGATTAATTTCTTACTTCAGAAGTGCAAAAGGGAAAACTGTTCATGGTAAGTGCTGCAGCCAGAACCACAAACAAATTCTGCAGCACAACTTCTTGATGTGGCATTTACGGAAAGCCCCGGTCTGACCAGCACTTGTCATGTGATGGACTATTTGCCAGGAGCTGGGAGAGGCTCCTGAAGCAAGTTGGTTCATGTAAGGGAATTAACCAATACACCGGCAGCATTAATCTTCACGAGTAACAGGCTTATACCAGCATTAGCATATTAAGGGATTACACCCAGGTTACAGCATAGGCCTGCCAGGCGTACCATGGTGGATTTTCAAAATGAAGTTGATATTCTGCTCACAAATCTCGTTATCAGCTAATGGGATTTCTGACTGACCTCAGCACAGCACTTCAGCCTCTCATGGAGAAGAGAGGTCTAAAAAGCAAAAGCAACAGAGCAATACAGTTTGGAGAGGATTAAATACTTTTTAGAGAGAAGATGAAATAAATTAACTTGCATTTTTAGCCTGAATGGCATGGACGAAGGCAAGAGCATCTGTGTTGATACCACCATGCACAGAGAGGAGTGTGTTTAAAGGAAATATATATATATATATATATATATAGTCTGCACTGTGTTCTACCAGATATTCTATGCAACTAGAAGCTAGACAAAGCTTCCAAATGAGTCAACTGACATAAAACTAGCTGCCTACACAGGCAACTGTATATATCACTCATATAAACACTTCTTTCCCTGTGCTAATGAGGGAAAAATGAAGTATCTACTTTCCCATATGTGAGACTGCAAACTGTGTAGAACACCATCGTGGAAGAGACCGGGATCAACCTCCAGGATACCATCATTGGCAACACACAGTTTTCTTATTTTTCTTACTTTGAAATATAGAAGTCTTGTTAAAACCATACACAGCAGTCACTTCCACAATTTGTATTTATACACTTCCAAGTTTAGGACAAAAATAAAAGAATTTCATATTTCACGCATCACAAGATCTAAACAAATATGGCCTTGAAACTTGTTCACATCAAATCTTTTCCTGTTCAAAAATTATTCGAGCTAAGGTACCCAACATGGAGCTGAACTAATAATGACTAGATGAATAATATGCCAAATTTATTTCCAAGTTGCTAATTCTTGTGATTTAAAATACATTTCTAGAATTATCTCGAGGTCTGCTTCAGAATGTTAGACTGTGAGTGCTGGAGAATATAAATGCCAAACTGCTCACAGTATCATGAAGTAAATGATGTGGTAATATGTAAAACTTCCAAACTTCAGTGCTATTTTTAGATATATCTGTAATCCTAACTTGCAGTTAGTGTATAGTTTTACAGTTTATTCTCCTACACTGCAGAGTGGCAGGAGCTGAACATACAGAAATATTTACACCACAGCCGTAGCACCAAACAACCGGCACACAACCAACAATGGAACTAAAACCACACGGTATCTCTTGTTTTTTGAGGTATTTTTACACTCCACTACTCAGACCACTCAGCAAAACGAGTGAGCAGTCCAAAAGAAAAGCCCCTGATTGTGTGAGAGAGGAATTGGCTCCTCATGCCTGGCTGGGCACTAATGCTTGGAGCCTTGTTAATCACCACTCCACATCCTCCATCCTGCCCATTCCAGCCCCAAAGCAAAGGGCCAGGCCCTCGCTGTTGACACCCCTGAGAGCCCAGAAAAACCTACTAATTAATCTGCTCTTGTTCTTCTTCATGGTACTCTAAATCTAAGAAATCAGGTTTAATTATTTCATTAAAAGGTTGCATTAAGGTTAACAGAATATGACTGCTTACATAAATCTCTCTGGTGAGTTTGCTTATTTAAGCATTTATTTAATGAGGTGACCGAGGGGTTACAAACTTTCACTCCCTTCTCAAGTACTGTTGTTTAGTGTAATTACAACTGTTCACATCTACTTGGGACAGGACTGGGTCTTTTCAGAAATATCCAAAATCTGCCACGAAAGGTCCTGGCAAGTGCAAAGCTGTGCCTTCAACAGCAAGAAGCAACTCGACATCCCCTGTTATGTTTGTGAGGTCAGCACATGAGCAGGATGGGCTAAACCACACCTTCTACAACACAAAACAGTTCAGTCCTTGGTTTCTAAGGTTCCAAACCTAAGGAAACCCTCTGGAATAAAGAGCTTCAAGCTATTTGCTCCACAAGTGGCATTTACACAAGGCATCCACATCTTTCAGAACCGGCAGGACACACATCTGAGCACTCAAGGTCACCAAGTCACTGTTTCTTACCACCGCTAAAACTGAGTGGTTGGTTTGTTTTAGCTGGGCTGGAATTCTGTCATCTTGTCAAGCCAAAAGATTATCAGCCCTACCACACCTGCAGGCAGGACAGCACCAACAATGATCTCAGGCTTCCACAGTGCAATATCCATTGCCTCTGCTTCCAAAAGCTCCACTCAAACTGAAATTGCATTAAACTGAAATGTCCATTTGAAGTTTTCTGTACTTACAAAGTTTGAAGATTTGTCAGACCTCTAAAGACACCATCGGCAATGTGACTAATGCGATTGTCACCCAGGTTTAGCTTCTCCAATAAGCCAAGTCCCACGAAGGCAGATTCCTTGAGGCGAGTGAGCTGATTGTATGACAAGTCTCTGGAAATATTCAACATACACTTTAAAGGTAAGCAGGAGGATTATTTATTAAGATACTATCTGACTCGATTAACTATTGTGTTTCAATTTCTCTAATAGAATACTTATAAGTAAAACACAGCATTACCATGGGCCTAGCAAGGAAATTGAGTACTTCCTTTGGTAATTCATTCTTGCCAATCAATAATTGCAACATTCCAACAATCCCCAATGAATACCAGCCCAGGACTTACAGCTCAGCAAGTCTTTGGCAGAATTCCCATGCATCTGGGCTGATCTTGGTGATGGCATTCTGGCTAACATAGAGTTGTTGCAATGTCCGCAGCCCATACAGCCAGCCCTTGTTTACTTCTGTTAAGTTATTATGTTCCAGTTCTCTAATGAATTAGAAGGAAAAAACATTTGCCAAAGAGATAATCAGTGAAACACCTACTTACAAAATTTCACCTTGTGGATCTCAAAATTATTTACTAACTTTAAGCCTCAGACAACACACAATGCATGATTGTTTCAACCCCACTGAAAAAAAAAGAGTGAACTGAAGTATACGAAGAACTGAGTAGCTCAACACCAGCTGCAGGGAGAAACAAAACTATAATCTCTATTCTCAAAAACAACTTTTTAAAAAAGAAGTCTTTTGCTAACATTGCATCGCACATCCTTGTGTTCACGCTGTCAAAGTCACGGAGGAAAGAACAACCCCACGTTATGGGGACTGGAAATGAAAACCAGCAAAAAGCAACTACAGAGGCAAACGTTCTTGATCACCATGTGGGAAGAAGCTGGAAAGAGGACCAATATAATGGAATCACAAGACTGGTTTGTGTTGGAAGGGACCTCAAAGATCGTCCAGTTCCAACTCCCTGCCATGGGCAGGGACACCTTCCACTAAACCAGGCTGTTCCAAGCCCTGTTCAGCTTGGCCTTGAACACTTCCAGGAATGGGGAAGTGTATCTTTCCACTTCTGAAGTAACCAGACATGACATAAAAATAATGGGAAAATACTCTTTTCCTATGATTTCACCAATATCTCAGCACAGCCTTGATGTAAGGGAAGCCATACAGGACACAACTCTCCAGAGCCATTTTCTTTCTGCTAAAAAAATTCCACAACCAGGCATACTCACAATTCCTCTATATTACCCAGGCCAAAGAATGCTCCATCCATTAGTCTGCTAATCCCGTTGCGCTGCATTTTCAAGGATTTTAAGGATTCCAGTCCTTGGAATGTAAGACTTTCCACTATTTTAATCCGGTTCCTTTTCAGTTCCCTTTTATAAAGATGACATTCAAATATTAAGACACTTTGCAACAAGCACCACTGTGTGAAGGTCAAGAACATGCTGAGATTAACAGCTCAGCTGTAAATGTTGTTTTCATGTTTTCAAGACTGTTACTTACAGAAACTGCACGTGAGGCAACCTGAAGATCTTTGGTGGAATCATACTAATCCTATTTCTGTTCAGTTTTATCACCATTAGTGAGCTAGATAAGTTATCAAGGCAACCTGCTTCTAGAGTAGTTATTCTGTTGTTACTCAGATTCCTAAGGAAGGAAGAAAGGAAGAGGGAAAGAGGCCTTTCAGAACATAGAGAATTTGATGAACACAATAGCACAAGCACCTCAGAGCAACCACTGATTAACAGAATCCAAGACCCCTGTGAAGTCACATGAGAAATGTGAATTCTGGGATACCAAGCTAAATCCTTTTTCCCAAAGGAATCAGAGGGAGGAGTTGATTTTTACTGCACGTCCATGTTTCAGTTAGATGTGGTTAACACAATGTCCACAGTGATCTACTCAAACAGGGCAGAAATTATTCCCTGTCCCTGATGGCTTATGCACCTGCACTCTGACAACAGCAGTTGCTGTTTTCCATGTTATCTGGGAAAATACAATACAGATTGGTATGAAAACTATTTTATTTCAAGGACATCTGTAGCTCCATTAAGCACTGCTACCAGCTCAAAGCTGTGTAAGACACTAACTTAAGAGAAAATGAGGTCTCCAACACTATCATTGTAGAGCCAGGAATCCCAGAGACGGTACATCACTCATACTTACAGGTACTTCAATTGCATTCGTGGAAAGGAAGAGGCTTTAATTTCTGAGATAAGATTAGAACTAAGATCTAGATTTTCCAGTGAAAGGTAGACCTGGAGTTGCTCAGCATTTATTTCTGGAATGGTGTTGTGCACCCTGAAAAAGATCAGCAATAAATATGGTTATCACCATGTCTCATCCTTCCAGTTGCACAGCTGAAACAGCAACAGGATTCTGTATATCAACAGTACTAGTGAGTCTCCTGAATGGGACGTATACCACATGCTTCCAAATGTGCTAATTCCTAAAGCAAAACTGCAAATCCAAGAGTTATTTGCCACCTTGAGATACAAACAGATTCAAATTCTGAGGCGTATAGACGAGCTGGTCCTTGTGGGAAGTGTCATTCCTGGACTGAATCCCTCCCCTTCAAAGCTGCCTGCCTTGGTTGACTGGATTTTATTGGTAAACTAGGGTGACCTGATTGTTTAACTGATTTGTATTTCTTTAAAAAGTGCTTACATATTCCCTGACGCACTTTACATGACCAGTATTTCAAGAAAAAAGAAGATGTTTTCCTACAATTTGATAGCAGAACTCTAACATGGTTCTCCCATGTGTTAAACAAGAAAAAGGCAGATGAGCTATTACTTACAATGAGAGGAGAGTTATATTGGAAGTTGTTTCTCCAAAATACGGAATTTCACTTAGCTCATTGTAATTCATTTTCCTTAAATAGAGGGCAAAAAAAAAATTACTGACACTTCAAAGAGGAGAAAAACCCTTCTGTGCACATAAGAAATAATTAATATCAATGCATTTGACAATTTTACTGTATTAGTAATACTTAGTAGTTGACAAAAAAGATTCCCCAAGAGCTTAAATACTAATAATTTGAACAATTTGAACAGTGAAACATGCTAGCTTTTCTCATTTTCATGGATACTATTACTTCTCTTTCATTTAAAATCAGCTATAAGCAAAACAAATACACCTCGTTTCTCTTTAAAAATATTGGTCTTCTGATCTTTCATGAGAAAGATTTCTGCTCCCAACACAACAGCTTTATACATAAAATGCGCTGCCAACATGGAGCACCCATTTTTAATTAATTTGCACTGAATATAGTTTGCAAGTCAGACCAAGTATCTTGACGCGCAATGAAACATTCTAATTACAATTAGGTAGGGTATCTTTAGAATTTATCCTCACAAAAACCAACTTACACTTCTTGGAGAGTATGGACAGACAAATCAATGCTCCAGTTGGATGATAATAAATGATTATGACTTAAATCCCTAGAGAACAGAAAGAAAGTTATTTAGCTCCTGGAATAATAATAAAAACAACAACAAAAACAACAAACCCAAAACATGTGTGCTTTATGCAATCTCAAGTTTTAAACTGTATTTATGTATATTATACAATTGCTCCTTCACTAAAGAAAAGAGCTTGTTCTAGTGCTCACTCACAATAAAAGCCTAAACAGTTCAATTTCTCTGTTTGATCAAAAAACTTTTTGTTAAAGCTTCTTGAAAGGAAGATTGTACCTGACCAGAGAATTTTTCCTTTAACCCAGAGCTTTATTAACAACACTTGTCCACTGCAAGAAGGAAAAACTTTGTAGGGACGTGAGAGTAATTTCTTACAAAATGCCCATTATTGAACTGCTTCCTGTAGCATGATCCCCATTTTCTCAGCTTTCTGAAGACGCTGACTAGCCAAGGCAGGCTTATTCTAAAGGAACAACATACACACAATTCCCAAACAAGCTGGAGGGGAGAGAACCCTGAGGCTGGGAATCTTACAGATAGATGCCTTAGCACCAGTTGGTTTTACTTATAAGAATCAAATGCAGGAGTTGGACTCTTTCAATGAGCAAGAGTCGTTAAATCCAGCTTTAATGCTCCCACTAAGTGTTGGTGCTATTCCCATTGCTGTAACTTTATACAGTATTTTACTTCTGCCTTGGACTTGGTGCATAAATGCAACAGATGGGTCCATTTCTGAGCACAGGCTGCCCCTAGTCCATGACATGAGTCAAAGAAGGAACAAAAAAATCAGGTCTGATGGAAAACACCGTCACAGCCACACCAGGTCAGTCCAAAAGGTGAAACCAACCCATCTGTGTGACATTTTGCTGGCACAAGTCCAGCACAGAGGTGAATCACCCAAAGCTCATGCCAAGAGCCTGAGTTGTTGTGCCTGAACAGACCTGACACTGCCACTATGCTTGCAGAATGCGACCGGTGCCCTCACCACAGCTGGAAATCTGTTGGTAAGTGCAGGAATAACTGGACACAGCTTATGTCTGAGCTATGAAGGGTCTAAAGGGGCCATACAAGGAGTGGCTGAGGTCACTTGGCTTGTTTAACCTGGAGAAGAAGAGACTGAGGTCAGGACTCACTGGGGTCTGCAGCTTCCTCCCAAGGAGCAGCTCTTATCTCTGCTCTCTCGGAACAGTGACAAGACCCAAGGGAACAGCTGGAGCTGTGTCAGAGGAGGGTTAGGTTGGGTATCAGGAAAAGGTTCTTCCCCCAGAGACTGGTTGGGCACTGAACAGGTCCCCCAGGGGAGTGCTCAGGGCCCCAAGCCTGCTAGAGCTCAAGGAGCATTTGGACAACGTTCTTGGGCATAGGGTGAGATTTTTGGGGTGTCCTGTGCAGGGCTAGGAGTTAGACTCGATGATTCTTATGGGTCTCTTCTAGCTCAGGGTATTCTATGCCAGCTAGTTGTTCCAGCCTGGCAGCAAGGCATCATGTTTCCCTCCCCGTTTCCAATTCTGACATCAAGGAAAGAGCTATAACAAGCTATTTTCAGCAAAGCTGTTCCACTCCCTATGAGCTCCTCTGGTAAGGTCCTGTATCACTGATCCTCCTTCATCATTGCTGCAGTAACACGGTACGTATTTATTATGGTTAGTTTTAATATTATCAGGCAGGCAGCGGCTATGCTGACACAAGAGACAAAAATCACACTTTGCAACCAAAACTACCATTTATCTGTTAAAACAAATATTAAAATGTAAATGAGAATAGTTAAAAATATTTCCATTGATGACCAGGTTTGGACAGCCACAGCACCCACACGCTCCTCTGTTCTTGCAATACCTTTGGGCCTGTGCTTGGCTCCAAATACACCGAAGGCCAAACTTGACCGTACAAGAATCATTGAGTCCAGCTCCTGGCCCAGCACAGGTCAGCCCCAAAATTCCACCATGTGCCTGAGAGCATTGTCCAAACACTCCTTGAGCTCTGGCAGACTATTTTTCATCTGTAAGACCAAAACCTACTAAGTGACAACAAGGACTGACAACTGACAGTCTATTTGTTGTTAACTTCCACTCAGGTTCAGCATAAAGATTCCGTTCTAGCATTGAATTATTAAAATCCTGGGTGTCACGGCAAGTCAGGCATTTGCTAAGGTATTCTTTTAATTACATCAAGATGCAAATTATACGGATAGAGCAGCAAGTGGGTTTGGAAACAAAAAGAAAAGGAACCAAGAGAACAACTGCAGCCAGTTGCAGAACTATTCTGCAGCTCTGCTTCCTCAGTACATGTGGTAATTAAGCCAGCCCTAAATGCTAGGAAAAACACAAAAATAACCAAGTATGAACAAGTGCTCCTCAGCAGGCTTCCCACCTCAGGGGGCTGAATGCTCAAGACACCCTCTCCAGCTGCCCAGATTCCCCTGAACCCAGCTCAGCCCCAACCTCTGGGCATCCACAGGAGCCTGGCATAGTCAGGTGGAGGGACAGATGATTCCAAATCCCAGCAGTAGACTTTCCTGGATTTTTCAAACATGCAGGCACCCAGCCAGTGCTGAACAGTCTAATCTTGGAGCAGTGGGTTTAACCAGAGCGGGAAGTACTAAGCCACGCTGTTTCCAAAGAACCAGTGCGCAACACACAGTAGAAGGAGACAGTGGACATGGAAGATAACAACGCACCCCTCAAGGTGTGCAGATACTCCACTGATGAGCGAAACCAGGCCATGGGTTCTGAGCCAGACCACCCTGTGTGTCAAGCACAGCTAGCAGGCACTGACACAGATTTTGGAAGCAAGATTAATATGCAAAGAATACTGAAACTTGACTTTTCTAAGGCTTTCAGGAAGAATATCATAGAATATTTTAGTTGGGTAGGAGACCTACAACAACCTTCTAGTCCACCTGCCTGACCAAAAGTTGAAATTATTCAGGACACTGTCCAAATGCCTCTTAAACACTGACAGCCATGGGGCCTGGGTGATGAGGACGTATTAACGTCCAGCTATCCCCTCCAGAAGCCTACTGTCTTATTACTAAGTTAGAAATTAAGATTTTAATTCAGAAAGCACAGGAAAGTATTCTTCTATTATTACTCAGATTTGGACTACAACACAGTTTTCACTACAATAAGTCCTCTTTCAAGAAGTTTGGTATAGTTGATATTTAAATGGTTCTGACCCTATTTATATCTACATTCTGTTACTGATGCTTTTCTTTTTCAAACAGAGCAGCTGATCACAAAATACAGAATGAAATACAGTGGCTGATTTTCTGTGTTTAGAGATCATTCAATCACACAGCTAAGATTCCTGCTGTCCTGGAGAACCAGATGCAATTCCCTTGCTCTGGAAAAGCCAAAACCAAAGAACCCATCCTTTAAGCAGCCTTTGCACTGTAACTGGGAGGCCCAAGCTGTGCAGAATACAGAGCAAACATGCAAAATTTGTATTTCAGAGATTCATCTGGTATTGTATATAACCAGATGTATATATTCATCTGGTATGTATAATCTAAACATTCATTTTGAGCTTAAGTGGTACTCATCTCTTAAGCAAATAAAACAGAACACACATACCAAACTGATCATGGATGATAAAGATTGATCTTAATTCAGCCAAGCTGAGCATACAGTGGCACTGTAGAGGTGTTGATGCAGAATGCAGACAGCCAGTCGAGCTCACCCAAAAAACCTACTGTGAATGGAACTTGCTGAACTAATTAACTGATACCTGAACTACTTTTATTCATCGTCTCTCTGACTACCAGGATATATAAACACACTTACTACTATGGGACTGGAGGTAGCGACCACCAGCATTGTGCTTCCCTCTGCCCCTACACACAGCTACCCTTCACACAGGGCTGGCATTCCTTGCTCTAAAGAAACTAATGTTAAGAGGCAGACATATAAAAAATATTTCCTAACTCCTTAACTTCACAACCCTTTTCATCACCCACCAGGTTAGCCATAAAACATATATAACTTCAGAGGAAAAATGAAGTTACAGTCACCTCAGTACTTATAAAAACCAAGTTATGCTCTCCTGGCTTTATGAAAAACAAAATGTGAAAATAAAACCAACCTGCACACACACACACACACAGGAAGCACCACCTGCAAGTAATTTGAGTTAGGAAAAGGACGAATTTTTAGTCCTCAATGACAGTTGAAATGCTACCACAGAACTAATAGAGAAAAGCACATCAGGGACTTGATCATGTGAGAAAAATTAGGCTTTTATTAATTTTAAACAGCTGGTAAACATTAAAGCTCATTTAGATTCAGAACTGCTAGAGTAGTCCTAGTGAAAAAAAAACCATCACCCATGCTTCATGTGCCAAAATCCTGAAAGTCACAATAGACACAGAATGGATTGAGAGCAGCTCTGGGAAGGACTTGGGGATGTTGGTGGATGAGAAGCTCAACAGAAACGTGCATCGTGCAGCCCTGAAACTGTCCCCCCCCCGGGCCCCACCCAAGTCCTGGCTGATCCCCCAGCGTGAGCAGCAGGAGGGGGGGGATTCTTCTCCTGTGCCCCACTCAAGTGAGACCCCCACATGCAGAGCTGCCTCCCACCCGGGGGGAAGCTGACATCAGGAGGACGTGGAGCTGTCAGAGCAAGTCCAGAGGAGGTCACAGAGATGCTCCAAGGGCTGGAGCTCCTCTGCTCTGGAGACAGGCTGGGAGAGCTGAGGGTGTTCAGCCTGGAGAACAAAAGGCTCCAGGGAGACTTTAGAGCCCCTTCCAGTGCCTAAAGGGGCTACAAGAGAGTTGGAGAGGGACTTTGGACAAGGACCTGGAGTGACAGGACAAGGGGGAATGGCTTCCCACTGCCAGAGAACAGGGATAGATGGGATATTGGGAAGGAATTCTTGGCTGTGAAGGTGCTGAGGCCCTGGCACAGGGTGCCCAGAGCAGCTGTGGTTTCCCCATTCCTGGAAGTGTCCAAGGCCAGGTTGGATAGAGTTTGGAGCAACCTGGGATAGTGGAAGGTGTCCCTGCTCATGGCAGGGGGTGGAATGAGATGAGCTTTTAGGTCCCTTCCAGGCCAAACCAGTCTACGATCCCCTTATTATTGTTTACAGCACGTCAGATTGCACAACACAGCACAGTGCCAGCTGTGCTTCTTCCCACTGCACCTTGTGCCAAGCAGCTTTCAATACACCCTCTACCAGCTTGAACAAAAATACAAGTATTTGCTGAAGCTTGAAAACTTGCTCTGCAAACAGCATGGATATCATTTTGCTTATTAGCCTCTTGATGAACTGCCAACTCCCTTTCCCAGACACTGACAACTTCCCTGACAAGTTACAATATCTTTGTACTTCTCTAAACACCAAAGGTTTCACACACAAGTTGTTATATTTCTAAGCTGAAACACATGCTTTCTCTTAAACATTTGCAACTGCTGATTGTGCAGAAATAGGAGAGAACTACAGAACCTCATAAGGAGCAAGAAGGTGACATGTCCAGTTTTGAACGCAGATCAGACTCTTGAGTCCTGCTAAAGGAATTCCTGGAGTTAAGTCCAGTGGTCTGTATGCTTATAGTACCTTCCCAACAGGCTTAATTTTCTCTTGGTCTGGAAGAATGTCATTTTTATCAACTAGGAAGATTGATAACTCCAAGAGGAACTAAGAACTCTGTGCAGAGAAGCAAGTTTTCATCTCCCTCATATCCCAGCACCCCTTCCACCCAAATATGCTGTAGCCAAAGGTGACAAAAGCAACAGTGACTGTGACAGCAAAACTCAAGGACAAAGGCTTGACCTGTGTGAACACTATTTAGCACATTGTCATATTGAACGCTTGGAAGCAGAGACTAAGAGTGGCTCTGAACTGCTTTGTGGGATTTCTTTAGAAAAACAATGGCAGCAAATGTCACGGGGAGTCCACAATGGTTTAACTGAGGGAAAAGGAGAGTATCACTGAGTTGCACAGCAGTAGTGGGATGCAGACGAAACCAGAAGCAACAGGAAGTACCACAACACGGCTGAGGCTGTTGCTTGAAGGAACACTTCCAAGCACAATCCTAAAAGACAATGTCCCAAAGCCTGACTTGAAACAGCTTTAAGTCCTGGACTGAACGGCATTAATAAGTGACTTACTAACCACAACCTGCCTGTGCTCCACCCTCCTCTCACTTGTTGCCATCACAGAGTAGGGCAAGACAAGCGTGAAACTACGTCCTGGGACCCCGGCATACGGAGCCTTCGGGGCTAGACCCTCCTTCTCAACACGGCGCCGCTGCAGCTGCTTTGCCCCAGCCGCTGTCCCTGAGAGCCAGGCACCACTGCCGAGGCCGCTCTGCCCGCAGCGCTCCGGGCTCCGTGCGAACACCCCGCGGACAAACTCACAGAATCAATTAGGTTGGAAAAAGCCTCCAAGATCATTGAGTCCAACCTATGACCAAACATCACCTTGTCAATCACACCATGGCACCGAGTGCCACGTCCAATCGTTCCTTAAACGCCTCCAGGGATTGGGACTCCACCACCTCCCTAGGCAGTCCCTTCCAATGTCTAATCACCCTTGCTGTGAAGGAATTCCTCCAGATGTCGAACCTGAACCTTCCCTGGCGCAGCTTAAGACTATGTCTTCCTGTCTTATTGTTTGTTACCTGGGAGCAGAGCCCGGCCCCCACCTGGCTGCACCCTCCTGTCAGGGAGTTATAGAGAGAGATAAGGACACCGAGCCCCGAACCCTGCCGGCCGTTCAGCCAGGGCCTCGCACCGCCCCCGCCGCCGGGCCCCGGGCCCGCATCTCCCGCCTCCGCCAAGCCGAGGCCTGCGCACAGCCCGCCGCCCGTTCGGCCCCACAGCCCCGCCGCGCTCACTCACAGCCCCGTGGTGCCGGCGGGCAGTGGCGGGATCCTCCGCGGGCCCGGCCCGCCGGGCAGGCGCTGCCGGCTGCAGTCCAGCAGGCCGCGGCGGCACGAGCAGGGCGCGCCGCAGGGCTCGGCGGCGCCCGCCCGCGCACACAGCGCTGCCGCCGCTAGCAGCAACACCGGCAGCAGGGCCCACGGCAGCGCCCCACGGGCGGACCGCACGGCCGGCCCCGCGCCCCGCATCCCCCGGCCCGGCCGCGCCGCCCCGCCCGGCGCCACCGCAGCGCGCAAGCGGCGAGGGGCGGGGCCACGCCGACAGAAGGCAGGGCCAGGGAGGGCGGGGGCTTGAGCTGGCCCCGCCCAGCACCGCCGGCACCCGCAGCGCGGAGCCCCCCGGGCAGGGCGAGAAGGGGCGGAGCCACCACCCCTCCTCCCCCGAGTGCACCATCGGCCTGCAGGCAGCGAGGGGCAGGACCAACAGTGGGAGATGCCACCACAAGTCCCTCCCCACCCACAACTTCAGTTTGCAGGTGTAAGGGGCGGGGCCAGGAGAGGGTGGGGCGAGCACAAGCCCCACCCAGCCCCAATAGCAAACCTCAGCTTGCAGATGGTGAGGGTGGGGCTTTTTAGGAGCTTTGTTTCATCCGTTTGCAACGTCAGCTTGTTCTGTCAATGGGTGTCGGCGTCGGCAGGGAGGGGTCAGATGACCCACTGTTGTCCCTTCCAAGTTGACCCATTCTGTGATCCTGTGTCCCCACGAACCAGGTGCTGCCATCAGGGTGTCATCCTGTCCCTGCTGCTGTGCACCTGTGCTGAGGTGTCTCCTCACAGACAGTGGCCCCAAGGCTGTGCGGCTCCACTGGCACTGTGGCCTGGGTCTGCGCTCCCACAGCCGGCATGAGGGCAGACAGACCTGCAGGGCTTCACCTGGATCACACCCGGGCACCACCAGCGCCCAGCCCGGCTACCAACACCTGGGCACAGATGAAACCACTGGTTGTGCGCCTAGCACTGTGTGCCCTCTGCAGCCCCTCCATCCCATTCATGTCCTCCTCGGGGTCTCAGGCTGCTCCCATATCTCACTGCCATAGCCATTTAGCTTGGAAAAGACCTCCAGGTTCATCGAGTCCAACTTATGACTGAATACCACCTTGTCAGCTAGACCATGGCACTCAATGACACATCCAGTTGTTCCTTAAACACCTCCATGGACTCCATCACCTCTCTGAGCAGCCTGTCCTAATGCCTTTTCCTGGTCTTAAAATTAAGAGTCAAACACAGTTAGAAGGGGAAAAGGGATTTTACCTTGGTATTTATTTTAAGGATCCTTAGGTGCACATGTGCAGGTCAAATGCACTGAAATGCACACCGCAATGCACACCCCCAAAAGATCTGGTATAACATTATAGGTTTTACTAATTAGCACATCTATCAAAAATTCCCCAACGAGAGGCTCGAGTGAGCTCCCCTCCCCAAGGAGCCTTCCCCTGGATGGTTCTATCTTAGTTTACAGAATGTGTTCTGGAGAGAACTTTGGAGTCTGGGGCATTCTGATCCCTAACTATGAAGCTTCTAAAATGTTTAGTCTCTCAGCTTGACAAACAAGTCCAAGAATGTAGGCAAAAAGCACTAAGAATACAGAAGTTGTAAAAAAAGGTATAACAGGGGCATAAAAGAAAAGGCAAAAAAATCTTCATGGCATGAGTCGCAGTGTCTAATCACCTTCTCTGTGAAGAAATTTTTCCTACTGTCCCATCTAAACCTCCCCTGGCACAGCTTGAGGTCATTTCCTCTTGTCCGGTCATTTGTTCCCTGGAAGCAGAGCCCGACCCCTAGCTGGCTACACCCTCCTGTCAGGGAGTTATACAGACTGAGAAGGTCCTCCCCAGTATCCTTTTCTCCAGGCTAAACAACCCCAACTTCCACAGCTGCTCCTCACAGGACGTTTACTCCAGTCTCTTCAGCAGCTTCACTGCCCTTCTGTGGACCCAGGTCTCTGGGGAGCAGGACCACAGGAACCCAGTGGGTGCACCTGGGATATGGTGGCAGCTCCCAGGAGGTCTGAGGGGTCTGATGGGTCTCAGTGCCTGGGGTGGCAGGAACCCAGGGCATCGTTCATGCTGTTCAGTCTCTGGTACCTTGTGGTCCTGACCTCATCTGAGAAGGGACATATGTGCTCAGTTCTCCCGGGGCATGGCTGCCCTCCACAGCTGGCCTGGGGTGGAGCAGGCACAGGCACGGTGCCCCCCCAACACAGCCCCACAGCCTGTGGCAGACCCAGTCCACCCAGTCAGTGTGGGGCTGCAGGAGCCTCCATCCAGAGCAGGATCAGGAGAAAACATCCCCTCTGCCCTCGGGTTGGGAGCTGCAGCTCAGCACTGCAGCAGCCGTGGTCCTGGACCAGTCTCAGCCTCCCTGAGTGGCTACAGCATGGCTGGGCAGCAGCCAGGTTTTGCTGCAGTGGGATCTGGCTGCATGGGAAAGGTGGAGGGAGCTGCACACATCCCTGCTTCTCAGAGTGGCTCAGGGCGTGGCTTCTGATGACTGCAGAAACTGGAATTGGATGCTGGTGGCAGGTAGAAGGAGAGTCCCACAGAGCAGCAAGGCTGAACTGCCCTGCCTGTTGCTGCTGGTGCATAGGCAAGGATATTAAGCTATTATAGAGTGTCCAAAGGAGGGCTATGACGATGGTGCAAGATCTGGAGGGGCCATGAAAGGAATGGCTAAGATCACTTGGTTTGTTCAGCCCAGAGAAGAAGAGCCCTCATTGGGGTCTGCAGCTTCCTCCCGAGGCCAGCAAAGGTACAGCTCCAACGTCTGCTCTCTGTGACCAGTGACAGGACCCAAGGAAATGTCTTGAGATTCGTCAAGGGAGGGTTAGGATAGATATTAGGAAAAGGTTCTTCCAGAGGGTGGCTGGGCACTAGAACAGGCTCTCCAGGGCAGTGGTCACGGCCCCAAGACTGTCAGAGCTCAAGAAATGTTTGGACAACGCTCTCAGGCAGAGGGTGGGATTTTGGGGTGTCCTGTGCAGGGCCAGGACTTGGACTCGATGATCCTTGTAGGCTACTTCCAACTCGGGATATTCTTTATGATCTGTGCAAAAAGGGCTGAGCAAGGACAGGGATGATGCCAGGTGGAAATCTGCTGTCTGCATCAGGGTGGCCCCTGGCAGTGCTGTCCCCAGCTGTCCAGGACCGAAGGCTCAGGGGAGCTCAGTTAGGAGAATCTGCTCAGACAAAGTCCAGGGCCCAGCACAGGCCTCTCCAACAATAGTTCCCAGTGCAATTTGCATTTATAAGATTATTGCCATGGCAGCAGAAATTTGCATATTAATAGAAGCCTGTCTTAATTGCTGAGCTGCTCTTAATGTTTTGGAGCAGAAAGGAGCCTGTTGTGATTCACCAAGCTACAACTGCCACTGCTGGGAGCCCTGCCTTCTCAGCCAATTTCCTTAAATCTCTCTCTCCTGCTCCCTCTGCCAGTCCCAGTCCAGCGCAGCTCCAAGATCTGTGCAGCTACCCCCAGTATCCATTTAGATGTGACATCCCTCTGAGGGTCCTCTGGGACGATGCCTCTGGGATCTATTTGCCCATGCCGGGCTAGTGCTATACACAGAACACCTCCTTGTGTGCCCAGGATTGCCCACGATTCCCTCCCGGTGTTTCAAAGCCCAGCCCGTGCTAAAGTGGGCACAAGCCCTTGCAGAGCAGGTAGAAGTAGCACACCCGGGGGTACAGCTGAAATGACCCTGCTGGAGGTAATTCCAGCCCGGCCATCGGTGTCAGTGCGGTTTAACATGGACGAGGCACTCGATCCTTTTCCTGTCCCTGGCTGGGACAAGAGGGATGGAGTGGTCAGGGACTTGCCATGGAAGGACTTGAACATCTCCCTGAGATGAGGAATCTTCCCTGTCCCCAGCACAGGTCAATCCTGGATCCTTAGGGCAGGGGCAGGAGGCTTTGCTGCAGCCCAGTCCTGCTCATCGCCCTCGGGCCACTCTCCTCTCCCAGCACCTGGACTGCTTTCCTGAGCATTCCGAGGGGAAGCCTGGGATCCTGCTACAGCAGCAGGAGGCCCCCTGCCCCTGCCAGGAGCATCGCTGGCCTGGTCATGCCTTCCCGGCTGGGTGGCAATGGAGACTCAGCACATCCCATTGCTGTCAGCAGCTTCCACGGTGGGTCGTCCCCGGCGAGATGCTTCCCAGGCTCCAGCCCGGCATGGTTCCCTCCTCCCCGACGCTGAGCTGCAGCGTGGGAAGGCTCAGACTGTGCTGGAGCTGAGTCTTCGCCACTGGATGGCACACGAGCCCCGGCGGAGGAGCCTGGGTGGCCTTGGGGAGCTGAGCAGCCCGCTGTCGGCTGCGGGCTGCGGGTGCCGGAAGGTGCTGAGAGGTGCGGGAGGGTGCCAGGAGGTGTTGGCAGGTGCTGGGCTCCCAGCCCCTCAGGTCTGCTCCCTCGACGCCGCCCTCGGGACTGTCAGTGGCTGGGTCGGAGCGGGACTCTGACCTTGGCTGAACAGTATGTGCGGCACCTCCGGCTGGGTGTTCAGCCGCTCCGCAGGAGCACGCAATTTTCTTCCCGACCAGCACTACCTCCAGATAAGAGTGAGCTTACCACCCTGCTCCTCGCAGGTTAGAAATTCGGGGAGGTTTTTAAACCTGCTGGCCCTGACGAGCTCTTTATTTAATATTGTCATTTGTGCCAACGACTCTGATGGAAGGCAGAGGGTGCCAGCCTGGCCAAAACTCCCAATAAAAACTCTTCTCTCCCCCAAATCCCTGACCAGACACTTTTCTAACTGCCCCTGCCACCCTCTCAGCCCTGTTCTCACCAGCACAGAGGTACCTCTGCATCCCTTTCCTCATCGGGACATCTCCACCAGCATCCAGGCAGTGCAGGGTGGCCTTATGCTGTGGGATGCCCAGTGCTCCGGCACTAGGACGGCACAGTGCCAGACTGGCCAGGCTGTGGCTCCCCTGTGGAGTCACCCTGCCCCAGCTTCCCCCTGGTGCTGTCACCTCATCAGCTGTGCTGCAGGTCCCTGTGGCCTGGCTGTGCCCAGGAAGGTGAGCGGGCAGCCAGAAGAAGGGACAGGTTGTCTCTCTGATGCCCTTGGCCCCATTGTTCTCCCATGGCCACTGTGTCAACAGGAGCTGGAAGAGGAAACAGGGGCTTAGAAGATGCCAAGACCCCTGCTGCTCAAGGAAAGATAAGGAGGGAGGGGGCATTTACGGACTATCCAGGGGTGGCGGATGCAGGAGGTTCCCCTGTGGTGCAGGAGAGGGACAGCATTGTGTCCCCAGACAGCTTTCCATGTACCATGCTGAGTGTGGGCAGTGACTAGGGATGCATGGGATGCTCAGGAGTTGATTTAGGCCAGACGTTTAAAAAGATGGAAGTGATTTGCCTGTGAAGCTTTGGAGAGGGCTGGCACTGAGGGGAGGACTCCATCACCCACAGACCTTCCTCATGGCACAGAAATGGCTGAGCTCTGGCTGGGGTTCTTGTAATGTCCCTGTCTCCTCCAGTCCATTCCCAGGATGTTTGCCCCATCCCAGAGCCCTGAGGGGTGGCATGCAAATGGGCAATCCTGGCTGTGTCTGCCCATGGTCCCAGTATCCAGGGCACTGCACTTGCCTGGGAGGAAGGGATGAGTGCCACGGGACTGGTGGCACTGCTGCCTCCCTCGGGCACCCCTGCAATGCAGCAGTCTGCTGTGCACCTGCTCCAGGAGCAGGACGCTAACCTTCCCACCTCCACTCTGCCAACAAACCAGGAATGAACTTTGGACTTTGTCCTTGAAAGGGGTGACAAAGCCCAAAGAGCAGCAGCCATGGGTCTGGTCAGGGCTCACAGGTCTTGCTTGAAGCACATACGGGAGACACCCCACTGCCACAATCTCCTTCCAGGCTCCCAGTCCATGGGTTTGGTGGCCAACGGACCACCACTCTGCAGCGGCTGATGGGCAGCAGCCAAGGAGCTGCTGTGCCTGTGTCCTGGACCTCTCCAAGTGCAGCCACCTGCACGTCTTTGCAGACACCCGTTGTCTGTCTGGGAACCAGAGCCGAGCCTTGGCACTTCCAACCATGTGTGCTGGAGCTGGGCACTGGTGCCTCATACAGTCCTGTGGGTTTGCTGTAGTGTCTGCTCAGAGTCAGATTCACAACGTTGCCAAAAGCCCCCAACACCCCCACAGCCTTCCGGGTGCCCCAAATCCACACCCTCCTGGTCATCAAGTGCTTCCCAGGAACAGTACGGAGATCTCCAGGCCTGTTTTTCCAGGGAAATCACTGCGACACAATAGCATCTTCAGCTGGAGCCTGGCTTCGCTCCACTGACATGTGGCCAACACCTACAGCCCTTCCTCTCCCTCCCAGCAGTTTGTTTTGTTTCCTTCAACATTTATAGGTCAGCTGGAGTCAGGAGAGCTAATGAGCAGGAGCATGGCCCCAGGCACTTCCCAGGCTGTTATGGACTAGGGACAAGGTGGGATGGGGAATGCTCCAACAGCACACAGCTGATTTGGGAATCCCTGCATTTCGAGGGTGGTGCAGGTCCAGTTCAGAGACGATGGAATTGACTCGCGGTGAAAGTGGAAGGTGAAGGTCTTCATAGTGAAGGTCTATGAAAAGAAAATCAGGAACAGTCTAATATTTATCACATCAGGGAGACCAAACACTGTGTTATATTAAACAATAAAATAGAACTGTTCTTTTGTAACCTTTAAGCTATATTCAGATTTATGTTCTCACCATCAGACCAGATCAAAGGATTTCCAGGGGAATTTATTTGAGGAAGGTTTTTGGGACATACACCCATGATGCTGCTCTATTGGGGCACTCAGACTATGACACCAGTCACAACTCTTCCTTGTTGTCACTCAGCATTATTTCCAACACAGGAACCAACCTGCACATCTGTTCTCTGGTGTGGAAAAGTGCTGGATCCAGGCAAGGAGACTGTGACCTCTCCAGCATCTCTTCTAGACCACTGGGCGTGCCCAGTTCAGGAGGAGGTGAAATGTGAAAGCCACCTCGTGGTCCCTTGCTGCTGGTAGGTCCCACTCAGAGGACACAGGAATCAGGCTCAGGAGCCACAGTCATGCAGCAAGGGAGCACCAGTGTGAGCACCAGGCCTTCGCCTGCCACCTGTCTGCCCTGCAGCTGCAGCGCCTCCTGGCACTGCTGTGGCAGGAGCTCCTGGAGGCAGCGTGGGATCCAAAGAGCACACCGATGTCAGAGCCAGGATAAAGTCTGGCAGGACATGGAGAGGTGTGAAAGGTGAAGTGCTGTCACATGTGCCTGATCCACGTGACTGCCAGTGCAGGACATCATCCACACTGTCTGCCTGGTGCTCTGCACTGGCAACACAACGTTGGGCCAAGACGGGAATGTCTCCCACCATGCATGTCTCCTGAAGCAGGCACAGGAGCAGGGAGAATCATCCGTTCCTGTGGCTATTGGGTACCTGGGACATGCTGTGTGGTGTGTCCCAAGACAATCCCGGTCCTCTGGCATGACCACGCCAGTCCCTGGTGGGGTGTGGGGTCGAGTGGGTGCGTGTGAGATGCCCGCACACCCCAGCCACGGCATTGCCTTTCATGGGGCTTTGTCCACACCATCACTAATAATATCAAGGTGTTCTGCCAAGTTCCTTCCAGCAAACCTATGACTTCATTCAAAGTGACAGGGGACCTGATTTATTATACTAACGAGCCAGTGATAAATAAACATGACCTGAGAGAATCCCAATCCCACAATTCCATTCTTGTTCAGCTCCTTGGGGGAGATGAAAGGTTTCCTACAATTTCCCAGTGCTACTCAGAATATCCCCTACTTGATCTGCCAAAGCTTTCTCCTGCTGTCGAGCCTGGCATTTGATTGAATTGACAGAAGCGGCTTATTAATTGTACTAATGAGGGGCTCAGCAATATGGAGCGGTGGAGAGAGTCCAGTGTGGCTAATAAAACGCTCAAAGCTGAGTAGAGCATAAGGTCACCGTGTTGCCAGGCTACTGGCTAAGCTGCCTGGAAAACGAATATGTGAACCAGTAGGTGACTCTGGGAAAAATATTGCTCCAGAACTCACATAATTAATAAGACAGTGATGCTTTATTTTCTTAGGAAGAATATAGAGCAGGGAGTGTGCGAGCACACAGGCGTCGCAGCTGAGTGGCTGGGGTGGCTGGGGGCTGCGGGAGCTATGCTGGGGGTGGGATAACAGGGTCTCCTCCTCTCCCGGCCTTTTCCCAGCATGTTCCTTGTCTCAGACATGCAGGAGCCCAGAGCCAGGCTCCAGGAGAAGCCTGAGGAAGGTGTCCATGCTGTGACAGTTTGGTGTGGCCTGAAGGGAGATTTTGGATATCTGGTAACAATAAGGGAACTGCCCCGTGTTTGACCTGAGCTAGTTCCCCAAATACCACTGCAGGGAGAGATAAACAAGGCTAATTAAAACTAACGATAACTGTAAATTTGGCAAGGGGATGTTCTCGGGATCTCTGATCTCTTGAGACAGTAATTCCTGCTGTGAGTTTATCACACAGTCCCCAAGGGTTTATAGCAATAAACAGGAATATTTTTGCTCCACTAGGAAGGAAAAAGGAAAAGAAAAGGACAAATACTGATCTTAATCTCTTTATTTGCAACTAGTTTTGGAGCCCCCATTCAAGTTCTCCAAATTGCACCTCACCAGGGGAGCTTATTCTCATACCAGACTGTTATCTGAGCAAAGCCCTGGAGCACAAGCCTCTGCCTAAAGCAAACACTGGAAAAAGGTCATTAATCTTTCAGGCTCGTGTGGGACCTGCAGCTGTGGCACTGGGGACTCCCACATGCCCCCTGTGCTGTCTGTGGGGCTTCATGGGCTGCCAGCTCTGTGCTGGGAAGTGTCAGCCGGGTCCCTGCACATGGAGGGACCTCCAGGGGTCTGAAGTGTCCCCCCAGCACAGAGCTGCAGGCCACTGTGCCATGTACTGGGTGGGAACTGCTGTTTTTCCCACGCTGTTGGCAGGAACAGCCTTTCAATCTGCCATCAGCTGGGCTGGGATTGCCTTTGGGAGAGATGGGTTGATATGGCTGCCGTGGCCAGTGAGCGGCCACTGCTGAGCCACAGAAAAGACACTCAGACAACTCAACAGAAAGGTCGCTTACAAAATCCACCACACGGAAATGAGCCAAAATGACAGAAATGGCTTTGCCTGCAGATGGGATCATGGAGGATTTATCCATCTAAACAGAGAGGCCCATGGAGCCCTTCTAACTGCTGTGGGTGTCCCTGGCTGTGTGGAGCTGGATCCTGGCCCTGTTTCTGGCCATGGACTGGCTCCTGGGGAGGTGCTGGTTGCTGCCATGCTGTCCTGGGATAAGCCAGCAGTGGGGTGTTGGGGCAGACAAGAGCACAGAGTGCCCCAGACCCACATTCCTGTGGGGGCATGTGGCCTGGCAGTAGGGCTCAGACATGACCTGCAAGGTGGTGGGGTGGGAGCCGCAGTGGAGGGGCAGGAAGGGAGAAAAGGCAGCGTCTCTCCATGCAGTGCCTCAGCCCCGGGGCTGCCAAACAATGGCTGGAAAGGTGATGGGGAGATGGGAAGTGTGAGGGGAATGACAGGACACGCTCCAGTTGCCTGTGCCCTGCCCCTGCCAGATCCTGGCAGGCTCCCTCCTGCTGGCACTTCCCTCTGGCCACGGTCTCATTCCTGGCCCCATGGCTCCCTATCCCACAGCTTCCTGCCCCACAGCTCCCTCTCCCACTGCTCCCTGCCCAATGGCTCTCTGCTCTCCCAGGGAGCCGCCAGCCCTTCCCTCCCAAAGTCTTTGTTTCCCTTCTCTGGAAGCCGGTGGATCTGAGGCTCAGGTTTCCAAGATGGAAAAGCAATTTCTTCCCCTGCAAATTGCCCCTGTTTTGTTTTGTTTCCTGACTTTTCTCAGCCTTGGAAGCCAGGGCTGCTGCCACTGGGGCAGCTCACAGGTGCTGTGGTGCCTCTCCCTGGCACCCAGGGCCACCCCAGTGAGTATGAGCCCCCTGTGAGCTCTGCCCAAATCTTCACATGGATGGGTGCAGGAGCCAGGTGCCTTTCCCAGGGAGCTGCCTGCACCCCTGGGCCCAGCAAGTGCAAGCTGGCCAAGCACAAAGCTGCAGCTCAGAACAGCCCCCCATGCCAGAGGGCGGGTGGACAGCATGTCAGCAGAGAGCAGGGCCAGAGTTAGGGTTCCTGAGCTCTGGTATCCAGATGGGACACAGCCTCAGCCTCAGCATGGCCTCAGCCTTGGCTCAGGTGGGATTCTGGGTTTTTTCAGGCAAAAATGGGTGATATGAATCCCCTGCTCACCCCAGGGATCCATGTCTGGGGTCACAGCCTCTGAAACCTTGCCGAAACCTGTGCAGTATTAGGGATGTACAGAGGTACAGACTCTGCTCCAAACAGGATGGTCCATGGATTCCACCCCGTAAGTGGGAGTTTTGTCTGAATTTCCCCACGAGGGAAATGAAACTAAAGATTTCTTGGTGTGAAGGCTCTGCCAGCACTGATGCAACCCACTGTCCTGCTGCTTAGGGTCTCTTGGGCAGGGCGGATCACTCCACAGTATCCTGTCCTCGACCCTGCTTGCCCTGCACTGAGGATACGGAAGGCCCCCCTGCCAAGTTCCTCTGCCTGGCTCCTCTCGCCAGCTTGAAATTCACTTGGGAAAAAAATATTTAGACTAACAAATAACAACCCTGGCGGCTGGCCAGTGATTCAAAGGCTCCAAAAACGAAGCCGAAATTTGCAGCTGGCCACACTCCCTGCCTGACTTGGCAACAGCGCTGGTGTCTGAACACCTGCCAGGGCCAGGAGCGACCGTGGCGCCCGCAGCGGAGCGCGCCGAGCCGGCCGCGGGGCATCGTGCGTGCCCTGGCACCACTGCCGGGCCGCCGAGTGTGGCTGTACCTGTGCCCCGGGCTTTATTCTCACAGAAAGGGATCTTCTGGCTCCCGGGAGCAGCTCTGCCAGGACAAGGAAAATGCCCTGGAAAAAAAATGTTTGCAAACAACACTGCTGCTGTGGGAGGCAGGGTGCACGCCGGAGCTCTCTGGTCAACACCGCAGTGTGCTCAGCATTCCCGCATCCTGTGGACCCGCGGCCAGCCAGACTGGCCCTTCGCCCCACCCTGGGCAGGCTGGTATCACTGCCTGAGACAGCTGAGCAGCAGCTTAGCCGGGACGGGTGCTGCCGGGGCAGCGAGGGAGCCGGGGCTGGCTGGGCAGGGGAGTCAGCGCAGTGCTGGGGAGTGAACAGGCGGCTGAGAAAACGCAACAGAGCCTGGCAGAGGGTCGGGGCTCCTGCAGAGAAACACAAACTTTGATAATCTTAAATGACACGAAGGCAGAGAGGTGCAGGGGAGTGGAGGAGCGGAGCAGGAGGCTGTTGGAGGGGCAAGGCACTGGACTGCAGCCCCTTGGCCTCTGCATGCCCAGGAAGGGGTGTCATGTGGAAAGGTAATTGGATCCCGGGATTTACTCAATGATACTGTGGATTATTTCATAGCCATCATATCACAGTGTAATCTCGTTATGGCATTACACAGCCACGTGCACGTGCAGCCCTATTGTGCCCATGGTTGGTGACACATGAAGACTTGCCCGGGATGTAGCTTTGCTGAGGCTTGGTCTGAGACCAGACAGCAGAGAAGGGGGTCAGTTAGTCAAGGGGGGCTGGTGACAGCTGGGACCTGGGATTTTCCAAGGCACACAAGAGGCTAGGACAGGGTGCCGTGGCTTTGTGGCAGAGGGCTGAGCCCCTGGGTACAGGAGGAACACTGGTAGGTGGCAGCGTGGCCATTCCTGCCATGGTGGTACTGGGGCGTGGGTTCTTGCCCCTGGCACGGGCTCCTGGGGCAGAGGCAAGAGGCAGCCATGCAGCTTGGAATGCAGCAGAGGTGCTGGGCTGGTTCTGACAGAGCTCAGACACGTAGGGAGAAATTCTCCATCCTGGGAGACCTGAGCCCCAGGCATCCCAGGAGAGCAGGGTCAGGGCATCCCACGAAGCACAGGGTGCTGGGATGCTGCAGGAGACCTGGGAGTGGGGTCTGCAGCTGCCACTAGCCCTTCGACAAATACCTCCTGTGAGCCCAGACCACGTGCCTGCCCTCCCGCGCCCTGCACCACATTTGGCTGCTTTTCCGAAGCATAACAGAGGAAAATCCCATCTCGGAGACAGTGAAAACACAGCTCACCCCCGCGAGATGTGTAAGAATAGCAGATGAGCCAGGGCAGGCAAACAGCCTTGACCGCAGCTTCCTGCCACAGGCCCAACAAGATGGAGCTGAAGGAGTCCCCGTGTCTCTGTACTGGGAAATCTGGAGCCAAATGGGGACTCGGGGGGACTCACGGTGCTGCCCGGAGAGGAGGGCGGCCAGTGCAGGGGTCTAAGACCTTGGCTCACCTGGGCTGGTGCCTGAATCCCTGAAGAGAGAGGGTGGAAGGAAACTCTGTCATCCTCCTCCCTCGTCCCTCAAGCTCAAGACAGGGAAGTGAAAATCACAGGGCAGCATCAAGAGCTGCCACCACCCAAGCCATGACCCTCGGCACTGTGTGATTAATCATGTTTGGTGCTTGTGCCCTAATGAACTTCCACCCAGAAAGTAAGTATTTGTACCCGGCAGCAACAGGCTTAATCAAAAACAAGCTTTTTGAGTGGTTTTTGTTTGCGCCCAGCTGAAACACGGAAATCTGAAACACTGCAGATCAGCCAACTCTCCCACAGCAGCTTTCCAGCAGGTTAACTTTGAACTGGGATGATAACAAATTATCTGCTAAACACACATGTGGAGGGAGCTCAGTTCCAGTGTGTCTGACTTGTCTTTAGCTGCTCCTGCTCTAAAATTCTAATTTTCTTTGATGTTTTGTATCACTCAATTTTGTTCCTTTAAGCCTGTAAACCAGGGAAAGGGTAGCAGTGCCTTTATCCTAAGATGAAGCATGACCTCCTGCTTTAAAACAAGAGCTGGCATTATTTATCCCCAAGCTGGGCTTGGGGAATAACAGAAATGTTTGTTGTCCCACAAAAGACTGGCTTATCAGCTATTATTAGAGAGGGAATGGCAATTTGGAATGAGCAGCTTACTAGGCACATTTAACCCTGTCCTCTGAATATGGAAGATCAGGGATTTGTTACTGGGGTTGTTGCAACTATTTTCTGCTGAGGGTTTTTGGAGCCAGCACAGTGCACCCACCCTGTGCCCATGTAGCTGTCGAGCTGTGGGTGGTTGTGCCGCCACAATGGGTCAAAAGTCGGTTCATGGGGCACCTGCCCAGTTGAGGAAGAAGTTCTGGCTTGCACAAAAGACTCATTAAATTGCTTTATGTAACTCCTCCTGCCTGTAGAGCTCAGTCACCAGAGTCTGTGTAAACCCAACACAAAACAGCACATGGAGAAGGCAGGACCGGACTTGCTGACGAGAGCTGGTTTTGATGGACACTTCACAGTGTCCAAACCTTATCTCCAGTAACATTAGCTTGGGAGGCAGGACTTGGGGTCTGTAAATATATTTTCTTCCCCAAAACAACCTTCTTTCTGCTCACCACTATGGACACACTATTAGAGAGAGAAGAGTGGGACCTGATCTAGTGTGTGGCATCTCTGCCCATCATGGGGAGGTGGAATGAAAAGACCTGTAAGGTCCCTTCCAATGTGAATGCTTATATGATTCTATGATTCTGTGATGACCTGCAGGATGGGCAGAGGGGGCAGAATGGACAGAGCAAGTAGGGTGGGTAGAGTGGGGAGACCATCCTAGTGGGATGGGGCGGGAGGAGGGTGCTGACAAGTGGTGGATGGGGCAGTGAAGCAGCAGCTTCCCAAGGACAAGCCACCTGCATCCTGACCCGAGCTTCACTGCTGGCAGGGCATGAAATCCTGGCCTCTGTGGTAGCAAAAGGCAAAGTCCCCAAAGCCTGTTCTGGGGCCAGGGCTGCCTCCAGCTGTCAGTATACTTTGGTGGTGCTGGACTTAGGCCTGTGTTTGTGCAGGGAGGGCACCTGACACACTTCAGAAAGAGCCATCTCCAAGTGAGCCAGCCACAGGTACTACTCCTTGCTCCCTTCTGCCCAGGGTCAGGAATGATGCTGGGCTGGGCCCTGGGAGGGAGCAGAGCCTGCAGGGTGTCCTCCCTGTCCAGAACTGGGGCCCGCTCCCTGTCAGCAGCAAGCCTGTGTTGGGGCATGCAGCAGCAGTGAGCTCCTCTCTGGGATCTTTCCTCCAAACAAGCACGGTCAAACAAAGCCAGGGGGACAGAGGCTTTCCTGACATTGTTGGTCCAAGCTCTTTGGGAACAGAACAAGAGAGGTTTTGGAACAAGCAGCATGAATATGTATTCACACATGCACACATTAGGTTGTCTGCTCAAAGTGTGGGATGGGAGCACACTGTGGCCGTCCTGCCACTGGACCCTGCCAAGCAAGGGGAAGATGGAAACAGTGACACACTCAGCCACGAAGAAACTGCCAGTGTTGGCTTTCCTGTCTCCCCTGCTCACCTCCATGCAGCCTGATGGCCTGGAGGCTGGGCATTTGAAGAGACAGGTGGCTGCACTGGCAGGGGCGTTGCTGGCAGTGTGGTGCAGGTACCACCTTTCTCTCTCTTTTCATTACTGGTGGCCTCTGGGGGACTATTTTGGGGGAATGTTCAGGTATTGAGCCAGCCCAGAGAGGGAGAGTGGGGCTGAATGGTCTCATGCTGCTGCCATCCATGAGGGCAAGAGAGTTCGGGGCACCTGGGTAGAGATGCCAGGGGACAGTCACACAGACTAATGTCCCCTCTGTCCCCACCTTGGCCCCACGAGTGGGGTCATGTTCACTGCACAGATACAAATGTGACTCCAGAGGTGGTCCTCCTGAGAAACCCAGTCTGAACCACCAGGAGCTCACCTGAGGGCTCTGCATTCCCCCTACTGGTGCAGAAGAATGGGAGCATGCTCTCTGCTTTCCTCATTGCAGCTTCTGCCTTTTTTTTCCTGACAGTCTTCCAGATATGGAGCAGCCCAGGCTCTGCAGCATGGGGATCTGCACTGGTGCTGGCCTGGCAGAGGGAGAGGGCTCATTGCCTTCCCCGAGGCTGGAGAGGTGCTCAGCCCCAAGGAGCTGCACACATGGCCCCAGGGTGACTCTCATGGCCCACTCCACCAGTGCCTTCCTTCCTTCCTAAGTGCTTGTCATCTTTGCCACCCCAGTGCAGCTGCACAGACAGGCAGGGCTTCCAGGTGGAATGGCAGAAGCAGGTTCCATGCTGTCCATCAGTTGTGTGTTCAAGCCAGGAAATCACAGCCATCTGGTACTTGCCAAGCTCCAGTTTAAAAATACCTAAGGAAAATAATCCTCCAGACTCATCAAGGCTGAAGCAATTCTGGGCGGGTTCCTGGACAAATACTGCGGTTTGTGTTTTTGTCTGTTCTCAGCAGGCACTTGTCTCAGCACTCACTGCCTCCCCAGGGACTCATGGGGTTGGGGCATCCCAATGGCCATCCCAGCCACATCATGACTTGGGAGGGGAGTGTCAGGCCAGATGTCCACAGCATGCTGTGGGGCAAGAGTGCGCGGCCCTGCTTAGCAGTAGGAGTGGCCTGATAGCAACTGAGACCATAGTGTGTTTAGGAGTGAGGTGTCTCATGCCCAGGCCTGTGGCACTCGCCCTGGCCTGTGCTTATCCTCTGTTTCAGCCTTCTCCTTCTCCATAACCAGTGCCGTCCTGCTCTGTGGATCTCTGGATTCCACACATTCATGTCCCCAAGCACTAAGTGGGTTTTTCCAGTGATTGCCCCCAAGCTGGGAGCACTGAGGCTGGCAGTCACCAGAAGCAGCAGGAATAGATGCCCTGGTGCTGTGGGAAACCCTATGTGACTGGGTGGTAGGACCAGCATGGCCAGGGACTGAGAGGCATCTTCACAAGTGTCAGGGTCAGCTGGTCGATCCTCTTGGCTCTCAGGCTGCCTGAAGTCCTTTCCCTTCCTCTTCAGACCTGTGAGAGTGCCCCAAGCTCCCCTGAGATGATGCAGGACCAAAAATGTCAAGTACTACAGAGAGAAGCCTGGCTTTGTGCAAAATCCCAAGAAAACAACTGCTATAGATGCTGCAAAGGAGGACCAGAACTGGAGCACAGCCTGGAGCTCCAGCTCATCCCCATGGTGATACTACCCTGAGCTCACTGAAGGTAGCACCCTCCCAGAAGCAGCCCAGTCAACAAACCCATCAGCAGTGGAAACTGATCCTAAAGATGCATTGTGTGGAGAGGGAGAGGTGCTGAAGCCTGTTTGGAGATCAAGAGACATGGCTAGGAATGCCACCAACCTCTTGACGGCCAGGGATCACACAAGGCAGGTTGAAACCAGGCGGAAACAGGCTCTCTGGGCAGGGATACAAGGGAGAATGAAATGCAGGTAAGGTAGTGTTCTTGACATATGAAGTTATTTGGTGCAGGACATGGTTAAATTATTTGCAGAGCCCCCACCTTTTCCTCCCCACCCCAAGAACAGGAATAGAGTCATTAAAACAGCATGTTCTGGAACAGGGGCGATCCCGTGGGAGAGCTGGACACAGTGAGAAGTACACCCACCACCGTGGCCTGACCCGGTCCCCTTGCTTCTTGCCTCGGGGGTCCCCAGCTCTGCCAGAAAGCTTTTGGATAAAGATGATCCCAGCATCTGGTGTATGTAGCAGAACAGGATCTTGTGCTGGTCAGACTGGTTTGGGTGACCCTAGCTTGAAGAAAACAACAGTGTGGCTGGGATGCAGTTGGGTGTTTGTGCAGCAGCATCACCTCTGTGTCTCCTTCAGCACGTGGTGATGCTCCATTCCAGTGGGCTGTCACTCCCTGGGGCGAGATTCACCCATCAAGCCCCTTGTGCCAGAGGAAACACCAGCCCCTTCCCTGGCCTGCATGGAGGCACTGGCAGCACTGGTTATAGACCCTAAAGGATGAGTTAGTTACCTGCTTGAGTGGAGGACTGGTGCTGCCAAGATGTGCTTGTCAAGCAGCCAGCACTTGGGAAACGAGGAAGAAGAACGTGGAAAGAACAAGACACTGCACTGGGAACATATGGGATAGCAATCTGCTGGGAAGGACAGCAGCCCACACACTCCTTGGAGAGAGAGAGAGAGACCCTCAGGAGTGAGTCCTCACAGAGCATTGAATTAGTATTGGAAAGGACATTGAGCAGCCTCACTTTCCTCTAGGTCCAGGAATGGAGAGGCAGGAGGAACAGAGATACTATTTCTTGCACCAAGTAAGTTCCTTGGCAAAAGGTGACATGCTTGTGCAGGCTGCAGCATGAGGGCCCCATGAAACAGAACCAGGGAGTTCTTAGGCCAGAGGATGAGGAAGAGGCACAGTGCAAGGGAAAATGGAGGACTACAGCAATGGCGACATCTCAACTTTTGCCATGTGGTCTCCACGTGGTCAAGGATCCCTTATTTCTAGGCAAGCTCTCCAGGGAGAGGATGCTTATCCTGGCAGCAAAGAGCAGGAGTGGCAGCTGCTGGGATGCAGCTGGAGCCAGCACAGCCTTCTCTTTCTTAGGCAGGATGCAGCAAAGCCAGGTCAAAGCAAATGCAGCAGGCAAAGCTCTCTGCAGGACACAGTTACCCTCTTCCCATCTGGAACAGCAGGACCAGCTGACTTGCTGGCACTTGCCTCCGACTGCCACCACCCCACACCATCCTCCTCACTCCCTTTCCCCTGGAGCTCACAGGGAGGTGGCAGTCCCTTTTGGTCAGGGCTCTTGAGAAAGAATATGGGAGATTATCCTCTTTCTGCTGGCCTCACATCATCTCATGACCCAAATCACTGTCTCACCCCTCACTGGTCACACTGTGCCCCAACAGCCAATTTTGACAAGGAATTATCTCCACTGCCACTAGGTAACAAGTATTGTGGGCTCTTCACGCTGACAAATGCAGGTCTCTCTGACATGGCCACAAGTGTCAGGATCCAAAGGGGATCTTTGGGGAGACACAACCTTGTTAAGTGCTGGTCTGCATCCCTGGGGGACGTGTGTGTGAGCCTGACACAGGCGGCAACAGAGCAGCAATGGGAGCCCAGACAGGTAAAACATGTTGACCTAAATGAACATAAAAATGAACACAACCACAGAGGTCTTCCATGGCATTAGTGGCTATTTTGAACATCTTAGCATGCCCTTTCTTTCTAAGGTAGATTATTTTCTAAACAATGAGAGATGCCATTACAGCAATACACCCCTGAACAATGTCATGCCTGTATCATCCATGAAGGAGAACTTGCACATTCCACAAGGACAGTGATCTGATGCCTTCTCTTCCCCATTCATTGTCACGGGGTAAACTCAAAAGCCTGGAAGCTTAGCGGAAGTGAAATGTGAATCCAAAAGTTCAGAAAACCCTTTTCCAGAGCCTCGTCAGGAAACTAGGATGGATATCTCAATAGAACAGACTTTCCCAAGAGATTTCTAGTAATTCCTGGATTTGGACTCATGTTGTTACTTCTCTTATCAAGCAGGACATGCGTATTCATGACAGATGAGGACTAGACTTTTACGTCTGCTAGAGACATTAATTCTAAGAGAAATCAGAGCTAATGATTATGTTTTGAGATTACTAGAGGTCCTTGGTGTTTACAGTGGAACACAGAAAACCTGAATTTGTATTGCTCTGCTGAGGTCTCTCTCACATTCTGGAAATGAAATGGTTTAGCTGTCCCGGATGTTGAACTTGATTAGTGTCCACAACAAATGCAGTCAGAAGCAGGACTGCAAGGCTGCTTAGCGTTGCTTTTCAAGGACAGCTTTGTTGCCCAATATCCTGAAACAATATCCTGTTTTCCTCACAAGAAAAAAATTCCTAATGGGATTAATATTAAATCCGTCTTTTAAAGAAGACAAAAAATGCAGCAGCACAGAGCAGGAAGGACTCCTTCCCATTTTCAGTAAGATGGAGAAGCAGCAGGAGCAGCAGGAACAGGAACAGCAAAGATGTTCTGCAGCTTCTCACCTGCCCTTCCAGCCCATCGCTGCTCTGGCAGCTCCCTGGTCACTTGAGCTCTGCCATCCCTGGCCTCCTGTTTTGCGCATTGCTCTAAAACCCACACACTGGGGCATCACACATCAGTGCCAGATGAAGGACATGCTCTCTGGCTTCATCCATCCCAGCAGCACTGGGTCTTCTCAAAGAAAACTGGGAGACCATGTCCCAGCTGGGATCCCCCACAGCACTTCCCACTGCTTGTCCCCAGCGGAGTGGAGCACTTGAGCCTAGGTAGGATCTTAAAGAACAGCAGAGCCAAGTGGCTCTGTATGATCCAAAATCGCCCCTTTGAATTGTTATTTACCTTGTTGTCTAAGCAAAACAGAGCACAGGCCTCTCCCTGCTCAGTCACACAGGAACAGATGGATCAAGGGATCCTCCCACCCACTCACTCTTTGGGTTACGGTGTCTCACCTCAGAAGTGGGCGAAAGAGTTGGTTGTAGTCCCCGGACTTTTATTGAGTGCACCTGGTCCATTCAGTGCCTCAACACGCTCAGAGCACACCCGTGACCATGCTTGCTGTGATGGAGGAGCAGTGGTTCCTTTGATATGGAAGCGCTCGCACTTCCCCACAGCTGCTCCATCCCCATCTATGGAGTATCACTGTTTATCCCCTTCTTTCCCTTCCTTGGCTCACAGTTGAACTACACCACTCTTCTTTTGTCGGTAAAACAAATTAGAGCATTAGACATGTGACCCAGAAGTCAGGTAGCGTCATTAGGCTTTGGGAGACAGCAGCGTAACAGTCCCTTTTGTGCAGGACTTGGGACACTTGGGGAGTGAAGAACACGGGATGCAGAGCTGCCATAGGCTGGTTTTCATCCAGAGGTGAGGAGCTCTGCTTGGGATAGGAGCATGCTACCAGCAAGGTAGCGCACACTGAGGTGTTGGGTACGCAGAGCCTGGGACTGTTTTATCCTGCAGAACCAAATTGTGAGTGGAATGGTGAAGGCATCCAGCTTCTTCACATCCCTGGGCACAAAGGCCCAGCTTAAATAACTGTGATCCATCACAAATGTCCCCCCCGGCAGTCCTTACCTTCACGGGAGCACAGCTGCTAGCGCAGGCTGGCAACGCTCAGAAATGTTGTGGTGAACACAAAAGCACAGTCGTCAGGCAATGGATTTTAATTTTAATGGATTTTTAAGTGCTGATGGGTCTTAATACAGGCACTGTGCAGCATTTTGCACCTGAAGGCGTCCAGGACCCCCGGGGGCAGGGCCAGGTACGCCAGGAATGCGGCCAGGACTCCCAGGAGTGGGGTCAGGACCCCCCGGGAGCAGGGCCAGGAACCCCAAGAGTGGGGTCAAGACTCTCGGGAGCGTGTGCAGGACCCCCGGGAGGGATGAGGGCCCGGCAGTGAGTGGCAAGGGGACCTCCTGTTCCTGCCCAGCGAGTGGAACTCCTGCGCCGAGTCACTCCGCGGGACAAGTTCAGGGAAGTCCCGCGCTGCCGCTGCGCCGGGCAGTGTCATCTGGCCCGGCCTCCAGGCGCACCCGGCCCCGAACCCCGTCCCGCCGCCGGCTCCAGGGGCCCACAGAGGCCCACAGGGGCCCACAGGGGCCCAAAGGGGCCGGGACGGTACGTGCCGGGGCGCACGGCCGAGCCCGCCAGCCGCGGGGCTCGTAGGGGCGGGCAGGGGTCGGGGGGGCCGGCGAGGCGCACGTGGCGCGTGGGGGGCGGTGCTCAGCCGGGCACGCCCCCACTCCCGCCCCCCCTCGCCCCTCCGCCCTTATAGCGGCGGGGGCGGGGGCGGCTGCAGTCGGCGGTAGCGGCGGTCCCAGCAGGTAGGGCCCTGGCGGCCCACGTGGCGCGACGGGACGGGCGGGCGAGGGGGGCCCTCGGGGTCAGGCCGCCGGCTCTGGGGGCCCCGTGTACTCCGGCGGCTCCGCGCTACCCGGGGCCGCTGCTCCCGGCCCGGCTTGGGGGTCCTGGAGCCGGTGATGGTCCTGGGCCGTTGCCGGGGCTGCGGGTCGCCCCGGTGGCTGGCTGCGTAGCCGGTGCGTTCGGTGGCCGGTCGGTTCCATACCGGCATTTCTGGCTGGGTTGGAACCGCCGCTTCGGTCTCCCCACGACCCCGAACTGAGGGGGGAGCCATGTTTTCTTCCCGCTCTGCTATGGCCGCATGGTGAGGATCCCACAGTAGCCTGCCCCGACCGCCTTCGTCCCTACTCCCACCGGCAGTAGCGCCTTGGGGTCGGGGTTTCCCCGGCTTCTTTCTCCTGGGGAACGGTGAGGATGGATGATGGTGACCTCGTGGAGCCCGGGTAGCCCAGCTGCCCCGGAGTGGGGGTTCCCTGTCCCAGGGGGCTCCTCGTTCCCTCGGCCCGGCCGCTCCCCCAGTGTATTTGTGGGCCGCCTCGGGCGATCTCAGCACCGTTTGAGGGTGCTCGATAAACGCTGGGGTGCACGGAAGAGGTGATTACTGTGTATGTTTGGCTCTTGATAAAGGCGAGGAGGGCCTAGGAGCTGTGTGGGAACCGTGTCCCGCGAGTGGGTCTGCGGTATTGGGGTGCACGGGGGTACCCCCCGTCCCCATGGGGAGTACTCTTGCAGCCCGCAGCACCTGGGTGAGCGCTATATCGTGATGCCGCTCATACCGGCCTTCAGGTGATTCCTCTTGGTAGGTGCTCAGAGCTGGACCTTAGGCACTCGAGGATGCTCGGGTGGGTGAGTGACCCAAGTCCTTCAGCACCGTGATCCCCTGTTGGCCTTGCGGGATGGACTGTGGAACCGTGCTCTGGCACCAGGAAAGGCGCCTTTAATGCTTGTTTCTGCCTTGCTCAGAGAGGAGGTGGCAGTAAGGTCTTGATGGCGCCCTACGCGTTTCGGGCGCGCACCCAGCCTCCAGTGTGTGAATCACTCAGCCGGCGAGGTGTTGCGGTGACCGGCAGCAGAAAGCTGCGACTGCTGGAGTACACTGGTGGCTGGTGGTAACTCACACTCGCTGGGCAGCAAGGGGCTGTCAGAACGCTCCCAGAGCAAGCACCTACCTGCTCTGGTCCTGGGGTCTGTTCTGGTTGAAGCCTGGTGGCCTTTGGCAGGTGTTTGCTGGCCCCAGGGTGAGATGCTCGGGGAGCTCGGTGGGGCTGGGCTCCAGACATGCTGCTGGGTGTTGCAGGTCAGGCAGGAGTTCTGCAGCTGAAGGGTGCACAAATGTATCATGAAGGAATGAACAACACTTGAGGGTTTGAAAGCTGATCCAGGCAAAGGGGATGGATGGAGTGTGAACAGGAGGATCAGAATGAAATTGTGAATTGTATTTGCGGCAGAAGAGGTGGGATTTGTGTCCTGGAACAGTAAATGGCCTGAGTGCTCACACATTGCCCTTTATGGATGGACCTTTTGCACCACGGTTCCTCATGTTTTCCAGCTTTAAGTTTCTTCTGAGGAAAAAGGTGGGTTTTCTTAGTTGCATCACAAGAAAACAGGTATAATGATTCTGGTTTTGTGCCTTTCTGTGAGTCTTAAGTCTTTGTGGTGCACAGGCATCCCATTTTCATGCTAAGTGAGGTTATTAAGTGCTGTTGGATTCTCCGGCATGTCTTTGCACTGAAGTTTCCTTGGCTGTGTCTGGAAGGAAAGGAGCAGTGCTGAGAGACGGGCAGGAAACATGTTGCTGGCGTGTGCTGGGTGTAAAAAAACTCCCCAAGCCCCTGATGGTGCCTTTGTTGGGAAGGAACTTTTTTGGTCTTAGATGAATGGCTGGAGTGATAGACCTCCTAATTACAGACAAATTCTGCTAGTGTATGGCAAATCTCTCTGCCCCAAAGTCGTGGGGGTGCCTGTGGCTGTCCTGGCCCCTTGGAAGGTGTGAAACATGGTTCCCTTCCATGAGGTGTTACCTGGAAAAAGTGTGAACGGTCGCATGTGCTTGCTCTTGACTCCTTTTTGGCACAGTTGGCCTGATTTATCTGGCAGCTAAGGTGGAAAATACCCAGTGACTTTCATGCTGTCCTTTTGTATCTCCTTTATGAGGAGTTGAAAAGCTGCACGTAGGCTTGGGAGGTGCATCTCATTAAGCCCTGTAGTGCAAATCTATTGTTGCGCTTTTATGGCTTTTCCTATTTCCTCCTCTGGAATCAGCCTGTAACAGACTCTTAAGAAAGTGGGAGCCTCTCACCAGTGGTATCGGTATGACTCACTTTCAAATGTGCCCTTAGAGCCTCTGCAGAGCAGTTGTTCTGTAGCCAAGGAAAATCCATGTGGGGCTGTAGTTAATTACAGAAACCACAATCACTGGAGTGCTACTGGGCCCTCGGTGTGACCGCCTCTCCTGCCTCCATCCCAGTGCTGCCTTGGTCCTGGTTGGAGGGCTGGGTCCTCGATGTGAGTGTCCCACCTCCATCCCTGCGCTCCTGGGTCCTTGGTGTGACCTCCTCTCCCACCTCCACCCTTGTGCTTTTGTGTCCTTGGTGTGCATGTCCCACCTCTATCCTGGTGCTTCCTCATCTGTGGTGTGAGGGCTTGAAGGTAGCAATAATGTGGCAGTGGCTGGGATCAAAATTCAGACTCCTGCTCTTAGGAAAGGGACAGCCAGTTCTGTTTGATGGTGATGACTGTGACTTTTTGGGATTTTGCAGCCCCTTGCTTTGCCAAGACATGCGGAGCTGTCTCTGGCTGGTGTTGCAGGTGTCTAATGAAAGAATGCCGATTCTATTCCATACCACATTTTTCTCATTCTGAGGATTTCCGGGCGGGCACAGGGTGTCCTGGGAGCGTTCCTGAGCACCGCTGGTGCGGGGAGGATCAGCTCTGTGTCCTGGCAGCATATGACTTGTGCTCAGGGTGGAACTGGGAAATGCTCTACAGGGGCTTGAGCACCCTCTGTCCCCTCCTGAGACTGAGGGGCTTGGCTGGGAGCTGGTGCTGCCAGGGAATCCCTTTCCATGGGGGTGGGGGGACAGTTAGAGAGGGGACTCTGGGTGCTGTGCTGGGGGCTGAAGCTGATGTGAGCCCAGTCTATGTGCAAGAGCTGCTTGATTCACGTAATGTTCTTGTAACTGGCCTGCAAACCCCTCTGGCTGCAGGGTTTTGGGTCAGAGGGCTCTAGAAGAGCCATGACCACAGACAGGCTCTGGTGTAGAAATAAGCCAGGCTTTCTCCCTTGGGCTTGTTGGTAGCTTGCTTAAGCTTGATTTCATGCTTTCTCATATCAGTAAGATGCTCGTTCCTTACTGAGCACTGCTGATGCTAACAATCAGGCACAGCAGCCCCAGATGGGAGCTTCTCTGGTGGATGCAAATAGCTGCTCATCTCTCTGGTTGGTTGGCTTCCACCAAAGCTGCCAGCAAACTATCCCAACATCTCACTTTGCAGGGCAGCTTGCAGCCTTTTGTGCCCTGTGCTGTGCTGGGAGTGTTTTGGGGGCTGAGGGGCTGTGTCCACCAGCGAGACCAATTGTGAATGTCCAGGGAAAGTCTGTGGCCCTGCCTGGTGGGGTGAGCAGGATGATCTGTGCCTCTGCAGGTTGAGGCTCGTGCTGCCAGTGGGGGAGCTGGAGGAGGGCAGCTGCCAAGGCCGTGTCCCGTGGCGTCTGTCTGTCTGCGTGCTGGTGTTGGCTCACCGGGCCGGCAGACCAGGGCATGTCTGGGGGTGTGTTGGCCATCCCTGGTGGGAAGAGGCACTGAGTGGGCTGGGCTGCTTCTGGCCAAAACCTTGAGCTTGCCTGTGCGGGCTGCTGGCCTTGAGTGAGCCCTGCATGTGCTGCTGACCTTGGCTCACCCCAGCAGCAAAGGCTGGGGCTGAGCAGGGCCTCAATTGACTATTGTCCTGGTGCAGAGCCCTTGAAAGTGCTGGGGAGTCACGTAGGCCATGTGCTGCCAGGTTAAACCGCTGCTCTGGGTGCCCGATGGAATTACAGCTCTGTGCATAATGCTCTAAACCCACTTAAAACTGGTTAAAGTGGTGTCTCAACTCCTGACAATCTCTATTTCCTCTTACTTCAGGCCAGAAAAAGGCCAAATTTGAAGCTATAGAGTGTTACGGGCTGTGAACAGCTGGTGATTGCCAGCACCTTCATTTCCCCAGCATGAGATCTGTTTCAGGGATCAGAAGGGATGTTGGGGGCCTGCCAGCTCACCATGTTGGGCAAATGTCCCATGGATGTTTATGGCCCTGTGCTGAGCACTGGAAGAGCCTCTTGTGGTGAGCTGGGCTTGGGAGGTTGTGCTGGGAGGGGTGGATGTGGCTAATCCTTGCTGGTTCTTTGGGCTGGGGCTGATGGGAACGGGCTCCTGGGGAGCAGCATCCCCCTTTCTGCTGCAGGCTTGAGGGAGGAGCCCCCTCAGGGAGTGCAATCTGTGCTGCTAGCAAGGGGCAGCTTTGTGCCCATCCTGCCTGGCCTAGGTGTTTCAGCGTTGGCATTCACAGGCCAAAGACTGGGTCCAGCTGATGAAGGCATGAGAGGCCTAAATGGCCTTTGGATAGCTGGGATATCCCTGGACATCTTTTTGCTGTGGAGATCCTGCTCTGGACATTGCTATGTCCATCTCAGAACCTGGGGAAGCACAGGAGGAGCAGAAAGCAGGAAGCAAAGACAGCAGGGCTGGGATGAGCCACTGTGGACCTCACACCTGCGAAGATGCCAGATGAACCTCTGCTGGCAGCAGCACAAGCCTGTGTGGACAGGCTGATGATGGGTTGTGGGAGAAAGATATGGGGCTCTCTGCCTGTCCTGCTCCATGGGAGCAAGAGTTGAGGCTCCTTGCCTGCCCTGCTCCAGCCCCCAGGCACTCTGAGATCCCTGCTCCATGGGAAAGGCTTTGTGAGCTCAAAGGGCAGCAGATGCTGCTGAGTATATGCCCAGAGTAGAGAAACCTTGAGCTGGAGGGATGTGTGAGTAGAGGCAGGGGTGTGTTGTGCCTGGGCAGGGCCTCTGGGTGGGGGGATGTCCCTCTTCCTTCGACCCCAAAAAGGAGCGGTGTGAGCCACTTCTATGAAGTCTTTGCCCCAGAAATACTTTGGGGCATTTGCAGCGCTTTATAAATGTGAGCCTCTGTCTTTCTGTGCTGGAGTCCTGCCAGTCTGAGCTTTGAAAAGCGCAGCAATTTACTGCATTATGTAACTAAAAGTCTTGAAATCACAGTGTTCCAGGCCCGTTTGGAGAAAGGATAACTGCTTGTGAGTGGGACCTGGGAGATGGAAGAGCTTTAGTCTCTTGTGGGATCTGTTTCGAGGTGATACCATCCTCATTGCCTCGATTCCTGCTCTCATTATTGCGGTGCAGAGGAGGGTGGCTGTAGGCTACCCATTTCTGCAGATTAGTCAGGACTTTTATAGGGAGCAGATGTGATACTCACAGTCATTACTTGGTTTCATCAGCCTTAATTACTGCAAATATGGTTATTTTATTTCCTGATAGGGCAAACTGTAGCTGGCTGCCTGGCAGCTGTGAATTTGATTTCTAATCATGTCTTACATGTTGCAGCCCTTCCAAAACAGAGCTGAAAATGTCATAACTATGTATTCTGAGTGTCTTTTTTTTTTTTTTTTTTAATTTCCCTTTTTGCAAAAGAGGGAATCTTTCCAGTTGGGCTGGCTGCCTTACGTGTGCTTTATCTTTTTTCCTCACATGTTTGAAACTACTTCTTTGTGGCGGCAAGGAGGAAATTGTCAAGAAACCTAATGTGGTTGAACCTAATGTGGGCTTTCTAAAACTGGTCTTTCTTAATAAGGATTTTCAGTGAGTCAGGGAAAAGTGTTGTGACATGCAGAACTCCTCGCGTAAACTCTCTGGCGTCAGACTTTGGGAATCTTTGGTCTCAAAACCTTGTTCAGCTCAAGGTTTTTCATTGTGCCTCAGCAATGCAAGAGAGGTCATGTCTAACCTGCCAGAAGCCTTTTATTTTACAGAGAGATGCCACCTCAGCACCTGCAGGAGGAGGAATGCTGCTTGTAGGGGGAGAAAAAAAAAGTGAACCAAGCCACAGTCATTTTGGAGCAGTGGAAGAATTGAACCAGTGTATATGTCTCAGGAACAAAAGGGAAAAATCCCAGTGTCTCATCAGAACACCCCCCCCCCCGCCCTCAGCCTTTGCCTTGGATGGCTTTTATTGCCTGTAGTTTTAATTAGTGCTCACAAGTAGATTATATTCCTTGCTGGGAGTTTTTATAGGCAACACCTGGTAGTTTCAGCTTTCATAAATGTTTTGGATAAATCAGTGTGGTTGAATGATACTTTAAGGTTCACTGAAGGGTGTGAAAGCTCAGTGTGACTCAAAGCAAGAGGTAGCTTGTGTGGGGAGGGGATGTTCAGCAATTCCCAGTGCTCATGGTGGGTGGGTGGGCTGCTCTGTGTTCCAAGACACTGGACTGCCATCGGGAGTCTCTGTGGAGCCTGGCAGTTCTGTTGGTGGCTGCTCATCCCGGGTGGGTGCCCACAGGTGTGTGTTGGCTGGGGGTTTGCCTGCAGCTGGACACCATAGATATGGACTCATCCTGGTGAGTCCCAGAGAGGAAATCAGAAAAAACGGGTTCTGGCTCCTGGGCATAGTTCAGCTGCGGACGTGCCAGGGGCAGCGTCTTGTCAATGATTCCTTTGTTGGAGTGGCGGGTGGCTTGGAGCTGCTCGTGATGGTCATGTGTTGCACTGGCCAGGATGCAGGAAAATACCCTGCCAGTGAAAAATCATTGTCTGGGTCAGGCTAAACCAGTCTCAGCAGCTTACAGAAACTGTCCTCTTGTGCCTTGCTTCCTCTCTCCCTGTGTGGGTCCAGGGCATCACCTGAGCACAGCCAGGTGTCAGGTGGCTCTGGCAAACCTGGTGCTGTATCAGATAACTGCTGCCAGTACCTCCAGTGCCAGGTAGGAGTGGGATCTCCCCATGCCTCTGAGCCACCAGCTGCGCTTCATCTGAGACACCGGGATCCCAGCCTTGGATGTGCGCCCAAGTGACATGAAGTGAGTGAAAAGGCAGGATCCCATAGTTCTGTAGTGTGTGCTATAGGGATGTGCCAGGTAGATGCTGGCATGTCAGCAGCCATGGATGAGATTGTAATTGCTGCGAGCTGGGGCGGATGTAGGCTATAAATAGGAGGCTGCACCTCTCTGAGCCAGCACCACGCTGCTTTGAAGTTGTCCCCTCTGCCGGGTATGACCTCAGGAGCTCTGGAAAAGGCTCCCCTGCTCGAAGGTGGCTTTTTCTTCAAGTGCAAACCTGAGCAGCAGAGAGCTATGGAGCAAGAGGTGGACTCTGGTGAAGGAGCCTAATGTTGCCCCTTGTCTGGGGGTGCTTAATATGGGCAGGCAAGGTGGGAGTATCTCTCTGGCTGTGAGGCTGGAGAGGACTGCAGTGCATCAGAAAGTGCCTTCTAAAATCCCTGGGGGTGCACAGGAGTTCTGGAGCTGGTAGTGATTTCTGTTGCTTTGGCTGTTGTGACCCTTGCTTGTGAGCAGCTGCCCTGGTTATGGTTCCTTGCTGGGATGGCTTGTGCTGCTCTCGGCTGCCTGGACCAGCCTTCATTTGGAGTAATGGCAGCTCTGGAGTGTGATCTAGCTGTGCTGCAGCATGGGTCCATGCATGAGCAGCCTGACCCTGATGGCCTCTGGATCGCTCCCCTGCTCAGCCTCTCTGAGGGGATTCCACACTTCAGCAAGCCTGAATGACATTTCCCTGTTTATTTTGCTTTCTAGTCACTTCTGGTTTTGAGCTTTTTAGGTGAATTGTTTTTATACTTGGGTGCTTTGTGAAACCTGCCATAGCCTATTTGCTCGAGGAGGAGGATTTGGATGCAGTTGGGTCAGGAGGTGCCCTGCCAGGGCCAAACTGCCAGGGAACCAGGCTCTGCTGGGACTGCTCTGTGTGGATCCACCTCCCCCTTCCCTGGTGGCATATAGGAGCCTTCCTTAGTCACCTCTCAGACTAAGTTTAGCCACAGCCCCTGACCTTTAGGCGTGGTGGGTGTGCTGTGACACCCAACTGCCCTTTCTCAGCAGAAATAGGGGTGTCCTATTTGGCTCATGTGTGCTGATTTACTTCCCCTCAGTGTGTCTGTGTTTAATAACCTTGGTGTGCTGTTCCTGCTCCAGGTGGCCTGGGGCTTCCTGGGAGTTTGCAGTGCTGGGGTTACACTCCTGGAGATGCTGTGGGAGCTCTGCCCATGCAGATGAGCCCTGGCTGCTGTCACAGACACTGCCTGCCCTTTCCAGCTTAGGTCAGGGTGTCATGTCTCAAATTTGTCGCTTAGAAATGTGTGATGACTGGGGCTCTTAAAGGCCAGCTGCAATCTGAGCATGTAGTTTGGGGTGGCCCAGTGTGCTGGTGATCCTGGGGTGCTTTCACCTCACAGATCAGCTTTCCTGAAGGTGGTGGGGGCACTGGTGCAGTGCCAGCCTTGCTAACAGAGCTTGAACCATGCAGTTGTATGCCAGGAGCAGGGATTCTGCTTTCAACTGATGCAACACTTTGTCCTTTGCAGGTCTTTGATCCCCAACTGAGTCATTGCCAACTTGATTCAAGATGCCACCAGCCATCGGAGGCCCTGTAGGATACACTCCTCCTGAAGGAGGATGGGGATGGGCTGTGGTCATTGGAGCCTTCATCTCCATTGGGTTTTCCTATGCCTTCCCCAAATCCATCACAGTGTTCTTCAAAGAGATTGAGGTCATATTCAATGCGTCCAGCAGCAAAGTCTCCTGGATCTCCTCCATCATGCTGGCTGTTATGTATGCAGGAGGTAAGTGGGCTGGAGGCAGTGGTACATATGTTCCTGTATCACAGCACAAGATGCTGCTCTCCTGCTGGGGCTGTGATTCCCACCTGGCTGTAGTGACAAACAAAACTTTGCTAAAAGTTGGAATTCTCTCCTTATGTGAGAGCAAAACCTCCTTTAATGAGTTTTCTTAAAGGAGGTTGCTCAAAAAGTTCCATTTAATGCCCAGAATGCAAATCCAGGTTAATCTGTCCTCCTCCACAAAGCTGTAAAATCTTTCCGGGGAATTATGACTTGTGTAATTCTGCCCTTGTCCTTGTTACAGTGGGCTGTGAATGCTGTGTCTGCTCTCAGCACCCTTCTGAAGGCTGGGGAGCTGCTGTGCCACATGTAGCAGCCCTGCTCTTGGGGGCACTTTCTTTTGGATAAGACATTGATATTTTTAAATTTTTTTTTTTTTTTTTTTCAGGGAGCAGTGGGTGTATCTAGGGATCTGTCTCCAGTTTCTTGTCAGCTCAGTTGTGTTTGGAGTGCACTGAAGCCTCGTGCTGCATGTTACTCCTTGCTGGTGCCAAGCAGTGCCATAGGCAGCTTGTGCTGTTTGAGGATGGCAGTGTGCACTGGAAGTACAGAGACATGAGCAGAATAAGGCAAACACACCTAAGCTAGAACAGTTCCCCTCTCCTGTCCTTCAGAAGCTGCCTTTTGAAGGCTTTTAATTCCCAAGCTGGGTGCTTTATGCATGTTTTTAATGGGTGAGGAGCACACAGAGCATGGTCTCCAGACCCTGGGGTCTTGTATGTGCCTGCAAACACAGCGTTGTGCTGGGCTGAAAGAAACACTTTGAGCCTGCTGTTGTGGCCACTTCAGAGGCAAATGGGAGCTTGTCCTGCTGCCAGTCCCCAGCTGGCAAGCTGCCCGCAGCCTTGTTGCATTTGTGCATCCAAAGGAGCTGACGTCAGCTCCCGGCTGAGCACGAGGCTTTTCCTTTGCAGGGAACAGGCTCTGCTTTGTCCTCGCTCAGCTAGCGAAGCGACCAGCACATTTCCCTGCTCCAATGTTGTAACAAGCTTGTAAACCGTGTAACTGCCTTAATGAGACCCAATCTGGGCCATTCCTCCTCTCTTGATAGCTCAGAGCTGGTTCCTCTGGGGGCACTGTCTGGAGCTGCCTGGCAGCAGGGATAAGAACTCCCTCTTCCAGTCCTGGAGTTGTGGTTCTCCCCATGTCCCCCTCCCTCCCTCCCTGCTGATACTGTCTCTCCTGCTTCCACTGAGCTGTTGCCATTAAATCCCAGCAGCTGTTGATCTTGAACCACTTGCCTGTATGCTGGTGGCAGGGATGCAGAGCGTATCCCAGATTGACCCGCGTGCATTTTTTTCTCCCAGAGGGTGGTCAGGTACTGAACAGGCTTCCCAGAGCAGTGGTCACAGCCCCAAGGCTGCCAGAGCTCCAGGAGCATTTTGGACAGTGCTCTCAGGCAGAGGGTGGGATTGTTGGGGTTGTCCTGTGTAGAGCCAGGAGCTGGACTTGATCCTTGAGGACCACTTCCATCTCAGGATTTTCTGTTATTCATCCCCCAGCTGCTAGAACACAGGAATTGCTGCTGCCCCACTCATTCCCTCCTGAAACCAGACCCTTTACAGAGTTTGAATTGCACTGGAGCAGTCCCAGTGTGCATCCCATTTTCCCTGTCTCCTAGGACACCTTGTTTTTTGGAGGCCAAAAAAGTAGTTCATCCTCTGGAAAAATATTCTGGGCTGATGGGATCTCACAGAGCTGTGGCAGTTCCTGTCCTGGGCAGGGCTAGGTGTGATGAAGCAGCACATATCCTACGGCTGCCCTGTGCAATCACCATCAGTATGTCATGGTGTCAAATGCCCCTTTGTCAGCTCCATGTTGGGATTAGATTCCATTACTTATATTTTTTTGGCAGCTTGAGCAATCAAGTTACATCATGTAATGTTTAGTCCAAAATGCTTCATGTGAATATAGAAAATAGGAGTGGGTGTGGATTATTTTCCTTAAAAAAAAAAAAAATGGTGGGGGGGAAATTGCCCCAGGGTACCTGGCACTGCCCAGCTGGGTGGCTTCCTGCCGATTGCCCTTCGGAGCCTGCTGCTCCCCGGTGGACTTCCCAGAGGAAAGGCTGTGGTTGCCTTTAGACTCTGTTCAGGGGTATCACATTTGCTGAGTTCAAGGTCCAGGTTTTGCAAAGTGCTGAGTGCTCTGTGGGGAAGTCTGTGGGACTTGTGATGTGGCAGCTCCCAGGTGCTGCTGCTGCCGCCTCTCACAGGACCAGGGCCATGGCCCATTCCTGGTGGTATTGAGTTAGAGCCTCTGGTAGCACTCTAGATGCAGGGAGCAGAATGCTGTGGGGCTGGGGGCAGCCTCTGCAGCACCAAGTCTTCTGTAACCTGCTCCAGGCTTTGTTTAAACTGGGCAAAAAGGTCAAGTACCATCCGAGGACCCATGAATAACATGTTGACAACCTCTCTGTCTGTTAATAGCAAAGCAAGGTCTGTTAATATTCAATGGATGTTCATTCAGTGTATTTAAATATGTTTTAGTGTCTGTAGAGCATGCTTGGCAGTATCTAATCACTGTTTGCTTTGGATTAAAGCTCCTGATAGTGAAGCACTTAAATGGACAATTGGGCCTTGTCTGCCTTAGGGGTAGCAATGAAAACAGAAGCACCCCTTCTCCTGGGGCAGTGCTGCTTCTCCCCAAGCCCTGGGGAGCTTCACCTGCACCCAGAGAAGATGTTTCCTCACAGCTTTGTCCGGTCTTGATAAGAAACCTCTGGCAGGAGATGTGCAGTTGCTTTGTTGCTGGGATCCCAGCCCATGGTGGGTGGGTGGCTGCAAGTAGGGCAGAGTACAGCATGGGGCAGGTGGCTTCAGCCTGTCCCAAAGCCCTGTCTCTGGGGGCTGGTGCCCAGGCAGCTCCAAGGCAACTTGCTCAGAGAAGTCAAAGCTTTCTGTGCTCCAACAATTCTCTCTCTCTTATGGTTAGTTTAGATTAGGTAGTAGGAAGAAAATCTTCCCTGGGGGTGATGAGGCCCTGGCACAGAGAAGCCTAAAGAAGCTGTGGCTGCCCTATCCCTGGAAATGTTCAGGGCTGGATTGGATGGGGCTTGGAGCACCCTGTTCTAGTGGAAAGTGTTCCTGCCAATGGCAGGGAGTTGGAACAAGATGATCTTTAAGGTCCTTTCCAACCCAAACCACTCTGTGATTCTCTTATCTCCAGCTGCCTCTGAACCTCCTGCCCTTTCCCCTTACCCCAATTCCCTCACTGGGAGAAGCATCACTGTGTGAAAGCTGGAATCCTCTGGCAGTAAAGCTGCAGTGTGCTTGTGTGTGTGTGTTCTGTCTCTCATGCAAAGATAACTCCTCTCTGTATGCATCTCCTTTGTTTGCCCAGGTCCCATCAGCAGCATCCTGGTGAACAAGTATGGCAGCCGGCCCATCATGATCGCAGGTGGCTGCCTCTCCGGCTGTGGGCTGATCGCAGCCTCCTTCTGCAACACAGTGGAGGAGCTCTACTTCTGTGTTGGGGTCATAGGGGGTAAGTGATAGCTCTACCCTAGTGGGGCAGTGGAAGGAGCAACTTCAACCCAGTAATTAGTAGTTAATGTCTCTGAATTTGCATAAAATCTGGTTCTTGTCAGTGCCTGGGTGCCTTTTCTGTAGCTGGCAGCAGGGGCTGACTCCTGCTCATGCAGCTGGGAAGTGGGTGGTGAGGTGTTGGAATGGACTGTCTGGGGCACTGGTGGGATCACCATCCCTGGAAGTGTTCAAAAAGCATGTGGATGTCACACTTGGGGACATGGGATAATGGTGGACCTGGCAGTGCTGGGGGAATGGTTGGACCCCATGATCTTAGAGGGCTTTCCAACCTAAATGATTCCATGATTCCAAATTGGAAATGGAGCTGTGAACCCTGCTTGTCCCACCAGCCCTTCTGCCAGGTGCTGCTGGGGGTGTCCAAGCCCTGAGCCCTTATCTCTCTCCTGCAGGCCTTGGACTTGCCTTCAACTTGAATCCTGCCTTAACCATGATCGGCAAGTACTTCTTCAAGAAGCGTCCACTGGCCAATGGGCTGGCGATGGCAGGCAGTCCTGTCTTCCTCTCTACCCTGGCACCCATCAACCAGCTCTTCTTTGGCATATTTGGCTGGCGTGGCAGCTTCCTCATCCTGGGTGGCCTTCTGCTGAACTGCTGTGTGGCTGGATCCCTGATGCGGCCCATAGGTCCCAAGCCGGATCAGCTGAAGAAAGAGGCCAATAAAGAGGTGCAGCAGGAGGCTGGGAAGGCAGGAAAAAAGGATGATGGTGACACCAGCACGGACCTCATTGATGGAAAGGCCAAGAAAGAGAAGAGCTCATTCTTCCAGACAATCAACAAATTCTTGGACCTGTCTCTATTCACACACAGGGGCTTCCTGCTCTATCTATCCGGCAATGTAATCATGTTCTTCGGGTTGTTCGCTCCCTTGGTCTTCCTCAGCAATTATGCAAAGAGCAAGAAGATTGCTAGTGAGTCTGCAGCCTTCCTGCTCTCCATACTGGCCTTTGTGGACATGGTGGCCAGACCTTCCATGGGACTGGTGGCAAACACCAAGTGGATCAGGCCCCGCATCCAGTATTTCTTCGCCATCTCTGTGATTTACAATGGGGTTTGCCACCTCTTGGCCCCGATGTCCACCACCTATGCTGGCTTCTGCATTTATGCTGGCTTCTTTGGCTTTGCCTTTGGCTGGCTGAGCTCGATCCTGTTTGAGACCCTGATGGACCTGGTGGGAGCTCAGCGGTTCTCCAGTGCTGTTGGCCTGGTGACCATTGTGGAATGCTGCCCTGTGCTTCTGGGACCCCCTATGCTAGGTAGGGTATGCTGTGCCTGGAGAACTCACTTGAGGACGTGGTTTTAATGGGGTGGTGCTTGGTTGGTGATTGGACTTGATGATCTTAAAGGTCTTTCTCAACCTTAACAATTCTATGATTCTTTGACTCAGGCTGTCCTGTCTGGACTTGCTAAGTGGTGGTGGATTCCCTTGAGCCATGGGCAGCCCTTGACACTGGGGCAGCAGTCAGGAGACCACCCCAGTATCTGAGGAAGTGGGGTCTGAGCCCCTGGCACAGGGTGGGGGGAGCAAGGGATAAAGGTATGTGGGACAGGTCCTTGCCTGAAGGTGAGGGCGATGAGCTTGGGCTGCTCTTGAGAACATCTCCATGACCTGGAGCTGCTCTGGGGGCATCTTGCTAAATTGTCCCCTCTCTTGTCTCTTAGGGAAGCTCAATGACATGTATGGTGACTACAAGTACACATACTGGGCCTGTGGGGTTGTCCTGATCATCTCCGGGATCTACCTCTTCATCGGGATGGGCATCAACTATCGCCTGGTAGCAAAGGAGCAAAAGGCAGAGGAAAAGGCGAAGAACGAAGGGAAGGAGGAGGAGACCAACATTGACGAGGCTGAGAAGCAGAAAGAGGCAAACAATGATGTGGCACCCTCATCTCAGAAGAGTGTGGAGGATGGTGTCAAAGAGGAGGAGAGCCGCATGTGAGGGACCGGTCTTAATCCCGGAGTGTCGGGGAAGCGCTGCTGCCCTGGTGCGGCGGCCAGGGCAGAGCTCTGCTGGCGCTGGGTGGCTGTGAGAAGTGTTTAAACCGGGTGTTCATTTTTAAACAGGCTCTGAATTGTCTTTCCATCTGTGTTCAACAAAGGTAACAGGACTATACGTGCAGTATCCTCATGTGTCCAGCGGCAGGGGGGCTTTTATAGTCTGGCTTTTTAACAGTAACATGAATGTACTAATATGTGCCTTACAGTCTCCATATCTAGTTGAATCTGGATGAGCCTTAACTCTAAACTGTGCTTTAGCTCTGTATTCTGCTTGGGGTTGGGGGGTGGGGGGGATATGTGTGTGTTTTGGGGAGTTTTGTTTTTAAAAAGCCATAAAAAGCAGGATACTGGATTTGTTGAAGCATGATGGGCTTCAGGGCCAGCCCTGGATGAATACTGCTTCACACGCTTCTTACCGCAGGCCCTCTGTTGGTGGGGGGGTGGGGGAGATGCAGGCACGGGGCAAGATGCTCCTCAACCCCTGTGCCCAATGCCTCCTGGCTCTGTAGGTGGTCTTTAGGTATGTTTTGAAAACACTTTAGCTACTGTAGTTCTTTAAAATCCCTGGTTTTGTAGCTGTTCTCTCATGGGATATTCAGGTTGAAGAAAGACAGCTGCAGTTCTTGTTGCGCAGCGTCACCCACTCCAGGGCCATGGCAGCCCTGCTTGCCCAAGCCTTCCTTGGGGAGTGTTGGGGTCCCCCCTGCCTCCCAACTCTGCCTCAATAGTGCCTATTCTCAGCCCAGTGCCGGGTGATGTGAAATGGGCTCTGGTTGGGGTGCTGGTATTGATGCTGCTGTTGGCTGTGCTACCCCATCCTGCCTGTGGGGCGGGTTTCCACTGGAGCCCCATCCAGCCAAGTGTTTTAGGTGCCTGCCCTGGGCAGAGTGGTGAAGTGGGTGGAGATGGTACATCCCTGAGACTTTTTCTGCTTTTGCTCTTTTATCTGTTAGAGAAACCTCTTTTACTTGCTTCTGTTCAACTGAGATCTTAAGGCGGTGGATGCTGAACCTCTCACATCTAGGACACGTAAGGGGGAGGAAAGTATTTGTATGTATTTATTTTTTATTTTTAGTGTTGGAAAATATCTCAATGTATGTGGAGCAGGTTAATGGCTCTCAAGTTCTAGTAAATGTTGATCAGAATTCATGTTAAGAGGCTGAGTTTTTTCAAATAAACTTGTTTTTTTACAATTTACCCATCAAATGTTGAACTTCTTTCTTAGAAGTGTGATTTCTGTATGCCAGATCACATAGATTTAGGGTCAATTTTGGGGAGAGGGTGAGTGGGCCTGTGGCAGGGCCTGGATCCACTTGCTGCTCCAGCACCCTGGGGAAGCTGGACATGTACTGAGAGGTTAAGATGCCCCTTTTCAGCTGGAAGAGGAGGCTTTGGTTAGCAGTTGGGATGGCTACAGCATAGTGGTGCACTCTGGTTTTAGAACCTGTAAAAATCCTCGAGAACTCCCTTGATTGTGAAGTGGAGGGACATGCATTTAAAAGTCTTGAGTGATGTGCAGATGCTCTTGCTGTTTGTTTGTGCTGTTTCCTTCTGAGCTGAGTGAGACCACACCTGTGTGGGGCTAAAACTAAATGAGGGGTTAAATGAAGGTGGTCTTGAGGGAGTTGTGGCAGGTTCAGGGCCTGCATTGCAGCTACTCTCTTTGCTCTCCCTTGTCTGCAAGGCCCCTTTTGCCTTTTTTCAGTCTAAATATCTCATAAAGCAGCCTGCATTGTTGTGTTGTTTTGTTTTTGTTTTTTTTTTTTTAATACTGTAGATTATAAAGCCAGGGGAGTATTTTGTACAAGAGGATGTTGTAGTTACTGAGCTGTGATATTGTAAAGCCACGTAAGTGTATTTTCATAGTTGACGTGTCTAGTGGACTGCAGGGATAGGCTCAAGTCACAATAACCCACCCCTGGGAAGCTGCCCCTGTTATCTGAGTTTTTGTAGGTACAGACAAGCTCCCCTCTGTGTGGGGGGTGGTCGCTGGTGGGACTCAGTCAGACAGGGCTGCAGGAGGGCCTGGGCTCTTCTCCCATACCAAGCACTGCTGATGCCTGTTGAGAGGAGCACTTGTCCTCCACAGTGAAGAATGTGCTCAGCCCTTCTCTGCTGGTCTCCACCACTTGTGGGCATTGGGGATCCTGTCTGGGCTGTGTCCACAGCTAACATGGGTGTTCCTGTAGCCAGTGCCACTGGGAGAGGCTCACACAGCTAGGGCAGGGAGCCAACCCTGCTTCTAAGGAAAAAAGTGTATAATTAATTTCCTGCTGCTTGGATGTGGCTGGCTGGGAACACTTAGGTAGTAAATCCTGGTTGTTCTCTACCAGTGACCTCCATGCCCCATCTGGAGCTGGGTGTCATCCCTGTCTTGGCTCCAGGATCGCCTGTGGGACTTTTTCCTAGGATCCAGTGCTGTGGAAAGGCAAGTGAGGGAGGAAGGTGTCTGTTGGACTGGGAGGAGAAACTTTTGCCCTGTATTAGGCTACAAACTATTAAGTGCCCTGATTAGGGTAGAGCACAGGCCTTGTTGTGGCAGGCAGGGGCACCCCCTCCAGGGCATGGACTCTGCCCTGGGCCAGCCTCTCCCAGCAGGCAGCGGCTGTCCCTGTGCTTGTTCCTGGCTCAGCTCTATATTTAGTCACGTTATTTCTGCAAGCAAAGTTATCTGCAGTGCTGGGAAGTACGTGAGCTGGGCTCCCAGAGCCTCTGACATTGTTATGTACCTGTAAAACAGGAGCTAAAATTAAGCACAGGGCTCCAAAAAGCAGATAGGAGCCCTGGCTTTACCCATGGTGATGGGTGGGTGGGCAGTGGATGCTCAAACCAGTCCTTGTTGTCCAGGGATGCTCTGCAGGCTGAAACCATGGCACTGCCTAACTGGAGGAGATGGAAGATCTGCTTGGATGATCCTTTTGTAAAGGACCACATGGGAACATACATGCTTCTCTGCTCCCCAGGCCATCAGGTGGGAGCAGTGGGAGTACTGCTGGCCAGATTCCCCCCCAGTCTTCCACGGGTTTCCTCTATGCACCCGACCAGACCACATTGCCTTCCTTCCTCCTGAGGTAGCAAAATAAAATTCTCTTCATAGCGGGCAGAATTGAGGAAATACTTGGGAGCTAATTCCCCTGCAGTTTGTTTTCTCAGACATCTGAGGTTGCCAGCCAGAAATGCTCAGCAGCAGCCGGGGGGGCTTGGGGGCTCCCAGAGGAGTAGAGGAGTGCTCCAGCTGCTGGCTGCCGGTAGCAGCCAGGCCTGTTGGTGGGAGCTGGGATGAGGCAGGCACATCCCAGCTCTCCTCCCTCCTTTCCTTTCTTCCCTCTGTTAGGGAATTTGGGGGCAGTTCACCGGGTGAGCCCTCTGGATACAGTGGTTATGGGCTGGGAAGCTGCTGCCACCTCTGCTGTGGTGTTGGGACGTCTTCCATCCCCTCCCTGGGGTTGCCCAAATGCCCCCCAACCCCACAGGTACCTTAAGCCCATTTTCTCAGGTCTGTGGGTGCCTGTGGGTGGTACTGTGAGAGGCCAGGCTTCCCCACAGCCCTTTACCCACAGATGTTCCCAGCCTCCTGCAACAGCCTAATCCTCCCCACAACACAGCACAATCCCCTTCCTGGGGAGAGGGGAGCCTGGCTGCAGAGCTCATTCATGTGACAAGCATGAGGCGGGGATCTGGGTCCCTGCCTGCTCTCGCTATGCCCAGGGATTTTATTCAGTTCTGTTGGGAGATTTGGGTTATGCTGAGTGTGCAGCTCTGTCCAAGCACTCTGAACTGCTGCTCTGCAAACAAATGCTGCTGTTCCCAGCTGCCACCAAGGCACTGGTGGGGCTGTGCTGGGAAGGCAGGCAGCTGCTGGGAAAGGTCTGCCTGTCCCATGGCCAGCACTCTGGCTGTGGCTGGGACAAGGGCAGGGAGAATTACAGAATTATGGAATGGTTTGGGTTGGAAGGGACCTTAAAGCTCATCTCATTCCACCCCCTGACATGGGCAGGTTCACCTTCCACTAGACCAGGTTGCTCCAAGCCCCATCAGCCTGGCCTTGAGTACTTCCAAGAAATGGCAGGGTGATCAGTGCCACCCACATTGCTGCTGCTAGCTGCCATGTTCCTGCTGCAGGTGCGAATATGGGGATGACCTGTGCAGTGCCCATCCTGACTCCCACAGAGGCTTTGAGATGAGCCATGGCTGCAGCAACACTTCCTCCAGCATCACTCAAACCACCCATCTTGCAGCTGAGGAGCAGGAGAAAGCTGTAGGAAGAGTTCCTGGCCCTCAGGGAAGCCTTCCTCTTTCTGTTCTTCCACCTTGGGCTGCCTGTGGGACAGAGGTGTGTCCAGGTTTGTGCCCTGGCATAGACCAAACACCCTTGTGCAATGAGCAGCCTGATTTAGCCCTGATGTTGGAGAGCCCTGCCTGTGGCATGGCACAGCATGGCACAGGGATGGATGTAGAGGAGTGGGTAGATGGACAGGGCCACGGCTCAGCCTTTGCTGCCTGGGCTGGGCTCTGTGGGGAAAAACAACAGCCCCTTAATACAGGAGCGAAGCAGAATTACAGGAGACAGAGAATCAATGGCTGCAAGATGATCATCAATTACTTTCAGTGCACATTATATTCTCTTAACAAGAGCCCTTTGCTGTGTTAGGATGGTGGGGTGAGCAATGGCTCACTGTCATGGAGCTGTTCTGGGACAGGGTGGTGAGGGATACCCCACTGTCATGGAGCCGTTCCAGAGGGGTAAGGGATGCCCCAATGGCAGGTGGTGATGGGGCACAGCTTATGCCCAGGGTGTCCCTGTGGGGTACAGGCTCTGTTCACTGCAAACACGGCCAAGGACAAACTCTGCTGCACTTTGCCCGGGCTTTTTCCCTGGGTGGACCCAGGACCTTTGCTCTGCTTCAGGCAGAGATTGTGGCATACCCATGTTGCTCAGGTGCAGCCTTAGGAACAGCCCTGAAGTCTGGGGTGTGTGCTGATGTCCAGGCAAGGCTGGGATGTTGCTGCCATGTCCCCATGGCTTGAGGTGGTCCAGGCCAACGAGTTAAAGGAAGAGAAGCTGTTTAGAAGCACGCAGTGGGCAGACTGGTCCTGTCTGGGCTGTGAGCTGGACTGTGCATGATAGGAAGAGGTTGTACCGGCCCAGGCACACCCTGAGCATCCCAGGTTTTCTACAGTGCTGGCAGATAGGAAGTCCCTGAAGCTGCTGGGGCTAGTGCCTCAGCCACATGCCCATCTATACCCACTCCTCTGCTTGCCCTGTACTCTGGGGAGAGGCTCATTGGGGCAGGCACCAATTTCTTCTATCTAATGACCAGCAACAGGACCCAAGGGAATGGCTGGAGCTGTGTCAGGAGGTTTAGGTTGGATATCAGGAAACAGTTCTTCCCCCAAAAGGGTGGGCAGAACTGGAGCAGGCTGCCCAGGGCAGTGGTCAAGGCCCCAAGGCTGCCAGAGCTCCAGGAGCATTTGGACAACGGTCTCAGGCACAGGGTGGGATTGTTTGAGTTGTCCTGTGCAGGGCTGGGAGTTGGACTCAATGATCCTTGTGGGTCCCTTCCCGCTCAGGATATTCCATGATTCTATGATTTACCCCCTGTGAATCAGCAGAACCTCCTGGGGCCACAGAGCATTATCTGCTCTCCCATGGGCTGTCAGTGTATCAACAGCAGCTTTTATTGTGATGCCCTGTGATGTTTTGCTGGGGTTTGATATGAATTTAATTACTACTATTAATCATCAGAAGGGGCTGTGCCGATGGCTTGTAGAGCCCCACCAGGACTTACAGCCAGAGCAGCCGGTCACTGGTAAAATTAGGGCTGGGGCAGAGCATCAGTGACCCACACGGGGGGACAGTTTACAGGCTGGAGCAGGGTGCAGGCAGGAGGCTGCACAGTCACTCGAGTCGGATCCAGCTCCATGAGCACCCTCTCGTGGCAACCACCCCACCTACGGCCCTGCTGCCTCAGCAGCACCCTCGACCCACGTTCCCACTGAACCCAGAACTAGGACCCCTTACCCCCAGGACTAGCGGGGGCTGGAGGCTACAGCCCGGCAGCTCACACAGCTCAGCTGTTCCTGCTGGGAGTGGTTCCCACCATGGGAAGATGAGGTGGGAGTGCAGTGACACAGGGTATGGGGAGACTGAGGAATTTAGGAGTGCAGTGGGAGCCAGGACAGGATCCTCCAGGGGCTGTGGGCAGGGCTGTGCAGATTTATCCTAGACTCCTGCACCTGTGACTCTGGGAGTAATTGCACTGGGAAAAGACTAAAACTGAGTAAATCAAACCAGTATGATCCTGGCCACGTTTAACAAAGTATTAATTAACTACATACCCACAGAAAGAAAGATTGCTAATTACCTTCTATGTAAAATTAGGGGGGAAAAGACAGAAAATGAAACATGTTCAAAATGTAATTAGAGGCTGCATGTTGTGCATAAGAATGAGCCTGTTTCCATCAATTTTATTGTTTGCAATTACAGATTGTTGTCTCATTTCCATCTCCTCCCTGTCAGACTGGGAGCTGCATCCATCCTCCAGTGGTGCTGACCTCCCTGCATCCCCCATCCAGCTGTGCTGGCCTCTTACCTCCCCACCACCCTGTCCTCAGCCATGGCCATGGGGTGTCCAAGCTAGGAGTAGCCAACTGGTGTCACGAGGGCTCCTCGGCCAAGAGCTTGAGCTGCTCCCACATATGTGTGCAGTTCCTGAGCCCCCAATGACCCCTGCATCGATCCCCTTCCTTTGATGTCCATGTCAGGAGTGCCCATGATCTGCAGACAGTGCCATAGTGAAGCTCACCAGGCTTTGAACTGCACTAAACCATGTGAAAATGAAATCAATACTGCAGTCAGATGACTCAGTAATGAAGAGCTGAGTGCCCCGCTGTGGTGTGACACGTCTCTGATATCTTCATTGTTTTTATCTGCATGGAGGGGGCAGATTTACCAGGTGGCTTTTCAACCAAGACTGCAGCAAATGGGCTGATGATTATCCCCTTCCCAGAGATATCCCAGAGGTTAATCCCTTGATCCATCCCAGCACACCAGGACACAGGGGAAGCTGCTGGTGGAGAGTTTGGTTCTGTGTCATCAGTGGGTGCTGCGGAGCATCACCAGCACCTGCAGCTCTGCCTGGCACCTGCATGTAGCCTGCAGCAGGGTGGCAAGGTGGCAAGGGCAGCCCAAGGGACACCCAGTGGGCTTTGGAACACTTTTCCAGTGGGAGTATGGCCTGGGAAGAGTCAGGAGCAATGCTGAGCTGCCTGAGATGCCAGCAGGGTCCCCTGTGGGGCTCTACAGGACATCACGGCTGCTGACAGGGCTTCAGGCTGGGGCAGAGAGCAGAGCACTGAGGGACTAATGCATTAGTAACATTTAAAAACATTTGCTCTCACCCAGAACAATTCCTGCTCCTCCATCAGGGCGCAGGCCCAAGCTTAGGAAATGGCTGAGAAGCCATATCCTGGCACAAACCCTGGATAGCATTGGACCACCCTATCCCTCTGCAAAGTTAATGGGGAAAAAGGAGAAAAAGCCGTATCTGGCCGCAGTCCGAGCATCCCAGCAAAGGCTCTCAGGCAGCCCCACCAGTGCACCCACCCACAATGTGCAGATATAGGCATCACTCCCCTCAATGTGTGTCCTCATCAAACATGCAGCTCCATGGCTCTGAACAGCCTGTGCCAGCCAGATCTCGTGCAGGAGCTGAGGAAACAGCTGAGCATGTCTATAAAATAATTTAGGAGCTCTCTTTCAAGTTTCTTCCTGCAAAAAGGGAAGAAACAGTAAGATGGGGTGATTGATTCCCATTCCATTTGGGCAGCAGTAGTACCTCACTGGGAAACATTGGCACTGCCCAATGCTTGAGGCAGTCAGGGCTCCTTAGCTTCACCATAAGGTTCAGATTAGTGGATGTTTTTTTCAGGCCTTAGCCTTGAAATTTCTGCCTTGGAAGGAGCGTGCTGCCTGTGAACCCTTCTCAGGGCAATGTGGGCCCTGTGCTGTCCCACACTGGGCACCACAACACGGCCTTGTCCAGGCAGGTGGCAGGTACTGGGGCAGCTGTGTCACATCTTATATCAAAATGGGCAAGGTCTCTCACTGGCTGAAGACTAAGTATGTAATGAGTAACATGCAAGTCAGAACAAAGCTAATTACAAAGGACACTTGTGCTAACAACTGCTTTGGAGCCCATATGGGGGTCTAAGCTGCCAAATAAAAGGCAAAGCAAGCCATTAGCTGGAAATGTCTGGTTCTCGCTCAGCCAAACACCAAGAAATCACTATGTTTAGTTATGGGATATTGCCCTGGAATACCAGCTTACTAATTATTTATAATTATTTCTGAATGCACATTATAATTTGCTGGACAGGGCAGTGACAGTCACCACAGGTGGCTGCCGGGCACTGTTTTACCCAGGAGTTAAGGCTGCCTGGGTTTATAATCCAGCAGGATCAGAGGTTCTTGCTCTGCCAGGACAGCACCCCGGCAATAATGGCTTTGGCTCCTTGTGATACATCGTGGTGTTGGCTGTGCACCCACAGCTCCCCAAAGGGTATGGTGGGATGTCCCGCATTCCCAGGGCCAGGGGAAGGGTGGGACAGGGTAAGTGAAACAGGGAAGTCCTGTCCCCTCTGATGTGCTAAGGGCTGTGGAGCTGTTGGTTGTTGGGAAGTGTGTGTGCATGGGAGAACTGCAGCAGTTCTGGGCAAGCCTCCCCTGCATCCCAGCCACCATCCTGTGGTGTTCCTGCCACTGCCATGGGCATATAGGGCTGGTGTGGAGCCAGTTGTGGTCATTGTCTCTCCTCAACACTCCACGTGCTGCCCACGTTGCTGTGTCCATGTAGACCCTTAAGCTTTTAGTCGCCAGAACATCTCCTGCCCATCACCCGGCAACCTGGGACCCCAATGAGCGTTAATCATAGAGGGGGTCTCTGAGCTGTTTGCCCCAGCAGGGAGGACTCTGGGTTGGCAGGCAGGGAAGCAGCTCCATGATGCTGGGGGTCAGAGGGGAAACAGGGACACACAATTCCCCAAAATAGCTTCTTGATGCCATGGCCACACTGATGCCAAAGTGAGCATCCATGAATCAACACGGGGGATCCTCACATGCGTGGCAGGAAAGGTCCTATTTGCTGTGTGGGGTGCTCAAGGGGGGACCAGATGGGGACGAGTGGGGATTGCTTCTCTTTAGGAAGGACCAAGGTCAAGGTCAAACCTCTCCGTCCTGCCCTGCCGCTCGCCGCGGCCGTTCGCGGTGGGGCCGCCAGAGGGCGCCAGCGACCTTGAATAATTCCAGGAATGAGGCACCCCCAGATTCCATGGACAGCCTGGACCAGTGTCCCACAATTTTCCTCCAATGTCCCATCTAACCTGCCCTCTGACAGTGCGACGCCATTCCCCCTTGTCCTGTCACTCCAGGCTTTTGTCCAAAGTCCCTCTGCAGCTCTCTTTCAGCCCCTTTAGGCACTGGAAGGGGCTCTCAGCTCTCCCTGGAGTCCTCTCTTCTCCAGGCCGGAAAGAGAGGGCATGTTCTACAGCTAAAGTAAAACACTTGCTGCTGACGCACCGTGCTATGCTGGTCCTCTGGCTAGTTTGTTGTTAGAGGTAATGGACTTTGTCTAGAGAAGAGGAGGCTCAGGGGGCACCACATCATTCTCCACAGGAGGTTGTTGTGGCATGGGGGCCGGTCTCTTCTACTGTGCCTGCAGCAGGAGGTCCAGAGGAAATGGCCTTAAACTAAGACAGGAGAGATTCAGATTAGACATTAATTTTTTTTTTCACTGATAAGAGTGGTCAGGCATTGAAATAGATTGCCCAGGGAGGGGATGGAGTCATCATCCCTGAAGGTGTTTAACAGGTGTCTGGATCTGGCACTGGGTGATATGGTTTAGTGGTTTAGGGGTTAGAGTGGCAGCGCTGGGTTGGCAGTTGGACTGGATGATCGTAAAGGTCTCTTCCAACACTGATGGTTCTATGAATCTCCAATTCTATGACAGCTTTCTTCAGCCTTGAACTTAAAAAGAACAAACTAACCAAAACAACAAAAACTGGGAAAAAATGAGTACCAGCACTCTCAGAATGTCTCTGTGCAAGTAGAACAAGCAGGATAAATGCACAGCAGGGTTGAATAAAGAAGTGCTGCTCTCAGTGACTTCAGAGAGACAAGAAAGAAGGAATGAAAGCAAAGCGTGGGAGGGGAATTAAACATCCCACAGATGGAACTCTGAGCATCTCACTGAAATGACCTTCACCTCTGAAGCCTAGAGGAAACCCACAGGACTCAGCATTGCTGTCCCTCAACCTTTCCTGGGAAGCCAAGGGTAGGCGCCTGGCCCTGATACTGTGAGAATTAAAACTTCCTCAAGGCAGGAAATCCATCCACTGCCACACAAGGACCTGAGCACACAGCTGGCATCACTTGACACACAGAGTTACTTAATTTACAGGATTTATGACCTCCAGCACTTCCTGTGTTTTCTCTACCCTCTCCTATTAATCCATAATCCACTGTTATAACCCTTAGGAAATGATTTATAGATTTTATCTTCAGTTTCCATCTTGGAAATGTCAGCATCATAGATGGCTCCAGAGCCTCAGGGATGAGAAGCTGGATAGAGATGGTGGGGAAGGGACAAAGGGAATAACAGGGCTACCTGCCTGGCAATGAAGTTGTCCTGTGCCCCAGTGTCCTTGCACAGCACCAAGCCACAGATCCCCTGTTCCTGCCTACACCAGAATGGTGTGGCGTGGTCTGGATTGGAGAACAGTGGGCACCGGCCAGAAGCAAAGCACCAGTAGCCCAAATTCCAGTGGCTGCTGGGCTACTGGTCTGTATAGTCATTTTCCTGTCACTGCAGCCACTGTTGGCAGTGTGAGCAAGGCTGTGCCATCGGCTGCTCAGTGTGCTATCTCCAGAATTAATGCACAATCGGCCAGGGGCAGGGATTATTATAGGGAAATTATGCAACTAAGTAGGTTGTTAACAAGTTGATTTAAAATTCATAAATGAGGGGGGAAAAGATAACAGGGCAGAGAACAGCAGGCTCAAATTAATTTAAACTGTTTGATGAGGAATCAGTGATGTAGGGAATGAGATAAGGGAGGAGGATTAGAGGGAGTTCCTATTTAAAATCAATTTGAAAAGGTGCCAGAACCCACTCCATTGAGACTTGGTCATTGTGAGTCCTCATCACTCCTTTCATTAGTTCCAAACTCCTTGGCTGTCCTTTGTGGATCCCAGACAGGGGGAAAGGGCAGGCAGGGACTGACTTCCTACCATGGGCTGCAGAATGGCTTTTCTGCCCTAAATAGATTTGCTCAGGACCACAACAGCCTGGATCCTATGCCAGGGGAAGTGGAAAGGCACAGTCATATCTGAAGAGGACCCAGATGGTGGGTATGAGGACAAGAGGCTCATTGGGAGAAGGAAGAGCAGCTTCCTGCGGAGGCACAGCTGCCGCAGGAAACCTAGGAAGAAAGACAAGGTGGCTGCAGTGCTTCTGCTGACAACTTCTCCACAGACAAATAGGGAATATCCTCTTCTGAATTCAGCTGCCATTAGAAAGGGCTCATCAGCCTCTCTTTGGTGCTGCAGATAAAGAACCAGCAGGTCCTACACAAGGTGCCAGTGGCAGGAAGGCAGTTTTTGCCAAGTGCTGGTGTAGGGATGTGTCAGTAGTGGACGGGAGCTGTGGGGGCAGCTCAGGCTGGGAAGCCAGCACCAGGATCTGGAAAGGGATGCCCAGCCTGTCAGGCACTGAGCAAAATCCTGTGCTGTGGCTGCCAGGGCTTTGCAGGAGGGAGGAACATAAAGTGGGTTTGCAGTGGGTGTGTAGGGGGTGAAAGGTGGGATGAATTTGAGGACCCAGAGTCAACCTGTTGTGATCAGCTAAAATGCGAAGGCTGAAATCTAGGATTATTTTTGCACATATTACTTTGAAATGCCAGCTTAGATACCTGTTCAGTCTCTCAGGGTTAAAGGACAAAGGGCAGTTAAGAACTTGAAAAAAATCCATTTCCCTGTAACACTTTGTACTATCAGGCAGCATTTAGCCCTTGTTTCTTCTACCTGGCTGATTTCCATAAATCCAAGAGTGAGAACTCCTTAGTGCTTTGCAAGTAGCATGGAGTTCCAAGCAGTGGCTGGTTCTCACTTCATCCCGCTGGGATTCACAGTGAATGCCAGATGCTGTGGTATCAGGGAATTACCAGGCTTTGCCTGTTCATCACAGGGAGTTCCCCTTTGCCTCTCTCTGTTCTCTCCAGGATTACCTAAAGCTGCTGGTTTTTCTTTCATTGTTAATGTTACTTAAATCCAGATAGATTTACAGACTCCCAGTCCTGGTCCTGGGCACAGGCTCCTCTCCAGCACACACCCCAGAGGGGTGTTAATTAGACAAGGGGGGTGTTAATTAGACAAGGGTACAGTGGCAATGTGGTGAATGTTCAGTCCTCCCACTCTCTGTGTGTGAAGCGGATCAATAAGCAATTCAGCCATTAGAAATAAAGCTACTCCTATTATCTGCTGATCAATAATTCATTAGTCTTGGACATACCTGCCTTGGAGCACCTCTGGAAGGAGAGAAGCTTGCAGCAGGCAGACCAAGGGCAAGGCAGGGGATGCAGCAACGTTTTCCCCTCCAACACCCCTGTGAACCTTTGGTGGCTGAGGACAGTGGGATTTTCTGCACCCCAGGTCCGTATTTATGATTAATATGCAACTGTAAACAGCTTTTTATTATTGTACACGCCCAACCTCCCCTATCCCCCCTGCCTTCCTGTTGCTGCTCCCCACAGCCCCGACTGGAAATGTTGACAGTAATAAATGGCTGGCAAAGCAATTATACACATTAAGCTGAGAAGTATGAAGCTGAGGTCAAAACAATTTTCTTTCTATAATTACATGGAGGGTAAATTCATTTTGCCAAGAATAAAAGTGACACAGAAGGTCATGGTGAGCAGGTGGTCATGCTGTCCTCCGCACTATGGCCTCCACAGCCATCCTTCCCTGTGCCCCAAAATCAAGGTGTTCATGTGGTGCATTTAACTAGAACATTGAGCTGTGAGAAAGCCCAAACCTAGGCAAGAGCTTTTTGCTTCATTTATGGTTCTCATTTTGCTTACAGACTGCTTCCCAGCTTCTTGAGTGAGCCCTGAGCTGGCTGTCCTGCTCTTTGAACAGGAGCCAGCCCTGAAACAAGGCTGTTCAGTCTGGAATCAGTTTATTAAACTGTAATAGGGTTTGTTACTCTGTTAATGCACCATATAAAAAATGCTATGAAAATCAACTGCCACGTATAACAACCTGCTCACTTCCAGCTGAAGTGTCCTGGCTGGTTTATAGCTGACTTTATCCTCTGCAGAGGAGGGAAAAGAGCCTCGTTCTGCAGAGCTGGGATGTTGTTCCCACCCTGCCTCATGTCCTGCTCCTACCTCCCGGCCTCACCTGCAGCTGGGGTGACCCTAGATCATCCCCAGGGATAGGCTGGGGGGTGGAGGTGGCTGGAGCACCCATGACTGTGCTCCTTGAATGTGTGACTTCTGGTGATGGTGGCATCAGAGGTGAACTTGAGCTTCCAGAACCTGAGCAGATTCAATTTTTCCTGGGTATTAACAGACTCTCCTGGAGAAAAGCATGTCACTGGCTTTCCAAGCACTAGGTTGCCTTTCCCTAGATCCCATCTGCAGGAGTCAGCATTTCCCATAGCCCAACTGCCTCGGGGAAGGCCTTTGAGCAGAGGTAGGACATGGCAGTAGCTTTTGCTGGTCCATCATCAGTGGGATTTTTTCACACTTCCACCCTGGCAGGGGCACAGGGCCAGGTGGGAGCACTGAGCAACTGCACTGAGCGGTGTGTCCTGGTGGCACTGTATGGGGGGTGACTTGGGCACAAAACCCAGGACTCTCCCTCTGCTGGGTAAGGTTTCTCCTAAGACCTCCTACTGGCTGTCTCTGGAGTATCTGATTGTGGCTGAATAATCACCTGTCCTGTGCTGGGAAAGCATTTCCACTCCTTAAAATTAGCTTTGATGAGTTTATGCTTTCTTTGAATCAAAGACCTGAGACAATTAATCACTGCCCACCTCCCGCCTGTGCAGTTAAAATGCTCAGTTTGAAACAGAGACCAGGAATAGGAATTAATCTCTATGTAACCAAAATAATCATCACTATCCTGCTGTTGCACTGCAAGAGCTGTTCTGCCACCCTGAAAATGGACAGGATCCTGCTCCAGGTTTCACAGCAGCAAGGAATGGCAGGACCACCCTGCAATTGCCACCACACTTCCTGCTCTTCCCACTCAGATGCTGGAGTGTGTCCAGAGAAGGGAAAGAGAACTGGGGTAGTCTGGAGGGTAGGTTCTATGAGGAGCAACCAAAGGGGCTGGGGCTGTTTAGCCTGGAGAAAAGGAGGCTCAGGGGGGACCTTGTGGCTCTTCCCTGACAGAAGAGGGCAGCCGGGGGGGGGTCAGGCTCTGCACCCAGAGAACGAGGGATGGGACAAGAGGAAATGGTCTCAAGCTGTGCCAGGGGAGGGTCAGTTTGGATACTGTGAATAATTTCTTCACTGAAAGAGTTGTTAAGCATTGGAATGGGCTGCCCAGGGAGGTGGTGGAGTCCCCATCCCTGGAGGTGTCCAAGGAGTGAATGACTGGACATGGCACTCAGTGCTCTGGGCTGGTTGACAAGGTGGGGATCAGGCACAGATTGGTCTTGATGGTCTTGGAGGTTTTTTCCAACAGGATTCTCCATGCATGGCAGCAGTCAGAGCACAGCTCCAACACTGTGCTTGTAGGGACAGGGGTCCCTGTCTCCCCAGGAGCCCTCTGCTGCAGAGAGAGAGGCCCAGTGTGACACACTCCCCTCCCTGGCACTGCCACCACTTCTGTCTCAGCTGGCTGGTGACCTCCTGCTGTTCTCAGAGTTCTCGAGTTAACATCTGGCAATACCTAATGAAACTGCAGTTTATTAATGACTTCCATGCAACATTTACAGTAAAAGGGCATTTCCCACAGCTGTTTAGATTTCAGCAGAGGCGTGTGCAACCTTTCTGTGGGATCCCTAGGGCCTCACTACGGTAACAGCATTCAATAAGGAAAATTCAAATTAACTCCTTTCCATTTTCCCCCTCTTTCTTAGTTCACAAACCATGAAGGAAACAGATGGAAGTTAAAGAGAGATTGAAAATGACAAAGGAAGTCTAGAGACATTTATTTCTACTCAGAATAAATTAATTAGCATGTCTGGGGACAACTGAATAAAGTCCCTGACAGAGAAAGGGAGCTAAAGCACCACTGCCTCTCCATACAGGGAATGCTTTTGCACACTCCATCACTAAAGCAGAGTGACTGGGATGAGGGGACCCCAGCACAGGCAGGGCCAGGCTCACTGTCCACTGGATGGGATCTGGGAAGCTGTCATAGAATCCTGGAATGGTTTGGGCTGTGAGGTACATTAAACTCATCTCCTTCCACCCCCTGCCATGGGCAGGGACACCTTCCACTATTCCAGGTTGCTCCAAGCCCTATCCAGCCTGGCCTTGGACATTTCCAGGGATGAGGCAGCCACAGCTTCTCTGGACACCCTGTGCCAGGGCCACCCCACCCTCACAGGGAACAACTTCTTTCAGCCACTCTGCTTTCCAAGCTCCCAAGGCACCTAAAGACTATTTTTTTCCAGGCTGGGTTATTCTGAGGTTTCATAAAGAAAGAAAGAAAGAAGGAAAGAAGGAAAGAAGGGAGGAAAGAAGGAAGGAAAGAAAGATCTCAAGTTTTTAAAGATGATAGTTTTTCTCTTTCTCTTTGATATTGGGCTTTCTCTCATTCTTCCCATTTATTTTGCATGGCTGCCAAAGGGGAAGAGAAACAAAGAAATAAAGTGTTAAGGGAGTTAAACCTGAAGTCAAAAGGAGAAGCAGTGGGAGAAAGGCTGGGAGAAGCCTTTAATCTTAGAGATGTTCCACCTCAGAGGATCACCCTTCCTCTTACCAGGCAATTAAAGCCTTTATTAGGGAGCCCTTCATTAAGGCCCATCTCCTGGGAGCTGCTGCTGCTGCACCAAACACCTCTGAAGCTGCAGCAGAGACTGGTCTGACTAGGAGGAGCATGAACACTGTCATTTAATAATCACCTTTAATGGGAGTCCTGTATCTCAGTTAGGTGCTGACTGCGTGTGACACGCCAGGTCCTGCCCAATACAGCAGCAACTGTTCCAAATTTTGGGAGGCAGGTCAGCACCCAGAGCTTTGCAGCTGGCTCTGGGTTTCATTCAGCTTTATTTCATGTTCATTTGGGTATTTCCAGGCAATTTCTGCTTAATGTCCTTATGGCTCGGACTGAGCCAGGAGGGGTCTGGTACCCAGTTTACTTCATCGAGGATGTAGGTGGTAGTTACTGGTTACCATGCTGGGATGTGCCACAGGGATAGCAGGTACTAAATGGGGCTGTGGAGGGCTTGGCATGAGCCCCTTGTGGGTGCTGGATATCACATCACCACCCTAAATTAATTAACCCACTGCTCATCTCCAGACTGCCCTGCAGCGAAGAACCATTGAAGCACCTAAAGATTTGTGTTTGCAAACCAAGGCAGAACAGGGGTTTCCATCCATGCCTGTGGGCTGGGATGTAAGATCATGGCTACAAAACAAAATGCAGCTTTTCAGGATTCCCAGTGTCCCTTCCTGCTGCTGCTGCAGCCAAAAGAGGAGAGTGGTCCGTGACCTGTGACAGTTCCTGAGGCTATCACTCCCACAGGGTTATGATGCTGATGCCAAGGTGTGCAAATTCCTCACACCTATCCTGGGAAATGACAGCATAATTTCCATTTTCTGTCTCCTCATCTGGCTGGAAACATCACAGCACATGGCAGCAAAATGCTGTGTTTAAATCCATAATGACTCCTGGCAGTATTCCTAATATAAATCAAGAGGGATATAGTTATGGGAGAGAACGTTTTTATGACCCTATCTTCATATCATCTGTCAAAAAGACAATTTGGCCTCTGCAGTATTCATCTATTTTTATCTAGACACGTGCACTTGTTACTTCCATGCTATCACCTTCCAAATGGTGAGATTTATTTTTTCCCTGTTAGCCTCAGGAATTGCTTCCATTTCCCTGGATGCTGTGGGTGGGTAACTAATGGATACACATTTATGGTCCGATGTAAAGTGTTTGAAAAGCCCTTTGAAACCCGCTGAGTGGGTTGAAGATGGCACAGAGTAGGGCGGTGAACCCTTAGCATCCCTGGCCCAGCCTGGCATTGTGCCCGAACCTGGCACAGGAGCTCTCCCAGCCAGGCCACAATTACCTGAGATTAAACAGTGAAGTCCTTCCTAAATTAAATGCATATAAAATCTGTAATTACCAAGCTGTTTTTAGCAGAGAATGCTGTCTGCTCCTACTCGTTCCCACTCAGTGTTCCCTCAATTTGCCACCATTGCTGGGCCTAAAGTACCTCCATTATTCTGTACTCTGAGAGGACCTTAACCAACACCCCATCGCCCCCCTCTTTTTCCTCTCCAGCTTCTCATTCCTATTGTCCATGACATGGCAAGTGAGCATGCATGTAGCTCAGCTCATGATCACAAAGAGGAGGGAAGGGAGGAAGAGGAAGAGGATGAGGGAGGGAGAACATATCAGTGTATGTGTGTGGGGATTTCTTTCTCAATAATTTCTGTTTAAAATTCAATAAACTCTGTGAAATCAAATTTCCTGATTTAACTCACTCCAAGAAAATGTAATAAATCTGCTTTAGAGGAAATCTGCCAGAGGCTGCAGACATGGGAGGTGGGGGTAGGACCATCTCTTTCCTCCCCAGAAGAGGGGAGGGCACAGGCAGGGTGTGCTAGGGCTGAATCCGTTTGTATCAGTGGGAACTGTTTCTTTAGTCCAGCGTATTTGGAAATTTGCAGTCTGCAAGAGCACAAGCCCTTAGAAAAGCAAAAGGAAAACTTTGCTTATTAAGCATTTCATACCCAGGGTGATTGGATGCTACAGCGGGGCTGCAGGAATGAGCAATCATTGTGATCTAACCCATGCACTAGGAGGACACACAGACCTTCTGCCACTTCCCTGCAAGAGCAGGGCATAAATCAGTTTGTCAGCACAGGCAGGGCTAAGCAAAGGACAAGCTTTTATAAACCCCCGTTTATTCATGTCACCATCCATCTCGCTGGTCCCCAGGCCCCTCGCACTGTGCCAGTCATGCACTGTGATAGTAATGGTGCTCCCTGTGTCCCTCCCTCCTCCTGCCCAGCAACCTCACAACCACGCTGAGGAAAAATATAAATAATAATGACAATATAATGGTGTAAAGCCCCAAACAACTTGCTCAACAAGACTTTTAAAAGGGCTTACAGGTGTTCTGGCAACTTTAGAAAATCGAAGAACTTTGGCAAAATGTTTAGAGCAGAATTCAATCAACATAAAACACTTCTCAAAGCATTAACAGCATTAACATAGCCCATTCAACTTAACAAAGTCTAAGCCTGTTCAATTTTAAGTTACTCAAAAATTTGGAGAAGAGGGAATTAGAAGAAGAAAGAGAAAAAAGGTTTCAAAAGGAACAAACTACCATTCCTGGTTTCAGTGGTGTTCAGCTGATAGAAGTTCCAAGAAGAGGTGGGGTCAAGACACGCGCTTGTCTTGTGTTTGTTGAAATACCCCTTGGCCTTCCTGGGCCCAACCCCCAGGTGGGACTTCCACTCATTTGGCCACTCAGAATCTGGGTTAGAGGCTCCAGAGGCGGGAGTGGAGCATTGCCTCCTGCGTGCCAGGGATTGGCAGACAATTGTGGGGCTTGGATACAGGCCAGGGGTTGTGGGGTGTGTGGGGCAGGGGAGTTGTCTCACCAAAGGCAAGGTCCGATCTGCCTCTTCCCCCATACCTGCCCAAAGACGTGTTTTGAGCCAGCAAGCCCTCCAGTCTCTCACAAATGATAACGATAGCAACAATACCAATAATAATATAAATTATAATAATACCAACACTAATACCAATAAAACTAATACTAATAATAATGCTGCAAAAGAAGGAAGATTGGTGACGTTTGGTTGGAGCTGTTTCCCCAGCCGGTTGAGCCGCTTTCAGTGCCCAGACAGAGCACAGCCATGGGAGGCTGGGACATGTCCCAGAAGCAGGAATCAGCTCACCCAGAAGCCACAAAAGTGTCAAAGTGTTGGTTACACTTTCATTGCTGTGACTGTTTCCTATTCCTCATGGAAAGATGTGACAACCCGCTCTTAAGGAGAAGTAATCTCTGTCTGGGCCTCTACAAAAGCTGTTCCAGCAGACCAACAGCCTGAATCAACTCTGTTCTTTCCCTCCCATTCTGTGAAAATGCCCTTTGGGCATCACATTGTCTAAGTGGAAATTGGCCCATTTTTCCTGGAATAGAATCTAGTAACTTTGCAAAGGGACACAAGGATAGACTCACGTCCTTTAACTTCTGCAGCCTCTGCTGTTGGATAGCAACATAAATAGGGAAAGCATAAGGCAATCACAGAAATAGTGATTTCCTCAAAAAGATGTAAGTTGGAAACAGTTTTTCTATTTCCACTTTATTAGGTATTTTTAGTTGAGCAGCTGTTCTGGTGTTGATCTAAAACCTGTTTCTTTCATTCCTAAAGAAAGAAATTCTTTATTCTTGTGGCTATACTATTCAACTTTAGAGGTCACTTACTGTTTCCAAGTTCAATGCACTCTGGAAGGAATCTGTATTCTTCTCCTGGTTCCTGGGCATGAAAGCAATCTCTAAATACTCAGAGGATGAAATGAGGTCAAACCTGCAATTCTGCATGGCTACTGCCGAGGGAAGCCAGCACTCCAACCCACCACTTTGTTTCTGTCAAAGCAGTTTAGAAAACAGCGATGGGAAATTATTTTGCAATAATAGAAACTTACAAGTCCAGACGGGCTGCAGCCTCGGGTTTTCCTTCAAGTTATTCCCCTAAAAAGAGATTTGGAATTGCAATTGGCTGCATTAGATTGGTAAGTGAAGGGCAAGCTGTTTCACATACAAATTATTACAACTGTGTCATTTACAAACCCCTCTCATGCAGCAAAGCCTTCCACCAGCATCCAGCTCAAGCCTCAAGATTTCCCTTTGCATGTGGGTTAGAGGTGGGAACAGCATCCAGCACCTCACAGCTCCTATGGAATGGGCTCTTTTCTCTCTGTGAGAATTGAAGCAGGAGCTGAAGAAATGCTGTGAGTATTTGTTCAGAAGTGGTGGGGCTGAGCCACTTCCTGGTGAGCTTGGAGGAAATGCTCTTCAGTGCATCATCTGGGGCTGGCTGGGGTCTGCAAGGCCAGATCCACTCTCCATTTCCCAGGGGAGGATTATAGAATCATTATCAGTAAGGTTGGAAAATATTTCCAAGATCATCAAATCCAGCCTTTGGCCAAATACGATCCCCACTAAGCCATATTGTGGATGGGGGTGTCCTGAGCCAGGGGTGCTGCAGAGACACCCCTTCACCCAAATGCTAGGTGGGGGCTGCACATTACCCTGGAACTGCTGTCTCAAAGCATTTCCCTTTCTTCTCTGAGCTGTTTATCTGGAAGCCTCCATTGTGTCTGAGGCTCAGTGGAGGTGTTAATTACACTGTGCTCATTTCCAAGGTGGATATTACAATGCTTTTCCAGCTGCTGCTGAGGGATTTTACAAAATTGTTAATACCCTATGCTGGAGAAAATCAAGCATTCTCAGTGTTCCCCAAAATGTGTTTAAAAATTTCACACAATTCAGCGTTTGCAGAAGTTGCAGTTAGCTAAGCCAGTGCAGAACCTCCCAAAATAACCAGCTCCTTTCTTTTCTGGTACTTGATATAACACACAGAGGTTGTTAGACATTTTCTCACCATCAGATTGTAGTTAGATTCAATTAATATAATAGAGGATATAAAACCAGTTTCTTTTTAACCCTGTTCTTACTAAAAACTTCCTTTCCTCCAGCCACCTGGCTTTGAAGTAGCCTGAAATACAGAATTTTGCTATATGAAATCCAGGAAAATTTCAACATTCATGGAACATACACCTGCTTAAGTTGTCCCTTTTTGTGCTAAGAAGCTCAAGCCCTTTAAAAAGTTAAACTGATACACAAACTAGAATTTATGTATGTATAGATATACATACACAGTCTACCTTATCTCCTGTATTTTCTATTTCACGTGTCAGCAACTCTGTATAGAAAAATATTGTGTGTATAAAGAATCTTTGCTCTGACTGTAAAACTGCAGGTGTCTCTGGGTGAGAAACATTATCTGTTTAACTGTGCAGAGCAGCACTACAAATCCATATAACATGAGGCAACATTATTACATTGCTATTTCCCATGGAGTTAGGGCAGCATCCTGTCAGCCAGGATGCTACTCATTTTCTGCATGAAATGGCAGATTTTGGGCAGGGATTGGCCAAGGCTTCATTTCTTCCACAGCATTCCTGGAAATGCTCAAAGCCAGGTTGGATGGGGCTTGTAGCAACCTGATCTAGTGGGAGGTGTCCCTGCCTGTGGCAGGGGGTGGAATGAGATGAGCTTTAACGTCTCTTCCAAACCAAACCATTCCAGGATTCTATATGACCCTTCTCTTGCAGAAAGGGTATAAAACCTTTAATTGCCTAAACAACTGGGTTTTTTCCTTATCTGGAGGAAGACATGGCTTTCTCTGCCCTCAGACTCCTGCTGTGCCATCACTGATACAGCCCAACAGTGCGGGCTGCTGAAATCATAGTTTGCTTTCACGAGCTGCCAATCCTTTTTTATTTAATTTGTCAGCCCAGAGTTTTGACCAACGGTGAAAAATAAGCTGTTTAAAAATAAGTTTAAGCAACTCGGTATGTGTAGCTCATTGAAGTAAAAAAATTGCCCACTGCAACTTCAAGATCTTCGTAATTAGTACACATAAGTGATTGATTGACCTCAAAACTTTGTGGCAGAAAATCTATTCACTTGTCAATCAATTCAAGAAGAGCTGCCATTAAAAAGCACTAAGACAGATGGCACCAATGAATTGTGCCGCAGTGAAATGAAGCTGGGAATGCAACATCAATTTTTCACTTTCATCTACACTGGAGTGTCACCATGCTCATTTACAGAACCTGTGTGCAGGGCCATGCACCGTATGTAAAACAACCGGCTGAGATTGAGGGAGGGGTAAGAATTTGGTAACAGCAGGAGATAGAAACAGAATGACAAATGCTGTACTTGAGATATGGTTTGCCAAAGGCCAGCTCTAGAGCATCTGATAGAAAGGAGGAAGCTCAGCGCTGCTTCCCAAAGCAGGTGGCTCTCAGCTTCCACATGCTCTTTTGAGGAGTTGGATGAAACTTTGCAGAACTTTGTAAAACCATGGAAAAATGTGATTTGTGAACCCAAGTTCCCCAGTATTACATATATAGGGGTGTCTGAGTGTGATGTGCAGCAGCAGAGACTGGTGAGATGTGACCAAAAGTCATTTGACGACAAGCAGTGAGACTGAGAAGTGCTGCTGTCACCCACCAGTCTCCCACCTTTGCTGGAGCACTTTGCTTTGTAACCTGTGCTTCCATTGGTACTGCTTTTAGGAGCAGACAAACAGAACAGACAAGTTCAAGAGCATTGCAATGTCTTGGTCTGTACAAGCAGATACCTGCAACAGCTCTGCCATACCTGGCAATGCAGTGGCGGTCACACAATCATGGAATGGATTGGAAGGGCCTTAAAGCTCATCTCGTTCCACCACCTGCCATGGGCAGGGACACCTTCCAGTAGACTGGGATGCTCCAAGCCCCATCCAACCTGGCCTTGAATGCTTCCAAGGATGGGGCAGCCGCAGCTTCTCTGGGCAACCTGTGCCAGAGCCTCACCTCCCCCACAGCGAAGAATTTCTTCCCAAAATCTAATCTAAACCTATTCCACGGTATATTACAAGATCATCTGCAGAGAGAATGAAGTTCCCAGTCCGACTCCCTGCCTGATGCAGTTCAGCTCAGGCTTTAATGTCCAATGTTCCTCAAAGAGTGATGAACTTTGAGCAGGTAGCAGGGCAATTTCTTCTCTGGATCTCATTTGGGCCAAGAATGACAAATACAGCTGTTAATTTAATTGTCAGTTGAATTGCTTTTTGCAGAGCTGGCCCAAAAATCAATGCATGAAGTTATGTTGGCTGCATGTATGAGCGTTATATATACCCCAAAAAACCCCATACCTGCTTTTAGTCAATTGGAAAACAGTGTAAGATGATAATAAAGCCTGAACTCAAATAGGCTGTTTGGCTGAAATATCTCTAATTTAGAATGTGCGTGTTCCCACTTCCACAAGAGCAGAAATGGAAGGTCATGTGCTACTTCTGGGAGCACAAGGATGGGGCAGGGAAGCCTGGAGAGTGACAGTGAGCATGGTGATGGATCTGCTCTGTGGGAACTCATGTGGCAGGCAAATCCATGCCTGAGTGGGGAAATGTCCCTAGGAAAGATCTGTGAGGTATGAAATACAAGCCCCAGAGAGCTGCATGGTACTGGCTGTTGGGGTGAGTTTTAATCCCAGAATCCCAGAATGGTTTGGGTTGGAAGGACCTTAAAGATCATCTCATTCCACCCCCTGCCATGGGCAGGGACACTTTCCACTAGACCAGGTCCAACCTTCCCTTGAACATTTCCAGGGATGGGGCAGCCACAGCTTCCCCAGGCAACTTGTGCCAGGGTCTCACCACCCTCTGAGTAAAGTATTTCTTCCAACATCTAACCTAAATCTCTCCTCTTTCAGCTTAAAGCCATTCCCTCTTGTCCTGCCACTATCTGCCTGTATAAAAAGTTGTTCTCCCTCCTTTTTGTAAGCTCCAAGGATTCACTTGGTGCCAACAATACTGGTGATCCTGGCCACTTTGCCTGGCAGGACCCAGCTGGCGTCCCAGCTCATCCCCAGGTTGGTTGTTCCTTATACTGGAAAGATGTGGAGACACCAGAGCTGGTTTGGCTTTTGAGTGTATTGTTTTCCATGAGCTACATTGCCCATGTTTTGTTGCTTGAGCAATTTAGACCACTTAATTTGTTTCAAACTAGTTACTTCTTCACTATGGCAGCATGCCTACTACGAGCACAATTTCAAACAATTTAAAAAAATTGATATGCAATAGTCCTTGAGCTTTGGGCCAGATTTTTGCTTAATAATTTAATTTAAAATTCATGTGAAACCCCAAAGAATCACAAGCTCCCTCTGAGAGACCAAATGTGTTTCCCTCTGAGCATCACTTCCATCACCCTCAGTACCTGAAATGTAATGTAGTGCCCAATGTGATGTGAAAATGCTATTTTCTGATCAAGAGCACAATGTCAGAATTATTTTCATTCTGTTCTTTAAAATACCTGTGCTTTCCCATCCTCAATTAAATGTCAGGTCACACTGGGTATCCAATCAAAGCTGAAGCTGTTTCAGATCCCATTTCACGCAAGCATGGAGAGGAATGTTGAATTTTTATCACCTTTATTTTTTGAATTGAAACATCTAGATATATAGAGACTATATAACCTGAAGAATAACCTGACATATCCAGCCCATGAAAAAACAAAGCTGGAGCTGCCTGTACCCACCACCACATCCTGCCCCGAACAAACCATGCACAGCTCTCATTGCTTCCTTCATTCACTATGTTCCACTGAATTAAGCTCCAAGATTAAAGCAATAAGAAAACAAAATTGAATTAAGTTGATGAGAATGCAAATAATGTCATTTGTAATTAGATCTTTTGTCTTCCCATTTCATTCCCTGCTCCATTATAATCTTTCCAGCATTTTTGTCTCCTCCTCATTCTTCTTCTGATTTTTTTTTTAATCCCCTGCTAAGATCTGAATAACACATCCACATCATGTAATCCTCAGACAAATAATTAACCTGGAGAGGCCATGGCATCTTTCTCTAGAATCACTGCTGCCCTTCACCTCTGGTTCCTGACAGTGACATCCAACAAATCCTGAAGGCACCAAACCTGCTGCTCCCAGGGCACCACAGGCAGAGGTTTTGCCCCAGAAATCCAAATGTGAGAGCATGGTGGTGTTGGAAACCAGCCTGGATTGTTCTGCCAAGGCTGCAAAGAAGGCTGGAGAGCAGCTGGGGGAAGATGCAGCTCCCAGCCCCATGCCTTATGCTCCCTCCCAGCTGACCCCCTGTCCTTGCTGGGCTGGGAAGACAGTGCTGGTTTGGGGTGTAACACCCCCAGGAGTGTAAATTTCTGTTGTCACCCCAGGAAGAGGCTTAATCAGCCCAAGGCCCTGGTGTTTGAAAAGCACCACCAGCACAGAAACCTGAGCTGACCAACAGGAATTTGAGCAGAGACCAAAGGAAAGAGGAGAGCAGCACTGTCTTCTCATCCCTTAGAGCTCTGGCTGTATACAGAGAAGGCTCGGTTCAAACTACCTCCCAAGAACTGCCCATATTTGCCCTGAAGCCCAGCTTTTATAACCACATTTTTGTAAATTGATTAAGATGACAGCTTTATCAGCATCCTATTCCAGCTCCTGCCAGGCTGGTTTTATCACCCAGCCAACACTGCTCCCATTCATTCCTACCTGGATGCTGTAGCTGTAGCTGATGTTCTGTGATTCATATTTTTGGTTTCCCTCAAATGGATTGTTTCAATCCGAGGCCCTTTGGGCTGCTGCAGACTGTTCTGGCATAGTGCTGGGCTGCAGCTCAGTGTAACACAGAAGTTTTGGCTCTGATCCCTGTTATGGGTAATCTTCAGGCATTTCCTTGCAGAGTAGACTGAGCTAAAGCTCTACGGGGTGTTCTGCCCTCTTCATCCCACAGGAATCCCCCTCCTTCCTCTTACAACTCATATAATTTTGAGCCAGCCATGGGGCTGCAGAGCTGGGGCATGTCCAGGTCATGTTCTTAACCAAACTCTGAACTTACTTCTGAAGAAAATGTCACCAGGTTAAAACGAATTTTCCCTTTCTGAGTGGAGTTGCTCTTGGTTCTGCTGTGGCAGCTCACCTCCCATTTTCCACACTGACAATAACCCTGTCCTGGGGCTGGTCCTGGTGGGACTGTGTCAACATCCCAGCCCTCATCCTGCCACTGTGTCACTCAGTAAATAGTATCCAAAAGGTTATTTTTTTTTGCATATGTACACAGTAATTAGAATTTAAGTATTTGATTGAGGGAATCAAAACATTTTTCCTTCGCGTGCTCCTTCACAGGAGTTTGAGTTGATTTTTAGTTTTTCATTGGTAATTAAGAGTGGAAATTACTGCTTCTAATTCCTCATTTTATTGTCCTCTGGTGCAGACCAGTTTCTATGGTATCAGGGAATTTTCTGTCTGTGCCGTGCACTCACATGGGTGGGAGATGGTGCTGAGTTCACTGTGTAAAGAACCATTAACAGTGACTCCAGGAGTCAATAAGCTCCTGACTTTGGTTGTGTTATCAGTATTGATTCAGTTAATAATTATTTATCTTAATCCCAGGCCCCCAGCTGCTGTTGGTTTAACCCTGTGCAGGAGGCATGTTATGGAGGCATCTGCCTGGCTTCCAGCTGTGGTAGGTTTTCTCCATGATGAAATTTCTTAGGGATTTTCTGATGTGCTGACCCAGATGCTCTCCCCTGATGACTGAATTGAAGCTGAGATAAGTGGCAGAGCAGCTGGTGCCTTGCTGGGATGGGATGTGAGTCTTTATCCCACTCAGTGGGGCTGGAAGGGATCAGAGCATCCCTGTGCCGAAACCGGTATTCCCTCGTCCCCCATTCAGGGGATGTCCATTACTGCACTCCTAAGACATCTGTGTGTGGCATTTCTTGGCTTGACTGTGCCCCTTCACTCCCCTTTACACCCATACACCTTCCTCCTTTTTTGACTCTCCAGTATTAAACACCAGTTTCCCATTTATTCTCAAGAAAAAACATCCTTTAACTCCTAATAGCTTTCCTAAAGCCATAACCTGCTTTGTCTGCTGTTTAATAGGGAATCAATATTGTTGTAATACAATGAAATTTACATTGATTTGTCTCATTTTAACTGGCAGCTAAACCAATAAGGTATTAGTCTGTGTGCTCCTGCCAGGAGGCCCAGTCGGCTTCTTCAAGCCTGACATGTTTGTCTTAGCTAATAATTAATTACAAAAATGTGGCATAAGCTTTGTAAAGGGGGTTAGGCAGAATTACTACTTGCAGCACTTTTCTAAATTAATGCAAAAGTGGAAGCTATCAAACTGAAACGCCTTTCAAATGTGCTCACACTGGCAGGTGCAGGCTGGACAAGGCCGTCCACCTTGCTAAATCATCACAGAATCCCAGAATAGTTTGGGTTGGAAGCAACCTTAAGGCTCATCTCCTTCCAGCTCCTCTGTCATGGGCAGGGTCACCATCCACTATCCCAGGTTGCTCCAAGCCCTGTCCAACCTGGCCTTGAACACTTCCACGGATGGGGAAGCCACAGCTTTTCTGGGCACCCTGTGCCAGGGCCTCATACTCAGGTGGATCAACAGAGTTGTGTGGAGCCCGTGCCTTGAGAGCCATCAGTGGGTGCCCAACATCTTGATGATCTTATACTGACTTTTCACCGCAACCATCTAATTGCCATCATTTCAGCTCCCCTGATGCACACCCTGTTCTTCCACTAAAAATGTGGTTTGGGGGTGAACTGTCTACCCTGGAGATAGGGGAGGTCTGTGTGAGCAGCAATGCTGTTCTGCCAGTCTCAGCCCTGCTCTGTCCCTACCACAGCACAGGCAGCAAAGTGTGGGCTGGAGATGTGACCCTGAGGTGTCCGGGCCATGCTTTGAATGCCTAATTAGCCAAACAGCTTCTGTAATTACAGCAGCACAACCTGCTGCAGGAGTATTCCCTAACAGGCAGTTTCAGGGAGTCAGCCATGCATCCCTGTGCATCAGGAGGGACCTGAGATCGCCCATGGAATGACACAGGCAGGGGGAAAGGGCAGGGTTCTTGTTGCTTTTGCTTCAACAGCAGGTGTGGATCAGCCAACAAGAAATCAAAAAGTAAAATAGATTTCATGCCAAGGAAAAAGGATGTTTGTCTCTTACTTGGGGGACTGTGAGAACCATTTCTCATTCTAACAAAGCAGTGATTAACTTGGAGGCAGGAGGGAATACTTCTCTGAGACGGAAATGCTCCCAACTGCAGTTTTTGTGGGATCTACTGTAATTCTGTTGTATTAATATAATTACCAGACAATCCATTTCAATAACATAATCACAGCCCATATTTCATTCCTCCATTAGAGTTCTGATGAGAACAATTTCTAAGCCATAACCTCCTCACAAACCCACCACTAAAAAGAGAACAATCCAATAATTACTCTCACCATGTTAAGCCAATTAGCCAGTGGCTATGAGGCAGAAGGGATTTTTCTTACTGGATACTCATCAGCAGTGGAAAGAGAAGTTTCACCGGAAGAACATCTGTTTGTTCAGAGGCCTTTTTTTAGGGCTGAGCCATTTCTCCAGTCCTGCAGTTCTGCCTTGGCTGTCCTTTTCAATTTAGCCATGGGGTTTTCCACTGTTTTTCTTGCTCCACCTTCCTGCACTTCTGCAGTGTTTTCATGCTGATGATGATCCCCGGCTTGGCCAACTCCTCTTTCTGCACCCAGTGGAGGGAAGGGGAAGGGTGAGAGAAGCTGACAGCTGAGTTCACAGATGACTGGGACACCTAAACTCAAAATTTTTGGATTCTCCCTGTCTCAGAGCTTGATCTGTTCCCAGGGGTGATGGAGCAGGTCACATCACCCTCCTGCAGGTTCAACAGCCTCCAGAGCCTGCACTACCTCCTGCTCTAGAGCTGCTCCAGACATCAGCTCTATATGTCCTAAATTTAAACAAGTTACATTTCCACCTGTCCAGGAGATCACAACAACATGCATGGGATGAATCCCACTTAACTCAGCACTGGAATTAAGGAGCAGGAATATGATTGTTTGCCACAAGAAAGCAGTTCAGAAAGCTGCATATTACACATTGTCATGTTATACATGATGGCTTTGCACTGCAGTCCTTCGAGATTGTAATGAATAAAATCTTGACAACATTGTCTCCTGCATTAATCATTTTAAGCTGATCCTACAGGATACAAGGGCAAATTAAATTCTATTTGCAATTTCATGCATGATGCCTGGCACAGCCGATGCCTGAGCCAGCAGTTTTTCAGTAAGACAAGCGTGTAAGCTGCAATTATGCAGTTACTTTCTCCCATGTGCCAACTCTCTTATTACTGACAAATTTATAAATGAAAATGTATGAATGGTATTAAACTCACCTTCAAGGATGGAGCAAATTAAAATGAATAAGCTTGTAAGACTGTATTTGAAAAAAAACACTACTTTTAATGGTTAAAATGATAAATGGAACGTGTGTGCCTTCACACACTGCAGGGACCAGGAGGTTCTGATTCCAGCCTGCCAGGACCAGCACCCAGTCTCACACCTGGAAATAAGCACAGGCACACCTGGCTCCAAGGGGATGGTTATAGCCTGTACTGGGGTGCTCTCACCCGAAGTGCTGGGTGAGACACCCAAGCAGTTCACAGGCAGCACAGGGATGGGTCTTCAGCCGGGTGGGTTTTTCCAGACACTTCTGGCTTCTTGTAGTGGTTCCAGCATGTTTCCTTCTTCCTTTTTAAACCATAAATCATGGGAGGAGCCTGCCTATGGAGCCCTTTGGTGGGACAAGGGGGAATGACTAAACTGACAGAGGGCAGGTTTAGATTGTATATTAGGAAGAAATTCTTCCTGTGAGAGCAGTGAGGCCCTGGCACAGGCTGCCCAGAGAAGCTATGGCTGCCTCATCCCTGGAAGTGTTTAAGGCCAGGGTAGACGGGGCTTGGTGCAACTTGGGACAATGGAAGGTGTCCCTGCTCATGGGCAGGGGTGGAATGAGATGATCTTTAAGGTCCCTTCCATCCAAACCATTCCATGATTTGATGATTCCCATGCCTTGGCAATATTAGTCAGCTCTGGAGAGGGCAGGAAAGGAGCCAGATAACAAACCTTCATCTGGGAGAAGTGCCTTAAACTTGCCTTTAGAGGAATTAAACTCCTGCCAAAGTACTCCCCAGCCAAGCAGCCCTGTGGTCTTCTGTCCCCCTCCACAGCACAGCATATGCTGATTGTGCTCTGTGCAAAAGTTCAAAGCCATTTCCTGCTTCATTTGTAAGGAGTCCTGTCTTAATCGGGTTAGAAGATAATATGCTTTTAGTCCTCTGGAGGGGAAACTTACACTTTTCTTCAAAGCAGTTTTCTCTGATAACTTAAAATCTTCTCCCCTCTGCCTTTCTCCTCCTTTGGTGTTATTTCCACACTGGGAGGAAGTGAGTTTTGTGAAGTTATCATGTAGAATATCATCTACCAGACTCCTCTGCTTTGTCTTTCTCAGAGCAATTGCAGCAGAGCCCCAAGAACACCTGGGGGGCAAAGTGCTGGAACACAACCCACTGGGATAATGCAGCTCCTGCCCCACTTCTCGTGATGGCCTCCCTTCTGCCCACCTTCTCATCCCCATGGAGTTTTTTTCCCCTCTCCATTATCTTAAATTAAGAAACTCATCACCTGAGATTGCAAAAAGTTTGGTAAGACCCTGGAAAAGATCAGGCATCAGTACAGAGGACAGGGAAGCTTGAAAACTAAAAGGACAGGTTTAGACTGGATATTAGGAAGAAATTCTTTACTCAGAGGGTGGTAAGACCCTGGCAAAGGTTGTCCAGAGCAGGTGTGGCTGCCCCATGCTGGGAGGTGTTCAGGGCCAGGTCGAATGGGGCTTGGAGCAATCTGGGATAGCGGAGGGTTGAAACAAGATGAGCTTTATGGCAGGGTGTTGGAGCAAGATGGTCTTGAAGGTCCCATCCAACCCAAACAATTCTGCAATAATATGAAACCTGTGCCCTTTCAGTCCTTGCCAGCCCCTCACATCTTTTGTTCACCTCTGCTTCTCCCTCCCTCTCCCTGCTCTGTGTGTGATATTTGTCCCTGTAATTAGGTCAGCCAGCTCTGCCATGCATTCAGGAGGGCATGTGCCTGACAGATTATCTGTGTGACCCAGCAGCAGGGTGCTGTCAGGACCCTGGTGCCACTGGCATTGTCACGCATCCCACACCAGCTCTGTGGGACCCATCCTGCCCAGACAACCTGTGAGAGCAGCCATGATTATCAGATCTCATGGCAGGGAAGCCACCAGCATGTGGCTGTCCCATGAAAGCCCCCAAGATGCTGGGCTGGAACCTCGATCACGCAGACTCATCCCAAGGCTCCTGCGCCCTGTGTCTCTCACCCCATGGGCAGGTGCTCTCTGGTGTCAAGCGGTGACCCTGCTGCTTCTGCGGCTCTGTGAGCCACATGAAATCCTAAATGTGGCCTCAGGCACCCTGAGAGGGAACACATCAGGTCTGACAGCGGGTGTGCAACAGGCTGAACCCTCTTCAACAAAGCCGTGTGCCCCACTCTGCAGGTCCAAGTAAAGCTGTGAGCTCCCTGCTACTGCTGCTCGCCTCTCAAATTTACCTAACCCTGGAAATACAGTCCTAGTTAAAATATTTACAGGAGGAAGTGGAATCAATCAGCAGCTGGCACACCAGGACGAGGTCTGCATTAAGTAAAAGGTGCTGGGCTGCGACAGGCTCCTCAGGTGACATTTAATGGCTGTTTGTACAGGAGGAGAAGTGACCCCGGCTCAGTGGTGGCAACAATTAGCACCAAGTACACCACAGCGGGAACGATTTCAATGTCAAATAAAGTGTCTTGGTCCTGCTACCCTTGAGCATCCCAGCAAAGAGCTGAGTTTTATTTTTCAAGGATGATGAAGGTCGTGTTCTTGGGGTTCTGGGGTGCAGCTCTGTGTAAATCATGGAGGGGGGTTGTTATTGGTTATCACCCTGTGGCAGCTTCCCCTGGGACCTGGCACAACTAAGGGGAGATTTTCTCATGTGCTTTTAGGGAATAGCAGCCAAACCCTGGGATGGAGGGAGGGGAGCTGAGGGCTTCAGTGAAGGAGGTGTTTGGGAAAGAGGGGTCCCTCCAGCAAAGTGGGGTGGGAGGTGGGTATTTCAGGGCTGCATTTGCTACAACTCCATACTTGCAGGTAATAATGGGGTTCTTTTCCTGTCACTGCCCTCACCAGTGCCCCAGCTGTGTGTGCTCAGCGTCAACTGGTCCAAACTGGGTTCCAGGACTCAGCTGTGGGTGCCAGTGAGAGTGGCACTCCCTGCCCTGCACATTGCTACTGAAAAATGTAAAAGCCGGTGTTACAGGGAGCATCAAAGGGCTGAGGAGGTATTGTTAACCCACATCAAAGATGGAGACCCGAGCAAGAGGCTTGGCAGGGGCAGCAAACACCACAGCAGCCAGATCAAAGGGAATAAAACTCCAAGATGTGCAGTATTGCTCTGCCAGCCAGAGAGATAACTAAGAGAGCTTCAAAGGAATCTTCTGCACTCATGACTGAGCTCCTAACCCTGCTTGATGAGCCCCTTGCTCCCTACCTTCCTGTCTCTGCTCCACACAAAAGCAATAATCACAGAATCATAGAATCACAGAATGGTTTGGGTTGGAATGGACCTGAAGCTCATCTCATCCCACCTCTGCCCGTGGGCAGGGACACCTTCCACTACCCCAGGTTGCTTTAAGCCCCGTCTACCCTGACCTTAAACACTTCCAGGGATAGGGTAGCCACAGCTTCTCTGGGCAGCCTGTGCTAGGGCCTCACCATGCTCAAAGGGAAGAATTTCTTCCTAAATAACCTAGAAATGGGTCAATACTTGATGGGAAACACCATCTGAGGTTTTGCCTTCACTGTATATTAATTTCCCTTGCATACTCCAGGGGTCTCAGGCCCAGAGAGAAGCTGATGGTGGTCCACAACCCTGTGGCAGAGCATTCCCAGTTGCCCAACCCTGGCATGTCCTGCCCTCTTCTTTCCCTGTTGTCTCTGGCTTTAAGCTAATTCTCTTTGAGACTACTGTGACTCCTTGCACAAACTGTCTTCCCAAGTGTCATATTAAATGAACTTTTAAAAGACTTCCAGAAGTGTAAGTTTTCACACTTCCATTACCTCTGGCATCTGCCAGCAGTGGTGCCCAGAGCTAATTAACAGCCCCTGTTATCAGCAAATGAAACTCATTATTTGCAAGTAACCTCTTTCCTTCTCCCAAGGTACGTTCAGAAAATGACACATTAGGCAATTTCTTGTCATTCATGAGTTCCACTCCATTTTCTAGGTATTTTGAGAAAGTACCATAGGTCTCATTCTTTGGGAAATGAGGGTTTTGCCATTTGGGAGGAAACCCAAGTGACAGTGACATAGCCCTTTTCATCCCTTCCCCAAATGACTGATCCTGTACCATGACCCCATGGCTGCTTCCAAAGTAACAATCCCCTGTTCCAGGGAGAAAAGCCCCAGCAGAAGTGTCCTGTGGGGTGGGATCATCCATCAGTGTCGGAGCATCAGAGCTCATGCCTGCCTTGGCAATGGATGAACCTTCCCAACACACAGAATCTGTTGGGGCCTCAAAATGAACCAAATGATCTGCGAGAAAAGGCTCTTGCTCAGCCCCTTCTTGCTTTGGCAGCATTATGAGGCAGAGATGAGACACCCCAAACCATTTCCTTTTAATTCCAACAGCTTCGTTCTCCTCTGTACTCATAGGGCAGTCACACATTCACCAGAACCAGGGATGCAGGTGTCACTCTCTTCGGAGGCATTTGGGATATTTTTTCTGATTTTTGGACATTCTTCCTGTCAAGGAAGCTGCAGCAGTAAGCCCAGAGCTGCTGTTGAGCAGACGAGGCAGGTCTTTCATCTAAACAGCAAATTCAGAAAATAAGCAGGGAAAGAGCTTGGCTCAAAAACTCTGAGCAAACTGCAAATTATTCTGTTTGAAAGAAATGAGCCTGTTGGAAATTTCCAATTGGACAGTTCGGTTTTGAGTCTTGGAGGATCAAAAGTTGCTTGTCCTGCGTGGCTTGAGGCAGTGGAGTGGCAGAAGCAATTCCCAGGCTTTGTGGGGTCCCTGGGCTGGGCTGGTTATTTGCCCGGTGGCTTTAACCAGAGTTCATTCAGGCTTATCTGTGATTATTGAGTCTTTAGACTAGTCATGATGAAAATGAAATAACAGCACAGCAGAGGCAGACTGAGCTCCCTTCTCTAGGCAGGCCTAGAGCCCTCTCCCTGCTTCGGCACCAAAGCAGAGAATGGTCCATTTAACACTGGAACTGAAACCAAACAGGAAGAAATTTATTTATGGCATTTTTGCAGCTTTTGTTTGGGATCTGCAGGGGGGAATTCAGTCTAAATGTGCTTGGCTTGGCTTTTGTTAACCCTTGGCTTTCTTTGGGTGAGAGAAAGGGAAAAGCAGCAGAGCTTCAGGCAGACTGTGTGGCTTCTGGTGTCCTGCAAAAACCAGGAGTAAATTCCTGGAAAAAATTTCTCTTGATATGTGACACAAGTGCAGATAGTGGAACAAACAGGCTCCTCCTCAGCTCATGGACTCAGTGCTCTAATTCAGCACCATTGGTGGCACAGGGTTCACATCTCCCCTGACCTGGCTGATTTCCCATCCTGTCAGGGCTCTGGGATCTGATCCTGCAGGTTAGTGTGTGCTCCATTCAGCAAGAGGCTCCCAAAGAGTCTCCTGCCCTACGAGCTCTTGTTCTCACTACAACACTGAGGATTATTTTCCTAATTTTTTTTCCTCTTTGTTCATTTTCTCCTGAATTCTCCAATGTGTTTGGAGCACATTTGCGTATGCAGCATTTATGCCCCATCCCTGAAAGTGTTCAAACCCAAGCTGGATGGAGTTTGGAGCAACCTGGTCTAGTGGAAGATGTCTCTGCCCATGACAGGGAATGGAATAAGATGAGCTTTAAGGTCCCTTCCAACCCAAGCCACTTTGTGATTCTGTGACTGCTCTTCCCTGGCTGTTTCACTGTCTGACCAGGCTGCCTGAGGCTTGCCTGGAGGCTCTTCAGGAAATCCCAGCAAAGGACTTTTGTACCAATTTATTTCATTGCTGATTTAGGCTTAGGAATGCTTACTGTCACCTCAGTTGTTTCACATTCTTTATGGCTTGGCAGTGCAGTTGCCTCCCCTGACAAATACATAGCAGCAAAGGTGAAGAGCCTGGGATGGTGAGGCAGTTAAAGGGTTAGAAGGTGGCATTCATCAAAAAAGGTCTAGAATGATCATTTCCTCCAGGGAAAGGGGACTGCATCCCTGCTCCAACCAGGACAGGAGGGAAATAGGAATGGCCATAATGCACTGGAGAGTAAAAGTGTCCTCATGGGACACTGATGGGCACTGGTGGTTAAAAGTATCCTGATGGACGAAAAATTTTTACCCTTACGGGTAAAAAAAAAGTGTCACTTCCAGAACCAGGTTAGGGTGTTCAGCCCTGTGGAGTGGGAGCCAGCTGGTGTTTGAAGTTCTGTACATTTGCATTATAAAGGATCAGATCCAGGTGTAAATTATATATCTTGTTTCAATAGAAGTTTTAAGCAAGTGAAAATTGTCCTTTGAAGAGCTGATTCCTGTGATAACAGACCTGTACCACACTTGTGAGGAGCTCACTTCCTTGGCAGAGCAGGGATGGCAGAGAGGTGCATGATGTGCCCCAGGAGTTGATGGGGTACAAACAAAACCAAAATCTCTTGCCAAGAACCACAGCAAGGTAGGAACGGGCATCTTGCCCCGGAGTGGGATGCATGGAGTTCACATGGCACTGCTGGGCACAGACTGTGTGAAAAAATCCAGGTTTTGGCAGCCTTGGCATTAAAAGCTGTAGAAGTCTGGTGCTGCCCTCATCTGCTTGAGGGACAGAGAAAACTCACTGTCATGACCCCAGAGACTTGCACAGTAATTTCCCAGCTACATCACTTTACTGAGCCTGTCCATGCCCATAACCTGTTAGGGTCACCCACATGTATGGTCAGGAGGAGGCAGAGGGCATGGAGACCCCAGCCTTGCAGTCACCCCTCAGCTTTTCACCTGGACCGCATGCAATGGAGCTGATCTCTCCCCAGGTGGAAAGGAGAGAAAAAAAATGAATGTGGATGCTGTGGAGCTGGGGCTGCAAATAAATGCCTTTGCTGCCAAATAGCTCTCTTGATATGGGGGTGCACAGAGCTGTAACCCCAGCTTGGCTCTGCTTGTGTCCCCCAGTGCCTCTCACTAGGCTCCCTTTGCTCCCTCTGCCCTTGCATTCAGCCCTGCTCTCACCCCAGAGCCTCTGGGCGGCTCCCCCAGCACGTCTGGAGCAGCTCCCGGGAGCCAAGTCCAGGCACTCCCACAACCTCTGCCCACACAGAAGTGTAGCTGTGCCTGTGGAGGTCCAGGGCTGTTCTTGAATCACAGCTTGAATAAGACCTTTTTCTGTGTCTATGGGGAGATGAAGAAGTGGTTTCCACCCTGGGAACCACAATCGGTATGTGATGTATGTCTTTTTGTTGTCTCCTCCGAACATATTTAGAGGATTAGAGAAAACCCACATCATACAAGGGATTTAAAGGTTATTAGGGGAGAAATGCATTTTTCAGCACCTGCTGCCTGAAAAGTGTGCAGCCAAGTGTTTTAAATACCCTGGTGCTATTATTCATAGAAAATGCTTTTCTTTTATATTTTTCTTTCCTTTTTTTTTTTTTCCAGTGTAGCTCTAGTCATCATTCAGCCTTATAACTATAATGGATGGTTGCTAGAAGCCTTCCAAACAAGGCAGCACAATAAGATACAGACAGTTAACCCACATCAATTCTCTAAGGAAATTTCATGTTGGGCCCTTTAATTCTCTCCTTTTGAAATTATTCCGATCAGTCAGTGCATAGGGCACTGCTGCAGGGAAAAGATTGAACCTGGAACGAAGTAGAATGAGATTTGAAATAATAAAAATAAAGAAAAAACACAGAGGAGAGATTCAGGTACACCTCCAAAATTCTAATGAGCTCATTTGCAGAGCTAAAAATTTCTCAGGGACTCCAGTTGATTCAAAGAGAAATGTATTTAATTTAAAACAACTCACTTCAGGGAGCTCTGCACTGGGATGAAATGTATTAAATAATTGATCAACCAGGGAGTAAGAAAGAGGAGAAAAAAAGCGAAAGAAATAAGAAGGGAAGAAAGGTACCCGGGTGGTGTGTGACCTGGAAAAGAAAGACACCTCTGTGTGGGGGGTAGGTGACACACCGAAGGGGTGACAGGGGTCCCAGAGCCACCAAATTGTCGCTGAGGCTTGGTGGCACCAGCCAAACCAGGGACACATCCCTGTACCCCTCTGGCTCTTCACCTCATCCCACTGGAGTAACACAAATTTTATTACATTTCCTTCCAGTCCCAAAGTCACATAGTGACCCTGCGTCCTGTGTGGCATCTGCTGTGGGATTGGTTTCCTTTCTGCTTCATTGGGTGCTTTATAAAGAGCTCAAAATAAAACAAACATACTTCATCCCTTCTCCCCAGCAGCTCTAAGGGCAAATTACAATGGAGCTGATATCAAAACACACACACTGGTAATTTTTCTGCAGTGGCTCGGATTTGGATGCAAAATGGAAATACACATTTAGTGCTTGGCTGTGGCACTGCTGTGCATGCAAACAGCAATTAAAACCTGCAGCCAAATGCCATAAATCCACCAGTGACAGAGTAAATGCTGTTAAAGATGGAAAATGAAAAGGAACTGCAGCTCATTTGCATTTTGCTAGAGTAATTTCGTTTAGGCTACAGTTGTTCTGAATGAAATGTAACTTCTAAGTACTGTTCCACTGCACTGAGGCCAGGCTGCAAGTGCAGGAGGCTTCAAAACACAGATGGGCTGCTCTGGAACAGGGATGTACAGAGCAGCAGGCATTGGGGACCATCAGTGCAGCCTGGTCCATGGCCACCAAATTCTCCCTCCCTCCCTGCAGGGAGGTTCTGCAGCCGTGTCCTCCTTGACAGCACTGCCTCTCTGCATACTCTTTTAATGATTTTTATTTAAGTAGCTTCCCCTTATTAACCAAACCAGGAGATGGCACAGCCTTCCGGACAGTGTCCTTGCTGCCAGCAGTGGGGACTTGGTGTGTTAATACGCAATGGAGTTAAGATCCATCTCTTTTTGCTGCAGATTTTGCCCACTCCTTGTCAGGGAGCCCCCAGACACATGGTCTAGAGAGAGCCTATGTGAGTGTTTGCTGATGTCAGGAGCAAACAAAGGAGCAAAGCAGATGGATGACCTTATAACTTCAAATAATTAAATTAGAGGCATAAAAGTAATTATTATCCATTTAATTTACTCTTGACTGTGATATTCCTGCTCCATAAAACTGAATGAGGGAAAATGTGATGCCCCCCGGAGCATGGCTCTTCCCAGCAAAGACCACTGTGTAAATCACAAATAAATGCTACTTGCTTGGAGAAAATGAATTCAAATTGTGTGTCTTATAAGGAAAGTGAGGCAGGGGATGGGAACAGGCAGAGATGGAAGTGGACGTATACCTTTATTCGTCATAATAGCCACATGTAAATGTGTAATGTAAAGAGCACAAACAGAATTTTTAACATTTGTTCCTCTGCCTTTGTTCTGAGAGTGTTGATGCCAGAGATTCCCAGCAATGTTTGCTTTCTCTCTGAAAAACATCACTGTCAAAACAGACCTGGTTTGGGACATCAGTTGTGCTCCTCAAGAATGCAAAACTGTTTTATGTTAAAAATCACAAGATCTTTGTTTCATTTTCCCTTTCTTTTCTGATCCTAAATTAAAAGAACCATTCTGTTCTCTCATAATTAAGTGCCCGGAATACTTCAGCCCTCCAAGAGGTCTCAATTCTCCAGCAAGCATTGGTACTCCTCACCAAAGGGCGAAGCAGAGGGTTAAAGGGTCAGAAACACAATGGTCAAAAACAAGGACTTAAGACAGTTCCTGAAACACCAAATATTTTTTATCCTACAAGTATGTGCATATGTGGCATCATTCAACGAGTGAGCTAAACCCTTGGGGTGTAAAGCACACATTAAAATACAGGACCGAAGTCAAAGTGACAAATTTAAGGAGATTATTTTGGTAAGTGTGAATGTGAATTTTCTGTCCTTTTCTTGCAGGAACATTTTTATCCTCTCCACACACCCAATTTTCATGGCAAGCTAATTGTTGTAATTGCAACCAAATTTTTGTATGTAAATTTAATGAAAGACTGTTTTCAATATTTAACTCATTAGAAGTTTAGAAGATCATTAGAAGGCTTTATCTTTGTGAAAAGGAAAAAAATAAAACACCCAGAGACTGGAAACACTGACGGGATGAGCTTCTGTGGATCAGCCTGAACCCGAGGGTCCATTTCATCTTTCATCCCCATCAGGAGTGAGGGGTACCTGGGCTGGTTGAGCATCCCCCGTGGGATGGGCATGCTAGTGAGGCCATGGCACTGCTACTGCAAGGAGGGAGCCACAGTGAGTGGGCAGCAAGGGGGTCCCACCCGACGGGGTCTGTCTGGGCTTCGGGGTTGGAAGTGTCCTCATTATGCATCAGAACATCTCTGTCAGGCTGTCCCTAGGGAGAGGGGCTATTGAAGAATGCTCTTAACAGAGGGATAATGAGGTATGAACTGCAGAATAAATTTAGGCTGGAAATAACAAAAAGGTTTCTGAGCTTGTAGCAGGGCGGGTCTAGGCCGTAAAACCCTTCCAAGAACAGTGGGGAAAAAATCCACCCTACTTGTCCTCCATCTAAGGAGCTGTTTGATGAGTTTCCACAAAGACTTGCAGACTTACAGTGCTGATGGTGGGACGGGACTGGGCTTACGGGGCTTCCTTCAGCCCTGAGCTCTCAGAAGTCGGCACAAAGCAGCACCAGTGCCTGGGGCTGATGTGCCACCTAAAGCAGACATGTCACCTAAAGCCTTGCTGGAGTGGGATGAGAATGTCCAAGCCCTGCAGGCTGCAAGGGGATAATGACCTGGGTACCCCCAGGGCAATGCTGGGGTCTGCTTTGTAGCAGGGTCAGAAGGGAAAGTTCCAGGGAATGCTGAGGAAGCCGATGTACATCCTCTGCTGAATGGGACTGCGCTGCTCAGCATGGGGAGAAGCCAGAAAATCGCAAAAATAATCCCAAAAAACAACCAAAAAACCAAACCAAACCAAACCAACAAAAAAAACCCGCCAAAAAACCAAAACAAAGAACCAAAGAAAAACAGACAGGGACAAACAAAAATCTTCCACTCTCTAACTCTCTAGAAAACACCAGGAGAAGGTACCCTGTGCGGAGCATGGCTCATGCACTCTGCTCCCTCCCTGAGCCAAATGCATCCCTTGGAAAAAGTACTGATTACATGGAAGTGGACTTACAAGAGGCAGGCAGCACCAATAAAGGCAATTAATTGCTTATTTAGCTTTCCTTGGCCTGGTCCCTGGTGATTTTCTCACCAATGAATAATTCAACAGCCACTGACACGAGTAACAGCTCCTGATTTGCATTGAGCATCGTTCATTAGGAAGAGGATGAAAACCTCGTCTATCCACCAGCTAACACCCCATCCCTGGAAGTGTCCAAGGCCAGGTTGGGCAGGACTTGGACAAAGCTGGTCTAGTGGAGGTGTCCCTGTCCGTGACAGGGGGGTAGAACTGGATGAACTTTAAGGTCCCTTCCATCCCAAGCCATTCCATGATTTGATGATAATGCTGGTTCAGTTTCTTATCCAGGACCTGGAGGCACAACATGTCCTTCTGTGGGCAGGAGGGGAGCACCATGCCCTGATCCCAGGGAGTGCCCACTCCATAGAGAGAATTTTGGGACCATCACCCCCTTCAGTGCTGGCCACACATGGCCTCCAGCCTCCATCACCATGGCAGGGATGGGACCCCACATCTCCAAATCCTCCTTATTTCCAGCATCAGCCTTTTGGCATTTTAAATCACTGAGTGCTATGCAGAGCTGATAATCAGATTTACTGATGGATCTTCTCTGTCTCAGAGGCTCAACTAATCCCTTTTAATCCTTTTCTTAAACTCTTTCTTACAAGTGCTTACAACAGAGTTTATCTTTCAGCTTTGCATCTAATTTTGGTTTCCAAATGTGTTTTTTTTCAAGCAAGCATGTAGCTCTACTTGTTATTTCTAAATGGCTGAAGTGGAACATATTACACATGCTTTACAATTATTCCACTGCTCTCCCAGCTCATGCACCTTCTTGAAAAATTCATCCAAACATACCAAAGGGGCTGGGAGAGACATGGACATGGAGCTTGGCAGCAGCTTTGACTCCCTAAAGGGTACATGACAGCGTCTGCCTGGCATGGTGCTGGGGCATGTCCAAGCTCCAGGCTGACAAAAGGGAGGTTTTTAGCTCAGGGATCATTTTTAGGAGAGATTGGTGGTTTGATGTGTGTAATGCACTGTCAGGATTGAGGCTCGGCAGTCCTATAGCTTATTTTGGTCCTTCCCATAGCTGGCAATAATCTCCCAAATGGAAAAAAAATCCATTTTTAATCTGTGACCGATACTGGTGAGACCAAGACGAGCAAGGGCAAGGCGTGGAACAGCCTCTTGCCTTCCCACCACCAGCAGATGCTCCTCATGCCTTAGCAGTGAACTTTACGAGTGAGGTTTAGATTGGATATTAGGGAAAATTTCTTCACTGGAAGGGTGGTCAAGCATTGGAACAGGCTGACCAGGGAAGTGGTGGAATCACCATCCCTGAAATTGTTCAAAAAACATGTGGATGTGATGTTGAGGGACATGGTTTAGTGGTGGACTGGGCAGTGCTGGGTTAATGCTGGACACAATGATCTTAGAGGACTTTTCCAACCTTAACAATTCCATGCTTGTAAGTTACAGGTGATTTAGAAACTAAGGGACGAAAATAAATCACCCATTTCCTTTTTTTTTTTTTTTTTTTTGAGTAGGCGCTACGATAGTTTCAACAAGCGATGAGATTGTTCTCCTGTGAACACCTCCTCATTGCGTTCCAACTCCAGTGCCCAGGCACCTTTTGGAATGGCTGAAAATTATATAAAAGCCCAGCCTGAGTCACACCAATTAATCTCTGCATCTGCAGCCCCACTCACTCCTTCTCTTGCCTCTCCTGCATGTGGGCTTCCAATCAACCAGCTCGGCCTGTTCCCATAGAAACTGAGCAGCACATCACTACAGAGTCAGGCTACTGGGGCTTTTTAAGTTCTCATCAGAGCTTTATTCCACCTCTCAGAAAGCCAAAGTGTTTGCTGTGACTGGGGATGGCCACCCTGCCTTGGCTGCCAGCAGAAGGTGGGACTCAGCAGCGAATGATCCCATGCCAGCACCCGGGGAGCTCAGGAGCTGCAGTTTGCCGTCAATGTTTGCATCTCATTAATCTATTCCAGCTGCAGATGAGGCAAGGAAGAGAGGAGACAAGAGAGGGTAAAGCCAGTGATGTTTCCTGGCCTATTGGCACCAATATTGGCTGCTTTACCAGTATGTTAAAAACTGTTTTCATCATCTGCTATGAAGATCTTTAAGGTCCTTTCCAAGCCAAACCATTCTATGATTCTCAGACTAGTAAAATCGCACATCCTCTTCCATCTCCGCCTGTTCCATGACTGTGTCCAATCGCTGTGCAGGTATGGGCTGCATGCCAGCTCTTGGAGCAGCAGGAAGATTGGGGCAGTTAAGTCTTTCTGCATCCCACCACTTCCAGAGCATCCCAGAAGAACTTGAACCAGGCTTGGTCAGCAGCAGCAGCAGCTTCCTAGTATTTCTCAGATGTCAGTTCCAAAGGGCTTTGGAGAAAGGAGGCGATGACCCCTCACCAAGCCCTTCACACAAGGAAATTGAGTTTAAGGCCTCCAGTTAGGGTGAGAAGTTCTTGTGGGCAAAGGTCTTTAAAAGAAGCTTCTGAAAAAGCTCTCTCCCTGGGTTCCAGGGGATTCCTCCACATAAAGCCAGGCAGTGCCATCCAAAAATCTCACTCCACCGAGGAGAGCAGCAAGAAACCAGCAAGTCTCAGAGCTGCATCTGATGGGAAATCTTAGATCTTCTGCCTGGAGTTTTGTTTTTCCATCTAAAGCTGCTAATATAAATATTTACTGGCAACTTTCCCCATTCTATTAAAGACAGTGCTTTGTGCAGGCTGAGTTTCTTAAGGAAATACTTTAAATATCTACTTTATGTATTCAAATAATCTCCAATGCTTTTATTTAATTTGCTTTTTTTTTTCATGAGTGGAACTCCTGCACATATGGCTTTACTTATGCAACTAGTTTGATTAGATTTTACATTTCCATGCGTAATTTATGCTTTATTGCCCACAGATTCATTAAAAAACCCATCCTTTAAATATGTCCTGAATAATCTCTTCCATGCATTTTATGTATAGAACAAAAGTGGGGTGATTCTGTATTCTAAAGGGACACCTACTGATAAGAACACGTTGCATTTGTAGCAGTTTAAATGCAGGATATAGAAAATGTCTATCTTGTTGGGATTTTAAATCCCCACTAGAATGCATTTCAAGGAATCAATCAGTACCAAGTCAATGCACAAGAATTGCTTTAATAAATCTAGAGGTGTCAGGATCTAAGTAAATTGCACATTAAATAAAATCTGATTCTTCATTGAATGTATTGATTATTATCATTAAGAGCAGATCTGTTACTCTTGGTGAGCAGGGGGCTGACAGGATGACAGCAGCACTGCTGAGCTCCAGAGAAAGGATGTTTTGTGTGCAACTTGGGAAGTATCACAGAATCCCAGAATAGTTTGCGTTGGAACGGGCCTTAAAACTCATCTGGTTCTATCCCCTGCCCCAGGCAGGGACACCTTCTTCCACTAGACCAGGTTGCTCCAAGCCTCATCCAGCCTGATCTGATCTGAAGGTCAACTCCTTGCACATCTTCCCAGCTCTGGTTAAGAGCCCAGGGGTAAGATGGGAGCTCATCCCCAGGATGGGGATGGCGGGGATTGTGGGGATAGAGGGGATGGCTCATGCCTCCACTCTGGACACGACACCATGCCCTGCACTGACCCGAACCACTGAGCCATGACTGTGGCAAGTTCTTAGTTCATTGCTTGCACACAGATAATGATTGTAAAATAAGATGTTCAACCCACTGCTCTTACATTTTTTTTAACTCCTTTAACCAGTTCAGGACAGATATTCCATAAATATATATTCTCCCCAAAAGGCCATTTTCCAAGTATGGGTTTGATGTAAAACAAACTGTTCCAATGTCTGATTTATAAGGCATATGAAGTTTCTAACAACAAAAAAAAGATGATTAATTTCTCAGGTGTCTCGCTGATTTATTTGCCATGTAGCAATTGATTAGTCATGTCATCAACTTCATAAGTAACACAATTAATTCTGAAGTTATCCCCAAGTTATCCAAGTCCTGTGTCACTGATGAATACGTGATGGGTCTGAGTTATAGGTTGTCTCTGAACTTGACTGACTCAAAATAAGTCACCAAGCTGAGTTGTAAATCACAAAAGATGGATCTGAGTACACTGATGAGTGGCAAGCAGGCTGTTAGATCACACACATCCCGATTTATGGGCTGGTGAGGTGGCCTCTGCTCTATCTCACGGTTTGGGAGTAAACGTCAAAGTGTAAATCTGGGATGCCAATATCAAATCGCACCTTCGTTGGGGACACGCAGCACCCACAGGCAGAGCTGTGATGCTCCTGTCACACACAGGAACACACTGGAATTAGCATCGACGTCTTCTCCTTGCAGATGAAGAACTCCAGGTGTGCCTCACGTCTCCGTTCTCACTCTCCTCCTGGGGTGCCGACTCCACAGTAAGCCTGACTGGCACTGGCAGATATTGCAGGCTATTAATTTAGATGTCATTTACAGGCCCACTGGGTGACCTTAATTAAACTATAAAATGGCAAACCCTGATAAGAAAGATTATATTCCTGTGGGGGGTGAATCAAGCACATTAACCTCCTGGTGAGGAATTCTTTCTTCATCTGACAGACATGAGAGACCTCACAGCTTGATGCAAGGTGCCCTCTGTGTCACTGCTGGGCTGTTCATGGGACACATTTCTCCTGCACAGCTGTGATTCCTCCCGCAGAGCACAACTTGATGGATAACTCCTGCAGACTTCACATTGGCACAGATATGGTCCTTGGACCTTTCCTCAGAGCTTCAGACACTGCTTTCCAGGAGCATCAAGATGGGGTTCCTTGCTCCTTTCCCTTCTCTTCTTAAGGATCTTCTCCCTTTTCTGTTTATTACCACAGACTGAGGTGGAGATCACCAGAAGCTCTGTGGCTGTACATGAAGCTCTTCTGTTTGTTTTCCTTCCTGTGCATTGCTCCAATGCTGTTACACTAAACACTCATTTCATATTCCCAGGAGGTGAGGGAGATGCCCTGGGAGACATATTTACATCCATAAACTGCAATCAAAACTAATTAAACCCAACACAAATACTGATTAATGGAAGAGGGAACCCGATGTCAAGTCCCGTGGCCCCATCCCAAATAACAGTGGCTTCTTTTTTAAGATACAGATTTGCTTGTTCCCTTTAATTCCCAACATCTGGTGGCACATCTCCAGCTCCTGGCTCCGAGGCAGCTGTACTGCATTTGGAAGTGGTACAGTGAAAACCACCTGACATCCAGAGCTCTGCCTGAAATGCAGCTTCTCTTTAAAAACTCACCACTGGGACACTATAGTATGACATAAGCTCCATCCCTGTGCTCATTTTGCACCAGACCACTGGTTTCATTTTATTTCATTAAAGCTGAATTTATACCAGCAGAGCAGTTAAAATATTAATGAATAGCCTTGCTGCCTTTAAGAGTCTCCATTCCCTGCACATCATCCTGGATTCCTTGCTCCAGGCATCAGCTTTCCAGACAAGGTCTCAAATGGCACAGGTGCTAACAGAAGAGATGAAGGTGCAGAAACAGTTCATACTGGAGTGAGTGACCACACCAACACCTCATCAGCAGCCCCGTGGTGAGCACAAGCAGCAGGAAAACCCTCTGCACATGGACTCTGCGGGAAAAGCACAGAGCATGACACTTCTTAAACACATAATGTACATGGAAGCCCTGAGGGGAACTTGGGGAAATGGTTCTCAAGGGAGCAAAAAGTCAGTTTGCTTAAAAAGTAAATCATTGATTATTGCAGAGAGAAAAGCAGAATCACTGGGTGGGGTATGAGTGATGGACATTTCTAGGAATATTGATTTGGAAGTGGTGACTGTGGTATCGATCATCACCTGTGTCCTGGCATACACAGACCCACCTGCTTGAGCACCAGTGATGGGACCCTCAGCACTCACCCCTGCCCATTCCCCCAGACGATGGGAATCAGGGAGCAGCCAGTCTAAGGCAGGAGGGGCTGGGCTGAGTGACAGAGGCAGGGACAGGGACAACAGACAGTCATCAGCGCTCCCCTCCCAGCCCCAGAGGAGGCAGATTAGTTCTCTTTCACTCCCAGCATCTGGTGGCACATTTCCAAGTCCCTGCTCCAAGGCAGGGATGTGCCACAGACAAGTAATTAATGTCTGTGAAGAACCATTACGACACTGGCTCATCTGGCTTTTCCTTTCACAATGAGTTTTCATGGGGACGGCGTCTGACAGTCACTATTGTCACATCACAATTTTCCACGGTAAAACGCTACTTTCCCCAGGCAGCCAGTGGGGATTTTATTGTTTAAATAGTGTGAAATCCTTCTTTATAATGCCACTTGCCTTCTGGTCTACAAGAAGGGCCTTTTGCAGCATCCAGCGCTCCCTGTTATCCCCAGTGCTATTTGTTAGAGAGACCCCTGTTCTCCCCTGCCCCACTGTCCTGCTCCACAGGTGCTGCTCTTGAGGATTTAAAGATAAAGTGAGGGATGCTGCAGATGAGGACTTCCAGGCACTGTAGCCACAGGTCGTTAATCCTCCTACTTCTTGCACAGGATTTTAACAACATTTTCTTGTGGAAATGGGAGGTTTGCTCTGCTTGCACTTCTTGGGCTCTGCTGTGCAAGGTTTCCAATTCAAAGTGAAGGTGGAAAAGCCATACCCAAACGTTAACCAAATATTGACCAGACCCCACAGTGTTACAGCTCACTCCTTCCTGCCTTTTCCCAGAAGCAATATCAGCTCCAAGAAAGGCAGAGATGGGGCTGAAGTGGGAGAGGTGTCTGCCCAGGGCCATCGCTGTGCCAGGGCTCTGCAGGGCAGACACTTAGGTGGGCAAAGCTCTGAGGTCTCCTTGCCATCAGCCAATATCAATCTCCTGACACTGACATTGGGTGGTTCAGTGTTCAGACACCCTGCATGGCAAGGGTACCAGCTCACAGTTATCAGTGTCAGTCTGATCAGATAATGTTGATATTTCGCCTTCAGCTCAATTTATTAACCCACTGTTCCTTTCAAACAAAATATCACATCGCATAATGATGTCTTGGTTGACCATTTGCAAGTGCCACCAGATATGGAGACCATGACACCATTGCCTTTTGCCAGGCACTGGAATCAGACTCTGTCACCCTCTGACAGGACTACTGTAAAACTGCATTAATCAAATTGTGTATCAGTCACAAAAATTGAGGAGTAATTTGTCAAAGTCGTGTCTGGGCTCAATAACTGTTTGGAGATGACTAAGTAATTAATCAATATGTGTTCTCACCTTTTCATTTCTCTAGGTTGCTGTGATTTGCACAGCGGAATGACTGGAAAATCACGGACTGGGTTGTCTGGTGGCTTGAAATGTTGGTTGGTGTTTACAGGGGAGTTGATTCAGTCCAACCTTTCTTCCTGTCTGGCACATCTCCAGCCCAGTCCCAGTGGGAGCTGCACCTCACAGTGATGGATGCTGATGCTCATAAGCCCATGTCAGGCCACATGCCACCAAACAGGGACCAAGGCATGAGCAAAGGCACCATGAGAGGGATGGAAGGCATTGCCTAGTTCTTATGTTCCCAGACAGACTCCTGGATGGAATCCTGCCCAAATCCTCGGGTGGGGTGGTTCACCTCAGAGCCAGACACAAGCTGCAATTCCTCAGTCAAAACCAGGCTTTTAATCTAAACGCTCACCCCATAATTTAAATAACTGTTTACCAGACATTCCGCTAACCTAAATTCTTCTTTCTTAATATTTCTGAAATAACACACTCTAATGCAATCCCAGAATAACCCATCATCGAAATGAAAAAATTTCCCCATGAGACTGAGTTGCTACTTCTTCAATGCCCTAAAAGTGATAACTTGATTAATAAAATGGTCAGATTTGCAGTACCACAAGGCTTTTCAACTCAGAATCAATTACTTTACATCTATTGCTCAATGTTGGATTCACTGAATGCATTGTTGAACTCACTGAAAACTGTGTTAGTAATATTAAGTAATTAATGAGATTAATGCTGTTTCAGAGCTATAACCTGGGCAGAGTCCAGATTGATTAGAGTTAATTATCTTCTGCCTGCTTAAATAATTTATATTCTGGTTTCCCTGCTATGTAAGAGCAGAAAACCCTGAAGGAAGATTGCTGTCCTCAGCATGGTCATGCATGTACCCAATGGAGGATGTCTCAGAAAGACACCCCTCACCAGGCAGTCAGTCTCATCCTCCTCCTCCTCTTCCTCTTTGTCCTCCTCCAGGTCAGGTCAGGTCAGTTAATTTTGTGTGTCCAGAGCCCAGCACTCAGGCCCGTGGTCCACCTGCATCCTGGATGGATTGGGAACCCCTGTGTCCACTGCAAAGCCAAAATTCTCTTCAAAGCCAAAATATTCTCAACCGGATTCATGGATTCAACACGCTGTTTGGCCCGCAGAGTAGATTCAGTAACTTATGCATGATCCTGGCTTTCTAATCAAAATTTCATTATTAGGAATGATTGCAAAAGTTTTCATATTTTACATTTTGTCTTTGCAGGGAATTTTACACCCTAATTTTGTCCCTTGGTGCTGGTGTGTAATAATCCTGCTGATCCATATTTATGTCCTCCCAGCCTTGCAGTTCCTGCACAGTTTTCACAACTCATAGAATAATTTCCTTATAGAACTGAGTATCCACAATATTTATTATTGTTGTTAATGAACATGGTCTCAGCCCCTGTAATAATTACAGGATTTCCAGGGTATTTAAATATTATTTTATTTAAATAATTGATTGACTTAGAGCTTGCAAATATGAATACATCCAGGAGTGTTTAATAGGATCATTACTTAATCCTGGCTCCGTGCACTATATCATGTTACCAATAAATCAATTATGCATCTCTCTGCCTGTAGGATCTCACTCCTGGTGGCTCAGAGGACCAGGCTGGGCTGGGAGCACTGCGGAGAAGGTGACACAAGGGAGGTGGCCAGTCCTACTTCACAGGACTCCAGGCGCACTTGGCTCCTGACACAGGTGGGGAAGCTGAGACCAGAGTAAAGCACATCATTAGAAGGAAATGAAGCATGTGCTAATTTGTCTGTGTCTTCAGTTAGCAGGCATTTATTAGGGATGTCTGACTAACTCGTATCCAGGTCAGCCTGCTAATATATTAACCTCTGGTGGCACTGATGTGCACAGGAAAAATTCAAACCACAATTCACAGGGATTTTACACACTGCCCAAGGGATTTTACACTTCCTGACCACGGCCAGCATTGGCAGCTGGAGGCACAGCTGGCTGCTGCCACAGCATCCAACACCCTGACAATGGAGAGGTGCTGAGGCTCCTGGCTCTGGGGCTCTGGGCCCAACAGCAGGGCATTGGAACCCCTGTGAGATAGGGAACAGGGTATTGGGAACCCTGTGAAACAGGAAGCAGTGGATCAGGACCCCCATGACACAGGAAGCAGGGGATGCTGAATGGAGCAGGAGAGCCAGTGCTAGGTCACAGACTGAATGCTTCTGCAAATGTCAACAAAACCATGCACATATTTTCATTTCTACCTATTTGACCCGTTAACTAACTGCAAAATTTCTCAGTAATCCCTAGTAGATGAGCATCAGAGCAGACCTATGGTCCAGGCTAATCCCTTTACTATGAAGCAATGCTACGGAAATAAAATACCAGCAGTAAATCGGGAGATTAACAAGCTGGGAAATGCAGAAATTAAATTGCATCCTCCCTCTCTGCTCTGCCCCAGCCAATGGCTCTGTTTCTGCTGCGGCCACTGCAGCTGCCCCAGCAGGAAAACAAGGCTAGAAATCACTTTATAAAAATGAGCCCCTATTTAGTCCCTGATGCAGGTAGTAAGCAGAGTCTGCCCAGGATGAGCCTATGTCTGTGCAGCCCCTCATGTCCTCATGCCTTTCTCCTGGTGGGGGGAAAGCATGATTCTATGGTTCTATGATCTGGCTTTGCCAAGCGTGCGGGGATCCAGATGTGGAGACGGACAGGAGAGACATATGGCGCTTGGGACTCCTGACTTTTCCTGCCAGCTTGGGATGGGAGTCAGGCATGGGGCTTTGACTGCAGCAAGATGGGACATGGACATTGCTCTCTGGTGCAGTGCCACCTCTGCAGGTCTCCCCAGGCTGCCTGAGTGTGGCACAGAGGGACTGACCCTGGACAGAAGTAAATGGGCAGCAGCAGCATCATAGAACCCTGGAATGGTTTGGACTGGAAGGGACCTTAAAGATCACTTGTTCCGCCCCTGCCATGGGCAGGGCCACCTTCTACCAGACCAGATTGCTCCAAGCCCCATCCAATGTGGCCTTGAACAATTCCAGGGATGGGGCAGTCACAGCTTCTCTGGGCACCCTGTGCCAATGCCTCACCATCCTGTTCATCAGTGACTGCTCCAGGGCCAGATGGATCCACAAGTTCCATGTGAAGGGCTGTGCCAGAGCCTCTGGAGAGGGCTGGGGTCTCCCAAGCACATGGCAGCAAGGGCCACCATCCCTCATCCACACCAGGCACATGGTGGGGTTCTTGGGGATGTCCTGTGCAGGGCCAGGAACTGGACTTGATGATCCCTGTGGGTCCCTCCCAGCTCAGGATATTCTAGGATTCTGTGATCCCCAGGGATCCTCCTGGGGCCCATCAGGACTCAGGCTGCCTGGCAGCCCTGACCCAGCAGCATGCCCTGACTGCTTTTATTGCACAGTAGCATCTGAATGAATATTTTATTCATTCCCTTAAGAACATCTCCACAAATGCACATTTGAATAAAACATGAGGATGCATTTTTGGAAGAGCCATCTAATGCTTCAAACAGCCCCATCACAGTGTATTAACCAGAGCAAACACTGTGCTGTTGTAATTTTATCTTGGTGATTCTAATGGAATCCCATGGCATGCGAGGCAATGGGGAAGGTGCCCATGGCCCCATGTCCCCACAGCCACACGTCCCCACATCCTGGAGGTGGGGGCTGTGGCTGCTGTTGGCTTCTTTCCTGAATGCTGGTGGGATGGGGCAGCATGTCTGGATGCTGAAGCCATTTGCTTCACATATCCAAAACAGGGATATATCTACTTACAAACATGCCAGAGAGGAAAAAAAAATAGTCTCTCAGTGAAAGGCATTGGCAAAGTAGAAAAAAAACCTGACCAATGTGCTCATGTCCAAACACACAAGTGCCAGAACAGTCACATGCACCTGCCACCTCTGTGAATCCCATAAGCTGGACAAGACAGGTTCTGCTTCTCATCTGATAAGCCAGTTCCAGGTTTCTCCATTCCTAAGCCCAGCATGGGAGATGCACAGGGATGTTTTTGCATAGCTGAGGTGATTCAAACAGAAATCTTTCTACCTCTGGAAAAGACAATTCTTTTCTTGTTTGAATTCATTGAAAAGCAGCAATAAAGCAAATGGGTAGAGAGGAGCAAGCAGAGCAACGGCAGGAGGGTGGAGGGGGCAGGGGTTACAGGGAATGGGAGCCAATTAAGCCTGAGAGGAAGAAATTCAGCACAGTTAAAGAAAATGTTCCTCCAGCCCTAAACTGGACTTCAACTCATCCGTGCAAGAGGCCACTGATGGTAGGTTCCCTATGAGATGCCATAGGAGCAACACTGGCAAAAGTCACAAGGGTGGCACTAGTTGGAGCAGCAAAAGCATCAGGGAAAGGGAACCAGCTTTTGGGGAAGAGGACAGACCAGATCTGGCCTGAATGCACCATGGCTGGGCGAAGGAAAGGGCACCAAAGTTGTGACCCTTGGAGGTATCACCTTCTCCTACAGTGACACACAGTTCACCATCCAGGGGAGCACAGCAGCCCCAACTGGGACAAGGTGAGGTCCCTGTGAGCAGCATCCCTTGGAAAGCTCCTGCTCTGGAATGGCTTGGCATCACTGCTGACAGGTAGCACTGATTTATAAAGCAGAAATTAATGAGCCTGCTCTGCAATTTCACCTAATTTTGTCTGCCATTTCAATTTGCCATCTTTCAGCATAATGCCGGGTGGTTAATTATGTTTCCATCTTATTTCTCTGATAATACCGCACCTTGTACTGCTCAAAGGGTTTCATTCTACCTTTCATTTCACCTCCTAGCACAGCTCTAAATTTAGTCAGCTTGTAATTTAGGGGCATTTTATGCATTATGCTTTTAGTATTTTGAGGTAAAATGGAATCCTTGTCTTTTAATTCACTCTCTAATAATTCTCCACCAAATCTTAATACAAAAGGCTTTTTTTTCCCTGGAGACTAATTGAATGGGGTGTAATTATAATACCCAGGGAGATGATATTGAAAGTATGTTAACTATGACAGTTTCCTCTGACTAATCGCCCCTCAGGCAACTTCAAATCTTGTCTGTGCAAGCTCCCAAACAGTTACTGTACAGATGTGCCAAGATGGAGCTTGGCACAAGACTTCCCCACCAAGATGAGGACTTGGGCAGGGTGGACCTGGGACCCTGGCCTGGGAGCTTGGGGTCTCCAAGCTGCTGATGCAGCCACAAGGGCTGATCTGTCTAGGGACCAGCAGTGTGGCCACATGTAGAGAGAAGGGATCAGGGTGTCCGAGGTAGCTGGGGACCATGCAGGTGGCATTGTCCCACTGAGGCAGCGAAGAGACGGGGCATCGAAGTCCTTGCCTCAGCCCAGAGATGTTCCCATCACCATCACTCTCTTCCTTGGTTTATTGCTCCTGCTAGGGGCGTTTGCCCACTTGGCTAAAGGAAAGCACTGAAAATACAGTGAGTGGAAGAAGGGCAGAGGGCCAGAAGCTGTGGCAGGAGCATCCTTCCCTGGCTGCTCAGCAGACAGAGATAACACCAGCAGTCCTGCAGGCTGCAGCTTTTTCCTTGGAAATGCATTTACCTGCCAGGAGAGGAGTAGCAATTTGCAGTATTTGTGTACTCTGATGATGTGATAGCAGCGAGGTCAGCACTCAGCAGAGACACCAAGGGGCTATTTCCTCACTAAACTGTGGACTGCAGTAAGTGAAAAATAAGCTCCAAGGGTGCCTATTATGCAGACAATAAAATATTTTTATATCAATGTAGGTGTCAAGCTCATCACTTCCGCAGAGTGGATCCTGCACATTATGAGCCAACTACGAAAATTTCCAGCCAAGCAGGGATGGAAATCCTGGTGTTGGAAATCCATCTACAGCCTGGTGTTTGCTACTGGAAATAACAGATTCCCACTCCGCATTCAACAGCCTGGGTTCTCAGAGGGGACAGGACTCCGGGTGGGGAACTTACAGTCACAGTCTGGCCTTGGGTAGGGGTACACAAAAGTGGAGGGACAGGACAAGAGAAGTTCTCAGCAAAGCATCCTGTGGAAACTAATGCACTTTTCTTTAGGACCTCTATAAGCTAATGTAGTGGTTTGGTCTCAGCCTTTTGTTGCCACAAGAAACTTTCAGCTCTCCTCCAGAGCCACAGTTGGACAAGCTGGTTGGGATTGGAATGGCCAGGGCAGAGTCCCCATCCCCTTCACCTCAGATCCAGTCGGCATGAGAAGCACTCCTGGAGCCTCCCTTCGCTGCTGAGTGAAAAGATCCTTTGCAGAGATTAAAATGAATTTATTATTTCACAGTCTGGTATTTACATCACATCTGGACAGGGTATTACATACCCCATTACAAAAATGTCTTAATAATGAATCCCATGGTGGGAACCAGGGCAGGAGGCAGGTGGCAGCAAATACACCACTGACCCCGACACTGCCATGGTCCCCACACCATCTCCAGCCCCTCCTGAGCCAGCACGTCCCCTGCAGGGTCCCAGAGCAGTCCCAGAGCAGTGCTGGAGGTGTTGGTCCCACAGCCCCAGGGTCCCAAGCACCTCTGACTTCAGGGGCACAGAGTTCACATTCTTCCCCACCTTGAGCTGCCGCACCACAGGAAATGGTGTGTCCTGAAGAAGGTCATGAGCTCAGGGCCAGGAGGTGGTACATTTTTCTTTATTTTGGATTAATGCAACAGAACCTGGCTCGGTCTGAGGCCCTGGCTGGGCATCTGCATGCCCCAGACACCCCAGAGCCGCTGACAGAGAGATCCCCTCACACAACTCTGAAATTCAATTGCAAATACAAGCAGAAACTCAGTGCCTGGGACTTGCATGGTGGAAAACATTAAATTTGCAACCTGATTAATGCATTTACCAAGGAAGGAGAAACCAGCAGCATGCGCCATGCAGATATCTCACCATCCCTGTGGGCCAACAGGGTGTCAGACACCCTCTGGCTATGCTGCCACATCTGTTGCATGTGGTCATACCAGGAAGGTGGTGGGGCAGGGAAAGCCCAGTGCTCCAAGGGCAGAGCAGCCCCCAGTGACTCAGGATCAGGCTGGAACTCAGCGGCTGCTCCTAGGGACATGTGGGCCAGGAGCCTGGAGCCACATGGGGAAGGGTTCCACATAACCATTGACTTCCCGATTCCTGACTGCAACTTGGATTCAGCATCTCGGGAGATAGGGAAAGCCGACTCACAGCAATGATTTCAGCTATTCAGATCAAAGCCCATTTTGCGGGCCTGCTGCCTGTCTGTCTCTGTATTGTCAACAGCTCTTACATAGATGGAGCATTTTATTTAGGAGGATTGGAAAGCGAGCCCATTTCTTGCTTGGTGAACGCGTCCACAGAAAAGGAGGAAATCGTGGAGTGATGGGATTCTGGCAGCTGCACTGGGGTCCCTGCCTTCAGCCTCCAGGGAAGCTGGGGCTCACCGGATGCTCTGATCCAGTACCTGTCACAGTCCTGCTGGTGGGTGCAGGATGGTGGCCCTGGAGCATCCCACCCCTGCAGGCACTGGGCCACATCCTGCTGCTCACGGGAGCCCCAGGACCCACGCCAAGGCTGGTCAGCCAGTGCCGCGCTGCACGGAGGCTATCGAGTGACCTGCGTAGGAGAGGAGAAGTTATCCAACGCATCCAGCTGATTCCCCATCCATGAATTATCAGCAAACAGCCTCAAGAGGTGCAAATTAGATTTGCTCTTTACTTTCATTTAATGGAGTGGTCATTCCAAATGTTACCTTATGGATGGTTTGTGATTTCTGTGCTCTGGCTGCAGCTCTGACTGAGGTCCGTCTGCACAGGGGACTGAGATGCAAATCCAGCCCTTTGGCACCATTCCAAAGTCACAAAAGTCACCCAAAGTTACCAAAAGTCCTTTGGAAAACACAGGGCTGTGATTCCAAACTGCCACCTCCCTAAGGGAGGGCACGGCACCCAAAAGGAGATTGGCCATGGATGGGTCTGCTGGATGAGGCAGGAGAGCAGAAGCTCCAGAGTCCTACTCCCATTCCAGAGGGGAATGGCCCCAGGGAGAATTCAAGACAGCAAAACCAGAGCAGAGGCTTTGGGCTAAGTTAGTAGCTGCGGGAAACCAACCAAACAACACTAAAATGGGAAAAAGACAACCAGCTCAATGTAGGGCTGCAGTTACTGGTCAGTTATGGATGCTCAGGACTGGAGGAACCTTTTTGGATGTCCATAAAGACACCTCAGCAAGAAAGTGCTTTCTGTGCACAGAAATAATAGCAGCAATGAAAAAAGTCCCGACAGTGCTTAATACAATAATTTGGTGGTGGGGGATGTGGGGCGAGGAAAACGAAAGCATAAGGAATAATTACACTCAACAGTAAGAACAATGATTACAAAATTATGCAACTGATTAACCATGGCATATATGTAATTACTAATGAGTTTGATAAAATTTTAATTACACCTTGTTCTTTGGGGCATTCAGCAAGCGATGAAAATAATAATCATGTAGTGCTCTGTCACAAATGGTTGCCTCAGATGGGGAATGGGACAGATTAAGGGCTATATCACTGGGTTGGGAAGGGCAACCTGCTGCCCCGGAGCAGCAGGTGGTTCTGGGGAGCAACCTGGACACCCTGGGAGCCCGGGGATGTTACAGAGACACACCTAGTATGTCTGCTCAGGGGCTGAGCCATCCAACACCAAGCCTCCCATCAAGAATTATTAACTGGAAAAGCCGTGGCATACCCTCTGGGTTGTGGAACACCTGCCAGCCCCTCCAGCACCAGTGACAAGTGCACAGCCCAGACCCTCTGCTCTGCTTTGGTGAGTCCTTATAAAACAGCATGTGCCCTGAAGGAGCTGGAGCTCTCTCCTTCCCCACAGAACTGTTTTGGGATGCTCTCCTGGGTTTTGCTTGCCCCAGGCTGGGGAAAGCACAGCTGGGTTCCCCCCATCACCTGCAAGGGATGTACCTTGGTCGTCTTCACTTTGTTGCCACTGCTGCAGCTCCATCCTGAGAGGTCAGGAAGCACTTTGCATTCCTCCCCATCGAGACATGGCTCCATCTGGCACCACCACTTCTGCAGCACGATGGAGGCTGGGGGAGAGGAGGAGATCAGCGACCAGGCTGCAGCACAGGGTATGGAGGACAAGCTCTGCCCACCCTTGGGTGACATCAGGAGATACAGCTCCTCTCTCCAGCATAGCCCACATCGAGGAGCCCTGGACAAGGAGCTGCTCGTCACCTGCCTGGCCTCACCTGACCCAACTGCTCCACCTGCCTCCGGAACACCTGGTTTTCTCTCGCTACCCCAGGTAAAAAGCCCAATGTCCTCACTCCCAGTGAGAGCAGTACTATTCAATAACCCGTTCCAGGCTCCAGTTACAGAGCAAAGGGATTGTCTCCTACCACTCTGCTCTATTAGGATCTCGTGATTCACGCCTCCAGTTTGGACAACCAGAGCAGGCTCTCCTGTATTTAGGAACAATGTGACCTGAGCTGTTGGGGACAACAGCTGACAACTCATTCTGGCATTTCTTGGTGTTGCACAGAACTGCAGTCACAGGGCACTGGCTGTCACGCAAATCAGTACCATGCTGGCAGGGGCTGCCAGTGCTCCTGATGGCTCTTTGGTCATGGCACGTGATGGCATTCGATAAAACATTCACAGTTTGAGTTTTGGTTGGTACTCCTTGCAGGTGAAGGTACTGCATGGCTGGAATCATATCCCTGCTTCCAGCTGTGGCAGTGCAGTGAGGAGACGTGCAGGGATCAGTGCTGCAGATTTGACCCCAGCACAGCGATGCTGGAACCCGAGTAAGTCCCCCAGAGTACATAGCCCAGGACTGCAGAGTGGGGTAACACGGCCACACCAACATGAGTGTCCAACATGAGAGTGTCCCCAAAATGTGCCCTCTTCCCCACTGCTCTGCTGCAGGATCCCTGGGCAGGTCTCCTCTGTTAATGCTAGGAGCACAGAAGCCACACACCAGCTTAACCAGATGTGAAGATGAGGTCAGGGATTGAAAAGGATGGGGCTGCACCATGGGGTACTCACCATCCACACAGGAGGGAGCCGCCCGTGTTGTCCCTGCCACCTGCCCCGGGAAACAGGAGCATTTCACTGTCTGAGAGCGCTCCTCGATCTTGTTCTTATTGCAGCACCGGTGAGCTGCGATGACTTCGCATGTGCCAGGCTCTACATGCACTGCAGGAGGAGAAACAGCTACCGTCAGACCTCAGAGACCCAGGCCATCTGCTGCCCAGAGCCTTGAGAAGAGACCCTAGACCACCTCCTGCCCACTGCCCTGGGCAACACTGTTGGTGTGAGCTGTGACCAAGGCACCAGGAGAACCCAGCATGTGAAGCACTATCCCGGCCCTTGGAATCACCCCCAGGGCTGCTGGTGACATACAGGTGTCTGGGCACAGCATCTGCCCAGCCCACCTGTAAGGAAAAGCTGGGGTCCTGCTCCACACCTCTTGCATCTGGGGTCTTGCTCCTAACAGCCCTCACACCTGTCCTACCCTCCAAAATTCATCCCCTCTTGCCACGGCCAAGCCAAGAGCTTTATTGAAACTAATGAGCACATTAGCCAATTGCAGCTGATAATGAGATGCACTTTGCTACAAGAGAGGATGGTGCATCGTGCTGCTTTTGGCTTCAAGCAGAGCACCACCACCTCCGACCCCAGCTACAATCAATGCCTTCATCTTGCCATCACCCACCACCCTCTGCCTGGAGGAAGAAGGATCAGGATGGTGTTTCCACCCTGCAGTGGCAGAGAAATGTCACGGTGTTTATCACCAATCCAGGCTGCTCTGCTGCTCCCCCTCCTAGTGCCATTAAAATATTAAGGAAAATAGAAAACTACTGTGTTGGCTGATCACCTCTGGGATCAGAGTTTAGAGCTGGTCAGCATCTCAAATCAATGCCTTGGCTGGGTAATGGCCCACACAAGCACAATACAAATCAGCCAAAAAGGACTGAGAGACTTCATTCCCATGACCCCAGAGATCCCTGCAGGTGCTGCTTAATGAGCACTGGAGGAGCAGTGCAGAGCCACGCATGGGCATGCCCTGGGTCCCTTGGGTCACCAGGAACAGGCTTTTATTCCCAAGCAAATGGGAGCCAGGCTGGGTAGAGGACAGGGAAGCTGCATTCCTGCAGTGTGGCATCCCAAAATGTGTGCAGGTAAGCAGACATCAGGGCGTTCCTGGCTGCTCCGTATCCTGGGTTCAGGACACCTTCCACATTCCGGATTGCAGGCACGAGCCCCCAGGAGCTGTCACCAGAGGAAAGGCTTGTAAGGAGGTGCAGGACATGCAGGGCTGCAGGGAATGATGTGTCCTGATGCTGCTGCTGCTGGTGCAGGTACCTGTGAGCACAAGCCCACACTCAACTGTCTCCCAGCACAGGAGGCCTGGCAGTTGCTCCAACCCACCCTGCATTTGCCAGCCTCATCCTGCCCATCCAGTCACAGCTCCCAGCTCTGCCTCACCCCTGGTCACTGCTGGAGGATCCTGCTGGGGATCCCATCCACCGCCACTGACACAAAGTCAGGGGGACTGGGGGAGCTGACCTGTGTCACTATGAGTGTCCCTGCGGACCTTGTCAGGTCCCCACACTCACCAACAAACACCGCCCAGCTTTTGGAACGCAGCCACTTCACCTCTCCAAGGAAAGCTGAGGGAAATGGGATCTCTCCCCCAGTGCTGGGGGAAATCCCTTTGTCTTGCAGACCTTTTTTCACGCCCCTTGCTGGGAAATGCTGGTCTAAGTGTAAACTCCTGGCTTGTGGCAGCTGGGTATGGCTGTACCAGCTTTCAGTCAAAGCACTCCCTGCCCTTCTGTTCTCACCGTGTCTGAGCGCCAGACCGGAGACAGAGAGCAAGATGTGAAGGGCTGCTCCAGGACACCCCCCTGTGCCCTGCACCCACCGCACACGGGCAGGACAGGTTGCGCAATCACCGTGTCTTTATTTTATTTATTGCTATTTCATGGTAATTTTCTTTTAATGAACCCTTACTTTCATTTCTGCCCATAAAAACTGCACAATTATTATATGGAATATTTTTTAATAGCATCTCTGGTCATAAATTTTATCTTCCCTTTGAAATGCCATAATAATTCAGCTTTAATAATGAATTCCATTCTTTTTGTATGCAGAAATGGTAGACTTCTATGAAAGTGAGAAAGAAAGCAACTCTTTGCAGAACAAATATGACTGTTTTGCCCTTTCTTTATGCTTCATGGGATTTTTCAAATAATCTGAGGAAGAAGTAGAAATCCTTGGCTTTGGCTGCCTGTGAGCCCACGTTCCTATCACACTGTGGTCCAGGACCACGAGGAGTCACTCTTCCACCCTGTGCACCTCACCAGGGGATTTTACACCCTCAAGCCTCAGTATTCTCATGTAGTTATGGTTTTGACTCATTTTCAGAAAAGCTTCATTAGCAGAGCTCTTCCCGGGAGGGCTGCCCAGGTGACCCCTCTGCTCCCTTACATTCCTGCTCTCCGGCTGCTCATTTTCAGCTAATTTTAAAAGGTTCAGCTGAGGGAGAGCCAGGCAGAACTGAGAAATCGGTCATTACAGCCATGCAATAGGAGTTCGCTAACGTGTCAAAGACCTTTTAATTTGCTCAGAAAGGTGCAGCTCAGAGATAAAGAGAAATTTGCCTTCCTCTGCCTTACTGCAGCTGGCTGAGCATGGGGCACTGTGGTGCTGAACCTGCAGCCTCAGAGTCTCTGCCCAGAGAGCTGCCTGTGTAGGGAAGGTATCCCATTGCCCTGACACAGCCCCACAGCCCCCTCGGGACACACACAGCCTCACACCAAGGGTCCTACTGATGGCAGAGCTGAAGGAGCAGCACACAGCCCCAGGACCCATCCCGCTCTCAGGCCACAAAATACTTCCATTTACCTAAAGGTCTTAGAATTGTAGAATCAGAGACTGGTTTGGGTTGAAAAGGACCTTAACAGTTATCTTATTCCATGCCCTGCCATGGGCAGGGACACCTTGCACTAGAACAGGTTACTCCAAGCTCCATCCAGCCTGGCCTTGAACACTTCCAGGGACGTGTCCAAGGGCAACCTGTGCCAGGGCCTCACCACTCTCACAGGGAAGAATTTCTTCTGAGTATCTAATCAAAATCTGTCTCCTTCCAGTTTAAAGCCATTCCCCATTGCATTGTCTTCTGACCATCTGGCACCCTGCCCTAGGACACAATGAGACTGGAAATATGCCCCCTCCAGGTGCCAGCCCCAGCCCTGACAGCAGGATACAGTGCATCCCCTTCCCAAGCCATTGCATTTGAGCAGAGGTGACGTGCCCATCGGGAGCCATGTAGGAGCCATCTCCTACACACCAGATTCTCTGTTTTTCCCAGCCCTGGCCCACAGGCAACACAAACCATGCCAGACCCCAACGTTCAAGCAAGCACAGGAGTTTGGGGGGTTGTAACTGAGTGCAAAGAAATCCCTCTGCCCCAGATCTGGTGATTCCCAGGATGTCAGCAGGAGACACTGCTGTTTCCTCACTGCAGAGGAGATGAGCATCCCCAGGCCGAGGGATGCCAGCAGGAGAGCGGTGCCCAGAGGCTCCCTGCCACACTGGGCTTTCATGTCCCACGCCTGGGAGGTGCAAGCAGAGAGGCTGAGCCCATGTGCAGTGCGAGCAATGGGCTCCAGAACTCCCTGCAGCTGCTTCTCCTTTTGCTGAGCAGCAGGAAACTTGGAAGAAAATACAGATCAGATGGATGGTGTGTTTAACACCGACAGCAGGAAACCTCCCGAGAGCCTGGGATAAGTTCCAGAGCTTCTGGCATGCTTCTCCCTCCCATTTAACTGGTATTTCCCCACTGGAACCCTTTTAAAAAAGACACAGCTTATCTCATGGAACCATAAAAGAATTGTAAGAGCACAAGGCTTTTGAAGCCCGCATGCAGAAATAAAATAAAAATGCTGTCCTACTCAGGTTGACCTTTAAATGAATGGCAGAACATGGGGGTTTTATGGCATAACCTGAAATGACACATTTTGAGTGTCTCAGGGAGTGTGGGCACAACTCCACATGTTCAGTGTAAAATACTGCTTGCTGGTGGAGACCTACAAAATAAAGAGAAGTTGGATGCATGTAAGTGCCAGGCAATGCCCAGAGAACCTCATTTCCCAAAAGAAAAGATCCCAGCTGACTAAATGCCTTTTACTTCTGCTTCATGTTGAGTGATGAACACAAATAAAGGCAAAGACAGCCCTTTGATTAGCAGCATTAGAAGGTGGTGGGACCACCCCTGTGGGAGTTGGACACAGACATTCCAGCCTTGCTCACCATGAAGACCTCACCATGTTACACAGGGGATTAAACTGCTGGTGAATTGTTCTTCACCAACAGTCTCCTACTCTGTTTCCAAATGACTGTGCTTGATTCGTGTAGCTCTTTAAATCCAACCACATTGTGCAGGAAGCACTGCTTTGCTTGGACAGAGAAGCATCTCCACGTGCTGGGTAGGCACAAGGGATCTCAGGCACGTGGTATGAATTTGTGTGCAGGGCCAGGAGTTAGACTTAATGATCCTTGTGGATTTCTTCCAATGTGAGATATTCTATAATTCTATTATCAGACCTGATTGCCACAGTCAGATATGTCTCTGGATGGCAAACAGAGGGTCTGCATGTGGGCTCTCCCTTCAAGAAATTTGTAAGTTTGAGGTCACAATTAAAGACCTTCCTCTGCTATTGATCATTTTTAGGTGGTTTTACCTGTGAATAAACACAATTCTTTAATGGGATGAAAGCTCTGGATGTATCTGTCCCTCAGCATCTCTGACCCTGGGGGCCTCAGGCATCAGTGACACAGCTATCCTTGTTCAGCTCCACACAGAAACATAACTGCAGCTTCCTTGGACACAAATGTCACTGCCACTGAGAATGCAGCACTATGAAAGGGTGTTTCAAACAACCTTCACTGAAAACTGTCCCAAAGGCAGCAACAACAGGGCAGACAACAGGAGAATAAAGCCCATGAACTCACCAAGTAGACCAAGAATTCTTGTTTTGAGACCATGGAAACCCAGCCCAAGAGATGAGGCAGTCACAGGAAGTTCTTACAATGTCAGGAAAGCAGGATGGGCAGAGAGAAACTGTGGTCATACAGACACAGAGTGGGGTCAAACTTTTAAGTGTTTGCTCCTGGTCTGCCCTCTTTTCTGTGGATCAGAATTTTCCTGAATAAAAAGCACACAATGTGGTCTGCTGTGGATAAGTCTGTGAGAGCAAAAAATCCCCAACTCTATGCCTGCTGGCATGTGAATCCACGAGCCTAGCTGCTCTTGGACAAGTGAGATTTATACACAATTCACACCACCACACTTGGGCATCTGCACTTCAAACCTCGTTGAGTCGGTGCTTTATTAATCCCAGGTCTGACTCTTCCCCAAAGAAGCAGCTCTCTACAAATCAATCCCATGGAGGAGCAGGGCTCTCTGGCACTGGGATTGGGCAGGTTGAGTGAGCACCTGAGCTGCGAGCAGTGCCCATATCCCTGGTAGCCCTAAGTCAGTGCCGAAAAGTCATCCCAGAAGAAAAATGAAGAGTTTTCTCCTGATCAGAATCACAGAATGGTTTGGGTTGGAAAGAAGCTCATCTTGTTCCACTCCCTGCCATTAGCAGGGCCACCTTCCACTAGAGCAGGGTGCTCAGAGCCCTGTCCAACCTGGCCTTGAACACTTCCAAGGAGGGGTATTGAGGGTTAGGACAAGGAAAAGGCAGGTAGCTGCTCACTGATTGGGTGAGGGAGTCACTCTGGAAAATGTGTTTTGGTTTTAAGCAATGCGGGTGGGGATTACAGGATTAAAACTGCTTTAACTGTCAGGCAAAAATGACAGAAATAGGACAGGGTTAGGTGTGGGGTCAATCAAGAGCATGAATGCTTTCAAATTAACCCTTAAATGCCCTTTCCAAGCAGAGGCACAAGAAGCAGACATCAGGTGCCCCAGGATTGAAGTTTTTGCCTGTGCTGCCTGGCTCTGCCAGTAACTTCGGTAACACCAGTACCACCAGTACCACCAGCATCCATCTCCCCACACATCCTCCCACCATGCTCCAAGGAGCCCCCAGCCCTGGGCCACTGGGCCCCCCACTGGCCCATCAGGCTCGGTGCCAGACAGGATGGGCACAAAGGGCTGACCATAACTTCTCAGATGCTCCTCTTCTCCGGACACAAACTTCAACCATGGGTTCACATAACCCCTCCAAAAAATCACATTCATGCCACAAAGTAGCATTCCAACACTCACAGAGGGAATCTCAAATTCACAGCTGGGAATAACAAATTAACATCTCAGAGCCACGGTGACGTTTTCCAGCAAGACTTTCAGTTCTACATCCCTTTACACTTGTTCCACCTTTCTAGATGATCTTTGCAACCAGGGGGATGAAAATTTTTATTTCTAGTGAAAGCCTGAAGTGGAGAGTGTCCACCACATAACAAGTGGAGTTTGTGATACCCATAGCAACTCTGATGGAAAGATTTACATCCACTGCTCACAGAGCAAGAATTACCGCAATAATAGATTCACACAGATGTATCAGATGTATATATGGATCATTATATGTGTCTCAGATTTTGTTACAGATATGAAGAAATCCCCTCTTTAACTCCTCAGACCATCCAGACTCACCAAGTCACAGGTTTTAGATGCCCCATAATGAGTACTCACAACTTATAACTCCAAAGAGCAGCTTTACAGCCCTATGGCTGCATGTTCCTACCCATCCCAAAGGAGCAGTCCTGGGAGTTTCCTGCACACATGGACACCAAATGCCAATCCAACAGCTGTCACAGTGGCACTGTGTTGGTGCCTCTTGGTGTCTGTTTGCTGGATGCTGCCCACACCTTTGGCACACTCATCCATGCTGCCCAGACCCCAGAACCAAGGATGGACACCGAGCTCCTTGAGGCTGTCAGCATTTGGTCCCCAGAGAGATTCCTGCCTGCTCCTGGTGTGAACCGCAGCCTGAAACTCCTCCTCCTACCAAGAAGTGTGAGACAGAACTTCACCAAGCATCTCATCCCCATGTAATCCCCACCTCAGGCATCCCATGAAGACCCCAAGGTACCACCAGTATCATGGGGACCCAGATGATTGCACAAACATGCAACACATGCAGCAAGGATGTCGCTCTCCTACCTGAATGGCTTCTGTGATGATGCGTGGAGGCCAATGTCAGTCGTCCCCACAGCGTGGTAAGGCAGAGACTGAGCATGAAAACCCATTTGCTCAGGCTCTGTATATCTCTCTCACTCATTCTACGAAAAAGAAGAGATACATGGAGGAAGAGGGACTGAGGAGGGCTGGGAGGTGCAGATCCACTCACCAATGCTCCTGCACACAGCGGTATGACTCCTGAACGTTGTGAGGACTGGGGTGTCCTGGCTGTGGGGACATGGCCCTGGGAGATGAAGGGATTCACCCACCACCCTCAGATGGCCTCAGACTTCATCAGCAGCATAGGCCATTGCAGCAGGACAGAAAGAAATCCCACCAGCAGTACAGGTGAGTGATAGTTACCTTTTACTGGGGATTCACGCTCACATCTGTGCATCTGCCAACCTCAGGTGGGTCAGGTCTTTGCAAGAAGCAGACATCAGTGCATCTGAGAGGAGAAAGAAGGACATGGGCAGTGATACCTGCTATCAGTGTGAGCCACTGTGTCCTTGGGAGTGGCTGGGGAATTTCACCAGCCCCACTTCAAGACATATACTCTTGGGTGCATGAGCATGTGCCCATTGCACCACTGAAACCTCTTCAGGAGCTCAGCCCATAACCCTGCTCACCCCTTTGAACAGCAGGACCTGCAGAGCTGCTCCTGATTTTTACTGCTGAGAGCACAAAATCAGGTCCTTTATAGTAGGTTATTAAAGCAGATGACAAACACTAAATGCAGACCCAGAGTGTGTGGGAAGAGCCAGAGTAGATCAGCAGCGAGTCATTTAAGGTTCTGCCTCTTCTGTGCATGGTTATGTGCTGTCATTGTCCTTGTGTCACTGAGGTTCCTTGCAGTCATGCCCAAGGTCTGGCATTTGCAAACCACTTGCTGGCAAACAGAAGGATGGGCTGATCCCACTGGATGTCCTGGGGCCAGCACCCCAGGAATCTGAGGAATGGGGCAGCTGATTGCCAGTCGGATACACAGAGCCCACGGCAGCACCACGAGCTGCAGTCTGCTCTCCCAGCACATCACTTTCTTCTGGGGCTGTTCCTCCTTTCAGCATACAAGGCAAGTTCATGCAACCACACACTCAAAACTGCATCCACTACCTCTGGACACACCATTAACCACTCTTGGCACCTCTGCAAATACCGAGGCACCAAACTGGCACTACTCTCAGTCGATGCAGGACATGCTGGGAAGAAGCCAAGTTTTACATCATCTAGCGCCTCTAGGGAAAAATGTAAATCCCAAAAGGCTTGGTATTTTACTGCTGAGTGCTTTAAGTATGTTCTCTTCACTATTTACAGCCACAGCCCTGAAGATGGAAACAGCTCCGGTGCTCCACAGGCAGTGGCACCAACAGCGACATCACTGTTTGGCATCTGCCAAGTGGTGACCTCCCAGCCTCCATTATCACCTGCTGGGGTCTAACCAGGTCCAGCAAACAACCATGCCCCTCACAAAATTTTAGTTCTGGATCATAACTTACTAACAAGACGCCACAAAGACAAGTGGTGGTGACACTGAGGTTGGGGAGTGCTGCCAGGACCAGCAGCAGGTGCCAGGGGTACCCTTGCCCTGTGCCAATCTCTCATCCACAGTCCACTCCATGGGCAGCACAGTTCCAGCAGTGCACTGGACAAACCCACACCTCTGAGAGAAGAAATCTCCAATTTTCAACCATGTTCAAAATTTCTATCTGCTCTGGATCACAAGACAGTGAAACAGACTCCTCTAATGAAGAGCCAGGACACAAAACACTGACATTTTTAATCAAAACAAAGTGATTTGAAGTGGTAAAAAGGACATTTCTTGTTTTGAAGCATTTAAAAATGAATTGTCCTGTTTTAAACTGACATTTCAAAATGAGAAATGCTTCATTCCAAAGTGGTGATTTAAAGTGATATTTTGCACTTTGATTCTCCCATCTGGAAAACAAAAATCAGAAAATGTCATCAAAAGTGTTGACATTTGCCCAGGGAAAAACCAAAGGTATCTTGACAAAACCATGTATTTAATGCTAAAAAAGAATTTAGAGGTAAGGAAATACTCCTAATTAACGCTGTGGGATGGTCAGCTTGGCCAGGAACAGACTGAAGAGTGGCTGGGAGCATCCCATTTGCTGTCCTGACTCCATCCCTGCCCACTGGGTGATGAGGGGCTGATCCTACTCCAGCCCCCCTCCATTGCCAGAAAGAACCCAGTATGGCTCAATGTGCAAGAAAACCACTGCTCCTTGAGGTGATGTGACAGGACTGTGAGACTCCCTCCTGTAAACCCATATTGAGGTGATCTCTGGTGATGCTCTGCATGAAGCTTCTCAGGGGGGGATCATGCAGCAGGGGATCAGTACTGTTGGAGTCCCTTTGGAGACGTGACAGACCACTGTGTAAATACTGGTGTCAGCTTAAAGAATGCACTATTTGCTCAATGACAAAGTAAACAGCTCTCTCAGAGCTGCTCAGTCCCTCACCTGAATCCAGAGGCAGTGTGTGCCACAGCACTGCATCCAGCCGGGAGTGGGGCAAGTGCCCCCCACCTGTGGTCACCCCCACCCAGCCACGCTGCACTGCAGAGGAGCTGTGTCCCAGCTGTCTTGCCCCACAATGGGGCACATCTGGCAGCCCAGATGTGAGGACAGCAGACACAGTGCTATTGCAATTCTTGCGACAGTGAGTCTCCAATGCCAATGAAGCTCCCATGTGCCTTCCAGCAGAGCAGCCAGGTCCCCATCAGGAGACCCTGGTTTCCTGGCTGCTGCTCCAGCTCTGGCTCCCGCTTCATGCAGAGAGCACAGCCCAGCTCCCAGGCACCAGGCCCGAGCCCCACAGCACACACCAGAGCTCCTCTGGGGGAGCCCATCCCCAGCTCCTGCCCATGACACCCTCCAGGCCATGTGAGGTTTCCAGGAGACATCCCTAAACCTCTCAGCTGGACCAAAAACCAAGCACTGCACTGGCTGCTCCATCCCACAGAGGACAGCAACATACTCCCAGCGCAAAGTATATTTAGCTCAGAAAGGCTGAGATGTTCGCTATAGCTAAGGAAGCATAAATAAATCACAGCGTTATCAATAATGCAACCCACACTGTCCATGCCACACTCCAAAGGGAAGCCACCAAGCTGAGCAGAAGGAGCCGCACTGGCGGCTGGGAGAGCACACGTGGTTCAGGGGAGCACGAGGACAAGGTGCATCCCAGTGCTCCATGCTGGCAGAGGCACTCAGAGCTCCCACTCATGCCCAAACTCCCATTAGAAAACACAGCTCCACAGAAATTGCTGTTTTGACAGATATCAACCTACAGTGTTGTGAGATTACAACTACAAATGTTTGGTCTGACTTGAGATTTTTCAGCCTGGAGTGTCAGTGTGAAATGAAGAGTGGTGTTTTGGCACGTCAAAACGCTTAATTTTGATTGAACATCTTGGTATTCTCCATTCTGTTATGTGCTGTTTGGAATTTTGTGGAATTTTTCATTAACATTTTCTAGCTGCTTTTGCCTTTCGGGTCTGAGCTGGGACCTGAAGTAACTGTCAAGTTCCCCAATCTCTCAGACTGTCAATCTCAGTTGCAACCAGTGTGTCAAGAGATCATGGTTCCTCGGCATGGGCACATGTAGGCATATGTGGGCAGGGGCCATCACGGACAACATCTCACCTGTGCAGGCTCTTTGCTGGGGTGTGGCTGTCCCAGCACAGATGAACTCTTCCAGGTAAAGGGCACCCACATGCTGAACAGCCCCCCAAGTCTCTCCCTGCAGCAAAAGGGATGGCTGATGAGCAGGAGGAGGAGACTCCTGCTTCCCTGCCTTGGCACGGCAGCATGGACAAACTCATGACTCCAGAATGGGACTGGTAAAGCTCACGCTCTCCTCTGGGCCACTGAGCCTCTACTCATGGTGATGGGGCCATCTGACTGGTGATCATCCTGTGCCCCTCGAGCCACCCCAAGAGGAAGCTGGCCCTCAGTGCCACTGCCCTACTCTAGCCTGGTGCTGGCCAGAGGCAAACCCATCCTGGCTGGAGCTGCAGAGAGGGAGGAAGCAGAAGAAGGTGAAGGCCCCCATCTCATCCTGTCCTGCTCAAGGCTTTGGCTGCAGGGACAGCTTGTGCTGAAGGCTACAGCAGTTGGGATCCATGGCCCCTTCCAGGGTAAAGGAGCATCCTTGGCTGCAGAATCTGGGGTCTCTCCAGCAGTGCTTTGCCTCCCAGAAAGGCGAGTAGCTTCGCAGTGCTGGCAAAACAGCACCTGTGACGAGCCCACCCCCGGAGCCGGTGGCCTGACAGGGCCCCACCGGGTCCGAATCCCCGTGCACGGCGCAACCCCCGCCGGGCGGGCGGGCAGTGACCGGGAGCTCCGCTGCTGTCGGAGTCACCGGTAACGGGGCGCAGGGCAGAGCCGGCCCCGAGAAACTCACTGCAGGGACCCTCCCGAACCTCACATCGGCACCGGGGAGCCCCGGAGGGCGACAGGGGACCGCGACACGCGGGGACCGGGCAGCGACGTACGGCGGCCGGGCGGAGCCGGGAGAGCTGGACCCCGCGGCGGAGCATCCCGGTGCCGCCGGTGCTCGCTGGCACGCCGATCCCGGCGGCTCCTCCGACCCCGGCTCCCCGGCCTTCGTCGGGGCTCAGCGTCCCCTCGGAGCGGCAGCGGGCCGGCGCTCGGCACCACGACGGGAGTCGCCCCGGGGGTCCCGTCTCGTTCCCCCCCGCCAAACTTTCCGCACGTACCTGCCGGTGGCCTCGGGGCGGGCGGGGGCCGACGCTGCCCATGGCTGGGGGCCGCTCCGCTCCGCCGGGTCAGCGCCGCCTCCGCGGGCCGCAGCCGCTGGGGGCCGCGGGCATCGCCGGGCGGCGGCGGCGGCAGCGCGGGGCTGGGCGGGGGCGGCGGGCGCGGAGCCGAGCGGAGCCCGGCGGACCCGGTGCCGGCAGGAAGGGGCGCAGCGCCGCCTGCTGCTGCCACCGCCCCGGGACCGGCGCACCAAGCACCAGCCGGTGCCGGTGCGCACCAAGCTGCCCCCCCCCCCCCGCCCGCGAGGGCGCTGCCCCGCCCTGGTCAGCCCCGGTGCCCGTCAAAGCGGCCGGGGAGGAGGAACGGGCAGAGAGAATTTACCGGAAAAATTATTTACATTATTTACATACACAATCCCCTTCCCGCCGCCTCCCGGCCCCCCCCCCCCAAAAAAAAAAAAAAAAAAAAGGGGAGTGATGGCCCCGCGAGCTCAGAGGGATATGGAATGGTGCGGGGATGGACAGCCAGCCAGCCAGATTGCTGGCCCCGGCATTCTCCTCAAATCATGTGTCTGGTCAGAGCTAATTTACCCAAAAACTAATTTTCCCCGCCAAAAAAATGTGTGATGGCCCCGCAAGCACGAAGGGATGCTGAATGGTGTGGGAACGGACAGACAGACAGATGGACCCACTACAGCAACCCTCTTCTCAAAACGTGAGCCTGTCTTTGGAGTCAACCCACCAAAACTCAGCTTTCTTGGAACTGAAATAGCATCACCAGCCTGGATTGGGCTCTGCAGGAGACTCTCCCTGACACAGGGAATTCCAACATCTGGGACCACAACACCAGTCTGGGCCAGTTCTTTCCCCAAGGCAGCTCCAGGCTTGTCCAGAAAACCCCTCCCGGCGCCCCCAGGACACAGCTTGCATGGCTCCTCCCACAACAGGGAGCAACAGGCTTTAAAACACCTACAGCACGAGCAAATGTTGAATTTTCACAATTCCTGCCAGGAATTAAACCCCGGCTCACAGCAGCTGAGATGAGAGGCTGAAGTTACATGCACTCATTTTCTTTGCTTTGCTCAAACCTATTTGCACATCGATGAAAGCCTTTGGTTTCTGAAGACAGCTCACTGCTTACTCCTGGACCTTCCACCCCACCGCTCAGCTGGAAGCATGGAATGATTTCCAAGACCAAGCTGAGTTACAGATGAACAGCAGCTGTTCAGAAAAATCACAGGTGGGCAGTTTGCAAATTTCCCAGCCATTTGCTTTCCATGGGATCCCCAAAGCCCCTCTCCTTTCCCAGGAAACCAGCCCTTGGAAACCGCACTGCTGAGAGTCCCAGCCAAGTGCCATGTTGGGACCCCTGGCAGTCTCCTCAGGGCACCAGACAGATGGCAAGGCAGATGCCCTGAGGTGACCCACCAGCTCCTTGGGGACCCACAACCTTGACTCTTCCCTAGGGGAAGAGTCACCCCAAAATGCACACAGGGATCCGGGGGAGAGTACTCCAGCTCATGACAAGAATAGGTTACTTTGCTATTTTGTCCAAGGAAACTGAATTCCTTTTCCCCCTTTAAAGAGTCAAAATTGCCATATGTTAAATTTGAATTAGTTAGATATGGCTACTCAAAAGAAAAAGGAAAAGCTCTACAAGATTAACCCGAACCCCAGTAATAAGATATTAAGGAAATACAAGCATCTCATTCTTCAGATCAAAGGGTTTTAATAATAATGACAAAAATCAATGTGAAACTAAATTAAATCTGCTGTTTATATTCATCAGGTAATTTGATCAAGAGCCTGCCAATTCAGGTCTCTAGTGCTGTGATGAGTAAATACAAACATACTACTTTCAGATCACAAAGTTTTAGTGGAATGATCAAGAGCAAATGAAATCAAAGCTATTTTTCACACCAGCCAAATCCCAATTAAATTAGGCCAGATTATTTAATAAGGAAGCCTACAAAACTCTGGCTCTTTATTGATGTAATGATACAGAAATATAAATTTGTTGCTTTCCAGATCACAGCATTTAAATGCAAGGGAAGAATTAAGACTTCAGTAAAACTGGTTTAATTTAAATTTTGCTGGAAGTGAACACAATAATTCCTCCTCCTCCTCATCCTGACTTCTTATTGAGTGTCCAGCAGCAGCCTTCAGCCTTGCTCTCTTCCCTGGCTGTGACTCCTCAAGGAGCCCAGTACTTTACTGGATGGGGGGACCCAAGTTTCCAGTATCCATAACAAGCCAAGTTTGGAAAGGAAAGGAACTGCCCAAGAAAATCTTAGCAACGTTTCCTGATGTATCCTTAGTGATAAATCCTGCTCCCATGTAAGAAATCTGTCACATGCCTGGAAACCTTCTGTACTTTCCAGGTGAGCAACCAGTTGTTTTTTTTTTCAGGAAGAAAACTCATTGGTTGGGGCTTGGGGTACAAGACAAGGGTTAGGGGCAAATGGTTACACAAAGGCAGATGGGCATGTCAGAAGACTTCAAATGCTCAGTGCAATCAACTTATCTGCAGCTGCTAATAGGCAGAAGGGTAAAAATTATTTTATTAAAGCTGGGAAAAGCAGAACTCCTGATATTTTATTCCTGGGGAAGATTTATCACACCCTGTTTTCAGTGGACCACTGAATTAAGATTCAAGTTTATTTATCCCCTTCCTCTGAGCAGGCCCCAGTGCCTCCAGGCTGTCTCAGCACTGAGTACCCACCCCTGAGGATTTTGCTCCCTTTTCAGAAGATTTTGCTGACAACAGGGAATTTCAGTGCAGATCCTCAGCCTGTCAAAATGGCAGTCCAGGGAGAGGATCTCCCGGAAGCCTGGGCACTGCTACAAAAGCAGGGAGAAGTCCTGCTCCCTGCATCCTCTGGAATGTGGGTCTGAGCTTCCAAATTGAAAAGTAAGTTCCCCAAAGCCTCCATAAATTCCAGTGAGTGTTATTGTCATACATTTATTCTTCTTCTTCTGTATTTCTACTGTCAGGCAATATCAAATGAGACCAGGAGGCTCCTGAAGACTTTGAGAGCAGAATTGAGAATGAAGATCCCTTGGGAAATATGAAAATGGTGTGGAAGATTTTGAAGCAGCAGAGGGGGAAAAGCCAAGTGACCCAAAGAAGTTAATGTGCATGCCCCCCCCGCCCCCCCCCACATCCCCCCTCCTTTGCATCAGGGAGAGGAAAGGGTAAAACCCTCTGGGAGTCTGTACCGAATCCAGGTCATCTGCTCTGCAAAACACTGATGTACTCACCTGCAGAGAGGTCACACACATACCCAGAGCAGCAACGCTCTAAAGGCTTCTCTGCACTCCAGCAGGAACAGACAGGGAATAAAGATGTGTGGTTGCAATCAAATTATCCCTTCAAAGAAATAACAATAAATTCTGAACTTCCCAGTTACAGGGAACATGCAAACCTTGAAAACCATTAAGAACTGCTTCTTCTGTTGATGAATTATCCAGAGTGCACAGAGCTATTTTCCGAGCTTCACTGTATTATGCTAATTATAAATTAATATATTACTCATTACACAGTAAGGCTGTACAGTCAACTAATGCACTGCTGCAAAGAGCCTGTTTTAAAACATCCTCTGGTACTTTTATGATCTGGATGTTTAATTTACTTCTGTTGTGGCTTAAATGCCACCAACATGTCATTCTTTCACAAAGAAATATCCCTGGCTCCATCCTACCTCCTCTGGAGCTCAGCAACCTAGATGAAGGATGAAACTTAGAAAGGCTTTTTCCATCCTGAGCAGTTGCATGAGAAATTAACTAAAATAGCATAATTTAAGACTAATTCCTGTGTTACTAATTTTTAAATCACTGTTTATCATGGCAGCAGGCTGGAGTGCTTCACCTGAAGCTGTGCCCATGGAAGGTGAATATCTGACAACCCCATGCTCAGGGAGGGACACTTTGGGTGAGATGGGGAGACAGGGAAAGCATGAGCATCCCAGGCAGAACTCCCAGAGGGATGGGAAGAGCAAAGGGCAGAGTTGCTGGCATCCGAAGTGGCTTCCCGTGCACTCTGACTCAGTCTACAACATCTGCCTCCCCAGGCCTTGTGCCAGGCAACCTTGTGAAGGGGAACATCAGCCTCGCAAATAAGGAGAAAACTTCACATGGATATGGCTGGCAGGATGAATAGGGGGAAATGGAGCCCTCTTTCTTGGAAAACAGTCTTTAGCATCACATTGTTTCAGGGAACATTCCTGGGGACTGGTTATTTGTCAGACCATTCTTTCTGTGCCGTGCTCAACATAACGGAAATAACAAATATCGAGCAGCGTCACAGAAGTCAGTCTGGAAACTGCCAATTCCTTCTTTCCAAGGAAAGCATCCTGGTGACTCAGCAGTATGGGACAGATTGGCAGTCCCACAACAGGGAGACACATTCTCTGGAGAATCCACTGATTTTCAGCCTTAATAACATGATGATATTGCACTCAGAATATCTAAGAGCACCCCATGCTCTTGACCAGCAGCTGGACAGGGATGCTGTGAGGGGGAAGGCATCAGGAGCTGAGGAGAGGACCCGTGAATGCTGGACAGGAACTAGAGAGGTGCTGGCCTCAGGCTGGAAGGGTTGGTTTGGAAGGGACCTTAAAGATCATCTATTTCCAACACCCCAGGAAGGGTCCTTAAAGATAACCTAGTTCAAACTCCCCATCATGGGCAGGTATGCCACCCACTAGATCAGGTCCTCAAGGGTACTGAAAGAATTTAAAAGCGTACCAAAGACTTTAAATCTTGGGATTAGAAGGTGGGAATACAGGTACCACTGAGTGACTTCTGTACTGTGATCCTAATAATCTAGTACAGTTTGAAGATCTCTGGCTGAAGATGGCTAAAGCCTGGAGGGCTTCCCAGTGTTGCTTCTGCTTGAAACTTACAATGCAAAAGCCCCGTGTTGACAGGAATAAGCAGTTCCTCTGTGAAACTAAGGCACTGGGGCACACAAATTTTAAGAAATAGCCTCAATTTTCCTTTACAGTAGGCAAGTACTGTGTTTTTTCATCAGGTTTTTTTTTTCTTTTTTTTTTTTTTTTTTTGCTGTCACAGGAGCCCAGAGGCAGGGAGGTGCTGAGGTCAGGCTGTGCAGCGATGGTGTTTACGCTGGCGACTATTCCCCTCCCAGCCAGGGAGAATGTGTTGTTCTGGATCAGCTAAATCCACATCCTGCTCACGCTGGAGCGCAGCATCCTGGGTGAAAGGGAGGGAGAGGTTCAGCTTTCAGCCCTCTCACGGTACATCCCTGCTCCTCCGCAGGCTGCTGGTTATTAATAGCCCGGCATGGCCGCGCGTGGGCCGAGGAGCGTGGGGCGGGGGGTGTGACAAAGCGCCTGGCGCTGGACGGGGAGGTTGTCCCGGAGTAGGTGGCTCTGCTGGAGCCTTGGGACGTTCAGTTAGGAAACTCACCTGTCGGCAAAACGCGTGGACAGGGCGAGCCCGTCCCCCCGCAGCTCCACCTCAAGACGGGAAAAGACTTTCCCAGAGCATTTTCTGCGCCGGGATGGCTCGTGTCCCCGGAGCTCCTGGCGGGCCGGGGCCCTCCCCGGGAGGGCTCAACCTCTACCTCCACCCGGCTGCGGGATAACGTCGGGGGGGGGTCATTACCCGGGCGGGCTCGTTCTCCGCCGGCTGCGGGATAACGGCGGGCGATGCGCGTAGGCGCTGCGGCGCTGAGCTGCCGCGCCTGGTTCCCCCTCCCCGCACCGCGGCGGGGCGGGAGGCGGGGCGGGGCGGGGCGGCGGGCTCGGCTCGGTTCGGCCCGCTCCGCTCGGTTTGGTTCCGCTCGGCCGGGCTCGGGATGCTGCTGCGGGTGCGCGCTGCCGTGGCGCAGCTGGCGGCGGGGCTGGGCGCGGGCGCGCAGCCCCCCGCCGAACCCCGGGGCGGCGGGGCCGGAGCCGGGGCCGGGCGGGGATCGCCGCCGCCAGCCGCATTCTGCCGGCCGGCCTTCCTCCAGCTGACTCCCGAGGAGCTGCGCCGCGCCGACGACCACACGGGGCGGGCGGTGCAGAGCCCCCGCGACGGCCGCCGCCGCCTGCCCTGGAGCACGGGATACGCAGAGTGAGCGGGGCCGGGAGCGGGGCGGAGGTTGCAGTCTGGGGAGGGCATCGCTCGGCACTGAAGCGGGGACTTTGAGGACGAAAGTGGGTCGCGGCGGGCGGTGAGCTGCGTCTCTCCCTTTTCCAGCAGCAGCAGCGAGGAGCGGGCGCTGTGGATGCCCGTGATAGGAGAGCATCAGCGAGGGGCTGTGCTCTCACCGATCCCCGAGGGGTTTAGGCTCTTCTGTCCGTTTTGTTTTCTGCTCTTTCTGCACAACACCCGCTGTCACCCATGGGGTATCGAGGGCGAAGGAGCTGCGGCGGCTCTGGCAGGACTCGGGGCTTTCCTGGGAGTGGGACTGCTTGAGATTTCCCCTTCAAGGACTTGATTGTCTTCTTTCACTAGCTGCGCGTTTCACCTCTAACTGAAAGCGGGAGGGAAGGTCAGACTTTGAAGGCTTTTGCTGCTCAGTGCTGTCAGCCCACTCCAGCATCCCTTCCTCGAGCTGATCTTCCCGATATTCTAGAGAGCTTTATGAGATGTTGGTTTGCCCCTAGAGATAGTGGGGTACCCAGAGAGAAAAAAATTCCCTTTTCGGTGTCCCAAGAGTTCTTTCTGCAAACCATTTGGAAATTCCATGTTCAAAGAAAAACCACCCTGTTGTGTTTACAGCTTCTTCCTGTGAGCAGGTTCTGCAATTTAGACCTGAAATCTGCTGTGTCAGCATAGGCTGGGAAAAGTCAGTGCGAATCTTTTTTGCAAAAGTTCTGGTGGTTTCATCATCATCACCTTCTCCCCTCCTTCCCTGAGCCCCCTGCTCCCCCCAGGAAGTGATGGGACATGGGTGAGGCTGTGATTCTGTCTGTGTGTCCCGGGGGTGTATATTTGAGGCTGGTGCAGGTTTTTGGGCAGTTATTGTGCTTGGGCAGTGGTGAGGACCTTCAGCAAATCCAGTTTATTTCTGGTCACCTCCCTTGGTAGGTGTGTGGACAACTGCTTCCCCCTGGACCCAGCTGTGGTGGGGCCAAATGCTCCTCCTGGTCCCAGATCAACCCCCACAACTGGTCTGGGACACCTGGGACAGGACAGGAGCACCTGTGCAGGGCATCCCTGGGGACATGAGTGGAGGGTTGGGGGTGGGGGGAAGAGGTGCTGCAGGGTGGCATTTGCTGGACCATGATATGAAAGAAAGGGCCTTTACACCTTTTTTCTTCCTGGCAGGGTGATAAATGCAGGGAAGAGCCAGCACAATGAGGACCAGGCATGCTGTGAGGTGGTGTTTGTGGAGCGGAGGCCCAGCCCAAGGGGCTGGCTGTCGTCCAGGGAAGGCAGCAGGGAGCTGGATGGGGTGAGAGCCATGGTGTTCACAAGCAGGGACACGACAGGGAAGATGCCCAGCAGCAGGGCATGAGATGGGACACGTGGTGATGTGTGCACACTGGGGATTCCCTTGGTTCGTGGCCTTCTCTCTGCCTGTCCCTACCATCCTCCATCCCCATGGGATAACCCACTGGTCCATGTGCCCTGGTGGGCTGCAGAGGTGGCTGCTGTGCTGGCACGGTGGTGCCTCCCCTTTGGAGGCTGCCAGAGGCACGAGATGTCTGACACAGGGCTGGGCTCCAGCCAGGGATCAGCTGTGTCCAGACACCCTTGGTCAGCTGCCCACATCACTCCTGCCTGCACTGGGACCTGTGAGACTCGTGTCACTGTCCTCAGCTGGTGGCCCCAGCTGCTCTAAATTCCCCATCCCATCTGCTTCCTTGCAGGCTCATTTAACCTTCCCTCTTCTCCCCACAGGGCAGGAAAGGTTTTTATTTCCACTACTGGGCCTTGTTTGATGGCCATGCGGGCAGTGGTGCTGCTGTCATGGCATCCGAGAGGCTCCACCTGCACATCTGTGAGCAGCTCCGGGACCTTGTGGAGATCCTGCAGGACCCCTCCCCACCTCCCATCTGCCTCCCTCACAACACAAAGACCGATTCTGCAGATCCAAACCACACGTCCTATACAGAGGACCATGCGGAGGTCCTGAACGATGCTGTGCCTCAGATTCACCTGGAGAAAGCAGTATCCCATGAGAGCCTGGTGATCGGCGCCATTGAAAACGCCTTTAAGCACATGGTGAGGATCCTCTGCCTGTGGGGTCATCTAGGGCATCCCCTGGGAGCACCTCTTTGCTGTCTGTGTCTGCATCAGCTTGTCCCCACTGGCAAAAGGCAGCTCTGCAGCAAGGAGGGGACTGCAGGGAGGGCTCCAAGCATGATGGTCTCAGAGAGGGCTCTGTGATGCCCCGCATTTTGAGCTTTCAGAATGCAGAGGCTTTGGGCTCCAGGCCTGTGTGGGTGCAGAGGGCTTCATTACACTTTGTTCCAGGATGCCCACCTATGCCCCTCCTGTCTTGCTCTTTCCTGCCTGTCCCACTGCCCCAGTGAAGCCACATCCCTGGCTGCCCCACAAGACCCCTGGCCCCCCAAGCCCTACAGCCTCTCTGTGGCTGTGTGGGGAAAGGTACCCTGGCTGGTCATTGCTTCCCACCTGAAGCTGAGGTGCTGCTGGAGCAGCCAGGTGCTCTTTGGGGCTGCCCACCTACCCTGCCTGCAGCCTCTCTCTGTCTCCCCAGGATGACCAGATTGAGCGGGAGCGGGCATCTCAGCACCTGGCCGGGGGCTGCTGTGCCCTGGCTGCCGTCTACCTCATGGGCAAGTTCTACGTGGCCAACGCTGGTGACAGCAGGTACAGCCCCACAGGGCAGCCCTCACCTTTTGCCCAGTGGCTGGGGACACCCCAGTAGAGTGGGGTGGTGCTGGAGGCATGGCTGGTGAGGAACACGCGGCTCCATCCCTGTCTAGGCAGAACTGGGCAGAGTCATCCCCTGCCGGCTCCATGCCCCAGGGACAATGTACCCTACTGTGATCTCTGTGTTTTCCCCATGCACAGATAGGGCTGTAGAATTGCTTCCCAAAATCTGGGATGTGCTCCCTTCCTTCCTAACAACATCCTCTCTGCTACCCAGATGGTTCTGGATCACACCCTGGCCCCTGCTGCTGGCACTGGCCTGGGCTGCAGGCTGGGGAGTGAAAATTGTGCTCAGCAAAGCTTTCAAAAATGTGCAAGAAGTCATTTTAGGGTACACTTCATACCAGCGACCTGTTTCAAGACAAGGACACAAATCTATGTGCAGTGGGAGCTTGGAGGCCAAGAATTTTAATTGCCTTATGTATTTCCAGGGGTGGGCTACTGTAACTGCACTTGTCTGTGCCCACACCCCCAAGCAATGGCAGAAGGGCAGGTCCACCTTACACTAAAGGTGACACTGCAGGTGAAGCTGGTTTGAGCTGCTCTGTATTGGATCAAAGAATGGTTTGGGTAGGAAAGGACCTTAAAGCTCATCTCATTCCACCCCCTGACATTTGCAGGGACATCTTCCACTAGACCAGGTTGTTCCAAGCCCTGTCCGACCTGGCCTTGAACATTTCCAAGAATGGGGCAGCTACAGTTGCTCTGGGTATTTACTGCAGGTTACCTTGTCCTCAGCAACGTCAGACCAGCAAATACAGGCTCTGGTCAATTTTCTGAGGCTGGATGTGCTTCCAGCTCTGGGACAGAGAAGAAGGAGAGATCCCTCATGCCTCTGCTTTTGGGTGCAGGTCCCCCTCCATGGCAGCAGCAGCCAGGCACCAGCCATGCCAGATGTCAGCATGCACAGGGTCCTGGGGTTGTCACTGTGCCTCTAGGCACAGTCTGTGTTGCCTCCTCGGGCATCAGACACTGCCAGAGCTGAACTCAGCTTGGCCTTACATCATTGGAGGAGACTCACAGCCACCGGCATTGGAGATCCTTGGGTCTACCATGACATCCAGAAACATCTCATAATCAGACCTTTATGCTTTTTTGAGACACTGAACTGTAAGAGCAGCCCCAGCAGCAAGTGACAGTGCTGGTGTGGGATGGGCGCATGCACCCATGTCCTGCTGCAGGTGATTTCTGCCCCTGCTGTGTGCAGCTCCCCTCTAAAGGAGGATGCACCACCTTTGTGCTGCTCCCTTTCTAACCATGTCCTGTCCTTTGATTTGGTCTGCTTCATCCCCCTCTGCCCCATGCTTCTCTCCCATTTTCCCTTCCTTCCTGCCCCTCTCCTGCACAGGAGGGAGGGATGCCATGCCCTGCCCAGGGTCGGCAGGGAAGCCAGGAAGCAGCCCCCATCTCAGGCTGGGAAAAGGGCAGGCAGCAGAGGGGAAGGGGTTGCACCACTCCTGGGAATCAGCCCTGGAGAGCCAGGCTCAGCTCCTCTGACAAGTCTCCTCTCCTTCTCTCTAATCTCATCCTTCCATGTTTCATTGCAGGGCCATTATCATCCGTAATGGGGAAATCATTCCAATGTCCAGGGAGTTTACTCCAGAGACAGAGAGGCAGAGGCTGCAGTTTTTAGTAAGAAAGACCTTTCTTCTAACCCCATTCCTGCTGAAACACCTCCTGGCCTCTTCCCAGTCCCCTGTGCTGCCTGCTGGGCTGCTGCTGTGGTGGGGTTCTGGAGACAAGGGCAGCCCCATGGCTGGGACCTGCTGTTGGCACTTCTCCATCCCAGACTGCTCCCTGGGATGGAAAGAAGCACTGGGATGCAGGGAGCTGGCATGGGGGCATCCTGTGGCTGGCAGAGCCCTGGTTTGCTGTGGGCTCAGTGTGAGGGTCTGTGACTGCGAGCCTGGCACAGCCGGGGCATGGAGAGCCCAGGCTGTTGGCATGGGGCTGCATTGGTTTGTTTGCATGGAGCCAGTTTGGTCCATCTTGTCCTGCTGCTGTCCAGGGAATAGGGAACATCCCCTGCCTGGGCTGCTGTAACCTGGAGGACCGTGGCTCTGCTCCATCCACTGTGCTCCCTTTCACTGTCAGAGGAGCTGCAGTGCTCCCACTGAGTCCTAGTTTCTTCCCTGGCTGCTCCCTGGAGAGCTGGAGCCGATGTGTGCCAGTGGGTTTCTGTCTCTCTCCCTGAAAGCTCCCTGTCCCTTTCCTGGATGAACCCCCTGGTGCCACCCAGGGAGACTCTTCAAGGTTATAAAGACCTCTCTGAGGGCAGCACAGGGGAGGAGGAGTTTGTGTTGGAGGTCTTGCTGGATGAAATTTCCTGGCTTGCAACGTACTTGGAAAAACACTGAGGCATTTTTTCTTGAATCTATTTTTGAATGACCGAGAGGAAGAAAATGCTGCGATCAGGATCCTCTTCAGCTGGCTGTGAGGGGCAGGGTGCAGGCTGGGGACAAGCACATGCTGCTCTGCCACATGATGCCAAGGCTGTGGTCAGGGGTCCCCTGGAGTGGGCTGGGGGTCTCCATGCCTCTGCACCAACTCCCTGCCAGCCCATCTTCCCAAGGGATCTCCTCTTCTCTTTCTGCTTTTTCTTTCCCCTTTGGCATTTTCCAACACTCCCTGTTCCTGGTCCCCTCCACACTGTGCTCCATGAGGGCTTGGGGCTGCCCTGGGTAGGGCTCTGTGCTGCTGCTTGTCCCTTGTCATGGTCACAGCTGGGCCACTGCATCAGAAAAGACCCACCACTCTTTTCCTTGGGTGAGTGCCCTGTGCTGAGCCTGGGATCCTGGGAGGTTTGCAGCTATGACTCCTTCTGGGTAAATTCCAGCTTCTCCTGGAATTTGCTGGAGTTTGATTGTTTGACCCCTTTTGGAGATCTTTATTTCCCAAAACTCTCTATGCAAAAGTTTCACCTTCTTGCTGAGTGCTGTCATGGCTGTCCTCAGCTCCAGTTTCCCCTCTGGCTTAGCACAGGTGAGTGGTTTGAAGCTGCTTTACCAGCACCTATTCAAGTTGCTTCAGAGCAGCTGATATTATCCCACCAGGGAATGTTGTAGCCGAGGTCCTGGTGGGTGGTGGATCCTGATCTGGGCAGGGCTGGATCCACAGATCCCGCTGTCCCAGCCCTGTGGTTGAGCTGACACTTCTTCCTGCAGGCATTGCTAAGGCCTGAGCTGCTGGGGAAGGAGTTCACCCACCTGGAGTTCCCCCGCAGGATCCAGCCTAAGGAGCTGGGGAAGAAGATGCTCTACAGGGACCAGAACATGAATGGCTGGTAATCCCCCAACCTGCCAGTGGCACTGGGGTCCTGCTGTGCTGGCTGCTCATCTTCGGCTTCCCATCCCACGGGGCAGGGGGCTCTGGTACACTGAGTACCCACGTCCCACGTGGTCAGCGGAGGTGCTGGATGCCTTCACCTGCTGACACCTTGTCTCTGGCTTCTTTTAACCAGGGCTTACAAAAAGATAGAAGAGGATGACCTGAAGTTTCCACTTATCTTTGGGGAAGGCAAAAAGGTGAAGTGCTGTGGCAGAAGCTTGGCAGGGGTTGTTTCCTGCCTGCTCTCACTGTTTTGGGGGATTTCAGCCCATTTTTGGTAGTGCTGTCATCTCTCCAAGGCCACCAATTCTCAGCTGGGAATGGAGCTGGAGATAAAGACACTTAAAGTTCTCTTTTGATTCCACCATTCTTCAGGCTCGGATGATGGCCACAATTGGGGTCACAAGAGGCCTGGGAGACCATGACCTCAAGGTGTTCAGCTCCAACATCCACATCAAGCCTTTCCTGTCCTGCTTCCCAGAGGTAAGCCTGCTTTGCACCCAGGGGTTCCTGCAATGGCCAGAGCCACTCGGCAGGACCAGGTCCATGATATGCCCAGTGCAGCAGGAGCCTCCTCTGCCTCTCTGCCTCTCACCCTTGCACCTTGCCCTGTTGCCTGCCAGGTCAGGGTTTATGACCTCACGCAGTATGAGCACTGCCCTGACGATGTGCTGGTGTTGGGCACCGACGGGCTCTGGGATGTCACCAATGACAAGGAGGTGGCTGGTGTGGTGATGGAGGTGCTGACGAGCTATGAGCCCAACGACCCATGCAGGTGAGCTGCAAGTGGGCAGGGGACGGGGCATGTCCTGCACTCCACCACCTCCCCTTGGCCTGCCTTCTTGGGGCAGTGCTGTGGCCAGGCATCCCTCTGGGCTCCACAGCGTGCACTGCTCCCCTGGATGTGTGTATCTGAGCCTGGATCTCTCCAAGGGACCCTTTCCTGCACTTCTATCTGCTCTAGCTTCTCCCTCCTTGCCAGGATGCTGCGTCAGGGGGTCTGGGGTCACTGTTGAGCCAGGGAACAGGGAACATCCCCTGTGCTTTGCTGTGCTGTGCCCCTAGGTACACCATGGTGGCCCAGGAGCTGGTGGTGCGGTCACGGGGGGTGCTGAAGGAGCGGGGCTGGCGGCTGGCCAATGACAAGCTGGGCTCTGGTGACGACATCTCTGTTTTTGTCATCCCTCTGGGTGGCCCCGGCAACTACACGTGATGCGGAATGAGCCTGGGGCAGTGGGGCTCGCCTTGCCTGGATGGAGTCGAGCGGGACACTGACACTGCCTCAGGGCCACCTCTCCTGTAAGCACTTGTTTTCTGAACTGCAAGAAGAGTAAGAAACCCGGAGCCTCAGTCTGTGCTCCTGTCCAGAGCATCCCCCTCTACCTGCTTGCATCCCAGTCCCAGGTGGAGACTGAGAGGCCTTGGATAGAGAATGAAGACTGGGGTCAAGGGATGTTTTTGTGCTGCTACTTTCTCAATGCTGTGAAAAGCCTGAAGGCTCCTTGGCTCCTCAGCATGTCCTTTGCCCCTTGCCATGGCTGTGCTGACTCCAGCCCTGTGCGACAGCCATGGGGCTACTGGGGCACTCATACCTGCTGCAGTCACCACCTATCTCCTGCCCTGTGATGCTTTTGCCAGTGACACTGAAGCTGCTGTTGGAGCTGGGAGCTGGGGCTCAGATGGGATGTGACTGGGAATAAAGCCCCATGGGCAGCCTGGCATGAGTCCAGTTGTGGCCCCACAATGGCCATCCCAGCCTTGTGCTCACAATTTTCAGCCCCTCACACCTTCATTCTGTCACATACCTTGTCTCAGTCTCCAGTGTGGGAGACTGGAGCAGTGACCAAGCTCTGCCGTGCACCCAGAGCCCTGAGGAGGGATAAGCCATTGCACTGCCACTGGCTGTGCCACAGGTTCTACCCCCATCCTCTCATGCCTTGGATCACTGCAGTGCTTCTGGAGCCAATTATTTATTAACTGGAGAGCTGAGCTGGAAAATGTCTAAATACTTTCTTGGTGTGGGGAGTCTATGAATGTTATGTCTATATTTTGGAGTGGTTCTGAGTTAGCAGCGTCACACAGAACAGGCCTATTCAGGCGAGCTTAGCAGCTTAACTGCACTGGATCTGCTTAGCCCTGGGCTGTAAAAAACAGCTTGGCGTGACCAGGGCAGGGGAAGACTTAAGGAAGCTCCTGTGTTTTCCTTAACAATCTCAAAATTGATGCAGAGGGGAGCTGGAGCGGTTGATCTCTGCACAGGATTTTTGCATCACTCACATCTCTGACCTGGAGCATTCATTTCCCAGACCTCTGCAGAGTGTTGCATCCTCCTAAACTGTGAGGCATTGTCCCATCCTGGCATTGTGAGGATGGGGAGAGCTGGGCCATAGTCCCTTGTTTGGGAAAGGCTCCATGGCATCAGTAGTTTGTGTCCTGTCACTGGGTGCAGCCAGCTCTTGTCAAGTGTCACCTCTGGTGAATGTTGTTTGTCTCCTGTAACCAGTGAGATGTAAATAAACTGGGTGTGCACATAACGGAAAGGGAAAGTTGTGCAGTGAGATTTAAACCTGTTGGCATCTATGCTGAAGGGAGCAGGGAGTGGTGCTGGGGCCGGGAGCCTGTCCTTGTGTAGCACTGTGCGTTTAAATAAAGATTTTGCCACTCGCAGTCCTACTTCAAAGTCTTTCTTTGCAGAGCTCCTGCAAAGAAGAGTTACCGAAAAGCCAATTAGCTCTGATTAATTTATGTAGGCAGGCAAACAGGCCTGCACAGAGCCATGTGAGCTGCTGTCCCTCTGCCCTTGGCAATGGTCAGAGCCCATGGAGTATCCATCCAGTGCCCATGGGCAGTGGGAACCCCTGCTGTGCTGCCAGTCTCAGCATGGTGCTGCCTGGGGGTCTTGGATCGCTGGGTCTGGCCGGGAAGCAGCAGCAATGGCCAGTCTGGTGGGAACAGGAACATTACACACGGAATGGAAGGGAGAAAAGGCTAATGGTTTTCCTGTCTGTGGGGGAGGGAGTGGGGCAGGCTGTGGCTCCCAGGAGTGTGACTATCCCTCTCTGGGAGTTCAGGCACTCAAGCAGCAGCTACCTCTGCCTTGAGGGTCGGCTGCCTGCTGGAAGCATTCCTGCTGTCCCACGTCCCTCTGATGGCCATCTGGTACCCCTGATACTCTTTCCACACTTGTTTGCACAGCCCTGTTCCCCTGGCACATTCCTTTTCGTGCTGGTGGCTGAGAACCGGCTCTGCTTTTCCAGGTCACTGCCCGGCTGCTGGATAAGGCAAGGAGGAGAGGCTGCATTTAAAGCTTCCTCTGTGGTTCCCTTTTTTTACTAAGGAAACATTTCCTTTGGAACCAACTCCTGGCCTGGGGCTTGGTAAATTAAGAAGAATTGTCTGCAAGCCCTTAAAATAGCAGCGGTTTATGAGCCTGGGTCTGGGCCAGGCTCCTGGGGCTGCTTCTCCCCGGCTGAGGGACAGGAACTCTGCCCTGCATCTGGATGTCAGGGGGGGAGCAGCCACTTGGTCCTCCCTCCCGACAGTCCATGGTGGGCACGGGGAGCCGGAGCCCCCACCAGTGGCACTGGGGTCACCTTAATACAGGGCACAACACGTCCCCTCTGCCAGGGCCCCTGTGGAGGGGACTGAGACCCTGGGGACAAGGCATGTCCCTCAGCCACCTCCGTGTGTGTCACAGTGGGAAGTGCTCTTTGATGCTGGTCCTACCTGGCACAGGGGCGTTTGAGGGCAGCAGCTCAGCCCCTCCCCACTTGGCCTCGGGAACCTGAACGGGCAGAACACCCTCGGGGCGCCCAAGGGCTCCGCGGGGAAACACCGGCGGGTCCCGGGGGTCCCGGAGCCGGACGGGGGCAGCGCTGGAAGGGGCACGGCTCGGCACGGCCCCGCTCAGCTCGGCACGGCACGGCACGGCCCATCACGGCTCGGCACGCCCCCGCTCAGCTCGGCACGGCCCCGCTCAGCTCGGCTCGGCACGGCCCATCACGGCCCATCACGGCTCGGCACGGCCCCGCTCGGCTCGGCACGGCCCATCACGGCACGGCCCGGCCCATCACGGCTCGGCACGGCCCCGCTCAGCTCGGCACGGCACGGCCCATCACGGCTCGGCACGGCCCATCACGGCTCGGCACGGCCCATCATGGCACGGCACGGCCCCGCTCGGCTCGGCACGGCCCCGCGTTCCCGCTCCGCCCTCGGCAGGCGGCCCCGGACGGGGCGGTGCCGGAGCCGCGGCGGGGCCGGAGCTGGAGACGGGATCGGGAGTGGGACGGGGCAGCGGCGGAGAGAGGTGCGGGGTCTGGGGGAGCCGAGCGGGGCGGGGGGCACTGTTGGGTCTGCGGGGGACTGGGGTCTGTGCTGGAGGGGGGGCAGCTGGGGAGTGGGGATACTGGTGGGGTGGGGGGTATTGGTAAGGAGTGGGGTCAGAGCTGGGATCTGAGGAAACGGAGGTCTGGATTACTGGTTGTGATGGGGTCTAAGTTACTCGTGGAGTCTGGGGAAACAGCTTTGTGGTTACTGGTGGTGCTTGGAAGAACTGGGATCAGGTTTTACTGGTAGGGTTTGGAGGGATTGAGATCTGGGGTTACTATTGGGATGTGGGGTTACCAGTTCTGGTAAGGTGTAGGCTCAAAGGTGGGGTCTGGGATTACTGGGGTCTGGGGTCAGTGCAGGGCTGGGGTCCGGGCACTGCTGGGGGAATGGGGCATAGGGTGGGTGGCCCAGCCGAGCTGAGTGGGGTGCAGCGGAACAGGGTGGGGTGGGTGTGCCTGGGATGGGGGTCCCTGAGTGTGGTGAGGGATGGGTCAGCTGCACCTCAGTTACTGCAGGTTGTCATCCCTTGAGTGTGGCCTTGGGCTATGGATCCCAGCTTGTGGTTGTCTCCCAGGCAGTGTCTAACCTGGGATGCGAGCCTGGGGGCTGCTGCCCCATCCCACATCCCTCCCCACAGCCTGCACTCCAGCAGTGTCCCCATGCACAGCCATGCTCATGGAGTGGCTGCTCTGTGTTTTCTTCAGAAAAAGGAAAAAAGTTTCCTTTGCTTACTGCTGAGCTCATTCTTAAACATTTATGTTAGGGGGGCTTGCGTGGAGGGGAAATAATTGTGTAATGTCTTAGGAGCAGGGGAGCATTCCAAAAGCATGACTGCGTGGCCTTTTCCAGCACTAGCAGTCTGGCAGCCAAGTCTCCCAGTGGCCGCCAACCCCCCTAAACCCAGCCCCAGCCTCTCAACACCCCCCTGAGAACGGGGGTGTGATCCGTGGGTTGCATCTGCATGGGGTGGGCTGGGAGCAGGGGCCTGGCTGAGCCCCCCAAGCTATCATCCCTGGGAAAGTGTTCCAGTCGGGAAACTGGAGACTGGAGGTAGCGGTTTGTCTGGCTGTGTGTCATGGAGACCAGTTGGATTTTGTTTCTATTTCGCCAAGTGCTTTTTGTGTCCAAACAGTTTCGGTTTAAGTCCAGCTCCTCCTCCTCAGCTCAGGTAGACACTGCATGAGATTTTGTAGACTTTCACTTGAATCCATGTTCCTGACAGCTGCAGCTTCTCCAGGGAAACATATAAGTGGAAAATAAGCCAAGTCACTGTCTTCCAACAGGTTATCAGGAGCGTTTAACCAGGCTCACCTCCCAACTTGCCGTTTGCACTGGAGAGGCGTATTGACATGAAAAGTAAGGAATTGTATTAGCAAATATTGATTGGCGCTGGGGCAGTCAGGCGTTGCCCAAGTACAGGCATCTGCTGAGACTGTGGCATGTTATTTGGAGCTTTCAGCGAGACACTTGCTCTACCGTGAGGCTGGGAAGGCTGTCACTACTGCAGGCAGCAAAATAAGAACATGGCATGATGTCCTTTGGAAAAGGAGGTAAGGGCAGGCAGCTTTTCCCACAAAGCTCAAACACTTGTGGTCTGAGCTTTGTTTAGGCTTTCAAATTCTTCTGTTCCAAGTTCCTTTCTCTGTTTTGCTTGTGGATGTTTTTTGTGGGATTTAGCAATGAAAATGAGCCAGCCTGGACACTCTGATCTGGGTCTGGGTCTGGACAATTGCCCTTTGCTGCTGGAGTGTGTGTTAAGCCCAGCCTGCCTGGTTGTGCTCAAGGAATATCTCAAAAAAAAATGGGTAGGGTCTAAACTTGAGCACTGGGTTCAGCTCCTGTTTTGATGATCACTTGTTGTTTGGAAATGGCAGGTCTGGAGGTCTGAGGAAGGTTTCAGGCAGCTCTGACAGTGGTAAATACAGACATTTTCCTTGGCACCAGGTAGTTTCGGCAGCAGAGGCAGGCGGGATGGCAGGCGAGCCAGGAGGCTTGGAGCAGCGGGTGCTGGTGGTGCTGGTGTGGGTCAGCCCTGGGTGGCAGCAATGGCTGTTGGCCTGGGCAAGGGCTGGGGACTGGTCTGTGCTGCACAAACTGCACAGCTCAGCCAGCCCAGGGGCTGGATGAGCATGAAATTACAGGTGCTGCTTTGCCAAAGCCAGTGCCACTTGGATGGTCTCGAGCTGCAATCTGCCCAGGGGCCCAAGCTCTGCCCTGCCCATTGCATTTCCCCTTAGCATCAATGTTTACTTCCAGCCCTTTTTGGAAATTTTTTCTGCCTTTCAACCTTAATGATTCTATGATTCTGTAGTAAGAGTCCCTCTGGTACTTGCAACAGTGGCCAAGACACTTGTCCTGTATTACCATGGCCGTGGTTTAGGTGTCTCAGCAAATGGAATTCCCCACAGTGGGCATTCCTGTGGGGTTTTAATTTGGAAGTCTACTTACGTTATCATTATACTAGTGAGTCCAAACTGCACAAACCGTTTCTGTAGTGGAACTGCCCCACAGCACTGGGGGTATCCCTGTGCGGGGGGTGTCCCTGCCAAGGGGCTGCTCCCGGCACAACTCTTTCCCCCCCAGCCCTGGCCAGACTTCAGAGCTGTGCCTCTGGCTAGGGCTGTGATCCCTGGTGTGACTGGTCTGACTGGGGTGGGGCCGTCAGCAGCACTTTGGAATTTCTGCTTTAGAACAAAACTCGTCTGTTACCTCTAGGAACTTGAGTCTGGCCAAGGAGGTTCATTGAAAGATTTCTGTCCCTGGTTGGAGTCCTTCAAAGCGTTAACATCTTTCTCTGCTATTCCTGAGTCTCCATAGCAGACACTGGATGATGGACACATCCTGCTGCCAGAGGAGTTCCCCATATCCTGCTCAGCAGGAACATTTTGAGGCACAAAGCTGGGAGAGACCAGTAACACAAGGGCTGCCCTGGAGCCTGGCTGATTTTATGGTGATGGCTTTAGAATAGTTGCTTGGAAAGTAGAACAGAGCAATTTGGGGTCATGTTGCAGCTTTTTGGGGAGCTGAAGGAGATGCCTGTTCAGGACTTGGCTGGTGTTGGCAGTGGTGGCACAGACTAAACCCACAGTCGTCCCTGTGTGGGCCCAGCGTGTCCGCAGCAGCAGGTGCACCGATGGGCATGGGAGCCCTGTGGGGTTTGGCAGTGGGAAATGCTGGCACACGGTTGCTGCTCCCTTTTGTTATCTCCATGGATGAGCAGGAGGCATCTCCAGTGGGATCACGTGAGTGCTGCTCACACCTGAGAGCTGCCAGTTTGGATTGGACAGCCAGTGTGGGCTGGACAGCCTTGGCTGTAATTTGGGGTGGTTGGCACTTGGCAGAGTTTAAAATCTCAATTTCCATGTCTGTTGTTGATGACTGTGTGCTTTTAATCATTTGGCCTGATGGCAGTTGTAGTAAAGCTGTCCTCAGATTATCATAGAATCCCAAAATGGTTTGGGTTGGAAGGGACCTTAAAGCTGATCTTGTTCCACCCCCGGCCCTGGGCAGGAGCCTCTTCCAGTGTCCCAGGCTGCTCCAGGCCATGTCCAGCCTAGCCTTGGGCACTTCCAGGGATGGGGCAGCCACAGCTTCTCTAGGCAGCTTGTGCCAGGGCCTCACCATCCTCTCAGGGAACAATTTCTTCTGGAAGGGGCTCTAAGGTCTCCACAGAGCCTTCTCTTCTCCAGGCTGAACACCCCCAGCTCTCCCAGGCTGGCTCTAGAGCAGAGGGGCTCCAGCTCCATGGCCTCGCTCCAGCAGCTCTGTTCTCCCTGTGTTGGGCCCCAGGGCTGGAGGCAGCTCTGCAGGTGGGGTCTCATCTGAGCAGGGAAGAGGGGCAGAATTCCCCCCTCCTGTGCTGCTCATGCTGTGGGATCAGCCCAGCACATGGGGGCATTTCTGGGCTGCCAGTGGACACTGCTGTGTCGTGTTGAGCTTCTCATCCACCAGCACCCCCAAGTCCTTCTCCTCAGGGCTGCTTTCAAGTCATTCTTCTGCATTTGTACTTGGGATTGCCCTGCTTGTCTTCATGAAATGGTCTTCATGTTTTCCACTCTTTTTATCTGCTTATAATCTGGCAACAGTGCAAAGACCTTCGCATCAGACTCCTCATCCCACAGACTGGCCTTATCCTGCTGAGCAACAGAGCATCCCCTGGCAAAGAAGCTCACCACTGCTGGAATGGAGAGCTGCTGGCATCTGCTATTGATGCTGTGCCAGCCGCTGGGTCCAGGGCACGGATGGGGGCACCCAGCCGACCCCTGAGGCTCACAGCTCTTCCAGCCTCCTTGCCCTGCTCGCCTTTGCACACCAGCTCTGGATTAGTAATGGGCTATTTCTGGATGGCTCTCCTGAGTAATGGAATGAATTGTGCTGAGATTTTGGGTGGGGACAGTGCCTCTGCCCTCTGAGTCACCACTCGGCATGATGCCGGGCTTGGGAGCTGCTGGGGCCCAGAGCCGTCCCGGGTCAGGGAGGATGTTGGAGGCCGTGGGAAGGAGCTCTGGGTGCAGTGACTGTGCTCAGTTTGGGGCGTCTGCCATGCCCCTTGCAGGGCAGTGTACGGGCAGGGCAGCATTTGGGCAGGAGCAGTGCCACTCTGGTTGTTTTTGGTTTCAATCCAGTGTCTGCAGGCTGGGCACGGGGAGATCCTGGTGTCCGTCTGGGAGCGGGTGTTTGTGTCCTTGGGCATCTGCTGCTCCTTACGCTGCAGATGTTGTCGTCTGCGTGGTGGTGTGAGTTAGATTTGGCACGGCCCAAACTGCCTTTCCTCTTGGAGATACGGAGCCACAAAGCAGTATATCATGTTTTGCTGTGCGCAAAGAAGCTCTGTGTCCAAGTAAACCAGCTTTTTTCTCCCTGAGTTCTCCTTTTTCTGTGCTGCTGGAGAGAGGACGAGCCTTTGGTCAGACAAGAAGGATGGTTTGCAACAAGGATTGGACTTGTGCATCTTGGAGATCTTTTCCAGCTTTAGTGATCCTGTGATTCCAAGGGTGATGCATTTCTGTGTCAGGGATGTGCTGTCCTCGAGAGCTTTCTCTCCTCAAGTGGGCAGGAGCCAGCAGATTCTTCCAGCCCTTGTATCTGCCTCCATGACACAAACTCCGTGTCTCCTTGGATGAGCTCCTGGCCAGCTGCCCCTGTGTGGAACTTCGGGTGTGCCTGGCCCAGCTGGGAGGAGCAGCAGGGCATGAGGAATAGGGACAGGAGCTAAAAAGTTTCCCTGGTCCCTAAAAGGGACCCTTTGGAGCACCTTTTTTCTTTTTTTCTCCAACTTCAGTGTTGCACAAATGTGCTCACCTTCCTGTAGACATGCTGCTCCACTGGGATGTGTGCCTGACACCAAGGCTCCCAGCTGAGGAATGTCAGATCCTCCCGGATGCAGCCGTTGATTCTCACTCTTCTCACCTTACAAGTGCCAGCTTTCTATTTTTATTAACAGCTCCAGAGCACTCGGTAGCCATGAACCATTCCTGCCTCAGCTTGTGAACCAAAATGCTAGGAATCTACAAAGATCCATGGCTACAGCAGGGTCTGGTCTGGGGATGGGTGAAAACTCTCTCTCTTTTGCCCAAACCATTGGGCAGTTTGAATTGTGAAACTGGGGTGGTTCCCCAGGGTTTGTGTGGGGTGACCTGCCAGGCATGTCGATGAGACAAGTAGCTCTGCAGCCCGCCTTTGGAATGCAAGTCAGCCATTCGGGCTCATTTCTTAATCCTTCACTTGCAGCTAATTATGATGCAGCCGGACTCCTGTTTTACCCTTCTCTTCCCTTTTCTGTTGGCACAGGGTGAAGGTGGGATTGCCAGGGCAGGGACGGATGCCTTTGTTAAGGCTCGTTATCAGTGCCCTGGTTAAAGGCCAGGCTTGTGATATTCTGGCCTTCCCAGGGTGATCCCAGTGATCCTGGAGTGATCTCAGCATGATCCACTCCCACAGCTTGCACTCAATGCATCAGCATTGATGTGTGTGTGTCCTTCCCACAGGGTTATTTCCTGTGAACCTTCCCCAGGCTCCTAGCATGAATGGCTCCTTCCCATCCTCCTGCCTGGGCAGAGGGTTTGGAGAGGGACAGGGCTGAGGGGGGAAGCATGGAACACCCCTGCCTTCAGGAGAGGTTTCCTGGTCACCTGTAATTTCCCCCAGAGCAGTGTGAATTTTCAGGGATTAAACCCTGACATGTCAGCCTGCCATCATCCCTGCCAGGATCTCTGCAGGGACAGGGAGCATGTGATGTGCTGAAGGCATGTAAGGAGTGGCTCAGGCTCTGGACTGGGAATCTGGGGATGGAAAAGACATTTTGGTCACAAGGTTGGGTCGGGATGTGATCCCACTAGGGCTGATTTTCTCGTGTCTCATTCAGATGCTGTGCCAGGCGTTTTGTGGCATTGTCCTGGCTGGTTCCCAGGCTCGGCTGTAAACCTCTTTTGAAACGGAGGGATGCAAAGGCATAGTTTTCCTTGCAGAACTGCATCCTTTTCCCTTGGGGCAGAAAGTCGCCTGCTTTGTCATGGGGTTTCAGCTCTGTTTGCTGAGTGATGACTGGCAGCTTCTCCCACCACCAGGGCCAGCGTTGGCTCTCTTGGTTCCATGGCAAAGCCTCCTTTGTCAGATGGGCTGGGATGGGGCCAGCCCGGTGCCAGGTGCCAGGCACACAGGTCCTGTTTGCCCAGACCTCCAAGAGGTTGGCTTAGTGTGTTCCAGCTGCTGATCAGATTATTTGGGGGCTGGTGAGTGTGCCGGGGTGAAACTTGGAGCACGGTTTCTGCCCTGAAGAATTTAGAATTTAAAATAAACCCAGCATGTGTGCGGAACTCCGAGGTTGTCTAAAATCCTGGTTACCTGGGTGGTGATTCAGCAAAGCCAAGGGAGGGTTGGATGTCTGGGGAAGGCAGAGTGGTTTATCACCTCGCACAAGGTCCCTGCGTGCAGCCACCAGCACTGACCATGGCTGGGATGGTTCTCCCAGCCACAGCAGCAGCACTGGGTGTAAATGGTTCTAGTCAGGCTAGTTCTTGTGATGCCCATGAGCTGATGTGTGCGGGAGCTGGAGGGGTGTCTGGCAGAAGGTTGGGGGAGCACGTGTCCTGTCACTGGCTACTCACAGTGGGATGTGCCCAGCTGCTTGTGTCTGGTATCTCCCAGTCTGTCGTGCACAGGAATTTGGGGGGCCAGGAGCATGAACTGCCCGTGCTGCTCTGTCCTGCTCACCTGCTCCTGTCCCCACAGCGATGGCAGCCATCAGGAAGAAGCTGGTGATTGTGGGAGATGGTGCCTGTGGAAAGACATGTCTGCTGATTGTGTTCAGCAAAGACCAGTTCCCCGAGGTCTACGTGCCCACTGTGTTCGAGAACTACATTGCTGACATTGAGGTGGATGGGAAGCAGGTAAGGGCCATTGCCATTTCCATGCCCTTGCTCCATGGTCCCGTGCTGGCAGTGCCACCGCCCAGTGCTGTTGCTAGGATTGGTCTGTGTGCTCGGATGCACCTGCACAGAGGAGCCCCATGGCTCCAGCATTTCTGGGTCACCCTGAACTTGCCCCAGTTTGAGGAAGAGCACAGCTATACCTGAGGAAGATCAGTCTGTCACTCCTGGCCTGCAGAGCCACTGAGGCATGTCCCTGTCCTCTCTCAGGTGGAGCTGGCCCTGTGGGACACAGCAGGACAGGAGGACTATGACAGGCTGCGACCCCTCTCGTACCCGGACACAGATGTAATCCTCATGTGCTTTTCCATCGACAGCCCGGATAGCCTTGGTAGGGACCGGGGATTGAGGGGGGACCTGGGTGCTGCTGCTGAACCCCCTGGGGTCTGGGAAGCCTCCATGCTGCCCCTCGAGGATGCCAGAGCTTTCCCTTCATCCCCTGATTTTGTGTGCACTTCAGGGAAATGCTGGGAACTTGCTGACTGGGTGGAGGTGATGGGAGTGGAGGATGCTGTGGGGAGAGTTCTCCCTGCTCCAATGGGAAAAGCTTGGGGCTGGTTTCTGTGAGAAGGCTGTGGGGCAGTAGCCCCTCAGCTCACAGGATTCCATGTGTGCTTGTTGAAGAGAACATCCCTGAGAAGTGGACACCAGAGGTGAAGCACTTCTGCCCCAATGTGCCCATCATCCTGGTGGGGAACAAGAAGGACCTGCGGAACGATGAGCACACACGGCGGGAGCTGGCCAAGATGAAGCAGGTGGGGACAGCCCTGGGTCCCCCAGCCAGCAACCTGCCTCTGCCCATACCAGATCCTCGCTGGAAGGGCTGGATGCCCCAAGGGCAGTTGCTGTTCTGTTCTGGCAATGTTTCCAAACCCTGTTTTTACTGCTCTGTAGGAGCCGGTGAAGCCAGAGGAGGGGAGGGACATGGCCAACAGGATCAATGCCTTTGGCTACCTTGAGTGCTCAGCCAAGACGAAGGAGGGGGTGCGGGAGGTGTTCGAGATGGCCACCCGCGCTGGCCTGCAGGTCCGGAAGAACAAGAAGCGCAGAGGCTGCCCGCTGCTGTGAGTGGCCCCAGCTGGCACCTGCACTGGCACCTGGCTGCCCTGCCCGGGGAGGGAGTGCTGGCAGACAGCCCAAGCAGGACCTCATGGTGCCACTACCTGCCCTGAACCCTTTGCACCAGAGCTGCCGCCCGTGCTCGTGGGGTGTCCCTGCGACATTCCGTGGCCATGAGGGGCCAGTGCCTTCAGTGCCTGCTGCTCTGCATGGGCCGAGTGTTTGTGTTGCTCCCTACGTCACCCCGTTCTGTACTGAGCTCCCTGGTTTTGCCTTTCCCATGGGAATTGCTGCGGTGTTCACTCTCCTTCCCAAGCTCTGGGCAGGTGCCACAGAAGCAGGAGGTGCCGGTCACAGCTCACGTGTGGGGTGTGCCAGGCCCTCGGTGTGCTCTGCCTGCTCTCCTTGGCTGTGCAGGCAGTACACACCAGTGTTACAGACTTGCCTGGGCAGCTTTAGCCTGTCTGTGAGCAGAGCTGGGCTCAGCTGCTGCCAGGAGCTCTCCTCCCAGGACGTGTGCCCAGCTCTGCCAGTATCGCTGCCGCCGAGTCTGCCTTTGTCACCGACTTGGCAGCAGTAACTGAACTGTATAATTGGGAGAATAAATGCAAACCAGTATTTTAGTAATTTTAACTTTGCTTGTGTGTTCTTCTGGCTCTCCTTCATGCCCCTCGCTGCTCCAGGCTCCTGCCTGGGGATCGGGGCCTTGTGCTGCAGGGTGGGGACTTGCCTGGCCCCCAGCCCCTCTTGCTTCAGCTGCTGGTGGAGGATCAGGGCTCAGTACCCTGTGCTTGCTGAAGAGCCAGGAAGCACCTTATGTGGGAAGGGCCAGGCAGGAGCTTCCCAGCTGTACCCAGTCCCTGGGTGATGGGCACTGCTGTCACTGCTGGAGCCATGCTGCCTCTGGAGCAGGTGGGGACAGGGCTGCAGTGAGCCTGATGCTGCTCTGGAAGCCCTGTGGTAGCAAGGCCCATCCAGGACCCAACAACACACTGCTTTTCTCTAAACATTTATTCCAGGGAAACAAAGTGCCTGCACAGCCATGCCAGCTCTCAGGCCAGGCAGCTGCCCAGCGGAGAACTGAGCCAGCCTGCCCCAGGCCAGGTCCTGGCTGCCCAAGTCACCCATCACAGCAGCATTGAGCTCCCCTGTGCACCCAGTGATGCTCTTTGTAGGCCAGTCTCCAGGCTTAAGCCTTTCACTGAATGGTGAGACCAGTCACAAAGAATTGTTTTGCCACAGCCATGTCAAAAAATGATTAAAATTGAGAGTGATCACAGTCTGATGCTGGTGTGAGCCTCGTGGCTGGCAGCAAAGACTGGCAACACCCTCTGGTCCGGTGGGTTCAGCCCCATCTCCACAGGGATGCATGGAGCACCCTGGGACTGAGACAGAAAGAGCAGGAGCTGCTGCAGGCCAGGGACAGGCTGAGGGGGATGCAGCTTCGTGGGCCTTCTCCTCCCTTCCCAGGTGGGTTTCCTGCAGAGAAACCTCATGGCAGAGCTGGCCCCTGACTTTGACAGGGAGACATGCAAGCCCTAAGCAAAAACCCATTGTAAGCCCTGTTGCATTGGAGCAGGAAGAAGCCTCCCAGTGCTCCAGCTGTAACCCTGGCCATGCTGCTGCCCCAGGGTGCTGGCACGGCATGACCAGCAGCTTGCTGCTGTCGGGGCCCCGCTGGCAGTGCCCAGCTCTGCTCACCCGGGTACTAAACGTTGAGCTGCAGCATGCGGAGGTCGTCAGCAATTCTGCCCTCAGCTGTGCTCTCATCCTCGTAGGGGTATCCTGTGTAGCCGCCCTCTTCCTTGCAGTATCTGAGGAACCTGCAAGTGCAGAGGCAGGGGAGCGTGGGCACGAGGGGGCACCGGCCTCACTGCTCCATGGCAGCGGGCATGGCCAGGCAGCAGGAAAGGGCACATCCTGGTGAGCACTGTGTGGCAGGGGCCAGAGCAGCTCACCTGTGCCAGTGGAGGTCCTTGCTGAGCACAGCCGGATTACCCACCACGATCAACAGAGCCTTGGCCCTGGTGATGGCCACGTTCAGCCTCTGAAGAGGACAAGCAAGAGGGCTTCACCTGGCTGCAGCACCTCTCATCCTCTCCCAGCTCCACTTGGGTGCAGGCAGCTCTGGTGTGGCACTGAGCACCCAGAGCAGCTCTACCTGCCTGTGAGAACCAGAGGGAAGAAGGGGATGCCCAGGAAGACGGGTCTGCTTGGGGCAATGTGGTACCTTAGGGTTCTTGAGGAAGCCCAGCCTGAAGGTGTGGTCGAACTGGAGGTATGTGCTGCAGCTGCGCACAGTGGAGATGAGGATCACATGCCGCTCCTGGCCCTGGAACTCCTCCACAGAGCCCACCTGGGGCAGGGACAGCAGATGAGGGGCCAGAAGCAACCCTGGGCTGGGGCTGGCAGGGCTCCCTCCTCCTGTGGCAGGGTGTGCTCCTCTCCCCTCCATGCTCAGGACCTACCTTCAACTGGCTGATGTCCGGCAGCTTCTGCAGATCTGGATCCAGGGAGGTGATGGCTTTCCGGATCTTCTCTACCTAAGCGGAGGCATGTGGCAAAATCCAGCCACCATAGGGCCATCCTTGTGCCAGCCCTGGGGCTGCCCATCCGTCCCAGTGTTCCCTGTCCCTTGGGGAGGTCTCTGCCTATGCCCTGCCTGCAGAGCTGTGTCCCTCACCTGCTTCCTGTAGGGAGAAATGATGCCGATCTCCTTGGGGGACACAGTGGGGCAGCTTCCCTTGCCCTGGCTCTGCAGCAGCTTCTTGAGGTAGTGGACCAGGACCTCAATTTCGGCTGTGTTGAAGAATGAGGGGCTCTTGGCCTCTCTCTGGTCTTCCCCACAAACCCCATGGAAGATGATGGGGAAGCCCTGGGGATGGAGAACATTTGGCTCTGCTCTGCTTTGCTTAGGGATCCCCCCTGGGCCAGTCCCTGCTGCGCCCCTCACTTTTTTGGGAAGCTCCTCCCAGGTACAATACAGATTCTGGATGTCAAGCCCGTTGCTCTTGCACACCTTCAGCTCGTTGTCGTAGAAGAGTTCGTTGGGGATCCTGAGAATGGCCTCGTGGGACCTGGCAGAGGCAGGACAGTGCCTGAGGTGGGTGCTGTGTGGGTCCAGAACCCTCTCAGGCACCGTGCAACCAGGACAGCAGGTGCACTCCCATCTCCCACACCAGCTGGGCCACTATGAGGCTCTGGGGGACAAATCCTGGAGAGCCATGCTCACCAATCTTGACTGGCTCAATCCCTTCCTGCACCATCCCTGTCCCTACCTGTAGTTCCAGAGCAGTTTGGTGATGAACTGTGGGTCGTATCCTCCACTCGACTTCTTGTACAGGGGGTTGTGCAGCATCAGCCTCTCCAGCAATGAGGTGCCTGTGCCCAGTGACAGCCTGTGGCTCCCTGCAAGGCCACTCAGCCCCTGTGGGGTGCCTGCAGCACTCCCACCCCTCTCCCTACTCACCCAAACCATGCTGGATGGCCAGTGGTGAGGTCAGGACAGGGCCCAGCTGCTTGGGGTCTCCTGCCAGCACCAGCTGCCCCCCATTGGGGTTGGTCTCCTGGTCCATGGGAGCCAGGAGCCCTGGGAACAGGAAGATCTCAGTGGAGAATGGGAGGGACCCCAGGCCATGCAGAGATGCTGGTCCTTGAGACAGCAGCCGGGCACCACTCACCTGCGATGGCAACCACGCTCTCCGGCTCTACCGCATGGCCGCACTCATCAATGAAGACGTGGGAGAAAAACCCAGGGGGGAAGTTGGCTGACACCAGCCTGGAGGAGAGGTGGAATGAGGCTGTCTCAGCATCCTGCCCCACCTGGCCATCCTTCCTCTCCTACCCTTCATCCTCATCCTTCCACAGAGGAGGGATTCCCCTCCTGCTGCCTGCCCTCCTCCAACCCCTCCCCACTGAATCCCAGAGGGACTGCCTTCACAGCCTGGCTGCAAGGCAGCCCTGGGTTCACCTGCCACAGGTGCTGGGGACAATCCCAGCTCCTCTGACCTTCCTGCTGTCACCAGTGTGGTGATGATGATCCGATAGTGCCTCAGGTGCTCCTTGCTTGGGTACACGTAGCTGCTCTGCTCATCATCCCAGTTGCAGCAGTTCTGGAGCGTGGGCATTGGGTGAGGTCCCACTATCCCAGGGGACGCCAGCCCAGGTGTGCTGTCAGGATTTCAGGTTGGAGGAGCAAGGACTTACCATGACATCAGCGGGCACTTCCCTGTAGCTCCTGGAGCTGGCAATGAGCCTGTAGATGTTCTGAGGGGCAATGTCCTTCATGAGGCACTGGCACAGCAGGTCTGTGGCACTGTTGGAGGGGGCACAGGCCAAGATACGGGCATCCTTGAAGCATGTCCACACCTGGGAAGGAGGAGGAGGTGACAGCACTGAGCCCCATGGGTGAAAGTGGGCAGCAATGCTCAGGGCTGGATTTGGGCACCAGCCACTCACCTGCTTGATGGCCTCCACCATAGTGACCGTTTTGCCAGTGCCAGGGGGGCCAAAGATGAGGTATGGGGCTGGCCGGGACATCCCCGTCACGATGTGGGTCACAGCTCTGCACTGCTCCTCGTTGGTCTCCAGCTTGCGGTTAAACCACCTGTGGGAGCAGAGGCTGCGCTGCCGGAGCCCCATTGCCTCCATCCCCTCCATCCCTCGGACCCTCCTACCCTGCAGAACTGGGGACTCACCGGGGCTGGAAGGGGCCTGGGAAGAGGGACTTGTGGCAGGAGGCAGAGGGGAACAGGAGGCTGGACAAACCACGGCGCATGGCCAGGACTGCAGCCCGATGCTGGACCTGCAGTGGCAGCCGGCTGAAGGTGAAGGTCACATCAAACTTCAAGTTGTTCACAAACATCTTCTGCAGCCTGGGAAGGAGTGGTATGAGCAGGGCACGGAGCACTCTCCCATGCCCTCCTGTCCCTTTCCAACCTGCTCCCGGCCTTTGATATCTCTGAGAAAGGCTGCTGGGAGCAGACATCACTCACTTGGAGGAGAAGCCCAGCCTGACCTTCTCCAGTTCCACGCTGTGCACATAGCCCTTGTACCGGACGAGCGGAGAGTGGTCTCGCTCACTGCTCAGGTGGGCAAAGAGGTGGTCCCCTCTCAGCAGGGATGGGCGGTTCTCGGCCACGCCAGGCACCTGTGCCAGAGGGTCAGTGTGCTGCCAGGCACTCTGGGAGTGCCAGTGTTATGCCAGCACCCCTCAGCCCCCTACGCACATCGAGAACCAGCAGCGCCCTATCCTGCACCATGGTCACATCCTGCATGTCGTAGCGCCGGATGTCCACCTCCATCTGGATCTCTTCCAGGTGCAGCAGCAGCTGGAATTTCTGGTGGTAGTTCTCAGCCTGCAGAGGTGCTTCCAGCAGCGAGCTGAGGGCAGCAGCAATGTCATTGTGTCCCAGGGACAGCTTGGCCCTCAGGGAACACCTCAGCATTGCCCTTGGCACTCACCACATGGCAGCCCAGCTGGAGCTGGCACTAGTGTTGGGTCCGAGCAGGATTGTATCCTTGAGGCTCTTTGGGTACTGGTAGGTGCCCAGAGGGACTTCCCTCTCCAGTTCATTTTTCAGGGAGCTGGGTGGAGGGCACAGCAGTGCTGCAGGGACTGCGTTATGTCCCCAACCCCACTGTCACCAGCCATTGCACAGGGTTGAAGCACTGTCCTGTGGTGTCAGACAGCCAAGGAGCTGAACCTTGTCCTGGCCGGAGAACAGGCTGGGCCCTTCTGCTCAGGATGGCAGCAGGTGACTTCAGCACATACCTGGCAGGGGGGATGCCATCCTCGGTGATGACTGTGACAAGGCGCTGGAGGCTGGCCTCGTAAGGCTGGAAAGGTGCCGAGGGCCCCAGGTCCTTGGCCAGCTGGCTCTCGGCAATGGCAGCAACATAGCGTGAGATGCTGAAGGGGTCATGTGGCTCCTTGGTGAACTCAAAGAACAACACAGCACTGAAGTGCCCATTGCAGGTGGTGAGGCACCGCACCTGGATGGGGTACATACCACCTGCGGGGTGAAGAGGTGAGATCGAGTCCTGCGTCCTCTCTGCAGGGCAGGGCACAGGGCAGGGATGGGATGGGACAACGGGACCCTACCTGGGTGTAACAGCAGGGACTGGCCCTGCATTGCCCCTTGCTCATCAGTGAAAGAGAGCTCCTGTGACTGCTGGCGTGGCTGGAACCGCTGCAGTGTCACCACCTCCGCCCCACAGTTCTGCACCAGGACAGTGACTGTCTGGGGCTCACCTGGCACCACTGGGAAGCGGATGTTCCCATTGCCCTGGTCATAGTCTGAGATGATCTCTATCCCATGCTTCCCACGAATGAGCTCAGCCCTGTGGGGAGGGAGGGTCAGGCTTTCCCTGCTGGGGTGGGGGATCCAGGGGCCATGCCAAGGCAGGGTGCTGCCAGTCATACCACTGCTTGGCATAGATCTGGGGCATTTGTGGAGTGAAGCTGAGCTGCTGTCCTGAGGCAGATGTGGACATGGACGTCTGTGCATTCGTTCTGGGTCTCCGGTACTGGTCTGCCACCACCACACGCCTCTTCACCTGCAAGGAGCAGCCAGAATTAGCGTGGCCCTGGGATCCTGCCGGGGGATCCTGAGGAGCCAGTACTGGTGGGCACTGCCACTGCATGAACTCACCTTGAATTTCACCACCTCTCCACGCACCTGCACCTGCTGGGTTGTCTTTAGCGCATACAAGATGCAGGAAAACTTGGGTGTCTTTGTGTCAGTCCTGAGGAGACAAGGGAGAGGGTTTGTATGGGACAGAGTGTGGCTCGGCTGCCATGGGCACAGGCAGCGGAGGTGAGGCAAGTGGGAAGATGAAGCAGGACACTGAGGCTGGGGTGAGGGAGTTCTCAGTGGGTCCCCTCTGCTCCAGGAGAGGAAGAAGGACTTTGCCTTCCCATTGGCCTGTGCAAATCTTACATCCCTGCTGGCTGCTTCAGCAATTCCGTGCTGTGCCATTGTTGTTCCAGCTATGCCACAGCCATTCCAGCTGTCTCACTGCATCATTGCCTGTCCCTGACAGCCATGCAGACCCTGTCCATGCTAGTGCTCAGGAGCTGAGCTGGCAGAGATAATGGCCCCAGCAGTGATGACGCCCCAGGTACGTCCTCCCAGTCCCACCAGTGCACTGAGTCCTGGCTTTGCCAATGATTAACAGTGGTAATATTGCACAAGGGCCAGTGTGATTGGTGTCAGCAGGGTGAGGTGGGGGAGTGTGGAGGGCAGTGGGTGTCCAAGGCCATCCCCAGGCAGCTGATGGGGGCCCATGGAGCTGGGGATCATCCCAGCAGGGCTTTGGTTAGACAGAGGAGCTTGGAGACCCCAGTGATGCTGGCCAGGCACTGGGGACGCTGGCCCGGGGATTGGGAGATGCTGGTCCGGGAGAATGGGCGATGCTGGCCAGGAGTCCGTCCCGGCTGATGCTGCCCGGGTCTGCCCGAGGGCTCTCACCTGCGCCGGAACTCCTGGTTGTAGATGGTCCGCAGCGTTTCCCGCAGGCTCGTCTGCTCCCGGCCCGTGTCCCGCAGGAACTGCACGAATTGATCCCCCCACAGACTGGCCTCCGCCACGCTGAACCGCGACATGGTTGAGCCGAGCCGAGCCGAGCCGAGCCGAGCCGAGCCGAGATGTGCCGCGTCGAGATGTGCGAGGTTAAGCCGGGCTGGGCTGGACTGGGCTGAGCCGGACCTGGGCGCGCAGGAAGAAACGAAAGCGAAAGGGGCCGAGCGGCCGCGGGCCCGCCCGCCTGGCACGGGGGGATGGAGGGGCTGGGACAGGGACAGCGGAGCCTGCTGTAGAGAAGGCTGGGTGGGAGAAGGGCCAGGAGGCATGCAGGGAACGAGTCAGTCTAAAGGATGATTAGCTAAAGATTTGGAGAAGGACAAAGAGATAGAAACGCTCTTAAGGCTGGAACACTGGCGGGGAGCTACTTTCAGTGTAACCAAGGAGCAGGAGAAGACTAGCCTTGAGGGAGATAAAAGCTGTGCTGGGTGCAGAGCCTTATCTTGGGCCCTGCTTCAGTTTCACATTCTTGGAATTGCTGCAGCGATTTCCTGGATGGGTCCAGGGCCGCAGCCCACAGCACCTGAGGCCCACACAACTTTTCATCTCCCCTGGGTGCTGCCGCAGGGAGGGGACCCTCTTAACAAACTGTCCTTGAGTCACAGCTCTGTGCAAACCCTCCAAAAAAAGCCCTGCTTTGTCCCGTGTAGGATACGACCAGGAATGTCTGACGTAGGTGTTACAGTAGGACACAGAGGATGAGTGGAATTAACTCCTTGCTGAGTTTTTCCCAGGGAGGAGCTGCATTAAAGCTCTGCGACTGTTTTTATTTTAATGTGGATGCTCAGCTGTCCAGTTCCCATGTCTGTATACCAGGGCGGGAGCATCACCCATGGGTTTGGAGTGATATCATCCATGCTTTAATTGTGGAATTAAGGTTGGAAAAGATCTTTGAGATCATCAAAGCCCAACCATGAACCCAGCACTGTCATCGTGTTCACCACTAAACCATGTCCGCAAGTGCCACATTCACATTTTTGAACACCTTCAGGGTTGGTGACTCCGCCACTTCCTACCCTTTAGGAATTAACAGGAGTGAGACCATGAAAGAACACACACAAATGGCTTTAACCAAAGACTGGTGTATTTGCACTAGACTAGTTGATACAGAGGATGCCTGAGGGATGAATGGTCAGTCTCAGCAGCAAATACAAATATATTTTATTTAGATAAAACTCACAAAGGATAAACACTTGTTTTGTGGTATTACTGTGCAAAACCTTAAGTGTAATGCACAGGCAACCCCATCCCTCTCTTCCCAACCCTTTTTCCTTTGTGTATTTAAAAACAGGAAGACATGAGCCAGTTTAAAAACCAGAACCTGCAAGGCGCCCAGTGATAGCCAAGTGCAAACAAAGCAAAGGGAGTTCACCAGAGGAAGTTCACTTTGTAGTGAATCCATGTTCCAAGATCTAAGAAAGGCATATGTGTCTCTTCATCCTCTCCTTCACAGAAACTGTTAGGACTGCTAGTTTTGATGTTAGAGGGGGGGAAAAAAGTAACACAGAGCATGCACATAGAAGAGATTCACTCCAAAATCCCCTCTAAACATGACAAGAAACTGTCCAAAACTGAGACAAATGGAAAGGATTTTTTCTCTCACTTTGGTGCAAGTTTATTTATTTTGTACACTATCCATCCATACACCTGTGATACAAATCTATGAACCTGCCACAAAGCATTAAAGCACAACATACCTATTATTCTGTAGACATCTGCATTTTTAATCACCATCCAGCCCTTGTGGATCAGCAGTGATGCATCTTGTAAAAATGCAGATGTCTGGTAACCGTACGTACACAAGGGAGAGAGAACAAAGATGTTCACTTTTAGGGAACATGGCTCAAATCTTCAGATTAAAAAAAAGTTACGTCCCTGGAAGAGCTGGGTGAGTAGGGAATTCTGTAAAGGATCCTGTAAACTCATTTTCTACAGTAAAATCTAAGCCTGCAGTCATCTGCTTTGTGGAGGCTGGGAATGAGGGTACACGAGGACTCACTGTCTTGCACTGTGTTTTGCAGCGCCACGAGCTCTTGGCAGGTTTGACAAACTTACTGGATACCTGGAGTGCTGGATACAGGTGAAGGGAACGCTCTGCACCCTCTGCTGGGGTAATAATAGGGCTTTTCCAGCTAGGAAGTTTTCCAGCCAGTGACTGAAAACAGCTACACTTCTGAGCCATGAATGGCTGAATTTAAATGACCTATTAAATGCAGCTACAACAGGAAGTTTATGTGGCAGGAAACACAAAACACAAAGACAACTATTTGTTCCACAGTTCCCTCTCAGGCTAGAAAACCTGTTAACTTTGAAAGCCCTAAAAAATGCTGCTCTGGTTTAGAAACCATCTACTTGGCATAGGACCACATTTGTTTTTTTGCACACAAACGTTTCACACGCCTCCTTGTTTCTGCATTAAGCATTCTGCATTTCTTTGCCAATCTTGTAGCTGAGGATTTTGTTCCAGTCAATCTTGGTGCGGGTGACGGGCAGCTGCCGGCGTAAGGCTTTGAAAGTGGTGTCTGACATGGTCTGGTAGTTTTCACTAATTGCTGTCTGCAAGGGCAAGTAGATTTGGTTAGGGCACTCATAAAACACTACGAGAAAGCTCAACTCAGTGTTAAAGCCACAAACTCCTTTCTATAAGGTGTAAGGCACACTATTAACTAAATTAATAATGTAATCACCAGTGTGTGTGCAAGTCAAAGGGTTTCTATTCACATCCTCTGTAATGCAGCAGCATCTCTTTAGGTCTTTCACTGCCTTATCTCTTTTGAGTCTCCTTACACACAGGCTGGGACAATGTAAAAGCTGTTGCACAAATTTCCTCCTCAGTATTTTTAACTGTCACAGAGGAAAATACATTGACTCACCCACTCCCCTCCCATGCTTGTTCCAGGTATCATTTGTAACCCTTTAAAAAAACCATACAGCAAACTTGATAGTTAATTATAACACAGCTTTATAACTATATTGTTTAAACAAATACTGCTGCCCTCTTCTAAGTAATTCTTACAGTGAATACCAGATTCAGCCAGAAACAGAACCAGAGGTCAGTTTTCCATGTTTTCATTAACTGCAAATGGAGACCGATATCATTCTATGGTTTATTTAACTACCATTTGATCTTACCTGGTACTCGTTTTCTGCATTTTCTATGATCTTAATAAACTCCTTAGCAGTTTGGACATCACTCTGCAAAGGAGGAAAAAAAAAAATAGTTTATATGTTTAAGCACAACTTAGATAAGCTACACAATAGATTTCTTCTCAAATGATAGGCTGAGTACAGATAAAGTGGGTAACATCATCAGCTTGTGCCTCATGGTTGCAGCTGGGCTCCTTTCACTTACTACGTACTGGGTAGAGTTGTGCTCCAAACTGGAACAGGGCTGCACCCTAGTGAGCAAAAGGGACGTGGACCTTCATGGAAAATGAGTCATTTTGCAGCTGTTGCTCCCTCTACCATACTAGAGGATTTCTTATTTTCCCCTTAGTGTATGTCTCTTACTGTTCCTTTCCCATGCACAGAGATAGAGAAGCATATTCTGTCCTCTTTAACCCAAACTTCCAAGAGAAGCTTTCCAACAGAGACTTTCTAATAAGATTGAATTTTAAGCAATTGGGAATCTGGGAGTTCTATGTGACTCTAAATACTACATTGAATGTTCACCCTAAAATTACTTTAAAGTCAAGAGACTGCAGTCATGGCAATGCATACTTTGTGAGCTGTTTAAGGAATAAAACAGTTGCTTATTATAAGGATCTTTTAGCATACTTACTGACACCTGTACAGAGTCCTGAATGTCTTTGTGACTAACCAGCTGGACGTTGCCATCTTCATAGTAATGGACCTGGACAAAGAGATAGAATGCACGTTTTATCACAGAATTCCTGAGCCCCCAAATGCTACTAAAATGGCACAACAGAGCATTGTGCCAGTCTTCTCTGCTTACGTGGAGACTAAAAGCAGGATGGATTTTTTAAAAGGTTTCATTCTTTGTCAAGACTATTCAAGATTATGTTAATGCAGTAAACACCTAGAGCTGAGATAAGAGCAAATATAAAAGATTCAAGGTAGATATTTTAGCCCTATGAAGTGAAGCAAAGCGGAGGCCTATATGGTAATGCTACATAATAAACCACAGGCCATATCTGAGACTATTCCTGAAATACTAGATTTAAGAATTAATTTCTTGAATTGCTTAGTTTAATAGCATACTGACTTGAGAAGGACATCTCTGCTGCATTTCAGCATCTCATTCTGAGCCAAAGCATTTGTGTAAGAGAAGCACAGTGCAGCTTCTTCTGTTACTGCCAGGAGAAATAACTCACCTGGATTTTGAGCACAGCAGCCACTTGAGCTGTTGGTGGTGTGATGGTAAACTTCCATTCTGATCTCCAACGCCCATTCCTAAAAGCAATCAAAGCATGAAAAACTATTTCCAAGAAGCTCTAACAGCAAAAAGAACCAAACTGACAAGAGTAAGTTGTTTCTGATGTTGTCTTATCACCACTACTACTACTATGCAAGGATTTAGTGCTTCAGATGACAGAGTCAAATTTCAGCAGCCCAGCTGAATATGATGCAGCTTCAGTACAAAGAAGCTCCAGTGCACTTGTGCTCCAGAGATGTAAAGGATTATCTATCCAGCTCTGCTAATGCCTTTACTCTGGATAGGTCACAGGAAGGGTTTTGATAAGTGGCAAGGGGGCTGCAAGGAAAACACTACAGAAGGAAAAGAACTTCTTGGGAAGCCCAAAACTCCCTGTCCTTCAGACCATGTCAGAGCTATAGTAGGATGGGCTGGTGTGAGGAACCAGGCAAAGGAAGAAAACACACTATGTTGAAATAGTCTTACCAGAAGTTCTTGGGCTGAAACTGGTGGCTCTCAATACAGGCAATAATTGTCTGCTGTCCATCTATAGATTTACCATAAACCTGTATTTAGAAAAAGAGTTAAAAAGGCCCAAGAGCTAAGGAAAGCCATTCTTAATCTCTGTCCTTGGCAGCAGGGTGGAGGCTGCTGTGGTGGTACCTCACTGGGAACATGCACCACGAGTTACACTGTCCAACACCTCCCCTGGCACGCACTTTATCACCTGCAGGTGTGAAGGTGCTTGGCAGTCATGACTATGAAAAATGTCTAATCTATCTTTACCACTGTGTGCATACCAAGATAGTTGCACCCTCTTCGGAACCTGTCATTCCGAAGTTAGCCAAAACACTAGTGAGGATGGAGAATCCCAACAGCTCTGCCCAGCACAGTCTGCTCTAGGACTGACTGACTCAGAGCAATGCACTTTCGGGGAAACAAGATGGATACTCAACAGTGCAGAAGCCATTGGGGTAATGATCTTTGACGTAGGCTCTCAGTGCACTGTCACAGGCATCTCTCCATTGTTTTAAAGTCAATTCTGTGTCCTCGGGCTGGGGATCACTTGCTTCTTTCCTTAAGTGATCAAACTTAAAAGAAAGTTTGTTTCTTGGGTCTAAAAATCTGCCATTGCCCAGATCACCATGTTCTGTGATTAAGACCTGTAAAAGAAATTGAAATGATGATACATTTAGGCTGCTATAGATGTGTTATTTCTCATTTTTCCCTACTTGCATATCAGTGTTATAATAGGTTCTTTCATTCAGCTACAAGATCACATAAAGAAAACCAAGTCTCTTCAGTAATAATTTAAATTAATAGTAGTAGTTGTGAGGCTGAAGGTAACTTGCTGCTCTCCACAGTAATTCTGCACTTAGACTTCTGTTCCAGAAAAGACTGAACTATAATAATGTACATATTTAGCTTAATATTGGGTATCCTTACAATATAAGCAGGTTGCTTTGCTTTTGAAGTTATTTTAGCTGTTTTCCTTCTCTGTTTCTAAAGCAAACAGAATTTTACTCTGGAATCTACCATTTATTGCCATGTTCCATGTTGCAATAGCTCTACTTCTGGGCAAGAAGGGTATATAGATGTGACTACTTCTAAAATACACCAACGAAAGCAGACAGCAAAGCAGCATTGCACATTCCCTCCCTTTTTCTTTTTCACCATAATTCTCTGGCTTCATAAATATTGGCTTTTCTGGGGTGGGGTTTTTCTTTTGCAGGTTGTACTGTAACTTTCTCATCAAAGCTATTTCTATGAGCAGCCCTCTTAATATCTGCCTCCCATAAACATATCTGGAACACCACAAAAGCTGGGTCAGAGCTTGGCTCAGAGAACAGAGCAGATGGTCAGGCAGTTTTCTGGCTTCCCTACGACTTTCTGTTTGTTCTAAAGAAAAAAGTTAAAAAAAACCCCTCAACAACTTGTTTTGCTGGCATAGACTGGATAGTATTAGGTATAATCATTACACCATATCAATGATTTGGTATAAACAAAGATACCGTTTGTTTTTTAGGGTAGCTGGGAACGGACTAAAATTGCAGAAAATAAACAAACTATTAAGAATCTACTATCAATTGTCAATAGGAACTGTAAGCAAGTAGCAACATAAGGACTTGCGAGTGAGCTTTAAATAGACAGTAATCTTTAATCATTCACACTCTTAAGTAAAATTCCAGTGACTTCAGCATGAAGCTTTAAAGAACAACGAATTGGACTTACTAAGTAGTACAAGACAGGACTTAAAGAGAATATTTTGCTTATGCTTTGTTCTTACAGAAGAAAGTTTGGCATTATAATGATATGTGGGGGAAGGAGGAGAGGCGGTACCTTGTGAGCAGAATGAGTGAGTCAGCTGATGGTGATGTTGACTTATGAGTCAACATCTTGACGAAACAACATTTTTATTGCTTTTTCACAGTGCAGTAATACAAACCTCAAGTGTACAAAGTTTCCTCTTACCTGATCATCGTACCCTTCTATCTTCACTGGAGTGAACTGATCCATGTTGTACTGTGCAAACGCACTGTTGAGGATTAAAAGAACATGAACTTTAGCTGTACATGCACAATTATTTTGTCTCAAGAATAAGTACGCTGTGTGATTATATTACAGCAAACATCAACTTAAATTGGGCAAATAATACACACGAGCACTGTTAAAGGATTTTCCAATACCTTTCACTGTAGATAGCTATAAACATCAGGTCTAAAAGCAGGTTTATTTAGGGATGACCAGGAAAATACAGAGTTCAAAAGTAGAACAGCAGGTAGCCTGGGGGAATGCGAGCAAGCCAAGGCAAAACAGGATCACCCCAGCTACAATTTAGACAGCAGCAAGGTAAACAAATGAGTAGACAAATATTTACAACAATTTTCTTATATAAAGACTTGCTGACTGACACGTCACCTAGCTAGAAATAAAATCTTAGCATCAAAAAGCTTGTATGTGTAATCTTTAAGCACCTTCTGATGAAGCTGTGGAAGTAAACAACATATTTTGAAAATTTTTTATTGAGGGCAGTTCTTTTTCTAAACTTAGGCTATGAATTACTCACTATTTCAGGCTTCGCTTACTTTATAAATCAGATGATTCAACATGATCAGACATTTCTGCTGCTGCAGATTTAAACTCTTTGGCAGAGTGCCTTCCTGCCAGTTTTATACAGCACAGATTCCAAATTAGGGCTTTTAAAAAGAATCATCCACACCTTTCATTATATATTTTGTTAAGTGGGGTAAGGAAGTACAGAAGATTGCTCTGAATACAGCAAATAGTTTTCTTTGTCACAGAATGGTGGGTATAAAAAATCAGAAGTATCTCTGATGGTAATTTGACTTGTGTTTGAAATCTTAGTACTTACTGTGCTGCTCCTTCCCTGAGAAGATTGTCATTGTTAAGCAATAACCGGACATCTGGAGAAGAAAGGGTTCAGGTGGGTTACTGGATTTTTTGATAAAATTTTTCTCTTTATGCATTTTATTTTCAACTGTACAAATGCAAACATTAATATGATTAAATAATTTCATTAAGCAGAAGTAGTCCAGAAGTACTGCATGCTTTCCCTAGCTACTTAACCGTAAAAGCAGTATGGGGTGACACAGCCTCAGATTCTTATAATAGATAAAACATGAAGAAAACACCACAGATCACTTTTTCCTTAATTACTTACCATTGAATACTTCATTGAACTCTCCAGGGGGTGCATGAGTGATGAATTTTGCAGCTATACGCACCTACAATGAAGCAGAAAAGTAATTAAAGACAAAAGATAATTTACTGCATTCATACATATTGAAGCAATTTACCAACAAAACCAACTCTAAAGTGACAGAAAGTGGCAGATGTAGGGAGAAATCTAGACATGCATTGTCAAGATAGAAATAATTCCATAAGACTATTCAAAGCAAGGCTGGACAGGGCTTGGAACAACCTGGCCTAGTGGAAGGTGTCCCTGCCCATGGCAAAGGGTGGAACTGGATGATCTTCAAGGTCCCTTTCAACCCAAACCATTCTGGGATTCTATGAAGGCATGTGGAACTGTGAATGATACCATAAATAACTGAAAAGGCCAACTTTCAATGTCCAGAGGCTTTGAATCTGGAAAAGAAAGCCCCATCTCTTCTAAAGTGTAATAGCACTGAAATGTGTTCTGAAATCCAGTATAGATGTCTTGCACTGTTAGAATTTAGGTAGTCCAGGTATTGATTCTGTTGGAATTAGTAGGAGTTTATGGTTTTCATTATCAAATCTTTTATGGCTTTTACAGGACCAAAGGGCATAGAAAGATCTTGGAAGAAATAAAAGAGGAAGTGTCACAAAATTAAACCTCTCCCTTAGAATAATAAAAACATCACATTTCCTCTGATAAGCCCAGCTAACAAAGTTGACCAATGAGCCTCTCTAGACTAACAAGACATTTATTGAAAGTGACTGCAGAATTGCTCATTACCATTCTGATTACTTTCTACTTTTCATTTTGAGCAGCAAAACAAGAATTGTGTGTATATATCCAACTGCTTCACCTGAGTTATTGCCAGAGCTGGAAATAACCCGCTTCTCTCAACAGTCTTCCCTGTTTTAATCAGAAATTGTTTGTATTGTTTGTTGCATAATTATTTAAAGCAAGCCACGAAAAGAAATAAACACTTTTCCAAACAAAAGGTTTGTTAGCCTGTCTAAGAAATGAATCTCTTACCAAAAATATGCCCATAGAGAATAAAGGAGTGAAGCTTGAAGGATGGAACAAACTCATTTTGTTGCTCAACTGCTGGTTTTGGGTTTTTTGCTTTGCTTTAAAATTGTCTTATTCCAACAGGATCAAGTAACAACTCAGCCTTAACTGGATTGAGCTTCAGACAAAAATAGATCATCTTCCAAATTAGCAATAATTTCGAAAAACAGATATACATTCTTTGTGCCTGAAGCAATTAAGCAATACAAGGAAAACATTAAAAAGACTTGTGTATCTTGTGTAATTGATACAATGCAGAACATAAAACCATTTTCTCTTAATTTGCTGGTTGTAGGTTGGTAAGTATACAGCAATTCCAAAAATGGAGTCTTAAACTGTTTTAAAACTTTCACTATTTAAAGAGCTGTAATTAGGACAGATTGCTACCATAATATTGTCAAATTTCACTGTCAGAAATTTGGGCAACGATGAAGGGAGCCTGGCAGTAATTTAGGGAGACCCTGCTGCTCTATATCCTCTGTGGACTTTGCTCAGAGTCCGCCCCAAAAGGCTGAAAGATTTCTGAAATGACACCATGTGCTTTTCTGAGCAAGTACAATTGTAAGCACAGCATGGAATATCACTGTGCTAAAGCTCTCACACTACCACTAAATATCTACCACTAATGCCAGGATGCCTCTCAGTGGGAGGACAGCCCTGGAATACACCCTTCAAATTAACTCCCTGGGTGAACAGATTCTCTTTTATAAGGTGCTTCAACATACAGCAAAAAAAGGTCCCTAAAAACTTATAAAATTTAATATCTTATAAATTTATGCAATGATGTTGTGGCTGCAGAACATGAAACCTTTGCAAAGGGGTCACTGTTTTAGTGGGCTGAACTTTAGATCAATGGATTCTCATAACGAAATCCTTATGGGAAAAAGAAACAACAAACAAACACAAAAAACCCCCAAGTGTTATGTGAGAGATTTTTACAGTCTTCCACAAATTCTCTCACTTGGAAGGATGAACGAAATTAAATCAACACAGAAAGGCCTCTGCATTTCAATCAAATGTTATTACAAACCCAGTTCTGATCAAAGCAAAGGCTGCAAGTGGAAAGTGTTCACTTGGATAATTACCCCTTGCCCTGCCTCTCACGGAGCAATAAAATACAAAACATTTCAGTCAAACTATTGAAATCAGGAGTGCAGGAAACAGGCTGGGGAGTGATTAATTTGAAATGTCAAGCACTTGAACAGTTGTTGGTTTTCAGAGCTGGTTTCTTGCAGGGCGGTGTCAGGATGCTTCTCTGCAGAAACACCAAAATAGGACTTTCTGCAACCTGCCCCATTTCCTGGCCCCCGGCGCCATTTCAGGTGCCATTTCAGCTCTGCAACATCAACTTCCTGCTTCTAAAATGGGGAAAGTGTCTGAGGGGAAGGAAAGCTGCTCAGCCACTAGTTTAAACTGGCAAAATGGCAGCAGAATGAACTAAAGCAAAACAGGGGAGATTTCAGAGGAACTTAAAAGAAAATCACAGAATCACAGACTGGTTGGGTTGGAAGGGACCTTAAAGCTCATCCAGTCCCATCCCCCTGCCATGAGCAGGGACACCCTCCACTGTCCCAGGCTGCTCCAAGCCCTGTCCAGTCTGGCCTTGGGCACTGCCAGGGATGGGGCAGCCACAGCTGCTCTGGGCACCCTGTGCCAGGGCCTCCCCACCCTCACAAGGAAGAATTCCTTCCCAATATCCCATCTAACTCTGTCCTCTGGCAGTGTGAAGCCATTCCCCCTCGTCCTGTCACTCCAGGCCCTTGTCTCAAGTCCCTCTGCAGCTCTCTTGGAGCCCTTTTAGGCACTGGAAGGGGATCTAAGGTCTCCCTGGAGCCTACTCTTCTCCAAGCTGGACACCCCCAGCTCTCCCAGCCTATCTAAGAGATTAATCTCTTACCAAAAATATGCCCATAGAGAATAAAGGAGTGAAGCTTGAAGGACAGAATGAACTCATTTTGTTGCTAAATTGATGGTTTTGGGTTTTTTGCTTTGCTTTAAAGTACTGGTAAACTAAGACTTAAAAAAAATAATATTTATAAAGTTCAAGACTCATCTGAATAGTCACAAAATGGATACTACAGTAAATCTTTGCGGCATGTTTCTCTTTCAGATCCTCCCTTAAGGCTGTCCTTCTCTGCCTGTGTGAGGTGTGGAGGAAGTTGAAATTGAATCAAGCTATATTCTAAAAGCCATATCAATTCTGCTCTGGAATACTTATTTTAAACAACATCACCTAAAATAGTGACTAATTAATTAATTTCACCTTTAAAGCTCTGCTTGTTTCACAAATGATGTCACTGAAATGAAGCTGAAATTGCAGTTTAAGGGAAAAATGAAAGCATCCTCTGGACTTGTAGGACCCCTGAGGATCCATGAGCCTGAACAACTCATCCAGAATGTTAAAAAACAAAGCAAGCACTAAATTTAACACTTCTATGATGTAAGGAAGAGTAACAGTGTATTTTAAAACTACTGTTTGTAGACAACAGTGTTACCTGGCACAGAACTTGCAGTCTGTAACTTTCCCACATTCCTACACAAGAGGAACTACTCATTTCCCCCTTTCCTAAAATAATTATGGCTCTATTTGCTCCTACTTAGTCCTTTCCACCCAGCATAATTTGTAGGATCTACATCAAAGTTCCTGTCAGCAGCTGGGGCGAGCAAAAAACGCGCCGACACACTCGGAAGGTGTTTAGGAAGTGAAGAAGTTGCAAAGGACCTTATAGACACGCTGGTTACTTAGCTGATTTGGGAAAAGAAGCGCAGAAAATACATTTTCGCAGAATCATTTTGTTTGGGAAAGACCTCCAAGATCATCGAGTGATCAACCTGTGACTGATCCCCACCTTGTCAACAAGACCAGAGCACTGACTGCCATGTCCGGTCGTTCCTTGAACATCACCAGGGATGGGGACTCTACCACCTCCCTGGGCAGCCCCTGCCAATGTCTAATAGCCCTTTCTGTTAAGAAACTCCTCCTGATGTCCAACCTAAACCTCAGCTGCACCGAGGCAATGAAGAAATCGGAAGGCAAAGTGCTTCGGAGGTAAGGAACGGCCGTTCCTTCACCCGGGCGGCGGCGGCCCGGTGCTCTCGGAGACCCGCCCGCCCCGAGGCACCCGCAGGCCGGCACACAGGCACCAGACGAGCCTGCCCGCCACTCCCCACCCACTGCCTTCCCGGGGGCAGCGGCGCAGGCCCACAGCGGGGGAGCGGCCACCCCCTTTCCTTTACCTTCTCCTCATCCGACACCCGCTCCTCCAAGTCCGCCATCTTGGCAGCTGTGTGCCCGGCCCCGCGCAGCGCATGCCGGGAGAGCCAGGCGGCGGACCGAAAGCGCTGGTGGCGCCATCTTAGCTGCGGGCAGACGCCGCCCGGCCGCCATCGTCAAAACGGGTGGGTTCTCGCGGTACCGGCTGATAGAGCCGCCGCCTCCCGGAGCCTTCGGGGCTCCCGGTCATCGTGTGGGATATGCTCGGGTGGAGTAGCGGTGATGGGCTTTACGAACAGGCTGCCCACTCTGGAGGAGCCCCGCTCTGGTCATCCCGGCCCTGTCCCGGCGTGCCCCGTCGGCTGCGACGGCCGGGAGGTGTAGACTGGAAGCGCGGCTGCCGCCATCTTGGCTACGGGCAGATGCCGTGCTGCCGCCATCATGGGGGCGGGCAGGTTTTTCGCTACCGGGAACACGGCAGTGGAGGAACTGCCGCGTCCCGGAGCCTCCAGGGATCCCGGTTGCGGTGTGCGCGACGATCAGTCCCCGCTTCGCCCTGGAGCAGCGGTGATGGGGTCGGCGAGCGGACTGCCCGCTCTGGTGGAGTCCCGCCCCGGTGCTTGTCCCGCCCCTGTCCCGGCGTGCCCCGTCGGCGGTGATGGCGGAGGGTGGCGGTAGCGGTGGGAGCGGCCGGGGGCCGCCGTGCCCCGGGGCGGCCTCGGCGTTCCGGCGCTGGGAGCATCTGCGGCGGCGGGCGGCGACGCCCTGGGCCCGCGGGCTCTTGGCCGTGGCCGCCGGGCTCGGGCTCTTATACGCGGTGCTGCGGGTGCCGGTGCGACTCCGGGACGGCCTGGCGGCGGGTGAGGGCGGCAGGGGCGGATGGCGCGCCGGGGGGAGGCGGACGCTGCCTGTGGAGCCGGGCGTGCGGGCAGGGCAGGCTCGGCCCGGATCTCCCGAGCATCCTGGCCTGTATTGGGAATAGTGTACCCAGCGGGACCGGGAGGGTGATTGTCCCGCTGTGTTGGGTACTGGCGAGGGGCTCCGCAGGTGCTGTGTCCAGATCTGGGACCTTCCATTCAGGAGGAACGTTGCGGGACTGGAGTGTGCCCAGAGAAGGGAACGCATCTGGGGGAGGTCTGGGGCACCAGGAGCAGCTGAGGGAGCTGGAAAGGGGCTCAGCCTGGAGCAAAGGAGGCTCAGGGGGGACCTTGTGGCTCTGCACAAGTCCCTGACAGGAGGGGGCAGCCGGGGGGGTCGGGCTCTGCTCCCAGGGAACAGGGACAGGAGGAGAGGGAACGGCCTCAAGCTGTGCCAGGGGAAGCTCAGGTCGAACATCAGCAGGAATTTCTTCGTGGAAAGGGTGGTCAGGCATTGGAAGGGGATGGTGGAGTTCCCATCCCTGGTAGTATCCAGGGCACTCGGTGACCTGGCACTCAGTGCTCTGGTCACAGTGTTGACGAGGTGGGGATTGGTCACAAGTTGGACTCGAAAAGGTCTTTTCCAAACTAATTGATATTTTGATTCTGTGAATATGTCCCAGCAGTGCCTATGGGCTGGTCCTACATCCCAGCTTTGCTCAGTGGCATACTGGGCTCATCACCTGCCCCCAGGGCTGAGGACATGGCCGAGGACTGTGCAGTCCTGGGGCAGCTGGAAGCAGCCAAGGCACTGCCCCGGTGCCACCTGCGTGCTGCTATGTGCTCCCACCTGGAGGTCTGTCAGGCTGGAGCCCTGCCCTGGCCAGCCCTGTCCCTGTCCAACCTGTGCTGGTGGCAGGTGACAAGGCTGATGTGCAGTTTGAGTCCAAACCATGGTCAGAGCACCACTAGATAATTACATTTCCTGCATTATGCTCTTGATAGCAGGAGGGAGAGGTCTTTGGAAAATATATGTTAGCACTGAATATAAATTTGCTCAAAACAGCATGGTTTTGTCTTAAAGTGAAATAGTATGTTAAATTGGCTTGTTGTGGTCCACCAGCCACTGTATGGGTGAAACTGTAAGATGCTTTGTCTAGAAATGTACACTGATTTTTTAAAAATTTGGTATAAAAATTAACTGTCACAGGTGGTTACAAACAAAATAATATGTGGTGAGGATTCCCCCTAGCAATGTAGCATTATAAAGCTCCTGGGCCTATAGTATACTGTAGATTTCCGTGATATTCAGCATTCTTTAATAGACAAGCTATTTTTGTTAAGTTGCTTGTTAAGTCTTTGGTTTTGTTTCTCTTAACAGCGACCATGTTCTTAAGCACTTTGACTCCAAAATTCTACTTTGCCCTTACAGTGACTTCATCTTTTATATCTGGACTGATATTTGTAAGTAGTCCTTTTTTTTTTTTTTTTTTTTTTTTTAAACAACTTTAGCACCTCTCAGATGACTTTATGAGGGGTAAATGGAATGAGTATCAAACTCTAGAGGGTGCCTTTGTGCTGGGAAGGAACTTCTCTGACGTATTGTAACAACTCTTTTGCTGTGTGTTGTATGTTGGGACTGTATGAGTCTGAGAAAATAACTTGTATGGAATCCCAGAATTGTTTACCTCCCCTGACACAGCTCCAGCTGCTCCCTTGGGTTCTGTCACTGGTCACCAGAGAGAAGAGACCAGTGCCTGATCCAGGTACAGGATCCAAGCTGGTCTAGGGCTGACAGTTTGGTGTAGTCCTTGAGGGCTTGTGATATGCAAGTATTTTTAATAGCTTCAAAAAGAGATAGTAGTATTTTTGGCCCAAAATTTCTGCTAAGCGATTGTCATTGCTCTTAACTTAGCCTTGTCTCTTTGTTAGCCTCTCTCTTTCTGGTTAGCAGAACATCTCAGTTTAATGGGCCGTTTTGTCCTTTATTCTTTTAGATTATTTTTGTGAAATGAAAAAACTACACCTGTGTTGAATACTACAAATTTGGTACTACAGGTAGGGCTACAGCTTGAAATATCCTCACCAGAAAAGGAGGATATAATGTTTTTTGCCTCTGTTCCCAGTTTCCCTATACAGGCACTACTGAAAGGGTTTATGAGTTACCCTAATGACCTGGGGAGGGAGGAACATAACATTTGACTAAAATTTTGCTGGTTTTTTTCCAATCTCTTTCATGTTTTGTGAGTGATCCTGCATCAGAGAGACAGGCCAAACCAGATCATTAGTGTTACTCTGGAGATAAGTTCCATCCCTGATCATTTGCAAGGGGATGTACTCGCTGTGAACACTCTTCAGCTCTCATGTTTGCTGGAAGGGTATCACCTAAGGAAGTTTCTGGTGCTTTTTTCTCCTGTGACAGGTGTTTGAGTGGTGGCACTTCCGGAAATACGGCACATCTTTCATTGAGCAGGTTTCTGTGAGCCATTTGAGGCCACTCATCGGGGGTGCAGAGAACAGCCCCCCAGCCCTGGCAGCTTTCTCGGCGGGGGAGAATGAGACCAGCAGGCAGAACATGCCAGGTGATTCCTGATGTGTCCCAGCAGCTTTCCTTAAGCTTCAAGGTGGCTTTTAATGGCTTTGCCTCTGCATTAGTGCTTGTAAAGAATGGACAAAACCTACATCTTACAAAGTGCTTTATTAGTAGTGGTAAAAATAAACTAAATAATAATGTATTTTTGTTCTAAGCCATTCCTTGTTAAAAATATGATTTAGAAAATGTTATACATTTAGCTAAAACTGTTCCAGTAACATTAGTTATTTACTGTTGTAAATATGTGCAAGGTAAACATTGCATGAGTGTACATGGCGGTGTTCAATCTTCCCACCGTGTGCTTTTGTACCCCAGCAATGTTGGGGAGCAGAAATATTTGTGGAATAGCAGAAGTTTATGAAAATGATTGTATAATAATAAAAGCAGCTTTTGAAAGCACAAGTGTTTTTGCGTTACTGCATTTTAACGTCAAGGTAATATTTCCTGTGCTTTTAATTTAAAAAGTACTTTTTTTTTTTTTATTCCCCAGAGTGCAAAGTGTGGCGAAATCCTCTCAATCTATTCAGAGGGGCAGAGTATAGCAGGTATTAATTATCTTGCTTTCCACTGCATATTGTTAAAATTAATCGGGGGCATGCACATGACTTCCTCACAGAGCTTGCACTGGTAATGTCAGGAGACAGCTGGAGACCTGCAAGATTATAGGGGTGATTGATGCCAATCCTGTGTTTAAAAGGCACCAAGCCAAGCTTTGGCAGTTTCAATGTTAAGAACAAAAATATTACTGTAATATCAGGGTTTTTTGAGAGTAAAGTAGAAAAAAAACCTTAATTTGGAGGTTGAGACAGTGATTCTCAATCTGAATTCTCTTCTTTTAAAATATATGGTAAGCCTCCTAGTGTTACTTCGTGGGAAAAGCTGCTTTCTAGTAAGCCAGTTCCCAAGTTGTTTAGAACGTTACAGACTATTGAACAGTAGTACTTGGAACTTTGTGCTAGTAGCTTTAGTCTTTATTATTACAGATTTTCTGCACTAGGCACATCAGATATCCCCTTGGTATCAGCATTGCTGATTGCTAGGAATGCCTCTTACTGAAATTTCTGCTGTTTTAGGTACATGTGGGTGACTGGGAAGGAGCCTCTTACTTACTATGACATGAATTTGTCTGCTCAAGATCATCAGACCTTCTTCACATGTGACACGGATGTCCTTCGGCCTTCGGATACAGGTACTGACGTCTGTCAGGTGTGTAAGTGTTGGGCAGTGTCAAGTGCGTGTTTTTAGTGAACTTCAAAGTAGCGCAAGTTATCATGTCAAATATTTTGTGAAACTGTGGCCTTTCTCAACTGCTGAAGGGGTTTAATAGATGTATAGAATCACAGAGGGGTTTGGGTTGGGAGGGACCTTAAAGCCCATCTTGTTCCACTCCTTGCCATGGACAGGGACACCTTCCGCTAGACCAGGTTGCTCCAAGCCCCATCCAATCTGACCTTGAAATTGAGTGGAAAGATGTTTTACCTTGTGCATTCTCTACAACTTTAGTGCTGTCAGGGTCCTGACATTTTTTAAGATCTCACACATTTCAAATAATTAACACAATATTGCAAACCTGGATTATATTCTCAACAGCCAAAATGTGGTCTCATTTAAACCTTAGTAATGAATAGTGCGGTCTCCAGATTTTTTTTCCTTGTGTTCCACATGTTTCGTGCACAAAATGTTCTTTACCTGGTTATTGTCGGTGTGGGTGTGAATTATTGTCAGTTTGTCACATTCCAGAGGTGTTCCTTGTCAGCTGGCTGTGACATGTTTGATATGAAAGATGTGTTTTTATTTCACAAAAGGGAATGTATTGTCTCGCTTGCTGAGCCAAGACTAATATTTTGTTTCCGAAAGAAAACTCAAATATTTTTCCACGTTATTCTTGCTGGACAGCAGGAGGTTTTGTTCCAAAAGAAACATGTATAGATTCTTCAGTTTTCTTATCGTCCTTGAGATAGGCCAGATATAGAACTCCATGAGTGTAAGGTTTTGGAGTTCTTTCAGAACTGGTTTTTAGTGTGAAAGTTAATAATTCTGCATTGAAAATGGTAGCTCTGAGTGTGTTGTTTTCCTAGAAGTTGATTTTCAGTTTGTGTTTTCCATGTTTCCCGAATGGACACATGGTGAGGAGGGGTTTAGAGTTCATTGCATTGAAATAATTTTGAATTCAAGTTGTAGTTCAAAGGACACGTCTGAATAGATTTCACCCTTTTTACTTGTTCCCTAGAACACTTCCTAATAAGCTGATAAATTGTGTATCTTGAATTGGCTTTGCTGTGTGATGCCACTCAAATGTGCTTTGTAAATTTTTTTAAAAATTGTTAACCCTTTATGATCTGACAGTTGTCTAAAAATAATCATGGAACAGCATCCCAGAATGGTTTGGTTTGGAGGGGACCTTAAAGCCCATCCAGCTCCACCCCCTACCATGGGCAGGGACACTTTCTACTATCCCAGGTTGCTCCAAGCCCCATCCAGCCTGGCCTTGGACACTTCAGGGATGGAGCAGTGACAGCAGCTCTGGCCAACTTAATACTTTAAGTACAAAACTCTACCTGTGCAAGACACCACTTACTCCATCACTGTTTTCTTTGAAGTTCTGTTTGCAAGCTTTAAGTTCTCTGCAGGTCTATGCAAGAACCTGTGTTTAACAATTGCTCCTGCCAAGCTTTCAACAAGTTCTGGAAAATGTTTCCGAAAATCTGTAGCAATTCAGAAATTGTACATCTGCCTGGTTATGTAAGCTGTTTCTGTGCTCTGTGTAGGAGTTGTGAAATGGTCAGTGAGGAATCTTCCTGGTGGTGTTGCTTTCTTAAACTAAATTTGGGGCATAATGAACTGTTGAAAATTCGATGCTTGTGGTAGGAGCAGGCTGAATTTGAAACACTTGTTTATTCTTTCTTATAACAATCATACAGCAAACAAGAATTTTCAGACCAGAAGGGAATGTTAATTAGAGCTGGCTCCACGCAGCCAGTGTTGCCTGCACTGTCTCCCAGGTCTTTCACAGGTGTCCATGTCCCTCACCAGCTTTTCCGTGTTTTTTCCTGCAGTTATGCAGAAAGCGTGGCGAGAGAGGAGCCCGCAAGCCCGGATTAAAGCAGCATATCAAGCTCTAGAGTTGAACAATGAGTAAGTTTATAAATTCAGTTGCTGTATTTCTAGTGTGAAGGATTAAGTGGAAGGATACTGAGCACACTATCAGTTTCTTCATCTCACTTTTAGCAAAGTTTTAAATAGCTTAAAGGGAACTTTTGGGACTGGGAATCACACATGGAGCTGTAAATTGCACTGAAGTATTGAACTGTTCTACTAAAAACAGGTTTTGTGCTGCTTTTTTTCTTAAATCATTGTATTAGTGGCAATAACAAATGAGAAATCTTATTCAGGTGTGGAATGGTCTAAATTGAATATGAGATCATGTATTTCAGAGATGGCATCGTGGTAGAACTGTGTTCAGAATTCACAGATGCCACTCCTGTAAAGGATTTAAAAATCCTGTAGCATAAACCAAAGAATTTCCCCCACTACTGTGATCTGCTTTGTTATGTTGTCTTGTTATTTTTGCATAAAATGTTTTTAAATCTCCTGGTTTTGCAAAAGCAAACCAAACAAAGAAAAACCTTTCCAGACAGCTACAGACCATTTTTACAGTTTCAAGGAAAATAACTTAACTTACTTTTGCATTTTTTTCCTTTGTTTTTTTCTCCAAATGCAGGGGGGAGGTGTGTTTTTTTCTGTAAAATGGAAAAGGTTTCTTTTTTCCTGTCACTCCCCCTTTGAATTCACATCAGTATTTTGGAACTTAAATGTTGTCAATGCTTACATCTTAAGTGAATCTTGCCCATTTCTAATGCTTCTAACACTTAATAAAAATACGAAATGTCCTCCCTCAAAATAACTAGTAGGTTTTTCTCTTACTTCAGTTGTGCTACTGCATATGTCCTTCTGGCTGAGGAGGAAGCAACAACTATTGTGGATGCTGAGAAATATTTCAAGCAGGCTCTGAAAGCAGGAGAAATGATTTACAGAAAATCTCAGAACTGCCATTCCCAGAGCCCCCAGCATGAAGCACAGCTGAGTAAGGACTCTGAATCCCATTAACTCTTGGGTTTGTGTGAGCAGAAATGTAAAACTAAAGTTATAATTAGGAGAGGTAAGGATTGAAACTGATAGACTAATATTTTTTTGTCTTTGTAATCAGGAAGAGACACCAATGTATTGGTGTATGTGAAAAGGAGACTAGCTATGTGTGCCAGGAAACTTGGAAGAATACGAGAAGCAGTAAAAATGATGAGAGATGTAAGTAAGAGTAAAGAAAACCTGAGTTAACCACTGTTTTCAGTCACATTGTCCAAATTGATGGTCTTAAGTTCATTCCTAGGCATCATAATTAATCTAATTGAATTGTTTTCCCATGAGATTTGCACATCATGATTGGATGGGGCTTTGAGTAACCTGGTCTAGTAGCAGCTGTTCCTGCCCTTCTGTTATGGCAGGGGGTTGGAATGAGATGAGCTTTGATTGCTTGCAACCCAAGTTGTTCTGTGATTTTATGAAATGATGCAATTCTTTTCATGCTGCTTCCATGCCTGTTTCTAACACTCTGAGACAACAGAACATTGAAAAATCCTAGATTATTGTACTGATTTCTATTAAGCATTTCAGTGATTCAACTGCAATACTTTATGTAATTTATTTCTCTTTACTGATTTGCAGCTGATGAAAGAGTTTCCACTTCTGAGTATGCTGAATATCCATGAAAACCTCCTGGAGGCTCTTCTGGAGTTACAGGCTTATGCAGACGTCCAGGCAGTTTTAGCCAAGTATGATGGTAAGTGATGCCTGTTGGAAAATGTGGGTGTTTTTGAATGAGTGCAAGTGAAGTGGGCAAGGGATGTCTGTCCACAGGCAGGAGTCTACCCATGACCTCAGCAAGGTGAGCAGATTCCCTTCATCTGTAGCAAACAGGTACTTCCTGAGTACAGGTCAAGTTTTCCTTTTGACTGCTGAGGTCAAATTTAGGCAAACAAAATTGCATACAGATTACTTTCTATGTTTTTAAGTTACTTCTAATCTGTAAAGAAATCCTGCTTCAATTCAAGGATTATTTTAGTTAATCTCTTCTGCATCCCTGGTTATGCCTAAATTCATCAGCCTTTTTCAGCCAGCACATAGTCCTGTAAGTAATTGATGTAAATAAGCTGGAAAAGGTACTTTTCCTTTCTGTCATCTTCCAGGCTTGCTCTTGTGCTTCTGTAATGCTGAGGTTGCTCATCAGAGATGAGCAGTGTGCAAACATACTGTTTGCCAGAGATCAGTGTGTGCATCAAATGGTGTCGTTTGCTTTCACTTTCCATCTCAATTAGTAGGTTTCAGATATTGTGTAAGTCTAAGTAAAGGTTAATAAAATATATACTTATTTTTTATTGCCCTCAGTTTTGCCACCTAGACAGTGCCCATTTCATGAGTATACAATAGGCTGCTGTCAAAGCAGGGCCTTAAATCACCTTTGGAATGGAGGGACATAGCAGCAGTATTTTATGACAGTTACTCTCAGAAGTTGTTGAGTTCTCTCTTATGTCAATTCTTTATTGCCTCAGGGAATCAAAAGGTATGCTATTTTTGCCCAAATCCTGTGCCACTTGTATATGGCCAACCTAGCACCCTGCTCCCATTCCTTGATCCTCTTCTGAGTGGATTCCTCTTAATTTATGAAAACCATTTGCACTTTGCCCAGTGCTTGCTTCTGTTAACACCAGGAATTGTGACACTTCCTTAAGAAAGGGTTGCTGATTTTTTTCTGAGTGTCTGGAAAAATGAGTACAAGCTTCAAACTCCCTGCAGCACCCCTGTGTTTTGCTTGACATGACAGCCAGACTTGTAGTAAGTGATGGACAAGCCCAGGATGGGATTTACCAAAAAAAGCAAGAACCATCTGACTATACACAACATGGTACTTGGGAATTAGACCCCAGACTTTGTCTGCTTTTAAAGTAAACTTGCACTGTGGAGTGCTAACCTTCTAATCTGTAATTGTCAGCTCAAACTTGGCTTCAGATATTCTACAAAGATACAACTAACAGAATTCTCCCTCGTGGAACTGCAGAAGAACAGAAACTGCATTTTTGTTAAAATTCATCTACGTGTCTGTAATGTAATTTTTTGTGATCAGCTTCTGGGCAGTCTCTCAGCGTTGTATAAAACTGTGTTAAGGTACAGTTGCAAAATTAAGTAAAAATTAGAAGCTTACTTTAAATCTTTGTGGGTTAATATAGGAAATACATTCTGGTTTTAATTGTATTTATTGTAATTGTAAATTGTATTTATGTGTGCATTTCTCTTGGGATTCAGTTTCAGTGTGTTGGTACATTTAGAAACAAAAAATGACTCTATCACCTAAATACAACTTTGAGTTTTCAATCTGAGACTGACTGGTGACTGTGCAAAGAAATTGAAAATTTCTAATCACAGCTGAAATGTTCCAGATGTTACATTCATTGTCTCCCATACCCAAGGAAAAACCTTTAACTCAAAGGATGTGGGTTTAAAATGTTTGTATTGCCTTAGAATCTTACAGCTTAATTATTTTATTTTTTCACAGATATCAGTCTTCCCAAATCAGCAGCAATATGTTACACAGCAGCTCTGCTGAAAGCCAGAGCTGTTTCAGAAAGGTAAGCAAAGATGTGTGTGAAAACAATGGTTTGTAGCTAATCTTAGGTTCTGATGTAAAATATGAAGGAAAAAGGTGTAGATATTTTATGTTTTAAAATTACTTCTGAACTGTGAAGAAATCTTTGCTTCAATTCAAGGATTATTTTAATTTTTAAATCTTTTTTATATCCCTGGTTATGCCTAAATAAGTAGCTGTTACATTTCTAAGAGCAAGCTGAGTGTATTTATATATGCACATACATTTGTGTGTGTAATTAAACACAATTTAAATTTCCTTTTTTAGCATCCATAAAGTTAGTACAGGTGAGGATGTTTTTCACGAGCCCATGAACTGGCCAAGTGCTTTTGTGTAAATTCTGTTTTTAGTGTTTTGCTTGGGATTTGTTTTTTGGGGTGGGTGCAGGGAATTTGTGGTAGTTGCTGCTGGCATTTCACTGTGCTCTGAGGCCAGCTCCACCTCCCAACAGGTGATACTGTAACAGGGAGCTGAAAGTCAGGGCACTCACCTGACATGATTGACATGAATTTTCATATGTCGTATGGGCATTGGTAACAGTCAAGATACCTAACTTAAAATGAACTTTTTTCTCCTAGAAGGGTTTGTTTGTCTTTCTTGATAAATCAGCCAATTTTTAGTGAAATCCAAGTTCACAATGCAAATGAACACCTGGTTAGCATTTATTATTTATTACTTTTGTTCAGTGTGGGTTTTTCCCTTCAGGTTCTCCCCAGAAACCGCCTCCAAGAGAGGGCTTAGTACAGCAGAAATTAATGCTGTGGAAGCAATTCACAGAGCTGTGGAATTTAACCCTCATGTTCCAAAGGTAAGAGTATTTTATTTCTTATTGGACTGCTTTTACTGTATTCTGAAAAATACCATGTTATAATATAATTTTGTTACTGGAGCCTTTCTAGCCCCATGTTTTCTTGAATTTGGTTATAATTCCAGCCATGGAGTTGTTAAAAACATTAGTATTTATATCATAAATGTTTTGTCACCAGATTTTTTTTTTTTAATAATAGCTGATGTTCAAACAGGGTTTTATGCAGAAAAATTTAAACTTGGAATTTCTTGACTCGTTGGGAAAATCCAGTAAGGTATTACTGAAGGCCCTTTACTCTCAGTAAGGGTAGACATTAATAAATATAAGTGCAGATAGTTAAAGTCATAGAATAATCACAGAATGGTTTGTGTTGGAAGGGACCTTAAAGATTCCTCATTCCAACACCCTGCTTCCAAGTCCCTGAAGCCAAATTAAGTTCTTCAAACAATAATCACTCTAGTATTCCAAACCCCTTTATTCTGCTGTGCTTCCAACCATGGCTCCATGGTTATTGAAGGATCTACAGTCACTTACTTTCTTCATCCACATGTAAACAAGATTAAGAGTCTGTGTCACCACAGGCTAATGTCTGGCATCAAAACACAGATTCCACAGAGCATTGGGTGAATAAAATCTTGCATTGCTTTTTACTGTACTAGGGATGCTTGCAGTATGAAACCTTGAATGCAGGAGGTTGGCTCAGTGCAGGGTCTAATCCTCTGCAAATGATGATGGAGTCCCAGTGGCTGCTGCTGGGGAGGCTGGAATGATCCGGCCGCTCCGTTATGTCTGCCTGTCCAATCCAATAGAATGTGCACTGAGAAAGCCAATTGCTGGGAGAAATTGCTGCTTGTTTGCATGACTGATCAAGAGCGTAGCAAGTCCATTTCAGACAGTCTCAGACAGATTTTTCTTTAGCCTCTGCCTTTAGGGGCAGAAGATTATAATGCATTATTATTATCTAAAAGTTCTTTTGTTTTGGGTATCCTCCAGTTGTTTCTGAAGCCTCATATACCTTTTTAAAGAAGTTAAGAGATCATTTCAAAGAGGCTGTTGATAAAATATGGTCTCTAGTTCTGCAGACAAATGCAAAAACTGATTCCAGGTTTCAGTAATTTGATTTTCTCTTCTATTTGTACATCTCTCCATTCTTCATGGTTTTTTTATTACAATATTGCCTCAAGGCACCAGTTGATTAGATGACAGAGCAGAATTTTATTGGTGCAGGCTGTTTAGAACTCTGAAATGTTTATGGTCAAAGCAAACAAGTGAACAAGGGCGGAGAAGTGAAGCAACTCGCCCAGTGGATCACAGAGGGGGAAGAAAATCTGATCTGTTCCATAGCCTAAAAATAAATGAGTATGTAACGTAGAAATCCCTTTGTTCGCACATCTGATTAAAGTGATTGTACATAACATTGTTTTGCATAAGGAAAATAAAACAAGGTTTGTTTCTCTTTGTTCTGCTTTTACAAGGCTAGGGTTTGTTTGGAAAGTTAGAACCAGCTGGAAAACTGGTCCTCTTAAGCCATTTCAAATTAGAAATCCATAACTGCATTTTAGTACTGTATGAAACAATCTTTTGCAGTCATCTTCTGAATATTTCAGAGATTTTTTTATTGTGTATAAAGACTTCAAAACCTTCAGTTCATTACTGAGATACCTTCAGTACTGATACCTTGCCTGTTTCATGCTTATAGACGTGAAAACCTGCCAGACTGGAATTTTTCTGTTTATGTGATAACATGGGCTCAGAGAGAGCTAAAGCCTGGAGTTGAGCATTGGTGTGTTGTGGCAATACTTGCAGTGGGGCTTCACCACCACTCCTGCGTTTATATTCCCAGTTAGCATAATGGAAGAGTGGGCACTGTTGAGAGCATGAGGAGTCGGGTCAGGGGTCAGATATTTGAGACCATTTTCCCACAGCAGCCCTGTGTGAGTGATCCTTTACTGTGTTAAAAAAAAAAAATCCAAAAAAAATTGAAGAGGATTAGAGTGGATTAACAAGAATATTACCCTCCAGAGTGCAGGCCCAAGGCGCGGAGAGAAGAACCTAGCCAGGCAGCAAATGTGCTTTATTTGGCTGGGGCACAACCCCTCCTACATTCCTTGAAGAGTCTGAATGGGAAAAGTTAAGTCCTCAAACTGGATTAGTAAATAATCTCATAGTTTGTGGCATCTGCCGAAATAAATCGGTGAGTTAGCTGCATTCTTACACTTTGGGGGACACTCCAAGGAATTGCCAGCTACATTGATCAAAGATGTGCATTAACTTTGGCTGATATTGAATGAGACACTGTATGGTAGGAAAGAACAGCTCATAGGTAAATACTAGAGCTGAAATGGTCATTTCATTCTTGTAAAACGTAGTCCTCTTTTTAAAAGCTGAGTTCAAATGAATACCTGACTTTTTTAATGTACCTTGAGAAAACGTGATACATTTTAAAAAATGCATGTTCTGTGTTGCAAAAGAAATGGGAAATGATGAATCCTTGTGTTCTTTGACCCTTCTGAGTATCAGATTTTCTGCTGATGGAGGGAGAGGGCTGAAATTGAAAAAATCTGAAATCAAAGATACTTTGTGGTAGCCCAGAAAGACCACATTAAAAGAAGATTTTCCTGTGTTTGGTTTATTATTCTTCCTTTGGTTAGCACACTGACACTTTCAGGTTTGCTGCTTATACTTTAGAGCTAACAAGTCCTCAACCGCCTACATTGAAACTTTCAGTGATGAAGTAATGAGCAAAAATACCGTTGGTTTGGGGTTTTTTGTCAGCCTAAATTTGTCCCTCATTGGTGTTGCACGTGCAGCATTATACTTAACGTCTGTTCCACAAGAATGTATTTTTATTTTGTCTTAATGAAGCTGTATGTTTTTTCTTGATTTTTTTTTTTCTTGTGTATGTGAAAGCCTAATTTAAGAGTCATACACACAGGAGTGTGTTTTGCTGCTTTTCATTTCTCATGTGAGTGCAGCCTGGCTGCTTTGTGGTAGAAACTTGCCCCTTCTACACTCAGTTACGCCTAAAATGATCATTTATGTTTCACAATAAAAGGTTTTGGAAAATTCCATCTAACCAGGTGGGCTTTCCATTTTTCCTTTCAGTATTTACTAGAAATGAAAAGCCTAGTGCTGCCTCCAGAGCACATTTTGAAGCGAGGGGACAGTGAGGCAGTAGCCTATGCTTTTTTTCACCTCCAGCACTGGAAGAGGATAGAAGGAGCCCTAAATCTGCTACACTGCACTTGGGAAGGCAGTAAGTATCTCCTTTTCTTTTTTTTCTGTACAGTAGACTAGTCTCTCTGCCTTTACCCTCCTCAAACATGATTGGTTCTCTTTGTGAGAAGCTGGTCACCTGAATAGATACAGATCTAATGTCACTCACCCTTTTTGCAGCATTTAGGATGATCCCATACCCGTTAGAGAAAGGCCATCTTTTCTATCCCTATCCAAGCTGTACCGAAACAGCAGACAGAGAGCTGTTGCCAAGTAAGTGGTTTCTAAGCAGTAATGATAATAAAACACAGGCCAAGGACATATTCAGTTTGTGGTATTCTGTATTTACCTTACTGTGATTTTTTTTAGTTTGAGCTTCCTGTGAAGGGGTTTCAGCTATTTGTTGATGTCCCTCCCAGAAGATCCTGAAGCACTTGACGTGTGTGTGTGTGGTAAATGTCAGCTTGATGCTGTAATAGCCTAAGTCCTTCAGAGATGAAATCTGTGTGTGGTACATTCAGACTGAGTCTGGCCAACTTTGAGAACAACAAAATGGACCATTTGTTAAAAATTGCTTTTAAAAGAATTTGTGGATTTGACTGCTTTTGTTGCAAGGAATCAATCCATGGTTCTAGTCCTGCACTGGGTATGCAGTAAAACCTGACTGTGATCTTACAGAGAATCTTTGGTTAATCTGTAGCTTCGTAGAACAGGTATTGTTTTCTGTCATTAATTCGATGGTCTGTATTTATCTGCTGACTTCTTCATCGAACTTCTTATCCATGTATTTCTACAGATTTATAATAACATTTGATACTGAAAAGTAAGTCTTATCCAGCTGCTCTTTGCTTCAAGGTTACTTTATGCAATTATGAGCCTACATGTTTTTTCCTTTGGGCAAGACAAATAAACTGTATCATTACTGCCCGTACCCAGGATATTTAGGAAAATAGCATTAATTTAGATTAGAGTTGAGTTGTTAATTATACATCTTAATTGAATTCCTTTGGGGTTGAACTTCTATATCTTGAAGAAACACAATTCCTCTGGGACTGGAAAGGGCTACTGCAAAAGCACCAGCAGCCCCACAGAGACCACAGCTGCGAAAAGGAAAACTGCACAGACGTGTTTCTGTTTAAAAGCCTGAAGTTATATTTAAAATGTGTAATTTAAATTTGCCCCCAGACTGCTTTAAATTACTCATTTCTCACTTATGCAGGATATTGCACAAGGAATTCCTTGGTTAGCAACTAACCCTAAATTGTAGACTTCCCAGCATAATTAAACACCAACACATGCAGATATTTCAACAGGATCACTCACGCATTCCTGTTATGTTTTAAATATAAAACTACCTATAAATAAAATCATCTTAACGCTTTTATTGCAGTACTTCCTCGAGAAATCTTGGCACTTAATTTTTAAAAAATTTATCTATTTAAAATAATGTTGACCAAATCAATGATTCAGAAAACCTGGACTGGTCTGATGAGTAACGCTTCTCAAATGTCTGTGAACGTATAGAATTAGCTTTACTTGTCTTTACCTATTTTGAATTTGGTTTTAATTTCTCAGTGTAGGAAAAGCTACTGCAAAAGGAATTAATTCCTATTTTTTAAACACTTTCCTAAATTATATTGCTCCATGTTTTAGAAATTAGGTGAGTTTCTATATAGTATAAATCTCTGGGTACCATTAACGTCTCTGATGGATGTTAGACATGGATTTCCAAATATTCTACTTAACTGTGCTCCAAAATCATATCATTAAAACCAAAACAAACCCTGAACACTTTGCCATTAATGAGTTGCAAGAACACAAGACACTTTTGGTGGGTTTACTCTTCTAATGGTGCTTTAATGTGCCAGCATTCATAAACAGTAACTGGGAGGGTAAAGTGTCTTTTTCCTCCTCAGACTTCAGTTTAAAAAAAATACAATTGTATTTTCTTATTTTACAGAAAAAAGCTTATTTATAATTTTAGGTTTTTGTTAGGTTTTAAAAACAGCTTGTCAGGAAGGGCAGTCCTTTTATAATTACTTATGTCTATAGAAACTATTTTTTTCTTCATGTAAAAATCTTTTCAAATCATTGGATAGAAATCAGAGCTGCAGGTATCCAGAGCCAGTAAGTAATTGCACATTCACCAAGCAGGTCCTCAGCAAGTGACCAGTAGTAGTGTCGTGAGTGCTGAAAGCTCTACATGCCACCCTTGGCCTGGCTAATCACCCGCTTTGGATTTTGTTACCAGAGATTGGAAATTGCAAGGAGCTGCTATGTACAGAATTTATAACCCAGTCCTGGTGCTGTTTTCTTTGAGGTCTGCTCTGTCAGCTGCTCTGAACAGATTTACTGTAGTCTACAACCAGAAGTCTTCAAGAAGTACTAAGAAATATATGTGTATATAACATGCTGGTTGTTTTGTACTTGCTCAGCTTCTTACAGAGTGTGGAGATGTCCTGTTCTTTTCGGGTAACAGGGTTAGAGCTCCAGAGAGTTGAAAACACCTGAATTATTTTAGTTGGTGTGGGTAATTTTGACAGCTTGTGAACTTGTTCCGGTTTGGTCAAATTTAGAAATATATCCTCCGAGAGAAGGCACAACCACCCCTTCCCCCCCACCAGGTTCGGGAAAAATAAATTTTCCTCAAAGGACAGTGAAAGAGATAAAAACTATTTATTTAACAAACACACGGGAAAAGGATAATAATGCTAAATAATAAAATTTCGCTGTGGAGAAAAAACCTGGGAAAGTGTCAGAGTCCTCCCTTTGGTCTCCTCGGAGCTGGGGCTTGGCCCAGGGCCAGGCCCTCTGTGCCCGGTGGAAAGTCCTCCCGATGTGCTCTGATATTGAAGCAGTCCAGCAGAAAAGGGAGAAAATCCGAAATTCTGGGGAAGGAAAAAAAAGTTCAACTCTCAGTCTCTCTCTAGAGAAAAAGAAACTGAAAAACTGGCCAAAGCTGACTGGAAAAAAAACCTGCAAGCCGGGTGCTTCCTCGCTCCCCCGCCGCAGCTGGAAAAAAAAAAAGGCGCTATCTCTGTTTGACCTTGAACAAGCTGCAAACTGCTTTGAAAAAGTTTTGCTCCGTTTTTCCTTCCTCCTCTCAGGCTCAGTTTAAAGGCATAGAAAGGCACAAGAATTAATTTCTGGGCATAGGGCAGCAATATGGGATACACATCATAAAGTCACCCCAAGACAGAACTTTACAGGTGTTCGCTCTGTCCTGTTAGACGAGTAGGTACCAGAAACTGAGCCTGATTAAATGCTTCAAAAATAAAGCCCATGCAAATGAAAAAGATGACTGGGAAGAGAATATTAATAATGAAAATAAATATATAATGACTATTAATAATGAAAACAAGCATGTAATGTAGGGGAAAAATTTTTAAGAAGTTAAAGTACTGGAACCTAAGATGTGCTGCATGAGTCTTTCCTTCTGAAAGTCCAGAAATGAGCTACAAGGCTATAAGTAATTCAGAAAGCAGTCCTTGATTATCAAATGTCAACATTCTTCGTTTTTTCCTTTCAGCATTTCATGAAGTCTCCGTTTACCCCCAGAAGGAGCTTCCCTTTTTCATCCATTTCACAGCAGGCCTGTGTTCCTTTTCAGCCATGCTGGCCCTCCTTACCCACCAGTTCCCTGAGCTGATGGTCACTTTTGTGAAAGCTGTAAGTACTACCTCTGTCATAGGGCTTGCTTAGGTTTCTCCTGAGTTTTTGGGAATTTTGACGTCCAGGGTGAAATAACTTCTAGTCAATCTCATGCTTGTGGGGCATAAATTATTTTATCTGGTTTGTAAGAATCTCCATTGTGACAAACACAGGTTGAAATTTGGGCAAAATGTCTTATTTTGACAAGAGATGAAGTATTGCTGTTACATACCATGGCTTTAATTTGCTCTGCTATGGTGAGAGAGCACCATTTCAGCACCAGGGAAATTTTTCCACAGAACACTGTGTTGAGTATGGATTTTATCCTTGTGGAAGTGAACAACTGCAGCGGGAGAGCCTCAAAAATAAAAGCTGAGAAACAAAGTGCATAGGCAGCTTCCTTCCCCAGCTTCTCAAACTACTCCAGGCAGTAGGTTTGGCCTTTATTGAACTGTGGATCTCATGCAGTAGAGCAGAGTAGTGAATAAAGAGCTCTGAACTCTTTAAGTGAATCATTTATTCTGGCTTTGCTAATCAAAATAAAGGGTAAAAGACATTTGCTTCCTGGCTGGTTTAATGAACAGGTAATGGAGACGCAGGAGGAAAGCCCTTCTTTTTTAAGGATACTTCATTCCTAAAAGCGTTTGCTAGTGAGCCCAGTCTAATGTCCAAGTCATGCAGGTCTGAGAGTGGGGCCTCATTTCCACACAGTTGTGTTGATCTTTATGCTGGAAAATGTAGTTGGACATGCCAGTGACAAATTTCAGTGCTGCTCATAGTTGGCTGGGTTCATAGTAACTAGGGGCTAACTATCTGCTTGATTAATTCTATAAGGGCTGCATTAGCAAAGTTGTAGATTTCCAAAGAGATACAAGGCCAAATGTTATGCTAACAAAGAGTTGCTTCGTGAAGTTCTCTCTGCTGGGTTTCTTGAACCAAAAAAACAAAGAAAAGACTTTGTAGAATTGAGTTAGGCTTTGCAGTTGGGATGTCCAGTGACATGTCCAAGAGTGGGGAAAAAACTCCCAGGGTTTGGTCATTTGGCAGTGTGTTTATTTTCTTTAGGAAGAGATGATCAAGAGGGGTGCGCATTGCCACAGCATTCCCCCAACCAAATCACAGTGGCAGCAGGCACAGACAAAGGGGTTCTTGACACTCTCTGTGGCAGTTTAATACCAGCAAAAGTTGAAATTGTGTACTGAGATCATCAGGCAAGAAGGGAATTCTGTATTACTCTCTCTTGAGATTGACAGCTGAGAAGGAAATACCAACTTCCAGTATTCTGCTAGTTTAGCTAGAATTAATGTTGACTCTCAATCATACTCTACTGATAAAAATTCTTCCATATTTTATTTTTAGATGATTGTACTCATGATCCCATTCCTGATGTTTTCAGAGGGATTCAGAAAACTTGTAAGAAACAATGATACTCAACATCAAAGTAGCATTTCTGGTTTTATTGCCCACAACAGGGGTGTTGCAGCTAGATGACTTTTAAGGTCCCTTCCAACCCAAACCATTCTATGATTCTGTGATTCCGTGTTTTAGTTAATAGATTGCGTCAATATTTTAACTATTGATAATGCTGTGATGGCTGCTACTTTATACATACTCTCTTGTCTTCTGGAGGTCTGTAGTAGTAGCATCTAGTTGAATTTTCATACCAAAAATGGAAGATCATCTTTTATTTAATGATACCAGCCTTTCCACTCAAGCAATAAATACATAAATATAAATAAAGCAATTATTACTTGCTATATTGAGCATTATATCTTCAAGTAATTCCAGTGCTTTAAGCTTTCTAAATTACTTTTTCCTATGTATTTCATTACTTCAAGTATTTTTCATCTTACTGTTCTTTAACTTATTAAATATAGTAATTTGCGATAATAAAGTTCTGGCTGGTATATCTGGAGTGCTTTGGCCATAGATTAAAGCAATGCAAAATGTATTTCCAACTCTTGAATTTCCAAGAAACCTAGAACACGTTTTTAGGAATGTCAATTGGAAAGTATTGTGTATATGGAATTTTTCACTGTAAATCTCCAAGCAGTGACTCCTTAGATTACATTTCAGTTACTTCTTAATCAAACTGTTTTTCCAGCAGTTGAATCCACAGTGAGCTGAATGCCTCAGAAGGGGTTTAAGAAGTTGAATACCTTTCTATTGACTTGAAAAATCTGAGTTTACATACTTTCATTTGTTAGTGCTTGAGTTTGTTTCCTCCATAATAAATCACAGGGTAAACCTTGGCAAATTGCTAAAAATATTCCAAGTGGCCAAAAATCACAATGAAGCATTTACGGGTTCCAATGTATACAGTGGGATCCAGCATCAGCAGAGGCCGGAGCGCTGGCACTGGCTGCGGGAGCGGGAGCCGCTCCTGCCCCCACGCTCCCAGCCCTGGGAACCGGCGCCACGGGGATTGCTGGTGTCTTGCACGGCTCGGAGGGCTTGCAGGTGTTGGGGACTGGTGCTGGCAGAATGTTGAGCATTTACTGATGCAGTTAAGGGTCTGTGAAGGTGCCCAGAACAGCTGTGGCTGCTGCATCTCTGGAAGTGTCCAAGGCCAGGTTAGACAGGGCTTGGAGCAACCTGGGATAGTGGAAGGTGTCCCTGCCCATGACAAGGTGTTGAAATTAGATGATCTTTAAGGTCCCTTCCAACCCAAACTATTCTTTGATTCCATGATAACTGTGAGTTGGTGCTGGTGAGGACAGTGGAACAGGCAGTGGTAGGGGATCCACAGGAGCTGCAGTACCAGTGCAGGTGCTCCCTGGGCCTCGCTGTTTGTTTCATCCAGATTTCTGATCTCTTGGAGAATCACACTGTTTTTGATCATCAGACAGCTCTGTTTCTCAGTAGTTGCTGTTCAGAGTCTTCTCAGTAAGTGACAGAAGGGAGGAAGGTACGCAAATGACGACAATCTGAACAGCTCACTGAACGAGCTGAAAAACACTGCTAGATAAAACAACTTCTGTTACAATTGCAGTCAAAAGGTTCTGATTGTTTTTTCATTCAGTATGTATTTTTATTTTTTAATAATTACACAGATGGAGAAGTGGGTGGATGTGTATCATCTTGCAAAAGTGAGGTTGCACAATTCCTTCTGTAATACAAAGACACCAAGAAGTCTGCAAGAACACCAGTGATACAGAGTGACAGCAGGCACTGTAAACATTTCTCAGGAGTTCCTGAAAACACTGAACATGCCTTCACAGAATCATGGAATGGTTTGGGTGGGAACAGACCTTAAGGCTCATCCTGTTCCACCTCCTGCCATGGGCAGGGACACCTTCCACTATCCCAGGTTGCTCCCAGCCCCGTCCAACCTGGCCTTGGGCACTTCCAGGGATGGGGCAGCTACAGCTTCTCTGGACGATTCCAAGTAGATTGATTGCATTTTTTACATCTGAACCTTATGTTACTGGAATAAACCAGTATAAATTATTTTTAAAATACTGAAAAAAATAGTGTAGCAGTGTTCCTGCTGTATTCTACTGAAAACAACTTCCTTTTTCAGGGAATTGGATAAAATCCTAAGATAGTCCCTGTTCCAAAGTGGTTTTATATGGATTGCTTGATATTTTCACAACAAAGAAAGAAGTCATGGGACTTAAATTAAAAATTGGCTAATTTTTATGATTATGAGATTAGGAGAAAACATTTCTCATTCTGACTGTTCCCTAGCTCCCTGTTGGAGGATTCCTTGCCATTTTGTCCATGGCAGCCATCTAGGGACAGAAACTAGGGCAAAGCAGAGCTGTGTCTGGCAAGTCCTGCTTTGTGTGACACTGCTTTACTTTCGGAACAAATCCCCCTACCACTTTACCCAAAGCTCATTAAGTGAGACTGGAGAATTAACTTTTTAGCCAGCTGCTGAACTTTTCATATTTATAAACACTTGAGTCTTTTGCTTATCTAAGAGAAAATGTGTATAGTTTGGAGATGTGCACTTCCCTGCCAATGTGTAATGAGTGGTTCTACACTTGGTAGAAAAAAAAAAGCCTGAAGTTTCCTGTCAGAGCTGAGTGTCGATGCCAAGGGCAAAGGTTTCTTGCCTTGCTAATCTACATCTTAACTCATGCACTTAATGTGAAGGTGCCACACGCAAACAGGCAGGGAAGAAGCTCACTGCAAGGGAAAGCTCCTGCACTGCTGTGAATGTTATGTTTTAAAAGCCTTTTTAATGTAATATTTGAGGTTATGATAGAAGCCAGGAGGGCCAAAGTAAAAGCTTCAAAGTAAATGAGTCCTGTTGTTGCTAACCCATGAAATGAGGGTTTGCACAAGGATAACCCAAATGCCAGTGGAATATTTGGGGGATGGGTTGAGAAGGTGCAGGGGAGTTTGCACGATTTGTTTTAGCCTAATCTTACTTCTGGAACTGTTTAGATGGCATCTAGAATATGGATCCCGTCTGGAAGCACAGACTGGTCTTGGTGGATGGGCTGTTCAATTTGAGGTGGTGACCTGTAAATAATCTATGCCTGAGTATTGAAAAAATGAGGTGATCATTAAGGTCCCTTCCAACCTAAACAATCCTGTGATTCTCTGACAGATCTGCTGTCTTCTTCTCCCATGTCTGTTCAGCCCTGAAGGCACAGTGCTGAGGCACAGTGCTGAGCAGCTGGAAGAGTTGTAGTATGGAGCAATGCCATTCTAACCCTTGTGCTTTTGCCCAGGTGCTGCGGGTGCTGTGGCCGGTGAGTGCTCCCAGCGTTCTGGCCTCCAGCTGAATGGACTGCACCAGGGGTGAGTGGACAAGGCTGGAATTGGGGCTTCCAGAGGGTTTTTCTTCTTCTGTGTGTCTTCATTAATATCTAATATTTACAACAAGCCTATTTCATGGCATCAGCAGTGAAGGGATTGGAGTTCAGTTGCCTTGAGGGAAAGACACCAGAGTGGTTTTTGCTCATACCTTGAGTCTGAAGAAGGAAGTTGGTTTGGAAACTGAGCTGATTTATTGTTGTGTTCTGTTTCTTCCAGTGCTTTGGGATACTTCTATCACCCTTCAGTTTCACTATGGAGCACACAGAGGTCCTGCTGCTGTCCAGCCCCTGGCATAAGCTGACTCCAGTGTGACTGGAGTGTGTTTTCCATGATAGCTTGATTTTATTCTCATGAGCCTCTCTTGGTGGTTCGCTGACCGCCAGTTGTGGGGGCCAAGGAAGAAATCTGGGCTCTTCAAACTGATATCTTTGACAGGATTCCACATTGATGGTGCTTAACATACGAATTTCTTCTTTGGCCTTAATCTGTAATCATCTAAGAAAATAGTTCTTGTTGAGCAATAGTTTATTGCTCTCTAAATCACTTGGACAACTGGAAGCTCATACTTCCTCTGTAAGAAAGGAGAATACACAAACTGAGCAGGTGTTCGGAGTATTGATACTTCCTTCTCAGCTGCAGTTGCACCAGATACTTGGCTTAGATTTAATTTTATAAGCCTTTTTCAAAATATTTGTTAACAGCAAAGTATGGTTCTGCTTTCTTTATTAAAAGGTTGCTACTTAACACATTGAATTTGTTGACTTCTTAAGTGTCTGTTTAATATAGATTATAATGTGCAAACAAAGATTTGTTTCTTCTCTATCTTACGAGCTTGCAATACTCAAGGAGATGGTAAACACCACTATTTCGTGTTACTTCATTAGATTTATTTGTGCATCTTTTATTCTTCAAGACAAAGCATTTTGAAAGACAGGATGGTTTCTGAAACTGCCCAAAATATTGTGATATCTGCATGGGAGTCTGTTGGGAGACCTGAACTTTCAAGTGTTAGTCCAATGTAATGTTGCTGTTGATATGAAGACTTGAAGAGAGTGGAGATGGGGAAAACTCTTCAAAGGATTTGCTTGATAAACAGACCAGCCCTGAGGGTTTGTTTACTGCAGAGGTGAAAGGATGGCTGTGGCAACCAAGTGGTTTGAGGTAATTGGTGTGACTTCTGTTTCCACTCTTCCATTAGATTAAAAGTCTTTTTCCCACGCAGGTCTGCTGCTTGGCATCAGAGTCATGTTAGCCTAGGCCTCTTAGAAGGGGAAGAGATAAAAATAGCACAAGCTTGTGGATAAATGCTAATTCTGAGCACATGAAAACCCATCATCTTACTTTTTGCAGATAAACACATATACTTACCTCTAAGAATGGGGGAGATTTTGCATGTTTGATCTCCACTATCTTTGTGAATGTTTGTGACATTGATGGCTTCTTTCAAAGGTGGTGTAAATTATTCCAGTTTCTGAATCCTGGATGGAAGAAGCTTGCTGTAGCCTGCTGTATTCTCTGAAACAATCCCTAAGTCAGTCAATAACAAGTCACTTGAATTGACTTAAAATACCTCCTTACACAGAAGATGAAGAATGAATTATTTTTCTTTTTCCTGATGTTCAAATCCTTCTTTATCTTGTAAACCAAGTTCTATGAAGCAGAAAGTCACCTCTGCATCTCATGTAAGTGTAGTTTATTTGTAACTCTGAAGGGAAACACACTTGTTTAGGTAGAAATGCCATTGTTTGCTCTCCACTGCTTATTTCTGTTGACTGGACTTTAATCCAGGTTAAGTATTTCAATTCTTCAAAGAATCAAAAGGGAAGCTCTACAGAAAGATACTACCAGTGTTTTTAGAATTACCTAACTACTAGAATGTAATTTTCTCAACTTTCTTTCCAGTTGGTCATTGGGGCTGTTTCTCACTTTGGAATCATTGTGGTGATTAATAGGCCTGTTGTGTTCATGTGATTTCACTTCTTGGTCTGCAGGGGCCCATAAGGTAACCAGTCTAATGCTTTTTAAAGTTGAACCTTTTCCAGCAGTTGTGTGGGGTTATAAATGAAGCTCTGCCTCCCATGTATCATCCCAAGAGCTGCTTTCTCTCACTGTCCTCCCTTGACATAACAGTAACAGAAAGGGGATGGGCTTGTTCTGAAAGGAGAGTTGGCAGCAGGCTGTGTAATGAAAATCTTCCTGTCTCTAGAAGTGCCAGCAATTCTTGAGGAAGGAATGCTCTCTATGATTTTCCAGCAGGCTTCTCCATGCTTTTTGGACTCATACCTTAGTAATACCTTATCAATTATGTTGTGTGTGTATATATATATATATATATATAAAAATTACAGTTATGACTCAGGACAGATAAATATTGATGTAACTTCCTTGAAACAAGAACTGTGGTGACTTTACAGCCATTGGGATGGCAATAGATTTTTCACAAGGCTTTATATGGCATTAACAGACTCCTCATATTTTCAGTTCGTTCAGAGTAGCCAGTGAAAGTCAATCTTTAAGATCAGCATTTATTTCTATACCTGAATCTAATATGTGTATTTGTAAACCAGGGTAATTATAGGCTCTTTGATCATTTAGGCAGGGTTTGAGTTTGGGGTGGGTTTGGTTTGTTGGGTAGTTCTGGGTGCTAGCAGTGTCTCTCCATGTCGGGACCAGGTTAGTTCTTGATCAGGATGTCCAGGAAGAGAATGTAGCTGCATTTGTTCCTGCCAGCCTCTGACTTCTCCAGGAGTATTTTCCAAAAAGGACAGGAAGGGTAGGAAAGGGGGCAGTGTTACCACAGTAAAACTATTGTTTGTGAAGCAATTAAGCAACTGAATTATTGTGTGAATTTGCCCTGTCTTACCACTGATTTTAATGAAAAGTGTCTAAAGATCTTTGTGAATCAGGAGTTTATTGCATGTGCATCTGGAGAGATGACACAAATGTGATTTAGCACATTACTGAAGCAGTTTCCTAATGTTGTCTAACTTGAAGTGTTCGGAAGCTGATGCTTACATGCTATTGGCCGTTTGATTTCATGTAGCCACAGAAGTAGGAGCATTTCAATATAGTGTACCATGATGGTGCAGTGGGTGCTGCTGGCTGTTGGCACTGTTAGAATAATAAAACTCTTACAGCAGAGGTGAGGCAGTTTAGAATAATAAATGTTTCAGGGTAACAAGGTCTGTTCATTGCCACCCTAGTTCATGTGGGCTATAAATCACATCAGAATTCTGGGGAATAATCTCTGGCAGATATTTACCATGCTGGGAGCCCTTCATTTTTGAAATTTGGAATAGATGCCTGTTAGTAGCTTTTATGCATGTATGGATGTGGCAAAAGGACTTTTCATACTGTCAGACACCTTGGTCACTGAGGTTATGGGGACAAATTCATATGGAGGTGGCCCTGGAGTGGTTCTTCATCCAGGTTTGTCACAGGCCAGTTCCCTTTGTGCATCTCTCCAGCACTGGCCGGGTATGTTTATTCCCTGCTCCTCATCCTGGAATTGTTGTGAGGGTGCCAAGCCTTGTAGATCCATGACTCTGAGCAAGGCAGGGTGTAAAGGTCATAGTTGAGACCATTAATAACAAGGTGCAAACGGCTGGTTTATATGTAATGTGAAGCTTTTTACTTATTTCATTTTTGCACTTCGGGGGCTCTGTTTGCTTATGGAGCACTTGGTGTCTGGTACCTATTTAGGCTGAGAGCAGGCAATTGGGTTCCTTCAGGCCTTCAGAGGAATGCAGAAAATTGTTCTCTGGTGTTGTAATTCTGCTGGGATAACTGGAGCTTATTTGTCTCACTGCTTATTAAATGCATACTTGTCTAGAGGTCTTCTTTTTTTTTTTTTTTTTCTCTCTTTTTTCCTGAGAAACATTGGGTGAATCCCAAGGACCACAAGTGAGAGGAGGATTCCAGGAGGAGGGGGAGAGGGAAGTGCCTGCACCTCTCCACAGGCTGCATCATCCACCTCCAGTGCCAGCAGAATGAAGACGTTAAATATGAGAGCAGACTCCCTTAGGGAAAGGAGACGTGTATGGGGCTTGACCAGGCATAAATTAATATTGCCCTTCCCCCGCTTGGAGATGAGACAGTGAGGGGAGCAATCTCCCAAACACTAATGGATGGGGCATGTTGGAGCCAGTGAGGCTGCGCTGAGGTGTCCAAAAGGGCCCAGCTGTGGAGGTCGGGAGCAGATGTAAACTGGTGCTGTGCTCTTTGCAGAGAGCACTGTGGGCAGCAGGGCACTAGGGGTTCATGGAATCACAGAATATCCTGAGCTGAAGGGACCGGCAAAGATTGAGTCCAACTCCTGGCTGTGCGCAGGGCACCCCAATGATCCCACCCTGTGCTTGAGAGCATTGTCCAAACGCTCCTGGAGCTCTGACAGCCAAGGGGCTGTGACCATTCCCTCGGGAGCCTGTTCAGTGCCTGACCACCCTCTGGGGGAAGAACCTTTTCCTGATGTCCAGTCTAAACCTCTCCAGCACTCATACTCTACCAGCTTCTGAGCAGTGCCCAGCTTGCCCTGTTTTGCTGTTAAAAGGGACAGACTCCTCTTGTCTGTCTCCTGCATTTAATTAGGATGGCTGCAGAGGTGATGTATGAGCTGTTGTCACCTGCTTTTGGGTCAAAGATCTCTACAGATTAGTCAGGATGACAGTAACAATCACAGTGGGCTTCTGTGTTCAGTCTCCTGTTCTCTGAATTCACCCATCTTACAATAAAGGTGGATAGAGAGTAAAGGCAGTTTCAGTTTCCAACTCTGTCTCCTGGCTGCCTCCTCCCTGTCTGGAGCCTCCTTGGCAGGGTGTGCTCTGCACGCCCCAGCCCTTACACTGGAGGGACAAGACGGTGATCAGGGATGCTGCTCATGTGCTTGGAATTTTCCTCATTTCCAGCCTTGACTGCTGTTCTATGCTCTTTGGTGGGACCTTCAGTGAGTCTGGTCATTGGGGAGAGCGAGATAACACATCCACGCTTACGGCATTGGTAAGGGTGCATCCACCACGATGAGTGTGTTCCTCCGTTGGGATCTTCCGCTTTTGGTTATTTCTGGCCAGCAACGTTTTCCTTTTATTCTGGATGCACTGAGTTGTGCAATTACAGTGTGGCCTCATCGGTTGGACCCTTCTCTTAACAACCTCTTGATTTCTTTGCTAATTTGGCTGTGGGCTTTCATCAGTTATAAAACAGAGTGACACAGTATGTGACTATTGCATTCTCCTGCCTTGACTCACCGGCTGTGATTGCAGAGCAGTGACCCCCCTGCTGCTAGCTGGAGCAGCCCTCGGCTGAGCAGCTGACGGCTGACTCGGCTTCAGGAATATGGGATGTGAAAACTCGCACTCGGATCTTGACAGGCTGTGCAAATTTTAGTCCAAATGCCACAATAAATCTGTCCCTGTGAGCTGGGCCTGTTACAGCAGGTGATCCCCCCCCCCGTGGATTACACTGATCACAGGTACCTGAGCAAAGCCCTTCTGTGCCTTTATCAACTCAATGGAGAACAGAAAAGGCCCATGGGGCGACAAGGGGGTGTTGGGACTGGGATGTAGCTTGGCAATGTATTCAGCTGCATTGCTGAGCTCAAGAACTTACAGATCTTGCTGTTACCTCCATCCCGATAAATAGTGGTGTCACCTGGGAAAAGGCCTGTTCTCACCAGTGTAGAGAAAATCAGAATTATAGAATCTCCTGGACTGTGGAAGAGACCCACAGGGAACATTTGGCTGTCAAAGTCCGATTCCTGGCCCTGGACATGATTCCACGTTTCCAGTGCCTTCTATCTCCTCCTGTGTGTCCTGTCCAGCTGCTTCAGAGAAGGTAATATATTCAGAAGCTCATTAAGCAATTAATTCTGCTCCTTGTCCTTGAGTGCAGACATGCTTTTGACTTGAAGATAATTAGAAGATGAACTTGCATAAAAGGCTCCCTGCACATTTTAGGCAGATTACTTAAGAGGGGCTTGTGAGAGGGACTGAGTGTTCCCTGGTGAGACTGCAGCCTTCAGAAATGCTTTGAGATGGAGAACAGCTGCTTGCCAAGGATGAGTGTGCTGAGGGGAGCTTCCGTGCGGCTCATCTGCAGGAAGGCACTGACCAGTCTGAATTTCCTTCAGCCCACAGTGGGACCTTCTCTTGCACAAGCACTGGGAGTTTGCTCTGGCTGACCAGTGTTTCTATCGCAGTTCTGTGGAGTTTTGCTAATTGCTTGATAGTAAATGAGTGTAGCCTTGCTTAGTCCTTTGCAGAAGAAACCGTCACTTCTTCTGTCAGGTGGGCTCGATGGGCTGTCTCCATGACTGCTTTCCAGGTACTTCTGTAGCACTTGCACTCGATTCCAAGTGTTTTTACTCCTCTTATTTACTGCTGTGACAGAGGACCGCAGCTGCACAGGTGGACCTGGCAGGGCTAGGGAGGGTTCCTGTCTCAGCTGTGGTTACTCTACAGAGCACTGGAGGCATCCAGTTTCAGCATCTCAGTGATGAAACCAGAAAGGGGGGAAGCCAATAAACCCAAGAAAACCTGTCCTTGGAATTTCCCTCTTTGTTTTAAAATATGAACATCTGCATTCAAAGGGAGGGTATATTTTGGCAGCAGCCACTGATTAAGGTGTCATTCATCAGGTGGGCCCACAGATCTCCTACAGATGCCCCCCCAGGGTCCTCTGCAGAAGAAGAAGTGTTTGTTGGCGGCTGACCCCGGGTCCCTAGGCACTGGGTCCTTCCCAGCCCAGGGAGTATGTCCTGCTCTGGGAGGGAGGCTTGGATTGATGGCTGAGGGGGCAGCATTTTTTTCAAATCTGTCATAAATTGATGGTAGGTGGAGCAGTAATGAAGATAAATGAGAGGCTCTTCCCAGTCAATTAGCCTGTGCTGATGGATGCTGCACTGGCTTGGGATGCCTTTGGCCTGGCTCAGACCTCCCACTCACCTGTCAGCATTCCTCGGTACAGCTGGGATGGGAAAATTGTCTCTCCCTGAAACTCAGAGGGTCTTGGAAGGGCCTGGGGGGAGACCAGAAGTCTCCTGGGTAAACACCAGCTCCAATCCAAGAGCAGGGACGGTGCTGCTGAACCCTCTTGTGCTGTCAGGGAATTGGTTTAATTCTGTAAGAAACAGGTTACTCAGTGGGGAGGTGGGATTCCATTAAGAGCTCCATTAAAATGTCACCTTTTGGCTTGGCTGTGGCTTTGCAGCAGCTCTGCTGAAGGTCCTTTTTCTGCATGAGCACTCTCGGGGGTCTGGCATGGAGGAAGGTGCTTAATCCAGGCTCTTTTAATTCTTTGAGCAGTTCCCCCATCAAAACCGGTTTCAAAGTGGTTTTCTCTCCCCACTTAAACTATTATTTCCTAGGGCCATTGAGTAAAATCCCTGTTTGGAGATGCTCTTGGTGCAGTAGCCGATGGGTGGCTTAGGACCAGAATAATCTTCTTTGCCTTAATCCCATCATGCTCCTTTGACCTTCCTTCAGACTTTGCTCTTGTAGCCTTCTCAGCTCCCTCTTGCCCACACATCTCGCTGCTTCCAGGAGAAAACCCCAGCTCCTCTGAGACCTATGACATCCCCTCTGGCAGCTAATTGCTGTAAAGCAGACCCCAGCAAAAAGTATTTGCAGGTGAATATCCCTGTTGACTTGGCCTTTCTTATTGTTACAAGCTTGGAACTTCCATGAAAACTTCCTCTGTGTGAAACATCCTTACTTGCTCACCAGCACAATGCTGAGCAGTATCAGGAAAATGAACGCCATTTTTCCTGGCTCAGGGAGGAGGCACAGCCTGCCTGAGGCATTGTGCAGCCTAGCTCAGGTAAGGGAACTGCAGGAGCACCCTCAGCCTCATGAATTGCAATGATTAAGATAATTTTTCTTTTTTATCTGGGTCAGTTTAGTTTCCAGGTTCAACTGTTATACACTGCATTTTTTTATGTGGACTGGCACCTTTTGACCAGACTCTATAAAATATCTGTACACCGAATAAAGCATTCTTGTAATGTCTGCTTGCTCAAATTGGTGGAGAAAAGAGGAAATTTGTAGACATGAGGGGTGGATCCCTGTAACTTATCTACCGGCAGCTCTGCAGCTGCCTGCCCCTCCTCTCATCAGCTTCAATTTTAGTTGATTATGTTTCTAGTGTTTGGAGTTTTTTAACTGGAAAGATTTGGAAGCTTATCAAGCATCTCCTGCTCAACCCAGTGCTATAGAACCATGGAATGGTTTGGGTGGTAAAGGACTTTAAACCTCATCTTGTTCCACCCCCTGCCATGGGCAGGGATACCTTCCACTAGACCAGGGTGGTCCAAGCCCTGTCCAACCTGGCCTTGGACACTTTTGGGGATGGGGCATCCACATGTCCTGAAGCGTGATGCTGCTGAGGAAGGATTCCCCTGGGGCTTCAGATGCTCAACTTTGTAGGAAGGTTTGGGACAGCAGGAGCTGCAGACAGCAGGGAAGAGAAACACTGCAGGCTGGTTCCTGCTCTGGGAAAGTGCCCAACTAAGTGTGTAGGAATTCAAAAAGCAAAGGACATAATTTTCTGATACAGGTTTATAATGAATTTTGACTTAAAATAATAAGCAATATACACAACATACACGTGAGTTGTACAGAGATGCTGTTGTACCGTTGACTTCAGAACCTACCAGTAAGTTCACAGGTTTCATTTGCTCTTTCAAGCCCTTTGTATCCATCAGCATCTAGAGGTGGCCTTGTCTCTGTGCAGTCCTTCAGGGTTCAGTTGCAAGTTAGAGCTCTACTTGTTCCCTGTGCTGGGGACACAGGGACAAGCCTCGTGCAGAGGTGACTCTTGCTCAGTGGGGTTAGTGATGTGCCAGGTCTGCTCAAGGGAAACACAGGTATCATGGAACTGTCTTACAGATTCACAACACCCTTCCTCTGGCCTTGCAGAAAAGGAAAAGCAAGAGTGCTTTTGCAAGAGTAGATTATTCTGAACTAATGTTTTTTGCTGGTGAAGCTTTACTGTCACGTAGATTCTCTGGGGAGGAACAGGATTCCTCAGCCATCACATCCCGACAGTCAGTCCTCTGAGTCCATATTGGTTGCACCGTCCCTTTGTGAAGAGAACCTTTGCAGGTTCACAGTTCAAGCAAGGATCGCAGCCTCCTCCTAGGTCAGGGGTTAGTTTTGCTGAGCAAATCGAAGGGCCCACAGTACCTCCTGGGAACTGTAGTCCTTTCCTTAGTGCTTTGCAGAATTAATTAAATAAAAGCCATGCAGTTGAACTACAGCTCCCAGAACATCGTGGCCCTCAGGGCACAGGAGTTTTAAAAAGATTGCAAGGCGGGTGGCAGTGGCTTCTTCCCTCAGTGCTCCCATCTCATCAGGTCTGGTCCAACCACTCAGCCCGTTTGGGAGCTTTACACGTGTGCACATCCACAGTGTCCTCGCACTCCTTGCAGCGCACAGCGCAGCACCAGTGGAACTTGCACTCGCACTTGGTGACGCGGGTGACGCGCGTGGTGTCGTACCCCCTCCCGCAGCACATCACCTCGCAGCCGTCCGTCCCGCGGGACACCTTGTTGCACACCCGGCCGGCCGTGCCCAGGGAGCCTGGGGAAGGAAGCGACAGCAGGTCAGGGTGTTCTCCATCGTATTCCAACACTTCCCTGCCCACCCACCCGCAGGGGTTACTGGTGAGACTGGGCATCTCCATCTGCGGTGGGGACCTTGGGTGCAACCGCTTCAGTGGGGAAATCCCATTGTTCCTGTCACAGCATGTGCTGCAGTGGGGTCTCCAAAGGCAGCACTTTGGAGTCTGCACTTGCTGTGCTTTATGGATATGGGATGCTGCGAACCCAGCCAGGGATGCAGCTTCAGTGTCTGCCCATGATGGAGGGTTGGAATGAGATAATCTTTCACATCCCTTCCAACCCAAAACATTCTGGGTTTCTATGATACTCTGCATGGCCCCCTTCCCATGCCCACTGCTAGAGCCTGTATTTGCTGCTGCCAGAGCATGAGTGGTGGGGGACAGGGATGGGCTCTGTGCAGTCCCTCTGTGCCTGGGGGATCCCTGGAGCAGTGTGTGCCCACCGAGCCAGGCTTTGCAGCTGGCAAAGCTCAGAATGCCCTCTCTGCTCAGGCTGAGGATGGCAGGAGCATGTTCCGTCTTCCCCACCGAGCTCCCATGGCTGCTGCGAACTCCTAACCTGGGAATGCTCCAGGCTGAGAAACCACTGATCATCTCTGCAGGAGTCCAGCAGCCCTGAAACCCCTTCCCCGCTCTCATCTCAACCTCGGGCTGTGTTCAGAGGAGCAGCTGGCAGCCTGTGCACGGAACAGGCTCTTTGTTGCCTGTTCAAGGGAGCTTTGCTCTGCAGGAGATGGGCTCTGATGATACACTCCACTTCTGTCATGACCAGAAGCCTGAGGGGTTTGAGGCTTTGGTGTAAAGCCTGGGGATTTTGGACAGACACATTCCTGCCTGTGCAGGTGTGGGGTGTTGGGGGGAGTCTGGGTCTGGGTAACCCCGTCTCCAAGGACTGGGGTTGAATGGGGGAGCTGAGCCCCCAGGCTGGGCTAGCTGGGAGCTGCTGGCTGTTGGGAAGGGAGGAAGAGATGCTTTTGGGTAATGACTGGAGCTCTGGGTTTTACCTGCTGACTTGTCCATCACACAGTAATCAGGTGAGTTCTCAAAATACACCAGATCTGTTTTTGTGGGCTTCCTGAAGTTCTTGTTGGCCACTGTGAAGCCAGTGCCATCCTGATTCATCGTCACCTGGATGGCCCCATTGTATTTCTTCCTTAGGTAATCCCCTGTTTTTCGAAAATCTGACATTGCCAGCCAACAAGTCCTTAGTGTGCAGGAGCCGCTGACCCCGTGGCATTTGCACTCCAGCTTCAGGAAGCGCTTCACAGCCTGTGAGAAGAGGGATGCATAAGGACCAGTGGTCACCCTGGGCATCAGGTATTGCACTAGTGTCCATTCATTCCTGGTGCAGCTTATCAACCCTTGGCTGTGTGGGATGGAGCTCCTAATCAGAGATGGGGGCTGTGTACAGAGGTCACTGATGCCAACATCAGCAAGGACACAGGAGGCAAAGGGAAGTGGGGTCCTGCCATCCTCGTGGGGCCATTCCCCGGGGCAAAGTGTGCAGAGGAGCACTGCGAAGGCAGGGTAGCATCCAGCCCTCATCCACAGAAGGAACCACCCTCCAGAGATGCCCAAGGTCCTGTTTCTGTGGCCAAGCTGTCTCAGCTGCCCAGTTCCCTACGGAAGGTCCCAGTGGGATGGGCAAGTGCTGGGCTCTGCTGCAGGGGCTGCACTCACCATCCTCCCGCAGCGGTTGTTGTGCAGGTTCATCAACGCCCGGGCATCCTTCACTTTTTTCTCCTTGGCATCCACAAAGGCTTTGGCAAAGCGGATCCCGTAGTTGATGTTGTCGCTGCAGCCGCCCCAGTCGAACTCCCCGCGCTCGTCCTTGGAGCGGCCCCTCTTGAGCGGGTCACAGCTGCAGACCTTGAGGTCCCCCTGGCTGCACGCCCGCGTGATGGCATAGACCACCCCAGCCGAGGAGATGGCGTAGACGAAGGCGGCCTCCCTGCTGCCTGCCACAGGGAGAGAAACAAGGACGGGGAGTGAACGTGCCAGGCTGTGCCAAGCACCTGCATCCCATGAAGGACCAGGGCATGGGGAGCGAGACCATCCTGTATGTGGGTAAGCCAAGCCCAAACATCTCTGCTGACTACAGTGTCCAGACTCAGCTTCCCTGGAGCCCTTCACACTAATTGAAGTGCTCAGGGTACATGTCCACGGGTGCTAAGCCTGCAGGACCAGCCAGCACCCTTCTGTCAGGGCCACTTCCCTCCGTCCCAGTGCTGTGTAGAGCATGGAGACAGCGCCAGCCCCGGCCGGGCTCTGCTTTCCCCACACAGCACAGCTCGCTGCCTGCTATTTTATGTCTCTGGTTCAAGTTTGCAGCTGTTTTTATAATGTTGTAAAAGAAGCTGCAAATCAAAACCATGTTAGTCTTCATTTTGAGAGCCTTTGAAAGCAACTTCAAAGGCAGCAGAGGTCTCTTTGGGCCTCGCAGGATGGGGCTGTGGCGAGTAGCTTTCATCATTCCCCATCCTTTGCCAGGAGAGGATGCAAGCAGGAGAAAAGGTGCCGTGATGGGAACAGAGAGGTTGAGCAGGCTGCAGCATGGCAGGGTGAGTGCTGCATTCGGCATTCCAGTCCCCTTCCCTCCAGTCAGGTTGGGCATCTTCCTTGTGGCTCTGATGCTTGTCCAACCCATGGGCAGCTGCCCCATCCCCCCGCCAGCTAGGAGCAAGCCCCCCACTCCCTGGCTCCCTGTGTGGTGCTCACATGTCCTCCATACGAGCTGCGAGTGGGAAGACTCTTCCAGCCGCTTTTGATTTGGAGGCCACATGGCTGAATATTCCTGGCACGTCATGGGATGCAGCAGCATCTGTCCAGCAGTGCCGCTGCCTGTGCCAGGGCTTGCACCGGCTCCCAGGGCCTGTTTGCTGCCAGATGATTCCTGGGGCAGCTGGAGCCCATGATGCTGCTCCTGCTCTGGAACTGCCCCATCCCTGTCCCCATTGTACCTTTCCTCTTTGTTCCTTGGGTCTGTTTCTTGGGTGTATCCCTGCTGGTGTTGTGTCCATCCCTCACCTGGAACGGGAAGGTCCCTCCCGAGCAGGGGCCGTGCCCAGCCCTTTGTGCAGGGCTGGCACCTGCCCCATAGCCATGATCCTCCTCCACCTTGGAGCCTGAATCAAGGACTGGAGCTGTGTCTCTGCCTTGCCTCCCTTGCCATGCGAGGGAACAGCCAGTTCCCACGTGAATTGCTGAGTCCTGGCCAACCCCGCTCTCCAAATATTTATATATCCCATTACTGTTTACATATGAGCCTGTTCTCCGGAGGTGTCTCCTTCCCCCTTCTCCCCCAGCACTTCCCCTGCTCCATCTCATCTGGTGCAGCTATTCCAAATGCAGTGCTCTGCTCCCATTACTACTTGATTAATTTACAAGAAAAGGCAAAGCTCTCCTCAGGGAGTAATCCAAGCCACCGGGCACAGCAGCCCAGTGAGAGGAGAGACTCTCCCAGGAAGACAAGGCACATGGTGCTGGGAAGGGGACAGGGCAGAACCTACTTCGCAGCATGACCCGGCCGAAGACAGTGTGGTCCCGGTCCAGGGTGCTGCAGTTCCAGCGGTGGTGCCGGAATTGGTGCTGGCACTCCCGGATCCACTCCTTGGCTCCTTCCCCAACTGACTGCATGATGTCAGGGTACCTCTGGCAGAGCTGTCGCTGCTTGTTCACCAGCCCGGGGATGTTATCACAGATCACCCTTGCGCCCAGTGCCCCGATGTACCTGCAAGAGAGAATGGTTGGTACCACATTACTGCCCTGCCTGCAGAGGGGAGTCATAGAATCACTGAATATCCTGAGTGGGAAGGGACCCACAAGAATCATCAAGTCCAAGTCCTGGCCCTGCACAGGACACCCCCCAAAATCCCATCCTGTGCTTGAGAGTATTGTCTAAACACTCCTTGAGCTCTGGCTGCCTTGGGGCCATGACCACTGCATTGGGGAGCCTGTTCAGTGCCCAACCACCTTCTGGGAGAAGAACCTTTTCCCAATATCCATCTCCAGGCATTGCGTTGCGTCCTGTCCCTGGTCATAGAGAGCAGAGATCAGAGCTGTCCCTCAGGAGGAAGCAGCAGACCCCAATGAGGTCTGACCTCAGTCTCTGTTAATTTCTTCTCCAGCTGAACAAACCAAGCGACTCCAGGTCCTCACCTTGGTTGGTGAGTCTTACACTGAAGTCCAGCTTTCCCTTTCCTTTCTAGCTGTGTCAGAGCTGCTCCAGGCTCTGCCCAGGGTGTCTCTATGCAATGTGCCCCTTGGCATGGGGGAGCTGTGGGCACATGTCAAGATCTGCCTGGGGCTGTGGTTCAGACAGGCAGGACACAGGGACAGGGCACAGGGACAGGATAGAGGGACAGGGCACTGCTGAGCCATCACAGCCTTTTTGTTTAATAAAATAATCCTGAGATGCACCAGCCAGGAGCAAGCAGAGCTTTTCTCAGTGCTTGCATCACTGCAGGAAGGAGCAGGGAGTCTGTGGAGCCCGTCTCCCCCAGGAGACAGCCAGCTCTGGGTGCTGTGAGTCATGGGATGTGTCCCATAAGCCTGAGCTGTGTCAACTCCTCGGGCAGCAGCAGAGAAACTTGCTGATGTGCAAAACCTCCCTCTCACCCTCTTCCCAACATCCCAGCCCTGCGCTGCCGCCCAGCCCTGCTGAGCACAGCAGGATGGAGCCCAGCTGAGCCCAGTGTGGCTGGTGCAGGCTCTGTCCTGTCTCCTGCCTGCATTCTTCAGGAATGTCCATAGCATAAACACCTGTGCCATGCACAGGTGAAGGAGGAAGAGGAGCAGGCTTCCCCTCTTGTTGCTGCACTCCTTACTCACACTGTTATCCCCAGCTGTCGATTCCTCTCTGTGCATCTCCTGAACATTTACTCTCGTGCTCTGAAGCTGCACAACTGATAGAACTGTGCTGTGGCTCCTATCCCGCCTGTATCCCAGTCCCCTTCCTACAACAGTGGGGAGAGAGCAGGAACTCCGAGCAGAAAGACAACGCACAAACAGCAGCCTGCCAGAGCCTGGCTGAGCCCCATGGGCAGCTTTCCACAGCCACCGGGGAGGGATCTGAGCTCTGCGCCACGCTCTCACACCATCCTGGACAATGGGAGCAACATGGAATTTTCCATCCCGGTCAGCTCCTGCCTGCACCACCCGCTCGCCCCTCTTGATGCTTGTGCTGGAGGGTGATTTTTGCTGCAGAGCATGGAGCTGGGATTCTGGCTGGAAGGGATAAGGTTTGGGTGATATTCAGAATTTTCTTAGCCCCCAGACTGGAAGCAAAACCCTTCCTTCAATAATAAAAAGCAATAAGCTTGGACAATATTTCATTGTCTCTCTCTGGACATGTTCTCTCAGTTCTATCAACCCCAGAGAGAGCTCCCAGGCTCAGGAAAGCCCTGCAAGCACAGAAAGCAATGGGATCTCTTCCCTCTTTTAAAATATTTTGTTTAAATGCTGGCAGAATCACAAGGTCATCTCGGGCTGGAGCTGAGGATAATAAATCCAGCTCCCCATGGCTTTGCAAGCCCAGACTCCAAGGGGCAGCGAGCATTATTGTCACAGGCATGCTCGCCAGCCTTTCATCCTGAAGCAGAGGAACAGGGAAGCAGCAGAAGCTGTTTGGGAAAGAAAAGACAACAGGAGCTCCTCGAGCACTGCTGACTGCGGGTGTTTCACTGCCTTATTCATGCCACGCTGTGAGAGCAGCCTGTTCCTTCCCATGGCGGGCAGGGCAGGACAGAGGAGCATCCGACAGCTGGATGATGGCATGGTGGCATTGAGTAGGACTGCAGAATTTCTATGGGGAAGCATGGCCAGGTCCCTAGCCCTAAATTCATTCTGCCCAGCAAGGATGGGGGTGGCTGGCTCTTGCCTGTGCTGGCAAGAGCAGTGCTCACATGCTGGGAGGCAGCAGGTTGCAGGATGGAGGTTCAGAAGGAGCCAAAGCTCCTCTTCGCTGGAAAAAAGGGATGCTGGGGAAGCTGGAAAAGGTAAAATGTTCTGTGATGGGCCACCTCACCATAGACCTTGTGGGGACCCCCTCCCCTGCCCTATGCCAGGGCTACTGAGCTGGTGCACTGGTGTCCAGTCACAGCAGTGGGCTGTGAGTGGGCTGGGACAAAGCAGTGGGCAGAGGAGCTGCCTCCCAGACTGGAGAGTGATGGATAAAGCACAACACCATCCCCTGGGAGACCAAGATCAAGGGAAACCCTCCAGACAAGATAAACACTACACACTCCCTTTTTCACACTGGAAGCTAATTACTTCTCCTTAGTTTTCCTGCCAAATGCCCAGATCAGAGCAAACATTATCAGCAGGAGAAAGTGGAAGGAGAGCAGAGCAAAGGGCACCAACTGCTGCGGGAGCACCTCACCATGTGCACCCCAGAACCACCAGGGTCAGAGGCTGCATCTCCCTTTGCCTGTGGCCTGTGGCAGTGGATTTACAACAGCACCTATAGGATTCCATCAGAGTTTATTTACTGAAATCTAACACACAATTAAAGGGAAAATTCCTCCCATGGCCTGGAAAGGCTGTGATTATCTCGGCAAAGACGAAAGCTTCCACTTGGTGAGAAATGCTCCAGTTGGGTTCAGTTACTCTGAACTGGAGCGAGACGAGGAACATTAGAAAATTCTGCCAAGCAGAGTTTTGGGAGGGGTAAAAACCCAAACATTTGTTTTGGATAGATGAAAGCATCCCTTCCAATTTTATTTCTCAAAATCTGTGACATTTTAAAAACACTGCAATGGGAAAGACAATGGATATTCTGAGAAGTCCCCAGCTGCCTTATCAGAACTTCATTTTCAAACAAATGAGGCTGTGCTGGAAGTGGCACATTTCCGCAGCGCTGTACTCTGGGGGAATCTGCATTTTTTCAGCTGAAAAAACCCCACAAAACCCGAACCCTGAGTTCAGAAACTCTGTGAGAGAGAACTCCTGATGCTGGAGGCTGCTCAGGCTTGGACTTCAGGGTTGGGAGGAGAGAGGCAGAAGCAGGAGCTGGGCAGCCTGCAGTGAGGAGGAGCTGGAAGGGAGGGAAGACGGGAGTGGATAATTAAGTGCATGCCCATGGGGATAACAATCCCCCACCCTGTCCAACGGGATTCCACGTGCTGCTGCCTCCTGAGGGTGCATAAAGCCCTGGCATCGCCCTTTGCCAAGTGCAGAGCTGTCTGCCCAGCTCGGGTGGGGGGCTGGCACAATCCCTCTGCCCACCTTGGGCTGCACGATGCTGCAGCGTGCCCTCTTGCCGATGAGTGTGCAATTCCGAGCTGGGTGGGTGCATTTCGCATTTTCTCCCAGAGTCCCGCTGCCCGGAGCCGGGAGTGAGGGGCCGTGCTGTGGGACACTGTGTGCCGGATCTCCCGCCCTCCCTTCCTCGCGAGGCAGCAAAACAGCAGATGGTGCAGACTTCATGTTCCAAGGGCAGGTGCCTTTGGAGCCCTCTTCTCTCCTTGCCAGCCTTGCTCCTTCCTGCAAGCTGCAGGGATGCATCCAGAGGCACGGCTGCAAGCAAGCTCGTCCCAGCATCCCGCGAGTGCCGACGCACGAGGGAACAGGAGACAACCGTCACGCTCTGGCTTCCAGTTGTTGTTCTTGTGGAGAGTCTGCTGACTTTGGCTCTTGTAAACAAGGAGAAACCTAAATTGCTTCTAAGATAAACATGCAAATCAGAGGCAGACGCATCTATTTACTTGGTATCGTGCAGGCTGTGCTAACCCCCTTCCACGGCTCGGCTGTGCTGGATGTGTCCTGCTCCTGTGCTTCCCAACAGAGCCTGCCCGGCTTCGCCAAGGATTTGCAGGCTCCTGTGGCTCCTCGTGTCTCTGCTCCCTGCTCAGGTGACAGTCTGAACACCTCAGAGTTTCCACGGCTGCTCTCCTCCTTGCATGTGCTCACTGGGAGATATCAGGCAGGAAATGTCTCTTGGAAAATGAGGTTTTGAAGAAAGAAATTAATTTCAAGGGAATTTGTAAAGTTACATGGAATCAGAAACTGTCCTGTTGCTCTTCCATAATACCAAAGTGTTCCTGTGAAATAACTGAGTGCCCTAATTCAGTTTTCAATGAAATTTATACTAGACATTGCTTTAGCTAAGACTTCATTTTTCACCATATCATAAGGCATTGGAAAACCTATTTGAACATGACTAGATTTTAAAAGGGAAATTTTTGGAATTGCCATTCTCAGGCAAATCAAAATTTTAATTCTCTGAATTAAAACAGCTGCTTGAAACCTCATAAGTTCCTACTGTGGGCAAATTGGGGTTGCACGAGCACCATTAAAGGCACAGTTTTAAATTAGATTAATAGAAGCTAAGCTTAACTAAAATCACTGTCACCGCTTTATGTGGGAGAAAGATGTCTGTGCAAGCAGCTCTGGTGATGCAGTGGGCCAGGATCCTGGTGTGAGGAAGCTCAGGGAGCCCACGACTGGTCCCTGACACACAGAGATGGCTTTGAGGTGAAGGGATGCTCCTTCAACTCAAAGGGTCTTAGCGATGGCATCAGGCTTGGCTCTGACATCCCAGGTAATGGGTTTTCAGCTGGAGAATTCGCCTTTCCTGGCACAGTGACTCCCTACCATGTGCAGGGTGTGTTCAGGGCGGGTAAGGCAACCTGGAATCCCTGGACCCCCAGCCATGTCGGCTGCTCCTAGGGGTTCTGGACAGTCTCCGCTCCTGAGGTCTGAAAAGAGCTCTGAGGCTGAGACCAGAACATGGTCTGGCTTCTTGGTGGCATCAGAGGCTGTGAGAGTCCATCCCCTGGGGAAGGTGATTCAGCTCCCTGTTGCTCTGTAACAGTTTTGACAGTCCTGACAATCAACTTGGGAACCGAACTACCCTGGCTTCGGGTCTCTTCCCATCCCACTGAGTCCTCATGAAATCTGTATTTTGGTGGGAGGCTGGAAAGCCCTAGGCAGCTGTTGGAGACACCTCATGCAGATAGGATCAAATCCAACATCCCTGCCTCTTTGCCTGCTAAAGAGCAAATTCCATCATGCCTGGCAGCATTTCACCTCCTCAAGTTCTTTGCATACTTCCCAAGGATGCTGCACCTTCCTTCCTCTGCTCTCCCTGCTGTGGGAGACAATTTATAGCCAACTGCCAAGCACTTTGGGTTGCAAGGTACTACAGACATCTGAGATATTATTTTAGTATTACAAACCTTGAGTATTTTATTAAGCCCCACTGGGAACAGGGCCATCCTGGCCTGCTGGAACTCTTAACGCCTTGGAATAATTAATAGTCCTAATTTCCTCACTTAGACCCACTACTCTGCACGTTGAGAGCGTTAGTCTCACTCCAATAACTTTTAATATCATAATGCTGAGCCACTACCAATGCCACTCAAGGGACATGTTTTTCATTTTCTGCACTGTTATCTTTCTCTTTCTTGTGCATTCCTGTTTTAACAGTTGTCTGCCTTCAGATCCTGGCCTCTGTCCACTCTGTGGTTTTCCTGCACCCCAGTGCGGTCATTGGGATGTAGTTTCTGTGAGGAGGACTGAAACACTGTGGTCCTGGGGAGATGGAGCAGATGGGTACTGTGCTCTGTTGTCCCCTGGGCAGATGTGGGAGGCTTTGCTGTTGGCATCTTGCATAACAGTGACCTGATAATTGGGATCTGAAAACTTTGGTCAGCGCTGGGTGAAAGCTGTTCCTCAGGGACATTGTTGGTGGTGCATGAATACAAAATAATTGCTCGTTAAAAATATGCTTTACCCTTAAGAATCATTTTTTTTCTCCTCAAATCTTAAAGTCCTTTGCTAAGAGGTGGGGAGGTAAGACAATTTCTGTTAGTAAAGCTGGATGTACAATTCTCTTTTCCATCCTGTGTGTCGGGTGTGAGCTGCTCCGGGAAGAAGTTGTGTGTTTCCATGGGATCTGGCCCAGCACAGATCTCCTCATGGCACTGCTGAAATCACTTTTGGTAATAGTAAAAGCTAATGAGTTTGGAAGAGAAGAAGGATTTTTTCCTTCTGCATTTCTTTCTAAGAAAGATTTCCTATAGGTGAAAGTGACCCTAATGAAAAATGGACTAAGCAGCACAGTTAGGATTATTATAATGGTGCAGAATGACTGAGAGAACCCATCTGTTCCATCCACCCTAACCAAGAACACCAGGGCTGCTGCAAAGGCCACGGGGTTCATTCTCCATCAGTCTGACGTTACTTTAAAACTTATTTTTCACAGCACGGCCTCCTGGACAGCCGGAGCTGCAGAGCGCCTCAGGATAAAGACTTCCTGGTCACTGACCTCCTGCTTTTATTGCCATGCAAAGTGCTCTGCAACAACAAACTGACAGCTGGGGCGAACCCCAGGATCTCAGTGTCCCAAGTGCTCACGTCCTTTCCCCTTTGAGGTGGCAAGTTCCACTCCTAGTACTTTGTCCCCTGTCCCTGCCCATGGCAGAGGGGTTGGAACTAGATGCTTTGATGTCCCTTCCAATCTATTCTGTGATTCTGTATCTTGCCTCCAAGAGTGCCAAGACTGAATGGGTGATGAGCTGCTCTGCAGCCGAGGTGCTGGTGGTGGAGGGAATGGTTCAAGGCACAGGATGGGATCCCAGCCATGGACACACAGCCGTCACAGCCCCCACACAGCCTGCCAGACCCTCTACTGGCAAAGCCCTCCGGGGGCTGCTGTGGGTCTGCCCTGCTGAGACTGGCACGGAGGGGAGGAGCGGCACCCCTGCGCCCCAGAGGGTTACACAGTGGGCTGTGGAGCTCCTCCATGCAGCTGTCTTTCCCTTGGCTTAATTTCAAACATTCCTGTTTATGCTATTTCCTCTCCCACACACCTTAGCATGATGCCTACTTAAATGAGCTTCTCTCTCCTATATCCAGTATCCAGATATGTGTGGCTCCATTTTTCCATCACTCCTTGTGCCCATTCACTGTATCTGGACCATTGACAGCACTGGTGTCACAATGGAAATACATCGCAAATCCTGGAGAACGCTAGCGGGAGCACAGCTCCTGCCAACAACCCATCATGGTGGGAATATCCCCTTCTCCATCTGCAGGGGGGGTGTCCTTGCCAAACCATTGACCAGAGCCTGACACCATGTCCAGGGGTTGCTCTGACACAGAGGGAGCGATGAGCACTCCTGCTTCATGATTTGCCCTTGGTATGTTTTCCATGCCCATGAACACACTCCTCCTTCCCTGGCCAAGGAAGGGAGCTGGACCATGATGGCTGCCTGACTCTGGACTGGTCATCCCTCAAAATCCTCATACGGACATCACACCCCAGGATGCAGCAGCTCTCTTGGAGCCCCCGTATCCTGCCAGCACTATGGGTAACCCCATGTGGTTGCCAGGCTCCCACATGCTCTCCAACCCACACCCAAACTTGCGATCCTCTTCCTTTCACAGATTTGTTTTATCTCTTTGGGAGCCTGATGCCTCCCATCTGTTCCAATGCCAGATGAAATTAAATATTTGTAGTTTCCAAGGGCTGTGGTTAGCAATAAACAAGTTAGCTAACAAGGATTTGGTGTGCTGGGGAGATGGGGGGGGTCTGTGTGGGTTGCAGGAGAGTGGGTGTGTGTGAGGGTGGGATGCAGGGGGGTATGCAGGGCGTTGTGTACATTTTTCTTTAACCAAACCTTTAATTTCGGAATGGCTTTCCACACCAGAACAGCTCGCTAGCCTCTCAATAGCGAGTAAACTCTACTTAGTTATTTACACCAAGTTTGTTTATTGCACAGTTTATGTTTATAAGCAACATTTGTCTAATCTCCAAAATCTTTCCAAAGGAATTTTGGAGGCCGCTTTTGGGGCCTGACGGCCTCTCACGGCGCAGGGCACAGCCCTGCCAGCCGCCATCCCCCAGACGATGCTGCTCTCCATACTCGAGTGCACGCAAGTGTAAACGGGATTTAGGGATTTTCCCGTTGCATTCCTTCTTAATTTCTGTCTGTGTTTCAGCTGGTATTTTGTTGCTAAGTAACACTTTAGAGTTTGGAAGCATTTATGCAAGGGTGCTGCTCCCCACAGCCACAGCCATCCCGCCGTCACTGTTAGTCACGGTGGCCTCGGAGCCCGGCCACAACCACACAGGCCAAAACCACACTGTCCCCAACCTGTCCCCTCTGCCCGTGCTCTGAGCACGTGCACGTGCACACACACGCACCCACAACCACTCTTTTGAACGCCAAAGTTCACCCATTCCTGGCGTTTCTGTGAGGCAGTTGAGCCATGCCTGACGTCACTGAAAATTAATAATTTGCAGTTGTTTAGAAGAAACATTTGGTTGATATTTCCTTTCCATGTACTCTGATCAGAGGGGACCCAGTTTTTCCTATTAAACTACTTAAAAAGTTGACTCTGAAAATGAGAAGCATTTCCTCTAGTTCCACAAGTTTATTGTGTGTGAATCCCTAGAAGAATTTGGCAATAATAATTAAAATAAGGAATGATGATGCACCACTAAATGTATTTACTGTAACATCAGTGGTGCTAAAGATGTGCTTGGAAACCTATGTAAATCACTGAATAACTTTTTCCCAAACCACAGCTGGTTGAAACCATTTTCAGTAAAACACAATTTCAACTAAACATGCTATTGTGCTGGACTGACACATCCAGCACAACAGCGCTCAGTTCAATTTAGGCTTTTCTTAGGAATGTTCAGCTTTCCAGAAGAGAAAGTTCAACTGAAAGTGTGAACATTAAGAGTTTAATATATTCAATTTCTAATTGTTTTTGGTTTAAAAGTCACGTATTTAAGGTCCTTGGAACCAATACTACTTGGCAAAAATGTCCAAAGGCATTGTGCCTGGCTGCACCGTGGCCGTGGGGCTGCGTGGGGGGACCTGCCCAGCCCCAGGCAAGAGCAGCTCCCCAGGGCTGCCCTGCTCTCCTCTCCCCTCGAGCTGCCAGCCGGGGATCGGTCTGCAAGCTGAGAACACAAACTGCTGTGGGAGCTAAATCGAGCTTCCTCCAAACAAGCCGCAGCTACCGAGGCTTAAAACGTGGCTGGTTTTCCTCCCGCTTGCTGGGAAGCGACATGCACTTGGAATGAGGGCAGACCGCGGCGCAGCCGTTGTGGGGAGAAGTGGGGTATGACAGTAAGGGAAATAGGTGATTTTAACACTCTTCCTAAGGAAGGAACTTTCACCCTTCAGACAGCATCCACGTGTGTTACCGGAACTGCCCATCTCTGGGCAGATGATGCTGGGACTACTACATTCCTCCTTTTTTCCCAGCCATGTCATCCCCCTGCACTCACTCCTCAGCTCTAACAAACCTCTCTTTCTCCAGCCTCCGTGATAATGGAAATAATCCAACTTCTCCACTGTCCCCTCCTTCCTTCCTCTGCTTTTTGCATTTTAGCAACCTCACCTTGCCCACAGAAGCCATCCTGTCTTCACCTGCTCTGCTGGGTTGGGGCAGAGCCGGCTAGGGAAGCCAGGTCAGTGCTTGTATCAACCTGAGACTTCTCAACAGTGACTCATTTTCTCTCCCAGTGATTCCAGTTCCCCATGGCTGACCAGGCTGCAGGAAACCTCCTCTGGGCATGGCTGTGAACAGCCTTGCTCTTTCTACTTTCCATTTGCCACCCCCCAGCCCCCCCCTCGGGCATTTTCTGGTCCCTTGAAGAAGTTGCTTTTGTGCTTGGTTGCCACCAGCTGCCCGAGCAGCATGTCGCCCGGGCTTCCCGCTCCCTCCCAGCCCCACGGCTTTCCCATCCGCCTTTCTCACCCTGGAATCGCTCTTCTAGGGATGCCAGCCCGGCCAGGGCTGCCACACGCCCAGACGTGCTCTCAAACACCGGGAATACTTGTGCTATCTACATGACTATTAAGTGCTCCCGGGCCCTTACAGAGTGCCCCACGGTAGCTGAGAATTTCCAGAAACTACCGTTTTCTTTCAGTGGCGGATGGGTTGAATTTGATCAAGTTTTGCCGAATCCCACTGTGATCTGCTAATGATGATGAGATTGGCAGGGAAAACACTGTTTTCCACAAGATTAGAGCGGACTTTTATAGGGTGGGTGACACTGAGAACTTTCCTGCAGCCAACTGTTTTTTTTCTCCAGTGTTGCTGAACTACTGAAGCAGCACAGGGTCGATTGGAAAACTTTGAAATCCTTGTTTTCCTAATTACTGTCATTCTGCAGAGATGAATTTTCATTGTTACACAAACCGCGGCAGGAGGAGACTAATTTCCAGAAGGTTTTTGCTATGGCGTCATTTCTATCTGTTACAAAGCCTCATTTTATCTAAAGGAGGGGGGACATCAACTTCTTCGCTTCCCAGGAGCAAAGTAACATAACTGTGCAGGCAACTGTGCAGCCCGTTGGGTTGGGAGCTCCGGCGGGATCAGGGGAGCTGCTGTCACTTCCCCTGTCTAAACCGTACCGATGGGCTCAGCCTGCTCCTTGCCGTGCCCGGGGAGGGATGACTTTCAGAGGTGTCATAGCGCACGGGGGGCTCCCCGACAGAACCCGCGGCAAGTCCCATCCCAAGGAAGGAGCCGGCGTCATTTTCGGGACGCGGGGTGCCCGTGACCACTGCGGTGACGGCGCCTCGGGGAAAGACTCGATACCGGCCCCGGGGCGGCTCCGTCTCCGCCGCTCCGCTCCGGCCGCCGCTCCGCTCTGGGAGCCCGGGGCGCCACCGAAGCCGCGCAGGTAGAGCCGCGGGGAGCCCGCACAGCCCCGGCCGGTCCCCGCCGGCTCCCACGGCCGCACGTCGGGCACGGGGCGCCGGCTCCGACACTGCGGGGCTCGCTGCGCTCCCGCAGCGCTGCCCCGACTCCTAGTCGGTCTTCTCCGTCCCCATCCCCATCCACGTCCTCACCCTGTCCCCGTTCCCGCGCCTGTTCCCGTTCTCATCCCTATCTCCATCCCCGTCTCCATCTCCATCCCCGTCCCTCGACCGCGCCCCACGCAGCTCCCGTCGGCGGTGGCCCGGGGACCGTCGGGGCGGCGGGGCCGTCGCGGGAACTCACCACCACGAGGAGTCGGCGCGGGGCGTCAGGGCAAGCAGGAGGAGGACGAGGGGAAGGCAAAGCCGGGGGGCCGCGCCCGCCGTCCGAGGGAAGGCTCCGCACTCCGCACGCCCGGGGGCCACGGCAATCCCTGGAGACGCTTCCAGGCGGTTTGGGCTGAGCATATCTCTCCGGGGCGGGGTCCAGACGGAGAAATGACCGGGGAAGGGGGTCCTGCCCGCGCTCCCCTCGGGGCACTGCCCGTCACGGCCCCGCGGCGCGTCCGCCGGCTCCGCGCTGCTGAGCGAGCCCTGGCTGGGCCCCCGCGCCCAGGCTCATGCTGCTGCGAGGGGCGGCGGGGCCGGGCCGGGCCGAGCCGGGCCGGGCCGGGGGCGGCGAGGGGGCCCTGCCCGCGGGGCTGCGGGGCGCTCAGCGGGGTCGGCACCCCCCGAGCGGCGCGGGGCGGGCGGCGAGGCCGGGCCGGGCCATGGAGGTCCTTGCGCGGAGGGCGAGGGCGCTCTGGGGATGGGAGCGCGGGGGCCGCGGCCAAATATTGCCGGCGCCCGCCGTGCTGCGGGCTCTCATTGGGCAGAGTCAGAGACGCGGAGCCGCCGCTCCGGCCGGACCGACCCCCTCCTCTCTGGGGGCACGTCGGACAGCCCCCTCCGGGCTCCTGCCCCCGCCGCCGCCCCGCACCGGGGCCGCTCCCACCGCCGCGCCCGCACCCATGGGGATGCGGCGCGGAGCCGCCGGTCGCGACCGCCCCGTCGGGCCCCGCCCGGGGAAGGGGCTCAGCGGCGCGACGGGATGCGGGATGCGGGATGCGGGATGCAGGGGCCGGGGCCGGCTCGGCCCGAGCTCGCCCCCGCCAGGTGTCACTGCTGGGTGGGAAACCGCAGGGTGAGCCGCGCTCCGCGGGGCCCCGCCGGGCTCCGCGCCCCGCCAGCGGCTGTGTCCTCCCGTCGCAGCGCCCGCGGCCCCGGTGTGGGCAGGAGCGGGCAGCGCACGGGGATCGGCTCGCCGGGAGCTGGCGGCTCCGGTGCGGGGCGGCCGAGACGGTCCCAGCCATGGAGCGGAGGCGGTGCAGACCCCACAGGTGCCCGGGGACCTGCACGCAGCGGTCTGGGGGATAGGGACACAGTGGGCATACACTCCCTGGCATGGTGATGGCCACAGCAAGAGCCACCTCTGGTATCAGTGTCCAAGCCCAGGCACAGCCCTTTGCACTAATTTGGCAAGGGCTCTCCCTCCTCTACGTGTCTCTGTCACCTGTGGTTGTGAATCAGCTGCCCTGGGCTCTCACCTTGCCTTCCTTCATCACCCTAAAACTGTTGACTGACAGCTGGTGAAGACCAACCTTAACTGGCAGTTCCCTCTTCCCCATGTGGTCCCTGCCTGGCTGGTCCTTCCATACCATGAAGGTGAGCAGGCATTTTGGTAACCTCTCATTTTCAGCACTTTCATTATATACCTAATTAATTACTGGGATTGTAAACCCCGTTATCCACCAAAGTCCTTTCCACATTGCCGGAGCCCTCAGCCACCCCCTCCCCTCCACCCAGCTCAGCTCATTCTGCTCTTTCTTTCCTATTCCTGTTGTTCAGATCAGAGAGCGACTTCTCCAGCCTGGGAGAAATGAGGACTAGAAGCTCACACATTATTATAATCCAATTACACTTTTGGAAAACTGCAGTGACAGAAAGCTGGTGCTGGTGGGGTGCTGTCCTTTTGTCAGAGAGCCCATACAGACGATTGCATTACAGCTTATCCCCAAAGTGGTGGCACTGAAAAGGCTGATATTTATAGACTATGGAAAGTTGTGAATTTGTTTAGAAGACCCATCATAGTGGGCAGCATGTATGGAGGCTCTGCTGTGGCCGTTTTGTGGGCTTTTCTCTGTTAGTGGCTTGTTTTTACATAAAGGCAGGAGCCTGAGTCCTCTGTATCCTGCTCTCATGGGGAGGGAAAGGGAGGAGGTGACAAGCACGATGCTCATGTGAATGTGCAGGTCTTGGCTGTGATGTGGTGCTGGGCAGGAGACCTCTGGCTCAGGATGAAACTCAGGATGAGGGCAATAGGCAGCAGTGCCAGCCCTGGGAGGGGAGGGTGATGGTTGTCTGCAGGAGGGATCACAGATGAATTTTGGGGTTGAAGTGAAATGCTCAGGCTGGGCGTCAGAGCTGTGCACCCAGGATGCTGAATTTCTCTGTCAGCCTGGTGGCTTATTTGATGCTCTTCTCCATAAACCGACAGCCCATGGACTGTCCCTGGGTTTGTACCAGGCTCTCTCTGTGTTGGGCAGTGAAGAGGCCAGGGCAGCTCTCGCTCCTCCAACTGCAGCTCAGCTGGGCAGAGCCTCATGTTTGATCTTTCATTCAAATTAGCAGCAATCAGGGTGTCTGGGTGCTTCATCCACATGAGCTGTGGTGAGTAAATAAACAAGGCTCTGCTTTCAAAGGCTTTCACAGTTCATTAACTTCAAAGGAACGGGCTCTCTATTTTCTTAGCAGGTCGGTCACTCCACAGACTTGCTCTGGTGCTGAAGGTGGTGGTGACTGGTCATGCCAGGAAGGTGGGGCAGCTGCTGCAGGGCCTGGTGTCACACACAGAGCTGTGGTGAGGGGCAGAGGGACAGTCCACGGTCAGTGTAATGCCTAAGGAAGAGAACAGGGTAAGTAAATGCATGTGCAAGACTGGGCTGTAGCATTCCCTGCCCCAAAGAGCTGCTCCATAGGTGGCATCCAGCCTGCAGTGCACTCAAGGCACCATCAGACGGGGTTTGCAAGCCTGGGATGGGTATCAGATCCACCCCTGCTGTGCAGAAGTCTCCCCATCTTTCCATGGAGATGAAGGCAGTGTGATCTTGTCTGCCCCTGCCCTCTCCAGCTGTCTGTCGTGCTGCAGCACTGGATTCCTGCTTTGACTGTGCAGGCACAGGTGCTGAGGCTGTGCCCAGCCCATGGAGCGAGTGGAGGTGGCAGAGGGATTGTGGCCATGCCTCCAAATGCCCATGCTGGGCACCGCCAGGGAACTCACCTTTCATGTGGCAGCCCCAGGAATAACTCGGAGCTTTGCATAATCACAGCTGCCTGAAACCCAAGGGGAAACATCACTGTCCTGGGATAACCCTCAGTGCCAGGCTGGCTCGCCTCATGGGAAACCCTTTTTCTGAGGGAACAAAGACCTATTATAGACATATTTATTGGGAACTTATTTTGGGATGGATAGTGCAGCTCGATCAAGCTCCTGAACTTGTGGAGAAGGGATCAGTGAAGGGCTGTGTGCTGCTGGGACCACAGCCTCTGTCAAGCTCATTTCCTCTCCAGCCACAGCAGTGCAGGGGACACAGTGCTGGACATTGTCACTGCCCAGTACAGTGGCACCAGTGGAGCCCCAGGAGAGAGCTGGGCTTGAGACAGACAGTCCTGCTCCTTGCTGGGGCATCTGCTGCTGGCTGAGCTGGCCCCCACATTCCCCAGATGGTGCCAAGGAGGGGTTCCAGCTCTGCAGACAGGTTCCTTTCTGGGGCAGGTAAGGGGGTCCTTGCTAAGGGAAAGCACTAGGACATGAGGGCCATTGGAGCCCAGGGCCCTCTGCAAGCTGCACCTGGTGCAGCAAAGGCGAGTGTGTGGTTAATGTTGAGTCCTAATGTTGACTCCAGCACTTGGCTGTGGTAGGAAGATCTTCTATCCCCCAAAAGAACAGAGCTCCCAAAGGCCAAGCAGTCCCCAGTTAGCCCCTGGCTATCTCCCCAGGCTCTGAGATGTTAAGAATGCATTTTGGATAGATACAAATAACCAGAACAATGAACTGACCCTTTGATATGGCCCCCACCTCCATAGAAACAGAAGCCAAACAAACAGGCACAAGCCAGCCCTGTTAGCAGAGTGACAGCATGTGCTTAGTTAGTCTATCCCCTGCTTCCAGTATTAATTGCTGTGTGGATGTGCAGTGCCTCACCTTGCAGCCATTGGCGTGTGTAAGCCTTTGGCCTCTGCAGCTATCTGGGCACAGACAGTGTGGGGACATCCTCCCCTCTCATGTGTGCCCACTGGTGCCCAGCTGGACGTGAACAGTTCCTGCCTGGAAAACATGGGAAGGTGATCAGGCTGCAGGTTCAGCTGCAAGCAGGAGTAAAGGTCAAAAAGTGAAATTAAAACCCTGATGTCAGACCTGGGTTTCCAACCAGGAGCTTTCGTGCCTGCCTGGAGGCCTTTGCCAGCTGCAATGCACTGGAGAGGACTGGTTTCCCATCACGAGATCCATCTCACACCATGGCATCAACTTAGCCTGGCTCCAAGCCCTCCCTTCCTTGCCCACCAGATCAACAGGCTTCTCTTGGAGCAGCTCAATGAGCACCCAGGTTCAGATGGATCGCTGCAAATCCAGCTGTGTTAGTCACAGAAGTCACTGAAGGCCAGAAATGGTGCAATAAAACCTAAAAATACCCACACTGCGCTGAGCAGCCCCGGTTTCCGTCATCGTCCAGAGGCATCTGTGTATTGTGCGTGCGGGAGAGCTGGGGAGAAACCGGCCATAAATCCTGCCGGCCTCACTCTCGGCCTCTCCCGCTCGCCACCGGCCTGGTGCTGTCTGGCAGGCGCGAGCCCCGGCTGTCATCGAGAGATCAGACGGGGCTGAAATTTGACAGGCCTGTGGAAAAACACGGGGTGACATCACGCAGAGACACCAGCCCACTGATTAATCTCTGAGGTCAGTGGCTGCTTTATTTATTACCAGGGAAGGGTTTGAGGTGGGTTTTTACAGGAGTGGAGCAGCATGGGCTGCCTTTTCCTTATCCCCGGAGCAGCCGCCTTTCCATGCTGGTGGGAGCACCTCTGCCTCCTCTGGACACCACTGGAGCAGCTGAAATGGCTCAGGAGCACCAAAATCAAGGCTAAACCAGCACTGGAGCCCAGCTGGAATGACTGGTCCCTCCGTGGCACTGGTACGCCTCGTCTGGATTCCAGCTGTTTTCCTTGCTCCTGGAGTTTCTCCTTACCCTCCCCAGCAGAAACAGCTCAACTCCCCCCGAAACACAGCACATCAAACTTGAAATGTTTTGTGAAACCTTGTCAAGCTTTGGAGGAAAGGGAAGGTGGTCCCAGGGCAAAAACGTTCTGTTTCTTCAATTTCAAAACAACATTTCCTATTTCTGGTGGCTGTTTGTTTTGTGGTTTTTAACATTTTCACTCTGCTTTATAATGCAAACCAAAATTACAGTTAAAATAACATATTTTGAGTTTATCAGTTTGAAGCATTTCAAGCCATCCATTTCTCTAGGTTTTCTTTTACAGATAACCTGGAAAGCTTTGGAGTGGGTGATTCTGAATTGGAACAGAAACAGGTTTCAAAATGTTTTGCAAAGGCAGAACTTCATCCCTGTTGCCAAGTGGGAAGTGGCCAGGGGGAAAAAAACCCCCTATCAGGTATATCTCTAGCATCATTTCTAAGTGGAGAATTGTTCCTGTGATTAATGAAAATGGGGAAATAGGGCCAAATCCTGCACATGCTTTGACCGCAAAGCTTGTACAAACATGCTGGTTGGGCTTTGGCTGGAATGACCAGGTTTAATTAGCTCTCTCCTATCTAGGGATGCGGGTTGTTGCTGTCAGTGCAAGGAGGGATTTATGTTTCTTTTTCCTCAGGAATACAATCAGTGTCTGAGTATTAAGAATAATCATTTCACTAATGCAAGGCAAATTTCTTATCCTACACTACTGATAGTGAGGGGGACGCTGTGAGCCACAGGTACGGGTGGGACGAGTGCCTGACAGTGATGAGGATTTAACGCTGGTGTCGTGAACCCACGCTCAGCTCCTGGACACAGGGGTCACCTTCTCCTGGGTGGAGGTGGTCCGCCTGGGCAAAGGTGACCCACTGGGCTTATGCAGCCTCACCTCACGTCCTGGGCACCACAATATAAGAAGTTTATAAAGCTGTTAGAGAATGTCCAAATGAGGGACACAAGGATGGTGAAAGGTCTAAAAGGGCCATACAAGGAGTGGTTGAGATTAATTGCTTTGTTCAGCCAAGCAAGGAGCTGTTCCTGGGCTGGTGGCATCATTGCAGCAGCTTTCCTGATTAAGGTTCCCACAGGTTTTTTTCTGCCCTTTGAAGCAGGTAACGCTGTGCCTGCCCAAACCGGATCCATCCTTGCTGCCTGCTCCCTGTTGAAGCTCAGGGCGGTCACTGAGTCCTGGTGAATCTCCACTGAACAGCTTGAGGCTTTACAGCTCAATATGGTGGAGAATTTGGAAGGAGAAAGAAGGTGGAATAAGTGAGGAAGTGCAGAGAGCCCAAGCATAACTCCAAACTAGGGCAGGAAATGCACCACACATTGCTCTAACCTTATCATCCAGGATGGATTTTAAGTGTTTCTTCAGTGACTCATTGCCCCTGAATGGGTTTGAAGGACTGTCTGCCGGAGAGGAAAGGCCAGAGAGCTCAGATCAGATAACAGGTTATTACAAAGCCCTCATGCTTTGTGGGGCATCTGCCAGGGCAACAGCCAGGGCTGGTCAGCCCTGGGGTGGCACAAAATATGGTCTCTCAAGTGTGATTCAGGTGAGCAGGGGGTAGAGAACAGGGCCTCTTTGTCCTCTTATTTATCATAGAATCACAGGATGGTTGGGGTTGGAACAGATCTTGAAAATTATCTTGTTCCAATCCCATGCCATGGGCAGGGGCACTTTCCACTAGACCAGGGTTCTCTGGCATGTCCAGACTGGCTTAGAAGAATTCTAGGGAGGGAGCAAGGTTTATGCTCAGTCCTGGCCGGTCTCGTTCCATGGGCACTTTTGGTTCCTCTTGCCACCTTCAGAAATTTCTTGTGAAGTTTAGAGGTTCCCTTGTACCCTGGCTCCCGGAGTCAGGTGAGGATGGGGGAAATACAGTCTGAACACACATTACTGAGCAAAACCTGCTGTAAAAAACCCTCTCTGTATTGTGCCTTACATGAAAGATACTGCTGTGGTTCAGAGGTTAACTTTTATCTTAAGCTCAGCTAGAAGCTGAAGAGTTTTAGCATTTTTTAAAATATCAGAAAAACATAAAAAGAAGGACGAATTCTGATCTCTGCTATGTTGGCATTAATGGGGAGAAATTTAATGAAAGTCTGTAGAAGCTTCTGATTTACTCTTGTGTGAGATTGGATAGAAATAGCCCAAAGAATCTCATTGCTGCTGCCCATATTCAGCTGCACAGCAGAGAGCTATTAATGCTCTGTTTTCTTGCCTTTGGTCAATACATCTTGCAAGGCAGGAGGAAGCTGGATTATGTCTGCAAGTGTCCCAATGTCATGCTATGTTGGATAATGAACTGTGGATAAATTGGATCAGCTTTTCAGTTGCAGCCTCTCAGAAATCCAACAAGGAGTCAGGGCAGCAAGCTGTGCTTTCAGCCTTTGCTCTGATAACCTGTGTGCTGCTGTCAAGAGCTATTGTGGTGATTCCAGGCTGGAGCAGGTGAAAGTCATTGTTACCCTGGAAAATGTACATCTCTCTTTGGCTTGGTGCTTCCCCATACCTTGAAAATGTCTGGTCTGGTGCAAATCCACTTTTCAAGGAAATAGAGATGTAATGAGAGCGGCCTCTTGCTGGGATGAATTCGGGCACTGCTTTTGACCTGGTTATTCAGTTAATCCTGGTGGGTGAGGAGTGTGACTTGAGAAGCATCCAGCCTCTCTGGAGGACTGCAAAGACCCTGAGGTTGGACACCTAAAGGTTTGTGTTTCCATGGAAATGGAAGGTTTGATGCAAAGTTACTAAAGAATATTGAAAGACCCCCACTCTATAGCAGGGCCTTAACCCTGGCAGTGGAGAAGCCTCTCCAGCTCCTCTCCTGCCCATCTGCTATGGTACCTGTCATGATGGATACCCCTTCCCTGTCCAGTGCCCTGCAGTGTGTATGCTCAAAGGATCAGTGTCTGTGCTCCCAGTGGTCTCCAACTCACTCCTGGTGATGCTGGGATGGGATCCCAGCTCCATCAGCACTGCCACGTGCTGTCCCTGTGGCAAGGGGGACCCCTTGGCTGTGGCTCACCGAGGTTTCAGCAAGTCAGGGTGTCATGGTGAAGGTGATGGCATCATGTGCTGCTGGGTGACATGGGGTCCTGGATTCTCTCCAGCTGTTCCAGGGGCTGCAGCATCCTGCTCCTGCCCAGTGAGATGCTCTGGGGGCAGCTGGAAATCTGGGCTCAGCTTGAACACCGAGGAACCTGAATCATAGAAATCTTCAAATGATTTGTGTAGGAAGGGAATTTAAAGCTCACCTACTTCCAAACCCTGCCATGGGCAGGGACACCTTCCACTAGACCAGTTTGCTCTAAGCCCTGTCCAGCTGGGCCTTGGATGCTTCCAGGGATGGGGTGTCCACAGTTTCTCTGGGAAACCTTTGCCAGGGCATTTTTGCATAATTTCTTCCTAACATCTAATCTACGTCTCTCTCTTTCCGTTTAAAACTGCTTCCTCTTCCTCCTGTCCCCATCTGCCTGTGTAAATCCCCTGTAGCTGGCAGAAAGCTGAGCCCATTCCCTGTGTATCCACGAGGAGCTCAGCCCCACATTTCATTATGACTTTTTAAAAACCCTGGGGACTCACGCCCCGGGGGCCGCTGTGAGCGGGGGGGGGGGGGCTGCCCGTGGGCAGGGTGTCTGTATTTTCATTGGAGCTCCCGGGAGCGTAATCCTGTTAAGGGCTGAGCGTCTGATTCAGCTGTCCTGCTATACGGCTAATCCTGCCAGCGGGAGCGAGCATTATCCCGCCGCGGGGGCGGCTCTCCGGCCCCTCCAGGCACTGGGGTCACTGCGGGTGTCTCGGGCCCCGCTGCCAGCCCCGCTCTCCACCCTTTGGGAAGCAAGCCTCCAGAAAACCTGGGAATTGTGTCCCACCCCGGGGAGCTGTGCAAGGCTGTGTGGGCTCCTTTGAACTCTGCTGAGCAGCTTAGGGCCCCGGGCACGGCGGGCACGCAGCCCAGCACCCCGGCCAGAGCATGGGGAAATTCCGGCTTTGATCCCATTGTCCGCTTTTGGGGCTGTGCTGTTCAATAGATCACAGCCAGGGAGTTAACTTACTCATTATCTATAATTTGCCAGGCTTTAAGTGCCATTTTTGCTCATATCCTCCCTTCATTTGTGTGATTTCCCCTTATTTCGGGGGCTATTGCCCTCCTGCCATGGCTGGGTCTTGCAGGCAGGACATGTTCTGGTGGCGTTGGTGTCACTGCTGGCTGCCTTGGCTTCTTGGAGGGTTGAAAATGCTATTTAAAAATAAGATTGCTACATAAAAGGCCACTTCAGTTGCAAATATATTTTGATAATATGTGGGTTTGCCTGTTTCTCCACTGAAAAAAAAAAAAAATCTGGTGCTGATGAATAAGAAATATGTGGATAGAGCTGGTAATAAAATGTGTGGGTGCTTCTGGCAACTGTGGAGGTGTGGAGATCCACGGGAAATCCACAGTGCCAGGGATACTGAAGGTTTCACTGTGCAGCAGCCTTGCCTTGGGTTCATTTTGGCCATTTGGTTAAATTTGGCCACAACCCTCCCCTTGAGCAGATGCTCCAGGAATGCCCATTTCATCACTTTCCGCTATAACGTGAGACAGTGAATCTGGGGTTAAAAGCCTGAAGGAAAGCTGATAAATGTGTGTAATATAAACTATTGAAGACTAAAAAATTCTGAAAACACTGGAGAAAGTAAATACAATAAATTTGGGGCGACATTTCTCTTCCTATCTCGGGTTTTCCAGCAACAGCTTTCCAGCTCTCTAACAGCCTAGAACTCCGTGTCACCTCCAGACAGGCCAGGCAGGAGGAGATTGATGAGTGCTGTTGGCCACAGCTTTGGTCTGTGGGCAGAGCAGGGGGATGTCGAGCTGTGGCTGTGCAAAACATGGGGAGGACTTTTTGCTTTCCTGCCTGGCTTTTTTGATGTCCTATTCCCCCGTGGCTGTCGGAATCCTGCCTACCAACCGCTGTCTATGATGCAGGGCTGCGGGCAGGCAATGGGATGGCAGTGGGCACTGGGCTCCAGGTCCCTTCTGATGCTACTCACAGTCACAGGGGATCTTGTGAAGATGCTGAGATGCCTCCAGGACTCTGCCAGGTCACTGTGTGTGTTCAGCATGGTCCTGTTTATCCAACAGCACCAGGGCACTCAAGCCCTTTATGAGGGTGAGTTATACCATGTTTACTGGCTGGTGTGGGACGCTGTCAGCCTGTGGGGCCCAGGCTGAGCTCCCCAAGGCCATGGGGTGAGCATCCAAGTGACCCACAAGCATGCGGCCTCCCTCGGGGTCCAGCTCTTGGCTCTCCACCAACCTTCCTCCTAATAATTTTGTCTAAATGCTTTGCAAATCAGCCAGCAACCAATTTATCCCTGAAGTATTTTGGAGATGTCACTGTGAGAATGTTAATGGCGCATGATTCAGCGGGTCCGGCGAGCTGGAACATGTGCAGCCATGCAGCAGGCGGATGCGGGTGGGCACTGGCATGGCAGGCAGGGGGACAGGGATTTGTTAATGGTGGGTCATCCTGGCCCTCAGACCCTGCTTCCCGCTAGGGCTGCTTGGCAAACCGGGGGAAGAGACAGAGCCATTGAGCTGGCAAGAATATTGTGCTTAAAACTTGTTCTTTTTGGATGGAGTTTCCAAGCCCCCTCTCCCCTCGTGGCGTTAAACACGTTTGTTTATTGGAGCTGACAGAAACACAAGCAGTTGTCAGTTGCTTCAGCAAGAGTTGTGTCCCCCAGCAGTGAAAGGAACATGAGGGAGCTGATGACTAATACAGCGTTGAGTTTTATATGCTCCCAGCTAACGGGTCCCGTATGTTCCCCTCTGCAACCCGAAGGGAGTGCGGCTTGTTTGGCCCCAGGGCAGGAAGCCTCGTTGGCTCCAAGGCTCCCAGGAACTGGCTACGGAGCCGGGGCAGGGTGCAGGGCCAGGACCAGGAGATGCCGGCTCTGCCCCTCGCGCCTGAGCACGCGTCCTTCCTGCTGTGGCAGCCAGAGCCTGCTGGGGTGTGTTGGTGCAGCCCAGGCCTTGGGAGGAATATTGGGAACGTGTGTATTGGCAGCTCCAGGGCTGGTGCTGCTGGCGAGCTTTGTGGGCAGCACTCAGCCAGATTGGGAAGATTTATGAAGAGATCAAAAAGTCTCCAGTCTACCCCAGGCAATCTGGATCTGCTACTCTGCAAGAGACCGTCATGATCTAATCGATGCCCTTCACTTGGAGCTGTCTCTCAGAGCATGTTGGGAGGACCCAGCAGCAGGGGAAGTGGTGTTTCCTCAGCAAGCTGCTGTGTCATTAAAACAACCCGTTGGCTCTCACAAATCATGCTCCATAAATCCGTGTGCAGCTTTACTGCAAGAGAGATTTTGAGATCCTAGGGTGCAGTTAAAACCCACGTGAAGCACATCCTCCCTGGGCAGGTAAGTCCGTGCTCCTGGTTGCACATTCCCACATGTGCCCGTGGGTGCTGCCCACCCGGGTGCCTGGCTTTGGAGCAGCGCAGGAGCTCTCTGGAGGAGCAGAGGCACTGTAAGGTGATCACACATTCTGAGTGAAGGAGTGAGTAGTAGGAAGACCATTGCCTCTCCAAACAGCTGTCTGGGGCCTGTGAAGTGCTCCCCACACTTTGCTCTGAGGTCTTGCTGCCAGCACATCTGCTCCCTCCCCTGCCCTTTACCAGACTTGGCAGCCTGTTTCTCCTCGAGGCAGCACCTGGGAAGTCAGGCACACAGGCACAGCTATGGGCTGATGCAAATGGCTGTTTAAACAGGTACGTGGCATGTCCCTGAGTGGCTGACTCTGGAACTAATTCCCCAGTCTGGGAGAAGTTTGGCATCCCAGCCACTGGGAAATAAAACGCAGCCGTGTGGTGGCTGTATCTGTCCTACACTGACTGACACACCAGCGCCTGGCAGCTGTGCCCAGGCTGGTCACCTGCTCCCTGGGCAATTCTGACCTTGTGTACTTTTAAACTCCGGGTGCAATCTGAGTCTAGAGCTGGCAAAACCAGCGGGTGGTGAGGGTGAGGCTGGCAGCAGGAGCCTGAGACCTTTCCTGCAACGATGCCCTCGATACCCATCATTTCCTGGATGTGATGTCTTCAATACCCATCATTTCTTGGATGCCACAGGCCTGGAAGTTCAGGCTGGCGTGTGCCATGGCTGTCCTGGCTGCTCTTAACTGGCTCTTGGAGGAGAGTTCCCCTCTGGGTGCTGCTTTCCTCTAGCTCTGATTCCTGTTTGACCTCGTCCCTGATTCCCTGCAGAGGTGGCCCCAGTAGTGGTGCTTCCAGGGGTGAGCTGCCAGCCTGGCCCTGCACTGGAATTCCCACTGCCGTGTTTCCAGTGAGTTCCCATCTGTTACTTCATTCATGTGATTAATCTGCCAAAGAAATTCCTGATGTAAACACAGCATTATCAGAATTTACTCCGGACTTGGCCCCTGGATTCCCTGCCAGCTTTTGCTGGAATTGCACTTCTGCTCCAGCAACACTTCAGTGCAAACAAACCAGCTGAAAACAGGGCGGGAGGCCACGGGGTGGGCTGGGGAGGCAGGGATGCTCCAGGTCAGCCCTGGGAAAGGCTGCGGGTGTGATCCTACAGGGATCAGCTGTTTGCAGTGCAGCAGGAGGCAGCGGAATGCCGGGGCCACTGGAATGTTATAGCATTCAGGAGCATGCCAGGAAAAAGACCTGTTGCAAATGCCACCGTGTTCCCCTTCCCTGTCCGCACAAGTCTGGCAGCAGCAGTGCCCCTCACACCGGGAATCCCGATGGATGCGTCCCACGCTGGGCATCCTGACACGGGTCCCACAGCACAGCCTGCTCGGTGTCCCCCGCAGGCGGCGGCCGTGCCGGACGGGTCCCCACGCTCGTTGTCTCTCGTGGAGGGGTAGGACGGACAGACGGACCCCGGAGGGGCCGGAGCTCGGGCAGCCGCGGGGACCAGGACGGACCCGCAGGGCTACCTGCTGGCTTCCGGCCCGGCTGGTACCGGCCCGGGGGCCACCGCGCCGCGGGGACACGCACCTGCGGGAGATGCGCGGGGTGACAACTCTGAGTGGGAGATGCCGGGGGACCCCAGCCTTGCATGGGAGAAGCGGGGTCGCAGAGACCATCAGGAGGTGTGAGGGGACCCCAGCCTTGCATGGGAGGGCCCCAATCTCGCATGTGATTTGGGGGATCACAGTGAGCAGCAGGAGCTGCATGGGGACCTCTCCCACGATTGTGCCCCATTTTGCCTTTCTGAACTCTGGCCTGTCAGCATGACTTAGTGAGGGTGTTACAGGGGCATCAAAAATGCTGCTTTTCTGCTGAAATAACTGTGTTTTGAATTGGGTTTTGAGGCAAAGGGCTTTTGAGAGGACTAGAGATGCTGGCAAGAACCAGTGCCACATCGACTGATAAAGCAAGTTCCAAGTAAGGTGGCAGGAGGGGGACCTAGGCCTGTCCCTCAGGTACAGGTAAGGTGGGTCATGGACTGACCCTTGCAGGAGTTTCCCTCTTTAACTTGATGTTAAGAGTGATGCTTGTGGATGTGTGGTTGTGTGTACAGCTGTTTGTACCTACCAAAATCTCTGCTAATGCAAAAAACCAAAAGGCTCCCAGTTGTTTCTTTCCTGACCCTTCATGGCAGGGACAAAACACTGCAACTTGTCCCCCTGTAGGCTCTGTGTCCACTGTGCTGGGATCAGGATGCTCCACAGTCAGAGGAAGTCTCTCATGTAAGGTATTTCTCAAAAGACTTTTTGTTCCCCCCGGAGCAGCTGTGGAATATTTCAATGTATAAAGTAATTTTTCTAGCTATTTTGTCAAAGAGGAGTTTTTAATATAGATTATCTTCTAACTTTATAGAGCTTTTATCTCTTTTTTCATCCTGTGGGGAAAAAAAGTAACTTCCCACTCGCTCCCCTGAGCAGCATTCCAGCTGGGATGGCTCTCCCACACCCGGCTCCATCCCACTGTCAGTGCAGTGTCCTCTGCATGATCTTCTCTGAGCCTTTCAGAGCCTTGGCGGGTGTTTATGCAGGAGGGCACCGTAACCCTTCCTCGCTGGTCATGTCTGGGGGAGATAAAAACCTGCCCAGGCACAGCAAGGGGATGCCCTGCATCCAGCTGGGTCTCCATCCCTGTCTTCTCCGGGATTTAGTCCTGGTCTTTTTCTCCCTGCTGCTGCTCCTCTGAGAGGTGGGAATAGGTTCACAGTGAGCACCCAGAAGTGGGTGCTGTGGCCAGCTCATAAGTCCTCCTCCATCCTCACTCTTGCTCTTCCCTTGCCTCCTGCCTGCTGTGACAGCGGTCCCTGATTAAGGGGGGCTGGAAGGAGGTGGCTCCAGGGGTCCTATTCCTGCACGCTGATGGTGGGAAGATGTGGGCACAGGGCAGGATCCCAGCACCGCTCCCACAACAGTCCGCAGCCATCACTCGCGCGCGTGAGCTCTGTGTTTGTTTTTGTAATCCCTCTTTTTTTTTAATTGTGATTTTAGCAGTGGTGAAAGGTGCTGGATTGACAAGTCGTGGAGACGGAAGGGCCTCTGGACTCCACTGAAGTTTACATTTACAAAGGACACAGAGAATAAATAGAAGACAGTGTTTAGAGTCCTCTGTAGACACTTCAGACTTGCTTATAATTCTGCAGCAATTCCATCACCTCCAAAGTGATTGATGCTCTCTATAAAGTCTCGCCTTAAAACATTTTCCTATGTGTCAGGGGAAGAAGTTTATTACACTTTACTGAAAGGGCAGGATTTGTATTGAGCTCAAGGCTGAGTCCTTCCCAGCCCTATCCCCAGGAGAAAAAATAATCAGAGTGCTGGAAAAAAGGAGCCTGACCCAAGGCAGGCGTGTGGTTTGTGGTTAGCCAGGTCGAGTGCCGGGCGTGGGGATGGAGCTCTCCCTGAGTGCTCCAAACAGGGCAGGAGTAACAGATTTTCATCAAATTGTTGTTTTCTAAAATCTTACATTTTCCTTCAGTGGAAACATGAGATGCATCTGCTTTTGACAAAGAGCAAATCATTTTTTTCACCAATCACCAAATACATTGGGAAGAGACTGCTTTGCGTTGGAGCTGCTTGTGTTCTGATAAAAGTACCAGAGATCACAGGCTTTAGGTCTAAATTTCATTCTATATTTCCACTGGAGGAGTTGTTTTGGTTTGGTTTTAGTATGGAAAATTCAGGGCAAGGTAATGCTTTTTCTCCCTGTGCCAGGGCATTCCCATGGCTGTGGCACCATGGGTCTCTGTGGGGAGCTCAGCTGCCCTGATGCACTTGCAGGAAGACAGTGCCAGGTCATTTGGGAGCTTGGATGGGTTCTGAGGTGCTGGAAGCAAGGTGTCCCTTCCCACACAATGCTGCCATGGGTCTTGATGCTGCAGGGGGGCTGTGGGATGCCCAGCTGGGCTGGAATTGGGAACTCCCTGCTTTAAAAGAAAAGGAAAATCTACGTTCGGGGTTACTGGGTAATGGAATGATCCAGAACGGACACAGATTTCACCTTGGCAAACATCGGGATACCTTGGGGATGTTAATTTTATAAACCATCTGAAAATAGCTCACATCTTACCCCTCAACACTGGCTCTGGACAGACCCCAAAGTTTGCCCAGTGTGGCAGAAGACATGTCAAGAGCAATGAATAAAAACAGTGGAGTGTGTGGAGCCTGTCAGGAGAAATAAATCTCCTTGGCTGTGTCCTGGGCTGGGGTTGGCTTTGGGAGGAAAGCACTGACTAACACCGGCGGTTCCACAGGGATTGCTTCCAGTCCCAGCTGATTCCCTGGACAGAGGGATGTGACCCTGGGGAGCAGCGGAGCTGCGTGAAGCATCCTCAATCCCAGCCATGGCCAGGGTTGCCACCCCTGTGTGGGCAGGACTGTCTTCCAGCCTCTTTTCTGGCCTCTCCTGACTTCTGGAGGTGGAACTTGGGATTAATCCAAGTCTGCTTATTTCTACAGGCTCATAAGGGTTGGACTCAATGGTCTTAGAGGTCTTTTCCAACCTTAATGATCCTATGTTTCTATAAAACTCTCAGGAAGGGCAAAAAATGGGTGGTTTTGTGTGGCATATCAGGCTGCTGTAAGCACCAGATCCCCTTTCTTGCCCCTCTGCCAAGCAGTTTCTCCTGGGTGAGCCAGGCTGATGTGAGCATCAGAAATGGACAAGGTCCACCTGCCAAGGCTCCCCACATCCCAGGGTGCTGACAGTCACTAACCTGAGGCTTCCTGCAGTTCATTTGTCTCTAATACAGCAGCTGATAAAATACCCAGTTTCTTTAAATGCTTGTTGAACAAAGTCAGTCCATGTTTCCAGCCTCAGCACACGCAGAGCCCTCTGGCACTGGCTGTGGAAACATGGAGCAGATGCTGTGAGAAGACATTGTTTTCTCAACTGCATTTTATTTGCCTGGAACAAGAAGTGCTTGGTGGCCTTTGGTGGTGGCACTGGTACCACCCTGTGCCTGTCTGGTTGATGGGCTGGATCTTTGCATCAGCCTCACTCCTGGCTCTTAGACATCAAAGCGGGGGTGCTGACAGTGCTGGTGGGAGTTGGGATGTCTTCCACCCCACCCCTTCTCTGGAACATCCTGGGCTGGATGATGCTGTGCAGCTGTGACCACTGGTGCTGATTTATCACTGGACCCACTGGCAAGGAATTAGCTGTGTCTGCCTACATTTAATCTCCAGTTTGATTTTTTAGCGAGAACCCAATGTCAGTTCAGTTAATTGTCTACTAAAGACTCTGCTCCTTCCCTGCTTTCATGCTAAATTCACCTTTTCTTCTTTCTTTCTGCAATGCCCTCAGGTAAAAGACAAATGGCAAAATATAAAAAATGACCCGAGTCACTTAATTTGAACCAGAGGAGACAATAACAGTCTGGAGGCAATGCTGGATTTATCTTTTCTCCCGGATGGAGGCCCCTCCTCCAGTGATGGCTGTCGGAAGGTGGGAGCAGCATCTGAAGCAAATTGAGGGCAACCTTTCATTCTGCAGGGATCTTCCAGCAGGGTTTGCCGGTCCCAGGGACATCTGCAGCCCTCATGTTGGATTTTGGCAGCCTCTGAGCCCATTGTCAGCCAGTTCCATTGCATTAACTGGTAATGGATAGAGAGATGTCTGCCAAGTCAGCCCATGCATGTGGAGCCACAAGGGGCTGGGAGTTCTGGCCACGGGCACGGGGATGGCGACAGAGCTTGGGCAGCTCTCAGCTGTGGACTCACATTTAGGGCCTTTCCACAGTCTGTTTATCCACCCCAAACTGCAGCACTTTTTCTTCTCTGTCCTATTTTCCTCCAGGGCTGAGCGGGTGTGTGCGGGTGCCTGGGCAGCCATCCGGACCCGACTCAGGGAGGAGCTGGGAAAGCAATTAGAGTCTCGCCCTGCCTGCTAATTCAGAGGGATTTTTTTCCTTCTTGTGTCCAACAACATAGAAAATTGAGAATGATGCATATCAAAAAGAGGAACAGGGAAGCTTGACCTCTGGCTTGTGAACTGTTGGGCCAGCAGCTCAGCAACGAGAAGCCAAATGTTGGGCTCATGATGCTTGTACTGCATTCAGTGTTTAGGGGTTTGTTAATTAGTTTTTCCAAGTTTTGAGGTGCTGGACTATGCATCAGTCTGGCTTGGTCAGTGTTACAAACTCACTTTTATGTCCATGCTGATTCTACATCAATCCCCTGCCCTCCTGCACTCCCTTCCCTTCAGTTTTCCAGCTCATTTTCTGATTTATGATCAAAATCATACAGTGACCAAGGATTCTGATCAGGATGCTTTATAAAACCTTTAGTTGCATTTCATAACCTCTTTCTCTAAACCACTTTCAGTGTGTTTAGAAACTTCCTATCCCCTGTTTCCTCTTTTGGGGTTGTGCTGTGCATGGCCAGGAGTTGGAGTTGATGGTCCTTGTGGGTTCCTTCCATCTCAGCATACTCTGTAATTCCATAATTCTTTGATTTGTCATGCCTCAGCTGGTGGAAGGACAGTTCAGTGAAGTGCCAGCCCTATCCCTGACCATGGGAAACAACCACATCTGCTGGCACCCAGAGGCTCAGGTGCTCTGGAGGGTGCCCATCAGTAGGTTCAGTGTCTTCACAGAATCCCTGCTGTGTCCTGCACTGAAGCCCTGATAAATCCCTGCTCTTTTTTTTTATTTTTAGAAGATTCCTGCAGCTCTTGCTGCCTTTCAGGGATTGTTTGTTTGGTTTTAGCACAATATAAGCAAACTGGAGATTGCAGGAAATTGCGGTGCCCTCAGCAAAGTGCCTGACTCCTATGGAGGAGTGTTTCCACACAAATAGTAACGATGAAGTAATGGTTTCATCCCCTGGGATGTGAAATGTGCACAGATAAATTTTATCCAGTAGATCAACAGCTATTAATTTTCATCCCTCAAATCCAAGCCTCTTTCCCAGGAAGTTCAGCTGTGGGTGGCTCTGGAGGCTGCGGGTGCTTTGGACAAGGAGCTGTAAGAGTCTGCTCTAAGCTGCCTGCTCCCTGCTCCACGTCCTGCTGTTCCATTGCTCCCTGCTCTGTTCTCCATTGCTCCCTGCTCCATCTTCCATCCTTCATTATGCCATACTCCCTGTTCCCCCACTGTAGGCTCAGGGAAGGGAAGGGAGGAAGGAAGGAAGGAAGGAAGGAAGGAAGGAAGGAAGGAAGGAAGGAAGGAAGGAAGGAAGGAAGGAAGGAAGGAAGGAAGGAAGGAAGGAAGGAAGGAAGGAAGGAAGGGAAGGGGAAGGGGAAGGGGAAGGGGAAGGGGAAGGGGAAGGGGAAGGGGAAGGGGAAGGGGAAGGGGAAGGGGAAGGGGAAGGGGAAGGGGAAGGGGAAGTGGCTGGTGGCTGGTGGCTGGCTGGAGGGAGGCTGGTAAAAGCTTCTGTCCCAGGATTTTGGCTGCCGGCCTGGTACCAGCAGGGATTTGGGTTGCCTGGCTCGGGCTGAGCACAGCACAGTGCTGTTGGGGCTGTGGACGCTGTGGGTGCTGTGTCAGTGCCAGAACATCAGCAGCAGAACATGGCCCGCCCTGTGTCACTTAGGGGAAGCAGAAAAACAAACCAACCCAGGATAATGGCCAAAACATTTTCGGGGGGATTTGCAACTTCCTAACTTTATTTTTAAAAGAAGGAAAAAAGTCAATTTTCTCTGTCAGAGTGCTGTTATCATCATGCAATGGCACTTACGAATATTATAAACGATGGTGTCAGTTTGTAGGGCTGGAGACGTTTTCTGGTGGCTTGCGCAGCTTCCCTCTCCTCTGTGAGCTGGAAGCAGGACAGGATGGCCAGGATGAGCCCAGGAAATGAGGGATAATCAGAAGGGCTTGTGCAGACATTGGGGATTCCCATCTATGCCCCAGCTCCTTCTAGCAGCTGAGGAGAGGAGTTGCTCCCTGTTCCCTCCTCAGCCACAGGCATTGCTTGCCCTGGCCGGTGCATGCAGCCAAGGTGGGATGATTCTGACTCCTGAAACCTCCCCGGCAACACCCCCCCCTTCCCGGTCTGGTCCTCATTTTCTCCCACCTCAGCACTTTCTCAGCCTGCAGCTCCGTCAGCTGGCAGGCTGTAAATCAGAGCCCAGGCCTGTGTGGCCGGGCTTTGCTCAGCCAGCGCAGCCGAGGGAGACGCTGTTTTGGAGGGGTGGGGAGGAATTATCTCGGCAGCAAAGGAAACCACCCTGCGTGTGTTCTCTGCTGGCCCTTGCTGCACACTCTGTTACACTTCCCTACACAGGCACAGCTGCTGTGTGAAGGATTTTTCCCTGCAGCAGAACATCCCCGCTCCGGGCGTTGCCGGCTCAGAGCCTGGCGTGCGATGCCCGAGGACGGATGCGCCTCTCCTGCCGGAGGTGCCTGGGAGGGCATCCACCATCTCTGCTCCTTCTGTGTGCTCAGAAATGAATGGGTCTGCTCCATGCCTGCTCTACAATGCTATACGCCCCCCAAATCTACTTTGTTCTGCATATTCAGGGCTGCAAAACACGTGCTGGAGCTGGATTGCTGGCGCTGCGGTTCCTTACCTGACAGATGGAGCGTGTAAGGCACACCCTGCAATGCTCTCACATGGACCGGCAGAGGATTTATAAGATCAGTACGTGACTGACAGATAAGGGACTCCCACAGAGCAAAGACAAGAGCAAGGGAACCACAAAGCTCTGAGCTTGGACCTGAATCAAGGAATTCACAGCCCCTCTTGTTCAGGCAGGTTCTAGCAGAAAATTTGCCAAATCAACCAAATGCCATAAAAACTTTCTTGAGTAAGGGTTGGGGCAGAGATGGGTTTATAAAAAACACCCACCAATAGCCCCGTGTCCCACCCTGGTATTTATGAGATGCACATGGAGGGTGTTGATAGCAGAGGCATTTTTGCAATTCAGTAAAACGGAAAAAGAGATTCCTCTTGGTGAGGAGGGGTGGTGACTTTGAACGCATCGAGGGCAATGAAGGAGATCATTCCATTGTTCTAAGATTTCCATAACTCACAGTGCTTAAGCACATAAAAATGTAGACATTCTGGCAATAAACTTTGGGTAATATTTGAATATGAATCAAAAATCTCTCCCTCGTGCTCCCCTCCCCCTTGTTCTGCCTTTTGTTGTTGCTGCAGGCGCTGCCCCCCCCCGCTCGCCCACTCCACCCCATGGCCTCACGAATGGAAAAATGTCTTCAGCAGAAACCTCCCAGATTTTCATTCTCTAATCTGCAGCATCTGTGCCCAGCCCTGATGCTCCTGCGGGCGGCCACGGCCCGGTCTTCCCCCAGCTCACGCTCACGAGCACGTGCAGGTTGAGCCTCTCTTGCCAGGCAGCTCAGCTCGTGGAGCACTGGCACCACCAGCCTGGCCATGCTGTAATGGTGTCACCTGTCACCTCCGTGCATGGGGCTCCCACCACCTGGGCAAGGCCATAGTCCCTCAGGCTGAAGTGGTGCAGGGCACCCCATCATCAGGGAGACTCATCACAACCCAGGTGTCTGCCCACTGTTTGCTGTCCTTGACCAGCCAGAGAGATCAGGTTCAGGTTATTTTTATTTTTTTTTGTGTTGCCCTATGTTTTTAGCCTGCTCCAGGGATGAAAAATCCAGAGCCTTCAGCCATGCTAATGGAGCCATGGTACCCAGTGCTGGGCATGTGGCAGCGATGGTACAGAGTGGGAATTTCACGATGCTTCATGTCTGAGTCATCACACTCTACCTGAGAGGCCGGCTCCCAGCAGACTTCGCACTGCACCTCTGGGGCTTGTTCCTTTTTGTATTTCCCTTTTTCCTCTCTCTCTTTTTTATTTTTTTTTTTTTAGCGAACAACTTTATTTCCCACTTTGACATTTTCCAGACCCACCTGGGAGCCTGCTTGCCAGAAGAAGAAATGGCACAAGAGGAAATACATCTTCACAGCCTTGAGAGAGGAGAAGGTTGGAATCCGAGTCCATAAACAGTGTTGCTGTGCAGTGAGCAAAGACAGAGCAGGTTGGGCTCTGGAGAGTGTAACCCCACCTCTGCTGCTCCACTGCCAATTAAAAATACAGAAGAGAAATGGAGCTTGTTTGTTTTTCCCTCTTGGACTGGGGACACTGTGCAAGGAAAACCCCTCTCACAGACTGCGGAACTTTTGTCCTGGGAACCTTCTGGGACATGCAGTGGCTCCGACCTGGCCTGGCTGGCTGGGACCTGCCAAGAGCCACGAGGAAGCATGGAAAATACCCATTTCTGCCCCAAACCATCAGCCCAACTCCTTCCACGAGTGTGGCCACCAGTGCACGACCCTGTCCTTGTCCCCAGCTGTGAGCTATATTCTCCTCCTGCCACCTGCCCTGCCACTTCCCTGCCTCTCCTGCTGCCTGCTGGCAGGGAGGTTCAGCTTAAATTAAGCAGCACTGCAGAGGGTTTAACTTTGATTTAAACATGTTTTCTCTGGATTTGAAGAAGGCAGGTTACAGCGGTGGTTACTGGGGGATGGCAGTGAGGTGCTGGGAAGCTGCTTCTGAGCATGGTCACATCATCTGCCAGCATCCATGCTGATAGCTCAGAAAAAGCACAAAAATCAATCTGAGAGACACTGGTGCTTTATTTTATAGTGCCCAATGCCTGATCTTGATTAAAGCTCCTTCCCAGTGTTGCTAATGCTGATACCTGGTAAGCCAGGGCTGTCCCCAGTGGTGAATTACACAGGTACAGAGCATCATTTACTCTCCCACCTTTACTCACCAGAGCACAGAGCATTTTTCTGTTCCTGAAGTTGCCAGGATAACCTGTGCATTTGTTATGGCCAGCACTGGAATGATGGATATGACCCGGTCAGGGAGGAAGCGCTGCTGGGGCTCCTGCAGCCCATCCCCACAGCCCTCACCCTCCTGCCCCACCACAACTTTTATCCCTTCACCTTTTTTTTCCAACTCACTGAGCAACAACTGTCATGTTTATACTCTTACCCCCCAGTCCTACTCTGCTTCAAGGATTAAGCTTTCATCCTTCATTATGAGCTTCTCCCCCAGGCAACACTTTCCACGAAGAAAAAGGAATTTCTGGGATTTTGCTTTTAAGAGATTAAGTTACTAAGCATGTGTGTGTTTGCGCCAAAGTGAGGAGCTTTCCCACACACACAGGTGATCTCACATCCTGGGGCAATGTAGCAAGTGGGGTGGCGAGGGACAGGTCCCTGGGTGCTGCCTGTCCCTGGCAGCTCATGCCCTTCCTCCCCTTGCATTCCCACATCCTCCTCTCCCATCAGAGTGGTGCTGCTGGTGGGACACCCACGAGGGTGCCCCCTGTGGTCACCCCTCTAGGATCAGGGGTACAGAATGGGCATCCCTGGGGACCTGGGAAAGGAGGAGCCTCATCATTGCTCCCCGTTTTGGGGGCCACTGCCATGGCCCTGCCACTTGAGCCAGAATCGCCAAATATTGGGTGCTCCTGCATGAGGCTGAGTTGTGGCTTTCCCTGTCCCCACCACCATGAGGGTGCTCCGGGGGGCCCATGGCCTGGCAGAGCTGGGACCCACGTCCTTTGCCTGTGGAGCAAGCTTTGACCTCGCTGTGCTCTTGCCCGTGCTTACACAAAACCTCAGCTACTTGCAGGGAGTTGATACCACGCCTGGAGGCTTGGCGTTCCGAGGGTTTGGCTGCACAGTAAGTGTTGAACAAGGTTGTGCTTTCATTGGCAGCAGCTCTTGTTATTAAATCCTTTTCAGGAGCTCATCTAAGCCCAACTAATTAACATAAGGGAAGCACGACAGATAATGTCAACCAACCAAAATAATCCAAATGTGTAGTTACAACAGGGAAGACATAAACACAGCCCGGGAGGAATAACTTCTGCATGTTTAGCGTCAGCATCTGGGCTGCTGCTGCTTAGCAAGCACTCTAGTTCTGCTGGGAAATAACTGAGGGAAGGTCAGGTGCAGCCTCTGAAAAATCCCAGCCCTAGCCAAACCCTCAGGCACTCAGGGATGCTGATGCGAGGCTGCTCAGGGGATACTCAGGGACATGGCCCCGACGCAGGCGTGGGGGGAGCAGAGGCAGAGCCCCCTGAGAGCCGGGACATCTCCACCCCTCTTCACATCAACCGGTGGATGAGCAACGGCTTCACCCGGTGAGTCACGGCACTGAGTCAGACCTTGCACATCCTCTGTGCACTGAGTGCTGCTTATTCGATGTGTTCTCAGAGACAAGACAAAGATATATTCCTAGAGAGACAAGAAGCTTTCCCCCTGCTTCAACTGTAGCCAGTACATGCAATAATTAACAATTAAATACATGACCAGCTTGCTGCCTTGCTGCCGGAGGAGCTGCCATGATCCTGCTGTTGGGAAACTAAACGATTCCCGCTTTCCACTGCTTCTTGACGAGTTGTTTTCAACTTAGAAGTCAATAAACAAAACTAGTAGCTTCTGCCGAGCTTAAATTTAGCTGGAAAAGAACATGGAAAAACGGCTCTCAGTGGCACTGGAAGCCCGAGCACATGCAGCCTTCAGAGCCCCCACCAAAATACCCTGAGCAGCAGGTCTGTATCACACATGCAGACACACACTATTGTGGGTATTAAAGAGCCTAAATCTGATTAAAGCCTTTCTATCCCCACCAGTGGTCAATTCCAGAAACCAGCTGACCCAGGAGGCTGAATTCATTTCATCCCCAAAGTCTAATTAAAGCCATTAGTGTATTCCTTGTCTTTCTGATAAGATCAAAGCATTCCAAGAGCCAGGCATTACCTTATTTTCAAGACAATTATACAACATATAGCATCGATTTATTCTGCCTCCAGCTGTACACATTTATCTCTGTCTATCACCCGGTAATCGGTACCATCAGACACAGCCCAGCCCGGGCTCTCAGCTGACAAGTGCTTGCACTTGCCAGGCCGGGTTTCTTTGACACCCTCACCTCAAACTAACGCCCGAGGCAGTGCCTGGTGTCCAGAGCCCAGTGCCCACAGCCACGGTGGGACATGGGGCACGTCCAGGCTACCGCGGTGGTGTTCGGGTGACCACGGTGACCTGTGCCTGTGGCACGTGCCACAGCCATGGAGAAGTTGGGGTACCAACCTCCCCACAAGATTGGCCCTGGGTCCCCTCCTCCCTGCTGTCCCCGCCTGCCCCCACACGACCCCAGCTTCAAGCAGGGGTGTGTGGCTGTAGATCCATGGATGTCCTTGCCTTGGGGACCCAGTGCTGTCCCGAGGTGCTCTGCCCAGCCCAGCGCTGCCGTGACTCACGGGGACCGCCGGCTCAGCCCCACCAGGGGCCAGGCTGTGGGGCAGCAGCCACGGGGTGCTCTCCCCTCACATAAACACCTCTCCAGCAGCTCACGGCCCCTGCAAGAGCCGAGCTGTGAATTTTCATCTCTCAGCTAATCAACTCGCTTGCTAGTCCAAACTTGTCAGGAGCTTTATCCCTGCCCTGCCAGCCTCCTCCCGGCCCACGAGTGACAGAAGACGTTCCCATCCCTCCCTGAGACACATCCAGCTGCTACAAAAACAAACATCCTCCCGCTGGTGATTCCTCCTCGTCAAACAGTCCTGACCCTGGTTCCCTCGGGAACATCTGCGCTGCGCCCGTGCCCGGCCGCCGGCACATCCCGAGTCGCCGGCAGGGAAGGGCGATGTTTACGGAGGGGACGGCAGAGCCGTGTTCCTGCCTAAGCCATGGCTTTATTAATTGCCGGTTCTCCTTATTCCTCTGTGACAAAAGATGAATCACCCGGCCGAGGCCGCGCTGCCCGTGAGGCTCCTGCAGACGAGAGGCAGCTGTATCCCTTTGCTGTGCCCGGGAAGGACGGGCTACCCCAGCCTGGTGCCATCGTGATCTGGACAGGTTGCACACCAAGGGATTCCCAGGAACCCACCCAAGAAGCTGCTGTGGGCTGTAGGGGAGACAGTGGGACAGGTCCTGCCCCCTGCTCCCTCATGGCCAGGCCGTGTCTCTGTCTTGGTCTATTTTGTCACTGTGTGACCTTGCATTAAACACCCTTAGTACTGTGCCTGGCCCAAAATGCGCCCGTGGGCAGCTGTTCCTCCAGGACACCCTAGAGACACTGCCCTTCACCCTCCACTCACCAGGGTTTACTTAGGGTTTGCAGCTCTACCAGCTCGCAACCATCAGACACCGTCTTCCCCTTTCTGGCACCTGGCTGTAGGTGCTGGCAGCAGCAGATCCATCCTGGGATGGGATGGGAGGCAAGCAGGGAGCACTGGGCACTGCTGGGCAGCACAGGGACTCCAGAGGGGTCTCTGTCCATGGCATGTGGGCACCAGATGAGTTTGTGCCCAGGCCCAGTGAACGTGCTGCTCCTCCAGATCTTCGCAAGCAGCACATGGAGCTGTGGCATCAATGTGTAAACAGCTCTTTGGACTCCACACGAAAAAATTCCCCTATTGCTTGCAGAGCAGGATGAAGACAATCAGAATCAGCTCTTCAGCTCGATGCTCTTGTCTGTAAGGCACTCAAGAGCTGCTCACCCTGTGGGAGGGCAGTGCAGGGGACCAGTGCCTGAGGTCGGGAGCTCTGCAGATCCCTTCCTGACCTGGGACCAGCAGCGAGCTGGGACCTGAACAGCTGCCCTGGATCCTGCATTGGCTTCAGCTTCCAAAGCATCCCTGATGCAGGGTGGCTCTCCATGGAGATCAGCAACTGCCCAGCCCACCCTGCGGGCTCGCTCGGAGCAGAGCTGGCCCTCAGCACCCCTCAGAGCCACCCCTCAGCCAGGGCTGACCCCAGGCATGCAGCACGTAGGATCAACAGCCCAGTGAAGCTGAAATCATGCAGCCATGGGGGAATGTTTTCATCTGGACCCTCACTGATTCCTAATTAGCTGAACCACAATTGGTTGGTGTTTCACAATTGGTTGTTGTTTCACAATTGGTTGGTCTACAAACACCGTTGCAGCCATGCACATGGATTTTATGAAATCCTACCTGCCCCGAGCAGGTACAGACCCTTAGGGACGAGCAGGGATCCAGCATGGAGCAGCACCAGGAAAAACACGGCAGAAGGATGTACAAACTGGAAGCAGAGAACTGCAACAGAAGCACGTGGTGTTTCAATATCCAAATCTACCCCTGTGTGTGCTACTTTCCCTGTCTTCATACCGAAAGAGATGATTGCCCTGAAAGTGATTTTCCCAGATCCTTTAACCTGCTGCTCCGGCTGCCGTGGTGGGTTGTTCCCGGGTTGGCAGCTGCCGGGTGATGGGGCCGTGGCGCTGAGTGCGGCGCCGGGCCGGCGCCCAGGGGTTATCAGCAGAAGGGGCCGAGGCGGAATTAGCGGGGCAGGGAAGTGGGGTAAGCAGAGCTCAGCTTCTTGGCATGTTTGCTTGTGCTAAACCTGCAGCATGAAAACTTTTCACAACAACACTCAGGGCTTGAAGCCTTCCTTGGCCGCGTGCACCCCGACGGAGGGCGAGAGCCAGGGCCGGGTTGTGCAAGCGAACCGTGTCCACGGGCACCGCGGGTCGGATGGCCCCGAGCTGGTGCTCAGGCTGAATGCACGCCTACGCAAAAGAGCTTTTTCTGACAGAAAGTAGGTCGCAGCATTTGGGGGCAACCACGCTTCCCGGATGATTCCCTGTGATAGGGGTGCCCGGTGACAGGGGTGTCCTGCAACAGGGATGCGCTGTGATGGACCTGCCCTTCGGTGCCCTTCCCTGCGATGTGGGAGCCCAGCGGCGGGGCCCGTCCCGGGTGCGGCGCTGCCGCTGCCCAGCGCGGTCTGCGCGGAGCGGCCGCGGAGCGGGTCCGGGCGGGGGCAGCAGGCGGGGAGCAGCCCTGGCCCGTTCCCCTTCCCGTTCCCGTTCCCCATCCCGTTCCCCTTCCCGTTCCCGTTTCCCATCCCGTTCCCCTTCCCGTTCCCCTTCCCCTTCCCTTTCCCCTTCCCCTTCCCCTTCCCGTTCCCCATCCCGTTCCCGTTCCCGTTCCCCATCCCGTTCCCCTTCCCCTTCCCCTTCCCCTTCCCCTTCCCGTTCCCGGGTGCCGGTCGCCCTCCAGCGGCCCCGCTGCGCCGCGCACCGGGCGCGGGACGAGCCCTTCCCGGGCTGCAGTGAGGTGCCCGCTCCTGAGCATCCCTGCCCGTCCCTGAGCTCCTCGTCATTCTCCTAGGCTGCCTTGAGCTCTCCTGCCCAGCCCGGGAGCGTTGGAGGCAGGGTGGGGATCAGGGGGTGCAGCCCCGGCTCCGCCCGGGGGCAGAGGTGGCTCGGGACAGCGCTCCCCAGCCACAGCCGCACACCCGGCAGTGCCTGCAGCCCATGTGCAGAGGGTGGCCAATCCCCAGGCCCCGTCTTTGTCCCACACAAATCCCTGGGCTCCCTCCTCGCCTTCCATAGACCCTTGGCCCCTCTCCGTACCCCACACAAAACCCCCATTTCCCCTCCTCGCCCTGCTCAAACCCCGGGCTCCTCTCCTCGCCCCGCACACGCAGAAACCGAACTGGCACGGATGCGTTTTAGGGGATGAAAGAATGCCTTGTGCCCAAGGAACTGACTCCCTCTCCCCTGCACAGAAACCGGCTGCGAGCGGGCACCAGGACAAGGATCAAGACTGGCTTCGGGTCATCCCACTGAAAGCCGGCGCCAGCCTCGCCCCATCCGGGACTGGGAATACCGCCCGTGCTCAGCGCACACCGTGGCGTGTCGGAGGCACGAGGAACCAGCACGGAGGTGTTTACCCAAAGGTTTGTCAGCATTCCATGCTTGGGCAAGGACCCACCACCGCCGCTGCTATAAAAAGCCATCAGGGCTGTGGCTGAGCCACACCAGCTCCCGTTCCTGTCCGGGCAGCGCTCCTCACCTCCGGCTGTCCCGGGAAGCAGCACCAGTTCGGTGGCTTTCGGCTGGTACCAGCACTGGCACGGCCTCGGGGATGTCATCAAGCCTGGAGAGGTGAACAAAGAGCTTCTTCCCAGGCTGCTGCAAAACCTGTTCAACTGAACTGATATAAAGATAAGGAAATCAGGTCACTGTTGAGGTACATTAGGGAGACTCAGGAGCTGTGGGCTCTGCCCTGCAGGAGGGCAGGGAGGCACCCGGAGCACCCCCAGCTCTCCAGGGCAGAGGGCTGATGGTTCTGTGCATGGACATGCTGCACGCCAGACCAAGCGGCTTTTCCTGAAGCCAGGGTCTGTTCCCAGCTGTATCCTGTGACATAACTGAGCTACACTCCTCAGCGGCAGAGGGAATTCCCGTGAGTGAGTCTGTATCCTGTGTGAACCATCAGCAGGGGACTGGGGTATCTCCTTCCCCCCAAACCCCAGAGAGTTCATTAATAGGAAGCATTATCCATTCAGTACCGTGACACTGTGGCAAAGAGGTACTCTAGGAAAACTGTTTTTACTTAAAAATACATAAAAGCCAGAGCTGTCTGGAGCACCCAGAGTGTGCTGTGCCAACTGAAGCACACACTGTCCCAGGGCCCCTCCCAACTTACAGCACCAGCAGCTGTAGGTGGGTGGAAATGGAGGAGCAATATGCTCAGGCTGCAGCAGCCACAACTGCTCAGGATCCACTGTACTCCCACACACATTTGCTTTCTTCTGACATTTTGAAGCTTCCATTAAAGCTCCAGGTTCCAGGTGAGCACAGATGCCCAGGTACCACCACCAGGACTGTTTCCTGCTGGGCAGCCCCAACATCAAACATTTCCTTAAGCAATTTGCACATCTTAAAAATAAAATCCTTTATTGATAATACGAATGTTTAACATGTCTAATGCCATCAGCTATAAAAATGATTAAAGAGTTTAGCTTGGTACATTTGGCTTTACAAATTTACAAGTGTTAATGAACTAATACTAGTGTTATATGTTTTGCACTTCATTATACTCCATTAGCCAGTGACAAACTCTGCAACAATGTCTGCTTAGGACACATGAGTTAGAGAAGAAATATTTAGTTGCTTCCACACAGAATCTACATCAACAGTTAAATACTAACTCTAAAAGTCTTGCTGAATTAGTTGGATCCATTTTAATCCCTTGTGCTTAGTTTCTTTCAGAAGTTAGTCTACTAGCAAAAATACATTCTTTTGCATACCCCCTTCCCACATTATATTTTAGAAGAAACAGTACTCAGTGCATTTGCTATTAGACTTCATCATAGTATCTCTCTCTCTAGAGCTATCAATAAAGAAAGGGGATAATACCAGTCAGATTAATGTAAAAGCAGAGAAACTCATTAAAGCAGTGTATACAAAAGCCTCACTTTTCAATCAAAAGGGATACATGGGCCAAAATGCATCTGCCCATCCATTTTTACATTTATTCTCAGCAAGAGGAAAAAAATCTGCTGTGGAGACTTAGTTAAAAAAGTAATAAATGTGCTTCCAAAAGAGTTGCTGCCCACTTAGCTCTGGCTGCCTCTGTTTCCCTGCTGCCAGCACACAGACTGCTCCACAGAATTAGGAAAAACAGCCCATAATACCACTACCTAACAGGCTACTAAAAGGTCTCTGCAAACCTCTAAACCCCTGCCATGGCTGTGTGGGGCGAGTCCAACAGCCACCTCAGAGCAGCACAGAGCTCCAATGTCCTACGGAATGAGGCTCAAAGCCCAAAGGAACCTCTGCCATGGGCAGTTCTGCATCCTCCCATGGCACAGGGATGGATGTGGTTTCCCCACAACAAAGGGATTTTGCCTAATGAAACAGTGAAAACTGACACAGGAGAATGTGTCTGTGGCAGTGGAAGCTGTGCTCTGTGCAAACACGACTCTGCTGCTGAGGGAAGTGCTAAACGCTGGATGACACCGAGCAGCAAGTCCAGTTTCTAAATTTAGGATCAGCTCACATCCAACACCCGAGATCATTAACTCGGGATCGTGCTCTCAGCCTCTGCCACTGATCTGTGGTGCTTGTCCTGCATTTCTCAGCGCAGTGACTCAGAAACCCACTGTGCTGTGCCTGCTGGTTTTCTTGCAGCAAACGTTTCTGCACAGGAACCAGCTGCTTCTTCACACACATGATCTGCCTCAAACTTAGGCAATTCCTCACTGAAGAATTTTTTTAAATCTCAGTGAATTGCCATGTTTTCTTCCTATGAGGCAGAAGATCAAAAATAAAGAAATATTTCCCTCGTACACTGTGTGTATGTGTGGGACATACTTACACAGACCTACATATTCAATTCCACAGCAGCAATGATTTGATTCCGTATTTGCAGCCAGGAAAGCTAGCCATAGCTAGTGGGTAAAATCCAGGTCAGACTTAACTGACACAGAGGAGGAACAAAATTATTGCTTTTGTTTGCAGTCAAAGATCCCATGTTACTGTTGCAAAAAAACTGTATTGTATGGACAAGCTATTTTTTCACAAGTAACAGTGAGATCTTTGTAAAGGAACAGAAAGATCCTTTTCTCAGAAGTTCTACACACAACAGTAGAATGCTTGAAGAGTTTGAAAATTCCAGGTGATACACCAGAAACCAGAGTTTAGCCATTTAAAGCACACAGGCATCTTGTCAGGAAAGCAGAAAGAACAAGATAGACAAGGAATACTGTCAGAGAAGTAATCTGGATAATATCACAACTAAATTTTACCCCAAGAAACTCATGTGTGCTTCCTCAAAGAGCTGGGAGCTATGTCCTGAAGGACACAGCCTGGCTGGCTGCACCGGTCTGGTGGTCACCTTGCAAAATTTGAAGCACATTTGCTAACTTATCTTAGCAAATGGAGAGAATTAGAAGGAAAACCAGTGTTGGTTTCAACATTCAGGACTCAGAAGAATTTGTTTTTGCAGCTAGATGTTCCCCTCCTCACCTTTTCCCAAGAATCACATTCATATTGCAAGCTTAGTTCAGGCACTTTTATAAAATGTTCATCGGAGTAAAAAGTCTGCAAAAATTATTTCTGCATACTTTAAAAGTAGCATTTCAGTCCCATTAAGGTTGATAGGTCCTACCACATGATTATGGTTCCCACCACATGATTATGGTTGTCATCTCTAATGATTTGACTGCTGCCAGGAGACATTTGGAGGCTACTGTATAGCTGTAGTTAAGGTTTCTTCATAAACAAAAATATTTTCCTACCTATTAAAAAGAAAAAAAAATATACTAAACGCTTTATACAGACAGAATCTGCTACTATGGAAATAAATAACATGGAGTGGAAAAACAGTGTCTTAGCTCCAGGGTAAGCTAAGCTGTGGAATGTCACATTCCCATTTTCTGGATACTAGCTGCTGCTTGGCAGGAGGATCTCCAGGTCTTTGCCATTTGACACGACAGTGTTGTTAGAGCAGCTACTCGCCACGTCCATGGGGGCACCCAGGGAGGAGGCCTGGGAAGAGGTTTTGGTTAGTGGAGCAGGGGCAGCAGGTGACTGAGCGAGGCCGGGTTTCTTTGGAGGAATGGGTGGAGGGTTCCCTCTTTCTGCTCTAGGAATAGTTGGTGACTTAATTCCAGGAGACAATGGGCTTAGAGGACTGGAAACCTTGACAGGGCTTGGAGAGTGACCAGACTCGGTTTTGGGGCTGACAGCATTTGCCAGGTTTCGATAGTCCGTGCCAAAAGGGGAGCTGTTAGGAGAGACAGGCTTGATGGGACCCTGCTGGCTGGTGAACCTGGACAGCACCTGAGTGACCGTGTTGCGGGCCAGCTGCTTGGCAGCAGAGTTGTCTGCCAGGGTGGGAGACAAATCCCGGGAGGGTGGGCTCTGCAGGCCGCTTGACTGATGGTCCTGCTCTGCTTGAGACTGGAACTTGTGCCGAGCCGCGTGGAAACGCTGGTTGATGCCCACTTGGTAGGAGGACTGGTAGCCAGGGCTGCTGGCAGAGGCTCCCACTAAGCGTTTAGTCAGCACTGGTGAGGAGCAGGGAGAAGGGGTCAGAGAGGAGGCAGCTGTGCTGCTGGGAGACAGGGACACACCAGCAGAAGGGAGCTGGGACATCAGATGCACTGGTGACTCCATTCTCACAGGAGAACTTCCATTCTCCACTGCATTTTCTGAGGCTGCAGCAGATCTCTCCCTCTGAACTTGGCTCTCTGCAGCATTTGCCTGCAGTAGCTCCCCACCCGTCTGCCCGTCTGTGTCACAATGCCCGTTGGATTTTGCATAGGAATGAACAGGTGTAGAGGGGCTGGCAAACATTGTGTGAACAACTTTGCTGGTGCTGGCAGGGTTTGCTCGCTCTGCCTGCAGACACTCAGTCTGGCAGGACACAGACTTCACTGGGGGACTGTCAGTCGTGACCCCCCTGGATGTCACCGAGGGGCTGGGCTGCACAGGCTCGGAGGGACTGTGCTCCTGGCAAGAAGCCTCCAGCTCTTTCAGGGCTTTCTTCAGGCATTCCACCTCTTCTTTGAGTGCTTTTGTACGGTTTTCTTCTCTGTTCAGCTTAGCTTTCAGCTGTTCTCTTTCAATGTCAAACTCTGAGAGCTGCTTTTCTACTTGTGCTTCCATCTGCAAACCCCGCTTCCTCTTGGCTGCCAGCTCCTCTTCCAGTTTACTCACCTTACTCTTCTCCTTTTCCAGTTTCAAGCTCAGTTCTGCTGTCTTCTGGCCCTCTTCAGCTGCTTTGGCAGTGGCTTTCTTGCACTCCACAACAAGCATGGAAGACAGTTGCTTGTGGCGTGCCCTTTCCTCCTCCAACTGGCTTGACAGCTTCTTCTGTTCTTTTTCAAACTTTTTCACTTGGGATTTTTCAAACTCCACCTGGAAGTTAAGAACAAAACAGACTGTAAGGGAACCATAAAACCTCCTGAAAGTGAATGCAGAGCAACACCCCACAGGGAACAGGTTTACTGCGTATCTTGGAGAAATTACACAGTAAAAGATGACAATGGCTAAGAAAGAGGTTATTGCCCCCAGAAATCTGCAAGACAGTCTGGAATGACTCAGCTTGCACATAGTAACAATTATTACTTACTAGTAGTTTTATCCTGTATGAAATTCAATTGACCTTTAGTGAGATATACACCCAGTCTGTCATGCACTGACTGAACAAGCAAAGCTTCCTTCCACCTCATTTACTACTTTGTCAGTTTGCCTTTTAAAGGTATTTAGACTTTAAAATGCTGCTGTGTTATATATGTTTAATAAAGGCTACAGTGCTTGAGTAACAGAAAACAGTGGCTTAAATATTTATTACTGTCTCTGAACAACATTCCCAGGAGATCTTCCACGACTTACTCTGAATTTTGAGTACTGCAGAGCGCTATCAATTGTAAGTGCAGCCCTGTTCTTCAGAACTCATCAGATTTCGGGCTGAAGTAAGATTTCAAAGCATTTGATTGCCTATTAATACCTTTTAGCACTGCTCAGCTCCCAAAACACACTGAGAAATTTCAGGTTGTTTTTCATATCAAGATGATAAAAGCTAGGAGTGCCTTACAGAGGGAGGTTCCTGCTACTCTTTCATCACATCCTTGCCGAGTTCACTGCCCAGGAGCCTGGGGTTTCTGTGGGCTGGGTTATGACCAGCCCGAGTGGTACCTGCTGGGTGAGCCGCTCCCGCTCCTTCTCCAGCATGTAGGTGACATCATCCCCCTCTGCCGTGTCCTGGGCGTGCCGCTGTCTCTCCTCCTCCAGGTCCAGGATCACCTGCCCAACAAACATCAGCTACTTCAACGTCCAGGTGCCCTCACGGGCAGGAAGAGATCAGTGCCTTTGTACACATCCAGAATGACACGAGAGAGCAACCACGGCAGCCTCAGACACCCAAGTTCAACTCAAATCCTACAGAAAAGCAGCTTTTGGACAAGTTCAATGTATGTTATTATCTGGTCAAATTGAGTCAGTTTGTGAAAGACGTTAGGAAAACCTCACACTGGAGCTGTGCTCATTTTACTATTAAATACCTAAATTGCTCACTTTTCCCCCAGACTGTGCAATATCCATGAGAAGTTCATGTTATGAATGGTGCCCACACCCCAGGGGTTGGAAGGGATCTCTGGAGATCATCCAGTCCAACCCCCTTGCCAAGGCAGCGTCACCTGGAGCAGGTTGCATAGATCAGTCCAGGAGGGTTCTGAATATCTGCAGGGAAGGAGAATCCACAACCCCTCCACAGCCTGTTCCAATGTTCTGTCACTCTCAAAGTAGGTCAGTTTTTCCTCATATTCAGCTGGAAATTCCTGTACTTCAGTTTGTGCCTCTTATCCCTTGAAGCTCAGAATTTCCTGGCAGGACCATCAACGCAAGGCCCAGCAGGAGCAGAGGTGCTGCATCCAGGAGCCATGGCACACTAACAACAGGACAGTCCCTGCTGTGGCTCCAGCAGCAACTCCTACACAGGCTTCTCCCCAGTGCCTTACAGGGACGTGAGGACTCCAGTGTAAAGTTTATATTAAAGAACATTAATTTGTTCTCCCACTTAAGAACAAGATGAGCTCTTGAAGTGAAACTGCCTCCCATAAGGACCCAGTGAAGGAGCTCCTTCAGCTTTAACACTGAATTACATGAATAATTGAAATGCTATTAACTCAACAAAAAAGCCAGAATACGAACTTCCCAAGAGGCTCTGCTGTATCTCATCACCAAAACTAAGCTCTCCCAATACATGCTCACCATGAATTTAGCAGCTCCTCAGTCTTCCTGAAATTTAAGCTTCCAAACAATGCTTAAATATCATCAAGTATACAGGAAGCTTTTCACAGAAGTAGACAGGAAAAGGTGAAAAAATATCTGATTTTACTAGTATGATTTAGCTGGATATTTGGCTGGAAAGTGAAAAACAGCCTTGTTTACTTCTAGTGACTTCAAATTTTTTTGGAAGTACAGTCTGACACCTGACCAAGTACTTTACTGGTGTCAATATTCATTAAATGTGTGTCTGAAGAATAATATGTGCTTCATTAAAAAGGCCAAATGGCATGAAAAATACTTTTGGTTACTCCATACTTCCTTAGGGAAGCACAAGGAGGTGCTTTCACCTGGCACCAGCTTTTCAATAACCACAGAGAACAGGTCTCAGGCACGACAGTGATGGGTCTGCTGAGAACTCCATGTTCCAGAAACCCTTTCTTGAATTTTGGGAAGCAGTATACTTCCCAGCTGTAAGCTAGATCTTTTTTGGTGTGTCCTAAGAAAAACACCTTGTGTATATTTCAAATTCTGGAATTATAACTAATCAGCTCATCAGCTGCATCACCTGGAGTGAGAAATTTAAACAAAGGTGTGAAGTCCTTTCAGTTAGCAAACCTCAGGGCATTTAAGCGTTTTTGCTGAAGTTAACGTGTTATCAAAATGCAACTGTCAACTTCTGCACATCTTAATTGAGGCAAAACCTACCTTTCTGTGTCTGCTTTCCGCAGCAGCTAGCTGGGATAACATTCTTTCCTGCATATTCTTGCAATGTTTCATCACCACTTTCAAAATAGATAAAGGATTGGAGCATACTGGTTGCTTTTCACCATGATTCCCCTCTTTCAGGGTCTCAAAATCTCTCTGCAAAGCCATCAGTGGATCACTGATGTTGTATTTCCCATAGCGTTCCTCAATGAATGTGTCCCTGTGCTGGGCCTGCAACACAAGAACAGATTTGCATTTTAATACACTTACACTAGCTAAAGAAGACAGAGCTTTACAGTTAATATTCCTTTTCCCCAGTTTTCCATTTAAGGAGACTTTAACACATATTCATATCCTGTTATCTGCTAGAAATAAAGGAAATAAAGAAAAATACTGCTTAAAAACACAGCATCTCCACAATATATTCAGTCTACAAACATCCTCATACCACAGCTACCTGCCATGGCCATGATTTACATTCCACAGCTGTGTGAAAGGAAAGAAGGTAAGTACCAACTCTTGCTCAACAAAAGATTTAATCATTTATTGTCGCATCAGTGAAAAAAGCAGTTGTGTGGTTTCCTTGACTATGTCACCATCAAAGAATTTCATGTTGAGCAATTAAAGAGTTTCATTCTTGCAAGAGTCTATAAATCTGTGAATTGTTAATAAAATCAGTAATGTTCTCATCCAGACTAAACAGAGTTTAGTTTCTCAAGAAGCAAGACAGGAATGATGAGGTTTCTTTTGGTGCTTGTAAGAATTAAGCCAACTCACACGTACTAGGCTCTACATTTACAGCATTTAATCGCTGGACTCGATGATCTCAGAGGTCTTTTCCAACCTCAATTATTCTATGAATCAGCCACTCCACCTGGAAATCTGTTTGTTAGGATACCAATAGGCTTATCCTATCCAGTGATGACTGTTCTAAAAACAAAATTTCATAAGGAGACAGATATGAAAGTATTATCTGCATGTTTACCACCATGATAAGAAACCATATGAAACTAAATATTTATGCAACAAAAGACATAGGAGGAAAAACAGATCTAGATTGAAAAGAGCCCTCAGAGCTGTTTTGGCTCTAAGAAATATAATCATTGATTTCCAGTGAAATGGTTCTGGGCTGAATTCTGAGCATATGTGAAAACCTGTGACCGTGTTTCATTCCCCTGCGTGTTACTGATAGCAAGACCCCGAGCCCAGCAGAGCTGATGCTCCTGCCAAGAAATAGCACCTGAACATGAGACTTCAACTTGATTCCCCTTGATTCATATTGTCTTGTAAGGACTGGTTACCATGACAATTCATACCTTTTCTTTTCTACAGCATATAAATCACTGGTCTGTTCTGCACTGGCATGTCCTCAGTGAGGACACAGAAAGATGTGGGTTTTTCCTCTGCACGAGACACCTGCACCACTGAAATGCCAGAGTGAGCCCCGGGACCTTTATCAAAGTGCATTTAATTTAGAAGGTATTTTAGCATGTGTGATCTACAGGAGAGTTCTAATCCTAAATGCACTTTTCCTGCCAGAGCACACACACAGCATGTCTCTTCCTTGAGCAACTGCCCCAAACAAATGCTGCCTGCACCTTCTCAGGTGTGCTTCACCCCTCTGCTCCCAGCTGGGCAGAGCACAAAAAGCAGATAACCCATTCTAAGTCAAGCACAGCAGCTTTTTGGAGCTGGTGGAAGGCTCTAAACACGAGTCCCACACAACCCCAACTCTGCTGATGCTGGGAATGGCATTCAGCTGAACAAAGCTCCCTGCTTTGAATGCAGAGCCAGCCCGTGCCAGCCTCGCTGTGCACTTCCCAGAAACCCTTTCAGGGAGCAGGAATGGCAAACTGTCACCCATTCTTATGGGACTGCACAAGGACATAATTTAAATAGGAAAGACTGAGCCTGACTCAAATGAAAAGACAGCTCAGAAGCCAGAACTTCTTGGAATGGCTCTTTTCTGATGTCCCAGTATCAAAACCACAAATGCTTCCCTCGAGCACACAAGAGCAGGAGTCACAGAATCATGGAACACCCCCCCCCCAGCAGCTGGTAGAGCTACACTGGAACAGTGAGAGTTAAACAATAAAACTTGGTTTTACTCAAAAAGCTGGTGGGATTTTCTGGTCCCACTTGCATTCTGAAATGTGGCCATGTGATTAACATGAAATAAACTAAAAAAAAAAAAGATTTTTGCTCTTAAAAGGAAAAGTGTTTGCATTACCTTACAAGAGGCATACAAAACCCAACCCAAAATATCTTCCCCATGACCAAATTAGAGACATTTGTCCTGTGATTCCAGTTTGGAGCTGGATTTTAACCCTCCAGCAAACAAACACAGAGGAACAGCTCACACTTACAGATACCCCTCCTTCTCTATCAGCAATATCCATCAGGAACTGTGGATACCTTTGATCAGAGCTTCAGATATTGTTCTAACTTTACACAACAATAAAAAGGAGAGGAAGGAAAAGATCAGCCCTGGAAATGCGAGAGCAGCCCTGGATAATGGGGCAGCCCTGGTTTAATGAATCACAGGAAAAACTACTGGGGTTTTTTAAATTTTTTAGGAACAGGGAATCTTCTGTTTTTCTGAAGCATTTATAAAAATGACTCAATGCAACCTCAATATAAGTGCGGAGGGAACTTCTAAGTGACTCAAGCATTAATAAGTCTGTAAATATGAACTGGGATCTCCATCCAGCTGGCCTAACTGCTTTGACAGATGAGCTTAATCCCAACTCAAGCCAGTGCTGGCCATTCTGCACAGAAACATGGGAGAGACCCTTCAGAAGGGCACCAGTGCTTCAACTGTGTAAACAAACCTTGCCTTTACTGCTGGGAAAGTTCTTCCTAATAAAAGCTCCAAAACAGGAGATTAAGGTGATTTTTGCAATACTGAAGGTGTAACAAAAGCCATGTTTTCTTCTGCTCCTCACAGCACTGGGCTCTGAACTCTGTTGAATTTAGTGGGGTGGTTTATTTCCTGTTTGGGAAAGAACAAGAAGTTCTTCCTTGCTACTCTAAGCAATTAAGTATTCTCCTGAACCAGCATGACAAACAGATGAGACTATCATAACATCAAGAGCTTTCTCAAGTCCAGCTATTCTTCTTTAGTAGCCAGCAGAGCATAAACATTTAATTAAAGTTGTCTAGACTAGAAAAGGTCTTAACCAGGTCATCTTACACTGACCACATCAAGTTTGCAAAAACAAACCCAGTGCTTTGGCATTTGGGCCACTGTGCACTTGGAAATGCAAATAGGGATTTTCCAGCCCGTGACACCTCTGTGCTACAGCTCCTACAGAGCAGCCACCTGGGTCACCTAAATCATCAAGGCAGCTCTTGGAAAATTAACTCACAGTGCCATAATCTCAGAGGTTATTTTATACAGGTGTGGGAGTGTCACAGAGAGTGACTTCTGCCATGGCTTGTGCTCCTCCCCGAGACAACTCTGCAGCTCAACTTCTCTGTCACTGGAGGTCACGTACAAACATCTTCAACACTTCTGATTTTGTCCTGTCTGAACTGGATTCTACCTTAAATACAGCTGTTGTTCAACTTCCAGAACAGAAGGAACTTGATGATGGAAGAGAAACACTCTGTTAGTGAGCCCAGAGTGAAAAAAAAATCAACCTGGATCTCAGATCCCAGCATAGAAAACACAAATCCACAGGAAATAAGGCTTAAATAAAAAGGAAATAAGGTTACAAATGCAGTGTTAGCTTAGGAGTGGAAAATTTCGTCTGAACACCAGAGATGACATTTGTACCTCCAACATCAGCAATGGTGCTTTGAAAGAAGATGCAATTCTGTGCAATTAGATCTTCAAATTTAGTACCTCCACCTCTATCATCTCAAACATGCAGAACTGTGAATTTCCCACCAAAACATTCAAATTCTAGAGGCAACTAAATTAATTATTCAGCAATTTTCAAGACTATTAAACTGACCTCTCCCAACAGGAAAGTAAGATAACATATGAGCTTGGGGTGCTTTTAAAAACAAGAAGGAACTATACATGCGAACTACCCTTAAAAATAAAATTCCAGAAGATTGGAAAAGTAAGGCATAAGTAGAGAGGGTTCCACATGAAGCTGGCTGGCTTTGAGCTCAAGTTTGGGAATTGCCCACTGTCGGTCTGTTTGGGAAGAGATAATTCTGATTTTATGGGGCAGAAGCAATATCTGACCCAACTGAAAAGATGTTTCCTGTGCAGGCAGGCAAAGCAAAGGCTTTGCTTTGTTAGGAAAAAGATACTGTTTCCTCTTGGGATTTCTAGGCTGTTTTGGGATGAATGTTTCCCATAACCTATTTCTCTATTTTTAAAAATAAAATATTTCCTTCTACTGAAACCTTGTTTATGCGACAGAATATTCTCTCTCTCTTCAGTAATCTTTACAACTTGTTTTACTGGAACGTCAAACAGGGAATTTCCAAGACTTATTTCAAGTGTTTTTTGGACATCAAGTAGAGCATTTCTCTTCCCTGTAATTTCAGGGTTCAGGTTTTAACCCTTGGTATAAGACAAACACACTCTTAATTAACTATAGCTACTGAGTTTGCAGTTCTCCAGTAATAATTTGCACAGAAATTCCTCCTCCATGTAGCAGAGAGTGGAATAAGCTTTAAATAGCTCCTTACTGCCTTGAACTTCCTTATTAGCTTCTCTCTCCAGAGACAGAAGTTGGGAATAAAGACAGGCTGAGGTCACAACAACCACTGACAGAGAGAAGGGAAATGGGGGGGGGGGACCACTTGCTTTGTTCAAAAATAAATGTCAAAATGCTGAAGTGGGATTTCCAGTGTTAAATTAGCTCCAGCTCTGCAGCAATGCCAGGCACAGAGCCACCAAGTAAATTGCTCAAATGCAGCATGTGTCTTAATTGCCACCATTATATCAAGTGAGCAGACCTGACAAACGAGAGCTACCCATATTACCCAAGTAAGACTTGTTCTCAGCTTTGAAAAATACAAGTTTTCTTAGGAAATGTCAAGCAGCACAAAACTGCAACTTCTTTCCCTGGGAACTTGTGGTGAAAGCCTGGCTGTGCCTGGCTCCCAGCACCCTGGGATGGTGGTCTTGGGACTGCACAGTGCTCAAGAACAGCACTTTGGTCACCCCTAAACCGGGGGACCCAGCGACACCCAGACAGCTGGAATTCAGAGCAGGAGCCCTTCCAGCATGGAAGTCATTCCCACCTCTCTGCTCCTGGCTCAGCACACACCTGGGTGCTGCAAAGGTGAGGAGAGTCAGTTTTTGCAAGACACTGGCAAATGGTGCTGCTCCAAGCAAGAAATAAACAAAAAATTCCCCAAGCTTGCAAGAAAAGCTGTAAGGAATGCCTGCATTCCAGCAAGACAGCATCCATGGGAACACTGCTGCATGGGAGCTGCTTTGTAAGTGATGCATAAGCCCAACTTGCCCCATCTGTGAAAGATTTAACACCAGGAAGGTTTTGTATTACTGAACTTTTCTTTTTATTTAAACAAGAGGTGGACTTACGTTTTTGAAACTGCACTGTAAACCTAATTTCTAAATCCACTAACAAACAGCACTTAGTTTTGCAATGCATTAATGTTGCTTTATAGTGAATCACTGAACTCAGAAGCAAAGAGATGAATACCAGCTCCCAGTCATTAACACAAAATAGTTTCTATTCCAGTGTAAATTGCCTGAGGCCTTATTAACATAAAAGAATAAGTCAGAAAGCTGTTTCCTGTTTTCTAAAAGTAAACAGAACTTCAGTTCTAACGTATGGAAAACTCTCTTTAAAAGAACAGGGAGGAGGGAACAAAGTGCTCTAACACAGTGATAGAGATCCATTTAAATATTGAATTGTTTCCAGTCATGGTGTGCTATTTCCGAAGGCAAACCTGTGGTTCATGCAATCCTTCCTACACAGCAATAAGGACTGAGAGTCTAACTCTCAGGATTATGCAAGTCTCTGACAGCATCTGGGTTTTTTGGATGATATAAACATAATTATAACTACAGGAAAAGGAGCACAATAAGAAATGAGGCTTAAAACTGTTCCAAGGAGAACATTGAGATTTATGTAGTGGACAGGAAGCTACTTTCAGGCAAAAAAAAAAAAAAAAAATCTTATTTTTTCCCCAAGAGTTTTTAAAACAGAGGAAGCAAACTGAAGCACTGGGAAAGTATATTTTGAATACAGTCAGTTTGTCAGACAGCAAAGGAAGAAAGGGTCAAGATTTGGGGAGAGGGGGTGAAAAGAGGGAGAAAAAAGAAGCAAGTTCAACAAGCAGTGTCTGGAACGCCCGGCTCAGCAGCTCGATTTTGACACAGAGAGGGAACGGGGCCAGTGCCAGCCAACAAGTGCCTAACACCGTGAGGCAGAAGAAAACTATTTTAAGCTTTGTCATCTGCACACATGGATTCTCTCTGCTAAATGCCAGATGCTAAATGTTTGTCTCTAAGCATGCAGGAATATCAGTTATTGCAGACTGTACTACCACTGGATTACGTGTTTACAAATTAAGGGACTCTTCCTCTGCAAGTGCTTGTCCTTTTCTATCATGTACCAAAGGATTTGACTCAACCAGAGCTTGGAAACATTTGAATCTGAAGCAGAAGTAAAATTAGCCCATGAAGGGAAACCTGTTTTTGTTACTATGTGGGAAGCAAACAGGCAGACAAAATTCTGATTTCCAGCCACTGACATCTATGTGTTTAACATAACTGCTGGAGAAAATCACTGCTGTGGTTTAGGATTATGCAATCCCCTAACAAAGTTCAGAGGATTGAACTCCACCCGCTCCCAACATATGTCCACATTTAACACAAAACTATTACTCTTCCAAGGAAATCCAGCTGCCAAGGCAGGTACTGTCCATAACACTTAGGGAACAGAGAGAGCTGTGAGACCCTGTCAGACAGTTCCTTCCTCTGTGTGTGGAACAACCAGCTTCCCTCAGCCCTGGATGTCCCAGCTCCTCTCAGTGTAAATTACTCACTTTGTCCAATATATGCAAGTCAAACTAAATGCTCTCAAGTGTAAATCTTTAATTCAGCCTTAGAAGGTTTTTTTCTTCAGGGCAGTACTTTCATGCATCAAAACGTGAGTAAACAGATTAGCAAGGTTTCCTTTAATTAGTCACACACAGTCTTCCAGCCAGTGAGGCATGGTAAAGCTGTTACCACAGTTACTATCAGCAAACAATGAGAAAAACAGTGTAAGGCCAGAATTTCTCTAGCTGGATATTCCAAATAAATGGACAAAGCAAAGCTGGAAGTTCTCTACTGCTGAACCTTTGCCCAGCCACCAGATTAAGCAGTTACATGACTTTTCCTTCCATGTATCAAAAGGGCAACAGGGCTGCTGCCAGCAGGAAGGCAGGCTTGGGCTGCAGCATCACAGAACAAGCTTTTGGACCTGAGGAGCAGCACAGCTGGAGACCTACAACATCTCACAGCACTGCGGGCAGAGGCCACATTCCAGGGGTGGCAAATTTTCCCTAAGATCACTCTCAGGAGGCAGCAAGAGCCAGCTTGGATTTGAAGCTTTCATTGCCCTTTCGCACCACCTCCAGCTTTCCTCACAATCTGAAACACTACAGCATATCCCTGAGAGAGGAAGGGGAAAATAGCACTAACCTTTGATTAGCTCAGTATTTTATACTCCATAATTATCAAGCATAGGTTACAATTTCGTTTAATTTCTTCTCAGTTATGAGTACTTGACAAATTACGTCAAAGGGTATTCTTACTGTATTCATCTCCTCACACAAGAGGGAACTGCAAGTTAAATTTCAACAGGAAAGATAATTGCTTTACACTACTGGAAAGCAGGCAATAAAAAGTCTCTGGAATGGAGCTGCTACATTTCTTCCCATCAGTCTCTCTGTGCTCCATTATACACATTTTACACTGAAATACTGAAGTGAGGCTTGTTTTGGTAACGCATTCTGACCACACACAATGAAAAAAACAGATCTCAGGACAGAGGAGAAAGTGTGTTTCAAAACAGAAACCAAACCTTCCACCTGACCAACAGTTTTGAGAAGGTAACAATATTCCTCCCAAATAAAAGGATGCAAAAGCAACTAACAACAAACATAAGTATCCTGACTGTTCTGGAGAAGGATATCCCTCCACTGCCCTAAGAGGTGTTTGGAGAAACTCCTGCTGGAAAAGCAAGCCCCTGCAGCTCTCAGGCCTGCAAGCTGCCATTCCTCTTTTGAAATAGCTGCAAGTTTTAAACAGTATGAGAAGTGACAGGTCAGCTTGAAAAAGCCTTTAATATTCAACCCTGACACAACTAATTTCTTCCAAAATTGACCCCTGCCATCATTTATACCAGTGTTTTGTCCACAGTGTCAACCAGGCATCCCTCAAAGAGCAGCAGAATTACACACAGACAATGTATTTTAAAAAATAATTTCCAGTCTCAATATTAACACAGCAAACTGTGCAGAGAGCACCACAGCCCACACCACCTGATGCAGGTCAGCAGCAGCACAGAGCCCACACCACTTAGCCAGTTTTCCTGCACCGTGAGCAGTTCTCCTCCACCTGCCAGAAGCGGCTCCAGCACCACCCCTGCCTTGTCCCATCACATGCCCTCACAGCACCCCGACCTCAGCTGCACTGACATGGATTGAAAATGGCTTTTTGGAGCAGTTTTAGCTGGCATCTGCCTCACTGGAAGGTTACACTAATGCTCATGCCAGCAAAGAGGAAGAATAAGTAGCTGAGCACTCAGGGCTGCTGCTCTCAGCAGTGCCAGCTTATAGTGGCTTAGCCAACACAAAGCCATGGATGCTTTTTACTTAGTGTGACGTTACTGTCACTAAAAGTCTAATCTGTGATCCCTCTTGGCAAGGAGAGTTTCTGCTTTAAGCAGCCCTCCTTGCTAAGGGAGAAAAAAACCTACAAAGGAATTCTTATAAGCCTTTTACACAGCAGAAACACAAGGTTCTTTATCAGAAAGGATGAAAACACACGTGTAACACTGTATTTCAATACCAAAGTGCTTCTTGCAGCCAGCTTCCAACAATGAATTCCAAGACAAAAATTATATACAGCATTTATGATGTAATCCTGCTGATACTAAGATGGGATTCTGAACCAGTAATAAATCTTTACCTCTGAACTTCACCTTGGATACAAGCACTCTGCAGAACTTACAGTAGTACTGTTGTCATGTTTGTTTCTTATCCTGATACTTAAAACCTACCTTTAAAGCCTCTATGACAAGATCTCTTGCTTCTAATTCTCCCTCAAGAATGCTAAACAGCGTCAGTAGTTCTGGTTTGCTGAGTTTTTCCAGATTCATCCTGAAAACCTGAAAAATAATGAAACCTAGTTTAGTTGGTATTTCCTTGGACATTAAAATCAGTATTCAAAGCTATGACGTATAATTTGCATTTAACTTCAGCTCCCAGTTTTTTGGATTGCAAATTGCCCTGAGGGGGGATCATTTTCTCTCCAGCTTCCAAGAGCAGTTGTAGAAGATGCATTTGTCACCCTCTCCCAAGGGACACGAACACATGCACGCCCAGATGGTGACGGCAGAACATGAAGGCTAACAGGACCAGACAATATTCACCAAGAAGTAGCCAAAGTTAACAGGAGAGGGGAAAAACATGGATATTTAAAAGTCATATTGATTACACATCTGCATCACACAGCTGCAAACATCACCGAGGAGCTGAGATGAACGCAGGCCAAGCCAGGCCACCCACAGGAACTCAACAGTGATGGGAATGTTGCAGTGCTGAGATATGCTTCCTGGGAATGCCATTATCCAGACTAACAGAACAGGCCCAAATCACTTTACAAAAACCAATGCCACAGAAAATACACACTTAATTACTATTCTTTCAAACCGTTTCAATATCACCATCAGTTATTAAATATAATGTTACTGCCTACATACGAGATCCATCATCTAAGCTGCACAGAAAGAAGCTTTATACTCCCTTGCATCTTTGCTGATATACTTAACACTCTCCAGTAATAACCCTTTTTATTACATTATTTTGTTAAAAATGGAAATAATTTCAGACTAAATCCTTGTCTCTGATGCAAATATACCCATTGATACAGTCCTGTGCTTTGTACCACCATCAAATACACTTTTCTGAGTCCAAGTCATGTCCATCTTTCACCATGCTTTGTGTCAAGCAGAAAATGCTACAGCGTGAGGAAGCTACTCAGAGATATCAAACTCCAGTGGCAAGTGATAAAGGGTTAAATCATCCCTTTCTGGAGAAGTCTATCTAGCTAAAACATTCAAGTGAAGTCTAGTTTGTCTGAAGTCACTGCTCCTTTACAACTGATTTGCATAACTGTGCCTTGGAGAGTTATACACAAAAGCAAGTTCTGTCTTGTTTTCGCCAGAGCAGTTTTCCAGTCGCTGGGAACAGAAAATTCTGTAGTCTTCATACAGCAAGAGAAATCTCCTCTGTGCCCCTCTGCTAATCAGGGAAGTGTCTCATCACAAACTCACATTCTTGCCTCACACAGTGCTCTACATGAAATTCCATAAAGCAGCAACGTTTCTTCCAGGCTCTCTTGGCTCACCCTCCCACTGGCATGGGCCGCTCAAGGAAGCGCCAGTGGAAGTGACCACGACTGGCTGTTCCAAAACCAAACTGAACTGGACTCCACAGATCTGTCAGCATCGCATTTCTGTTCCCTACTGCAGATCCATTCACGTATTCAAGAAGAAAATCCACGAGTGGAACGTTTGGGAAATCTGTTCATATTTGTCCTCGTGTCAGCCTGATGAAGAAGCCTGATCAAGACTTGACACAAAGGTATCATTTAGGAAACTCACTGTATTGACTCCAATCACATTTTTGTGGGCCAGGGCAGTGCTGGTCACTCTTCAGCACTGATCACTTCATTTCAGCCAATGGACCTTGACCGAGAGATGTCCAGGGTGGGAGCCTGACCACCTCCCCCAGGTCCGGACATGGCTGGAGGGTTCTGTCGCCGTGGGGAGCCTGGCTAGCTGACACCACGTGGAAGGAGTGTGACTTACAACTTGGTCATCTTAGAAAAATGGGAGGAGAAGGCAACAGAAACAGCAAAGAAATGCTAAAACATAAAGCAGCCACACAGAGTTAGAAAAGACAGAGCCTGGTGCTAGTCTTTGTTAATTACCATGTTTGTGTTGGTGCTGTCAAAGCTGCAACATTTCCCTGGGCAGCCTTTAGATGTGGAATATCCATATATCTCCTTAGGAGATGCACGGCTTGGTTTCAAAGCCATCTCAGTCCTTGCTCAAACTAAATTTACAGGTTCTAAGACTGAATCAATACTGATGAGAAACAACTTTTATTGCCAGATACTCACCAAGTTACAGAAGTGTTGGGGCATGATAAACCAGACTGAAAAAGGAGAAGCTTCCTTGGAGATCTTAGAACAAAGTGTATCATATAATTCTGTTACCCCAGGACAGTAACTGTTGAACATGGACTTTCAACATGACTGTGTCCATGCTTTTCCCTTAAAAAGAGATAATGTGGAAACATGCAGCTGCACCTCCCCTTGAGCTACCAAACGGCTCAGTCTTATAGCAAGGACAGCTACCAGCTGCAGTTTGGCATTTTAAAGCTATTAGTCAGGGCAGCAATAATTTCTACTCTATATTCTAACCACTCCCATTGTGACTTGTGCTTCCCAGTGTTACAGCAATAAGCCATGCTATTCTTGCCATGCCTCTGTAGTCTTTAATGCGCTCAATAACATAAACAAACCCTGTCCTAAAATACACAGGTAAAAATACTTCAGAGAAATAAAGAGCAGGAGCCAGTTTGCACAGCAATCATTTATCCAACAACAAGAGGTAACATTAAAGGTACATAAGGAAGCCTCAGCTTCCTCATGTGCAACCTGCTGCTAGAGAAGATCTCTACCTGCTTTGTTTGCATCAGTTACCCCCCACTGCCGAGAGAACAGACTGGGAGCAGATACTACAAATAAAGTCACTGCTCTAAAAAAACACCAAAATGTACCTGTATTCTCCACTGATCTGAAGGGAGCTTTTAGAACACACCAGGCAGATGTCTGTTATGCTGAATGGATTACAATCCCAAGCATTCCCTTTAAGGGCACTAGGGAGCTGAAAACTGGAGGGGGAGGAAAAGCCCTATTCATTTTATGTTATTATTTTACAGGAACAAGAAGCATCTCTGGATCAAAGAGCCAATAAGCATGTATTTGAGCTCCTTTTCCCCTATCCAAACCTAAATCCAAATCCATTCCCAGCCCTCCAGGCTCCTGAGGTGACTTTTCAGGCTGCTTTCAGGCTACACATCCCTGTGCCTTCCCTCATCCCACTTTTTAACAAAAGATCACACCAACTCTATTCAATTACCCAGTTCTCCCCCTTGCAAACAGCCCCGTTCTACCAAAGGGATCTGGACACTTCAGCTGGGGAACTTGACCCTCTACTTCCAAACCTTTAACCAGAAGACAGAGCTTCCCGGCACCAGAAACCAGATCTAGGGGAACATTACACCTTTACATCCAGGGAAATACACTGAGTGCACTCACACAGATCACAAACCACAAAGGCCTTGTTATTTAGTCTGATGATATAAATATTTTCCCTGAGTCTGAGATACACCACCATTTTTGGACAATAAGCCCGAGTTTAGAGCATAAACAAAGATAATTACTTTCTGCTTGCCTAAAGGTGAGCTTCCTTTCAGCTATGGAGTGCTGGAGTCTCCTCAGCGGACCCATGCCCACCCCCCAAGGAGATAAAACTCTTCTAAGAAGGTTATTTCCCAGTATTTAACTGAAAATAACTTTCAAGAGCAGTTTAAGTGTATGTACAACCACACCAGCCAACAAACCGGGGGAGTTATCTTTGGCATGTGCCACTTGAGGAACAAGAGATAAGCTTGCTGCCCGTGGCAGCTCCTCCGTGCCCTCAATCACGGCGCGATGATTATGAAACCATTCCAAGTTACACTTCACTGGTCTCACACACACACGGGCACGAACTCACTGAAAGAATGTTGCCAGCACAAGAGAACCTCACCCACCAACTTCAGCAAAGGTTGGAGTCGGGGGCAGGAACCAAAGAGCAGCTGAACGCGCAGTCCCGAGGCACTGGGAGGGCAGCTTGTCAAGGGGAAGCTTCAAGATCCTCTGCGAACCCTCGGCTCAAAACTCTTCCACTTTATAAAAAAACATCATGAAGAACAAAGCTTGTGTTCCTCCCTCCTCTGAAAGAGGGTATTTCCTAAACCTACACCAATGCAACAATGCCACAATGTCAATAATCCTGAATCAGCTTAGTTTTCTTTCCTGTGTTCCTGAAGAGGAACTGGTATTTTCCAGGAGCCAGCACGGGCAGTCGTATATATTCGCATTCATGGGAGAATCTAAATGACCAGTTTGAGAAGTCCTGATAGACAAGTTCCCAAAACTGCTGCTGTGTGTATCGGGCAGTGTTTGAGTTGTTCCAATAATTACATTATGTTTATGTAATGAAAAAAAACTAAAATAGACTTAATAATTGTGTGTCCACAATGCTACCTGGCATTGCATCAGAACTGTGGGGAATTAGGTTAAAATGAGAAGTGTTTTTATCTCCTTCACCTCTGTATCTCAGCCCTAAAGGAGAAAGGACATCTACCCACAAAAAAAACTATCCTCACCCCATTCATTTTTGAAGTCATACTCAGAATGTAGCAAATTAGCAAAATTTTGAGCACGTATTTTGTGTGGGTCCTTGAACAGCCCCTGTGCAGCAACTGGAGCTCCTCGAGAGAGAATTTAAACCATCGCTGGCTCCTCTGACCTTCAGCCCCCCCCGCCCGGGGAGCCGCGCCCCCCCCTGCCACACGATCGCTCGTGACCCCGGCACCGGGACGGGCGGACACCGCGGGTCACCCCGGGACACCGGGCTGCTGCAGCCGCCAGCGGCACAGCCGGCGCTGCCCGGGGACCGGCACCGTCCAGGCGCGGGCATCGGGGAAGGGGTGGCAGGGGCCGGGCTCGATGGCTCCCGCGCTGCACCGGCCCGGTAAGACCGCGGCGGACAAAGAGAAGCGCCGCACCGGAGCCCGCGGCCGCCGCTGCCCGGGGACCCCGGCCGCGAGGGAGGAAAGCGGGCGCGGCGCGGGGAGCAACAACCGGCTCCATCGCCCCTCGGTGCGCCGGGCCCGGCTGGACCGGGCAGCGACGCCCAACTCCCGGTAACGCCCCCCGGCCTCCGCGCCCCCCGATCTCCCCGTTCCCCCCCGATACCATCCCCTCCCCGCCGCCTGCGGCCGCCCTAGTCCCGACTGCGGCCGCCCCCGCCCGCAGCGGGGCTCGGCCCCGCCACCGCCCCTCTCAGCCCCCGCGGGCCGGGCCGCCCCACACCTGCCTCTGCCCACCCGCGGGGGCAGCGCCACGCCAGGACGGGCCGGAGCGCGCCGGGCCGCACCGAGCCGTGAGCGGGACCCGCGCCCGCCCCACCGCACCGACCTGCCCTGCCCCCCGCGCCGCCGCCGCCGCCGCCGCCGCTCCCCATCGGCCGCCCCGCCCCCGCCCCGCCTCCGCCCCGCCCGCTGACCGACGGCGCGCCCGCCAATCAGCGCCGCCGCCGCCGCGGCCGCGGGCCAATCCGCCACGGGGGAGGCGGGGCGGGGGCCGGCACAGCCAATCAGGCAGCGCGGGGGGCGGGGCCGCCGCTGAAAATCCCTTTTGTTCGCGGCGGACCGAGAGGGCGGCCGTGATTGGTGCGTCACTTCCGGCGGGGCGGGGCTGCGGGCACCGCCCGAGCCGCCGCTCCCGGCCCGCGGTTCTGTCCCGGGCGGGTCCCGATCCCGGTCCCGGTCCGGATCCCAGGGCCGGGCCCGGTCCCAGCGGCAGGAAGGGCTGTGCGAACCCAGGACAGGGACAGGCTCAGGCCGGCCTGAAGGAGGCTCGGGGCAGGTGAATCGCCGTGGTGGCCGTGGCAGAGCAGTGCCCTCAAACCCTCTCACGGTGCCTGTGGCAGAACAGTGCCCCTCGCAGGGGTTCTGAGCCCTGACCCCTCATGATTCCCGGACAGTCTCTCTCCCCTGACACCTCCAGGTCCTGCTCCCCTCGTGGCACCTGAACTTGGCCTCTGGAGACCGATGGTTTGCCCGAGGGTGTTTACAATATCTCTGTTTCCTTTGTGCAGCAGCCTTCTAACAGCGCTGCTTTGCAGCGTGACTCACCTGGGCAGGCCCTCGGCGTGGGCACAGCCCTCACTGCCGGGCACAACTTCCCTCTGATGAGCTTTTGCAAGTGCCGAGCAACTCTTCTGCGGGGAGGTGCTGTGGAAAATTCAGCATTTCTATTTGTTTACCTGCTGTCATCTGAGGAAAGAGCCCTGATTACGCTGGAGACGGTTGCTGGAGGGAATGTCGCCCGTGGATGCCTCAGCCATGGGGTCACCGACACTGTTGAGGGCAGCAGGTTTTTTGCTGTCAGAGCTGCTTACCCAGCACTCTGCTAAGCCGGCGGGGCAGCAGGAATGGGAACGAACCCTTTCTGTGCAAAACACGGCCGATCATTCCGCCTCTGAGCTTCCCACGAGATGTGCTCAGCATTGCTAGCACGCTGATTCTAGAGAGCTGAAAAGTTTTTAATGGCTTTTCCCACTGTTGGGAGCTCCTTAAGCTGCACCAGAGGAGGTTTAGTTTTAACATTAGAAAGAGATTCTTCACAGAAAAGGTGATTACCCATTGACATGGGCTGCCCGGGGAGGTGGTGGAGTTGCTGTCCCTGGAGGTGTTTAAGGAAAGACTGGACATGGCACTCAATGCTCTGGTCTAGTTGACAGCGTTCGGTCACAGGTTGGACTCGATGATCTCAGAGGTCTTTTCGAGCCTGATTTTGTGATTCCGCGCGCGTGACTGCGGGGCAGTGCTGGGATCACACGGAGCTGCAGCACAGGGCCTGTGACACGTGGCATGAAACCAGCAGTGTCCAAATCCATGGCAAAAAGGTGTCACATGGTGACACAGTGACACGATGTCTCTTTACACAGTGACAATGCCACCTCTAACCATCACAGTCTCCCATCTAGTACGTTCAGAAGATGGTTTTGTCTAGACAGGGTTGTCTGAGTGTTATTTCCCAGCCTTGGTAAGTACTGGAAGTTTTGCAGCGCCTCTGGTCATGAAGACTGAGAGGCCAGGAGGGAAAAAACCCACATGGATTGCCCCTCCTGAGCTGTGCCAGGCTGGACGTGCCCCTGTGGCATTGCCAAACAGCTGGTATATTAAGATGTCTAATTTTGATTACCCCGTGCTTCTCCTGTCTCTGCTTTTCACCTGTTGTCTCTTCTTTAATCCTTGAAATAAAGTTTTTGGGCAGACATCCCTTAATGACGCACATGAAAAATGGTGGCAGCTCATATCACAGGCTTGTCTTTACTTCCTACACACCATTTTCACCCCCACTAGGTCATGGGGGTGAAGCGCTTGGCGGAGCAGGGATGGGCTGGAGAAGGTGTAGGAGGAGAGGGATGCTCTCAGAAGGCTGGGTATATCCATGGGAGGAGGTGGTTGCTGGCACAGGGAGATGGGCTGTCTGCAGGACGGCTGCTCACTCTGAGCTCACCCTGTCTGCGGGTGGAGAAAAGGGGAAGGGGGCTCGTGGAGTGACACAAATGAAGGAAGTTTGGGGGAAAAAAAGCTGACTTAACTCACCACATCCTGCGAGCGCAGGACGTGCAGCCTGCCACGGCGATTTGTAAGCTGGCGCAGCATCTCATCTTCCTGGAAAAAAATGGGCTTTAGGGGGAAAAGTGGGTAGGGACAGAGATCCACACCGAGTGGTGACAGTCAGCGGGGCAGTCATCGCTGCGGAGAGTACACATTCCCAGAACATTCCCGTTCCCAGAACACGCGGACCGTCCCCACCACCTGCATTCCGCGTTGGCTGTGAGGGCTCAGTCGCGGTCTGCGGTCCTGGGCAGCGCCGTGCCCCGGTGAGCAGCCCCCGCGCCCCGAGCCGGAGCTCAGGGCCGGCGGGTCCGCTCCCGGTGCGCGGGGCTGCCGCGCCCCCCGCGGGTCCGCTCCCGGTGCGCGGGGCTGCCGCGCCCCCCGCGGGTCCGCTCCCGGTGCGCGGGGCTGCCGCGCCCCCGCGCGTCCGCAGCGCTCGCTGCTCAGACACGGCTCCGCTGCTCAGGAGCGGCTGCGCCGGAGCTGTTTCTCCAAGTCCCACAAAACGCATCTGAAACATTCACAACTCAAAAAACACATCTGAAACATTCACAACTCAAAATAGCAAGGGAGTGGTTGTATTTCCTTGTATTTCCAGGTTGGCACGGACCGTCGGCGGGATCATCCGCTTGCTGGTCATTCCTGCTGCAAACATTCCTGATGCTGCCCAGTCCCACTCCTGGAAACACAGGAGAAAGGAGACCTTTGTGCAGAAAGAGCTTTGCGTGAGGCTGATTGACTAGTGATGAATGGAGCCTGGAAAGGTCATGGATGCATAAGTTACATCAGGGAACATCTGGCACCAAAAGCTTCTCTGTTCTGGGGCTTGGTGAGGACACTTGATGAACCCAGAGCAAACACCTGAAGGGACTGAGAGTCCTAAACATCCTAGGTGGTCTCAGGGATGTCAAATAAATAACTGCAGCCTTGAAAATTAGTGCAATTGAGAGGAAAAAAAAAAAACCGTTTTGTAGCTGAGCCCACACAGAAAAAAAATATTGAAAGATAAAGAATATATTCAGTTGTCCACTGGTCTGCATTTAGGGGGCAATAAATCATCTCCACAGGAGAAGGAGGAGGCTTTCCAGGTCTGGAAGACATCTCTCTCCAGGATGTTTGGTCACTTTATACTTTTCATTTTTTAACATGAAGTAGAGGTACTGGCACAGACTGTCCAGAGAAACTGTGGCTTCCCTGTCCCTGGAAGTGTCCAAGGCCAGGTTGGACAGGGCTTGGAGCAACCGGGGATAGTGGAAGATGTCCCTGCTCATGGCAGGGGGTGGAACGGGATGAGCTTTAAGGTCCCTTCCAACCCAGGCCATTCTGTGATTCTGTGATTCTGTGATTGCCAGGTGTGTCAGATACAGGCAGAAAAATCAGGTACCTGCCTGTGAGTCTGTGCAGGGTGGATTCCGGGTGGAAGGAAACAGCAGAGACCTGCTAAGGAGAGGGCAGGTCCAGATGGCTCCAGTACCTGCACATACCTGAGGACAAGCACAGGAATGTGCAGGAGGTTCTGTCTCCCTGTGACTGGTTATAACCTGTGACACAAGCCCCAGGTAAGAGCGAGAGGCTCCTGCAGGTCCTGTGGGATGAGAGCAGGAGGTCTCAGCTCTTTGGGAAGCCAAAGGAGGAACTAGGATGGGTGCAGCCCCCTCAAGCAGCACTGGGCAGGCTCACATCCTGCTGGTGAGGATCAGCCGCCGAAAACTCCCAGGAGGGGACAAAGTGGTAAGAGAGAGATTTCTCCTGAAGTATCACAGGCAAGAGAGATAAACCACAAACACAAACAATTAGGAAGAAGCACATCTGTCATGTTCTTGATGCTGTCGGAATGAGAATCCATCTGGGAAAAGAGCCAGCCCTGCCTCCCTGGGAATTATGTATTTTTTCTTTTTAAATATTGTATGACATCCATCTCTAGAGCTGCGTGTTGTTTGTGCTGGCATGTGGGTGTGTATTTCTGAAGGCTCCCCATATTAACGCAAGAGCTATAGTCTCATTTTAGAAAATTTGTGGCTATAAAAATATATTCTGGGTTTGACTGAGTGTTTTTTCCTTCCCTCCTGAAACTCCAGAGCTGCGCAAAATAGCTTCATAAAACTTGTAGGGCTTTTTTAAAGTAGAAGTTACTGCCTTGCCTTGCTTTTCAAAATGCACCCTTGATTTTAAGTGTTGGGATATTGTTTGCTTTTAAACTAGCAAATGCTGAAAAGATGCTCTAAATTCCTTTTTTATTTTGTTGCTTACTGAGAAAAATCCAATTATACCAAAGGGAAATGAGAATAAAACATTTAATAAAAATATATGGTATAGAAGCCAAAAAAAAGCCTCAGTCTTCCAAAGTGAGTGTGCAAAAAGAGGTAGAACTCTTTCAGCATTATTCCTGGAGTAAATGCCCTCTCTTGGGAACACAGTGGTACCCAAATGAGTGTGAGCCCTCCCCCAGCACCAAAAAGTCCTTTCACTGGCGTTGGTTGCTCAGGGCTGTGGGAGTCCTGGATCCAGCCCCAGTCCCTGGTGGTGTCTGGCTCTGCCAGAGTGTGGCTGCCGATTCCCAGCCCTTGCCCAGGCCAGAAGGACTGAGACTGAGGGAGCTGTCATCAGCACAATGTCGTTGTAGATCCCCCCCAGGAGCTCTTGGACCTGCTCCCAACCTCTGTTCCCACCTTGTGGGAAAAGACACTGGGCTCAGCAGGGAAGTGACTCTCAGCCCTTGAAGCCAGGCTGTGGCTCCTTTCAGTTACTTTGTGAAGTGCTGGAGTGAGAGTATTTGAGCAGCCAAGAAGCAGCTCCAGTTCAAAGGATTTGGGAAAATCCTTTTTCCAATCAGGCAATTTGTAATTTCAATTGCTAAGTGTTTCCCTTCCATTCCTTGGCACTCTAGCACCATCTGAATTGGCTTTCTCAGCACTTCAGGAAAGCTGGTGTTACATTATGTAAGATTTAACAGCCATCACTTCTCCAGAAGTAATACAGAAAAGTGTTTTTTATGACACAAGAGGGAGATTTCTCATTTGGGAAGCTGATTCTTTGTTGTTTTCAAATGACTGCTTTGGTGCAACTTCAATCTAATAACTAATTCCGTCTATGAAAAAAATAGAAGAAATTTTGTTGATATTTTGGTAAATGGAAATGCCTTCTGAGAGGAAATGAAATTTGCCTTTTTATCTTTATAGGTGCATATCATATACATTGATGTGTCATATTTAGATATAAGGACCCCTCAGGCCACTGCCTGCATTCACAGAAGCACAGGATGGGTAAGGTTGGGGTCACCTGGTCCAGCCCCATTTGTGCCATTCTGGAGCTGAGCAAACCAGTAATTAAGTCTCCAGTAAGGGCTCGTTTGTCCCAGCTTTGCTCTGCACGTGCTGTCCCACATGAAGCTGACAGATAATTCCTCATGCAGTCCTGTCACAGACCCAGCCCAGGAACCATCCCTGGCTTTCTAATCTCTTCAGATGATTTCCCCTTCTCTCCATGACCATTTATTCATCCAATAATTCATCTGCTGGCTTTCACATGGACATAATGTCCCTTTGGTGGGAGCAGAAGGGCAACACAGGGGCCCTCCATGAATCCCACAGCCTTTGCTTCCCAGCACATGGCACTGATCTCCCTGGGCAGGGAGCTTCTTGCCGTACCTAAAATATTAATTACAGGCAGTGAGAAGAAATGTTGCTTTGCTCTCCTGAAGCTGTTTAGCAATTTCCCCAGCAAAAGCACTCTGGGAGCTGCTGGGTTGGCGATGACTTTCCCGACAGTGATTGAATGCTCTGATAAGAAGCAAGAGTTTGTTGCCACCTCATTCACCATGCTGGGCTCTCTCTGCAGCACTTAATACTGTTCTGGCCAGATCAAGGTGTAAAAGAAGTAGAAAACAGAAATATACTTGGAAATTACCCTCACCTAAGAGCACAGCCCGTGGCCATGCTTTCTTTGAATTACCCTATGCTCTCTGTGTTGGGGAATTGCTGTCTGTGTTGGACAATGCTTGCCAAAGCCCTGGGACCCTGGTTGATTTCTGTGCCTCTGAGTCGTGAGAGCAGAGGAGAGAAGTGTGAAAACCAGGACAATAAATGGGAAGGGCAAGTTCTCCCTGAACTGATTGAGCACGAGCTTGCTGGCTAATGTTTCCCAATTATCTCTCTAAGTGGAAAAGGGGGAATGCCAGGAGCTGTGTGGGGCTCACACAGCTTCATGGCCTCACAGTGTAAATAAGTCCTCATTTTTGAGCAATATATTTCTGCATGGCACCTGTTCTTGCCATTACTCCTAGGTTGTCTTTCTTCACAACCTGGTTTGTTCTGTTTTATTTCTCCCTCATGGAAACTCATTTATTATTTTACGTTAGTGTGTGAAGCCTTGAAGCACGCCTTCCTGCATTTAAAACGGGAGGAAACCCCTCCCTCTGTGACATTCCAATGCAGGGCTGGCTCTCCCGATCTCACTGAACAGCTCTGAGGTTCAGGATGGGGTGGCTTGGTCAAATCCATTGTACTGAGCAAAGCATTTTAAACAGCAGCTGGGCCTTTCAAAGCACTGAATGGGGAACCACAGAGCAGAAGAGTTTCTAGAAGAGGAACCTGCTGCAATCCTGCCAGTGGTGGAATTGGGACCACAAAGAGCTGAATCTGGGGAGTGCAGGGGAAGTGCTTCACCCACCAAACACCCTGTGACATCCTGTCACAGCACAGAGGGAGCAGCTGCTTACCAAGGGTGCAAAAATTAGAAGTTACACTGCATATGCACAGGGTATGGAGGAAGTCAGCAGAAAACAGCTTTAACTTCTATGGGGACTATTTAAAAATAAGAAATACTGACTGCTCCTAGAACTCAGTGTCTTTAGGGGGAACTCTGCACCTCTGGAGAGGAGGGTGCCCCTCCAGAGGAGGAGCAGACCTTGCAGCAATGGCTCTGGGCTCCTTGCCCTGTGCCTAACTTGCTGTAGGAGCACGGGGGAACTCTGCACTCACATTATCCAGATTATCCTACTTGCACATTTATGATGTGTCCTATGTCCACAGAAATTTGGCCCTTGCTGCATCCCTGGCCTCTGTGCTCCTGAGCTCTCCACACTGAGTTGGCCAGCAGTGGCAAATCCTCCAGCATCTCCCTCTGACTCTGCATTCCTTGGCTTATGCCAGTTATTTGTGTGCCAGCTCTGCTGTTCCCTTAATGTGCCGAGGAGGGTTTCTCTCAGCAGGCAGAGTAGCACTGAGGGCTTTCCTAATGGGGATCAATGGACCAGAAAGAAAACAGAGAGAGGGCTCCGTAGCATCCACTCCCTCAGGACCTGCTGAACCCCCACCCTCCTCCAAACCGGGAAAATCCTACTATGGCCAGAAATTCTGGGTTAATTCACCAGTGGCTACTTAAACCAAAGATGAGTGTGCCATGAGATGGTTTTATCTCAACTCTAAAATGCTGTCAAAATGAGAATTCCTCAGAACTGGGCACAGGAGGCAGAGATACTGCAGACACAGAGATGATTGAGGCAGCAAAAGACCTCAGAATTTTCAGCTTCCCCTTCAAAGCCAAGAGATATCAGCCAGTGCTAACACAGCTCTGGGTGAGGAGCAGGAGTCACCCAGAGCATGGGTCCTGCTTGGATTATTTCTGAGCTGGCAGAGGGGGAATGGAAGATAAGAAGGAAGAAGATGTGAAAGCAACATTTTAAAGGCCACGGGCAATGAGGCAAGTCAGGAGGAATAATAAGAGCCCCGTCTGCATTAGGACTTCACTTACAAATAATTTCTGGAAGGCGTCTCTGAGATCTCTGTGATTTCATACCCAATTAAACCGTGGTGCAGAGTCCTGGAGGCAGCTCATAAACACGATTCCTGCTCTGTACTGCTTGGTCATGATACTCCAACCACATTTACTAACTATGTTTCCTCTGGTGAAGTGCTTTCTCAGACAGGGGTGCCCCAGACCCTCTGACACAGGATGGAGCCGTGTCCTGTTTCCAGCACCCCCACACCATGGCACGAGTGAAGTCATTTCCCAGGCTTGACTTTGGGTCTCCAAAATGACAATGTGCTCAGCAAGAGGAAAGGCTGGCTCTTGGGGATGTGGGGGTGCTCAATAAACCTCAATAGCTCCTGCAAGGACCCAAGTGCACGTGTGGGTAGCGATACTTCAGCCCCACGGCACAGAGGGGAACTGGCCTGGTGCTATCATGTGTGTCAGGCTTGTTCACATTTAGCAGATTAGTTGAGAATCTGCATTCAGGCAATGGGAGTTGAAACAGCAACCATAAACTTGATCACCCTAATGTACAAGGTGATTTACATAATTTCCTATTTGCATGGGGCTCCTGTTTAATTTTTCCACCCCTTGTATGATCAAATATACCAACTTCCAGATGAAATGTCTTTCAGGTTTAGAGGATTAACCTGCCTGCAAGAAGTGACAATGCTGACTGCTTTTTATCTCCAAAATGCAATTCCAGGATCCCTGCAAGCTGGAGAAACTCAGCTGTCTCCATCCCTCAGGGAACGGCATCACTTCCAGGGGTTTGAGAAATAAGTTGCATGTCCAGGACCCCCTTTTCTCCCCCTCTTCCAGTGCCCGGGCCACTTAAATAGGGCTGATGTAGATCACAGAAAGCTCCTCTATGTCCACCCAGAGTTCCCAGGTTTGGTGTCCACGGCTCCCAGTTCCCACAGGGGTGCAGCATTGCACCTTCTGCCCGGGGAATGGAGCTGCGTTGCTGCTGCTGGTGTTGCAGCTCCCTCTCGCACGGGCGGGGATGGGTTCGCAGCTGCATCCGAAGGAAAGCAGCTGTTGGGAAAGGAGCAGCTTTGTAGCCAGTCTGAACAAGCCAAGTCTGTAGGAGCGATACACACTAAATTACTGGCTTGAAAACTAGGATAACAAGGGCTCCGTGGCTCTTTGGAGGGCACAGACAAGATGTGTCATCCCAGCCTGCCTCAGTTTCCCCACATCGAGTACCAGGATGGCAGTGTTGGCAGTGCAAGAACAAGGAGATTGCCGATGTTAATTAATATCAGTTTGCAAAATGAGCTCTCAGATTCATAGCCAACATCCTGCTCGAGGATTCACCCCTTCCACTCAGAGATGCATCCAAGGACCCATCATCAGTGTGACTCAAGGAAGCATCTGGCTCATGGCTTGCTCAAGGAGAGGGAATTCCCCCAGGCTGGCAGTGCCTTCCTGCTGCCAGGTCAGTGAGGGGCCCACCCTTGTCACCGTCACCCTCCCGAGCCCGCGGGGATCCTCCATCCACATCGCCCGAGTGATGGAGAGAATGACTCTTTGTCTGACAGGAATTAGTATTTAACACAGGCTCCTCACACCTGCCGTGCTGGCTGGACAGCCCAGCCTGCCTTTTCCTTGGTGGGCAGAAATGCCTGCATTGATCCGCTGCTAAAAATAGGGGGCCCAAGGTTTGGAGGCAGCGGCACCAGCTCCGCCAGCGAGGCTGCGAGAGGTTCCTCGCATCTGTTGCCTGGCAGAGACCCAAAGTATTTTTCTGGTACAAGGGGCCTTTTTTTTCATCACCAAAGAACAGAGCTGCTATTTTTAACTCTAATAAGCATATTTAATTTCCTACTGCCTCATTTCTACTGTTTTATGCAAGTGGCATTTCTGAGCATGACCCTGGGGAGCAGGTGAGGATCTTGTCTGCATCCCTTGATGCATCCCAAACTGATGCTGTTCCCCTCAGCACCACCAAACCCTGGATTCTATGAAGAACAACGTACTGGGGCTGCCCCACATGTAACCCCGAGGCTCCCACCTCCACTGGGGACTGTGGGGTCCTCTGGGCAGGGACCCTGCACACCTCCCAGGGCTCCTGTTGATATCTAGGGCAGCAAAGCGCTTCCATTACACAAATAATTAATCAACACAACATCAAAGGTCGCTCATTTGCATTCCAAAGTGGCCACACTGTGCTATAACTCCCAAACTGCCACTGCCATCAGCTCACAGACACCCTGGGCTGTGCTTCCCATCAGCATCTTCTTCAAGGGAGGGAGATTCAAAGCAGGGTCCAAGTTCACTTTCCATCTTTTATTGATTTTGGTTACAAGGGGAGGGGATGCAGATGCTGAGCTGTGTTATATGACATAAAAACCCCCGGCATCCCCATAACTCACTGCCAAGTCCGGGCTGCAAACACACCCCTAACGAGACAAATAAAATGTATGGGCTGTTCAAACCCCAGTCCTTATCCTCCACTAATCAATATGGCTCATCAGGTTTATGAGACAATCATGTCTTCTGCTACCCCAGCCCAGAACCTCTGAGTAATGGCTTGCCAATGCCTAGTGATTATAATGATGCCTTGCAAGTGAAGCAGAAACAACCAAGTAAACGGATTTAAAGCAGTTTAATGGGCTGAGTTTTCCTTGAGTTCAGTGCCATTCCAATGTTCTTTCAGCCCAGTCTTGCACTTTATGAGATTTACTTGGTGGCTTTCAGTAGCTACCCCTCCCCTCCAGCCCTCTGCTCACTGGCCATACCCTTGCCCTCAGAGAACTTCTGTCCATGAGGGTGCAGAGCCCTGGGAGCTCAGGGAAGGCCTGGAGTCTCCCTCTCTGGAGACATCCCAAACCCACCTGGATGCGCTCCTGTGTCCCCTGCTCCAGGTGACCCTGCCTGGGCAGGGGTTGGGCTGGATGATATCCAGAGGTCCCTTCCAACCTTCCTCTGTGACTCTGTACTGGCAGAGCCCATGGAGGAGGCTCAAGGATGGGAGTTTCTCTCCCTACAAGCAGCAGCCAAAGTGTTTTGCTGGTGTCTCTTCAGCCCACCCGACACTGCCATCTTCCCCACCAGTTTTCCTGTCCCCCACCCCCCTGGCTGCAGCTGGGCACTGCCCCTGTGCCCCCAGACACCTCTCCCACCACTTCGGAGGCAAGCCCAGCTCCTGCAGGCTGATGTTCTGTGGATTACTACCTTGGCAGGGCTTAAATGTTTGCTGCAGACATAAGCCTTGTCATGGCTGATTTTATTTATGGTTGTGTAAGTGTATTCCCAAATAGAACACAAAGTGAACAAATAAACTGGGTGACAGAGCCATAAACCCTGTGCCTGCTCATTCACTTGAAGAAAAGCCTGCTTCAACTAATTAACCTGTGCAAGCCTTGTGCTGTTCATAAACAAGCCAGGAATTAATAGTGGGGGTTTTTTTCACATAGCCAGCATGTGCCAGTAAATATTTATTGGGCAGCAAAACAGAAATAGCTCCCCTTTCTAGGGTAGGTACTGCAACGACAGTGAGAGGCTGAGTTCTTAAATGAGAGTAAAATATTCGAACAAGTTTATTTTCTGCTTTTGCTGCCTGTACTGAGCACATCTGGGATGTGCTGGAGCGAAGGTTGTGTGAGTGGAAGCTGCAGCCTCCCCAGCACTGGGGGATTACAGAAACAAGCACCAAAAGCATGGCTTTTCTGCACCAAATCTCCTCACAGATGCAGCGGGAGGATGGATTATACAGTACAACAGTCTGAGAAGCTGAGAGGAGCAGAGACGAGCCTGTGGAATGGGTAAATAAAGCTGTGGATCTGTGGGGATGAGGGGAGGATGATCATGAGATGTGCAAGGAGCGTCTAGGAAAATAAACAATGGGAAATGCTGGCGGGGATGTGCTGGGGACAGGGATCTCCTGGCCCCACACAGGTGTGGGCAGGAGGTGTCTGAGGCTTTGCTTTCAGACAAGCCCTGTCTGTGCACTGGTCACACACACGTAATGGGAGACCTGGGAAAATAGAGAGGGGGCAGAAATACAAATCAAGGAGTAACACTTTTGAAGGAGAAATTATAAATTGCAATTTAATCACATAATCACTTTGACACTCTCAAGCAAGCTAATTTCTTCCCTTGCCTCATTTCACCCACTTGGCAAGATGAATCTTGATGAATAATGTCCTATGAATATTTAATTTTTTTTATCAATTTGAATTTTTTTTTCTCCTATCCCTACCTGCTGGATAATTCACTTCTCTCCTCTTTTCCTCTCATAAACATACCGAGAACAACAGCTTCTTCTTCAACTTCCATCGTCCCCTGTTTTCATCCTTTTTTCCCTCCCCTTTGGAAGTCCTTTTGGCCAAGCAGTGATCATTGTCATCACCCCTTGCCCATCCTCTGCCAACTGGGAAACTGGGGCCAACCAGGGAACTTCCTCAAACCAGGAAATCTTTGCAGATAGGCAAGACGATTGATAATCTCAAATGGTTTTAAAGCAATTTAAATATAATCATATTGTTTGTGCAGGAATTTTGTGACTGAGGAGAGGGGAATAATGATGTCCCTGTTAATGAGCACTAGCAGCACCACCCTTACACGTGGGTGATGGGTGGTCTCATCCACGGGACCCTCGGGGTCACCTCCAGCAGCCCCACAGCTCTCGTTCCTTCATAACCACAGATAATGGTGTGGAGACCTCTGCCCATGCAGGCTTCCAGGAATGAGCTGGGTGTGCCTGCTAGGGTTTACCTGGGAACAGCAAACCACCTCTTGGAGCAGGAGGGAAGGATAAATGGTCCACCCTAGTCCCTGTCTATTTTATTTGCTGTTTTTCTTTGTTTCTCCCAACTGTTCAATACATTTCTGCCTAAAATTGCCAAATTAGGAAAGTGTTTTCAAAGTTAACACTGATCTCAAGCTGGAAATCGATGCCCATGACTTCACAACACAATCTATCCCCACCACTGCTTCTCCCAACAAGCGGCAGGAATAACCAGACCATGCTGAGGCCACGAGAAATACAGAACTAACTTTACCCTGAAAGCCACTGGATTTGGGGAAAGGGGAAAGCACCAAGAGCACAAGCCAGGGCTGCAGGAGCCCTTGGATTCCCCCTCCACGCTGCTCCAGCTGAGCTGTTCCACCAGCCTGGTACATGAGCACAAATGCTTCTCTTAAATCCATCGCCCAATATTCAAATCTGCCAACTGTTTGAGCAAGTGAGAGGCTGCAGGAGTGGTTGGCACGTGCTGTTTGTTTAAGCTGTTTATTAAAACTGACAGTCAAATCACCAGCAATCCAGCTGAAACGCCCCCATGGATTTAAGGAAGGAGAAGGAAGCCTGAGTGCTGTGCACAGAGGGTTTTATAAGCACGGGGACTGTGCACTGAGTGCTGCCGAGGGAGGATGGAGGGCAGCAACGCCTTGGGAAGCTGCACAGGCTCTGGAATGCTGCGACCTGTTCCTGCCTCTGCCCCACACTCCCCATTTTCCTCTGTGCAGTTTGTTAGCTCAGACTCCCTCTTACCCTCTGTGCAATGGCATTTCTTAGAGCCTGTCCTTGCCCTGGAGCTCCCACAGGGTGCAGTGATCCTGTGCACCCAGCACATGCTCCAGACCAAGCTTCCCACTCTGCCAAACACCAGTGGAGCACCCAGATGTTTCCTCATCTCCTATTTTTCCTCTGTTGTTGCTTTTAGCTTAGAAATATTCATTTACTGTGTCCTAATCTGTCCCTGCATTCAAAGCAGCTTCCCATGTCCATCATCCCACCTCCACCCATTCCACTGGAATTTCTCAAGCATCACAGGGAAGTGAGTGACAGTTTATAGACAGAGTTCAGTCCTGTTAGGATGATCTGAGGGAGAGACAGCAATATTCCCTCTCTCAGGTACATTCTTCAGCACAGAGTTTGCCTCTGATGAAGATCCTGGACTGGCACCAGTGGAAAATGGATTGTTTGGAAAGAACAGTGTGAGCAGGGAGACAGGAGCAGTCACTGCAGGGAGTGACAGAGGCTTTGTGTGCCTGGGGATGATGGTGGAGGCTCTGGGGTTGGTGCTGCAGCCAGGGCAGAGGCAGAACTGCCTGGAAGGAGCTGCTTGGCCACGTCACCTTCTGGCTTTCAACTGCTGCTGTCAGTCCAAGGGCCTGATCTTGTCAGCACATGAAAATGAATCCGAGAGAAACGTGTTTTAAAGCAGTTGTGACACAACACTGTCTGAGGCTGTGGTCATGTTTGATTAGTGTGTGTTGGGTGTGAATCAGGGTGACACAGGCTCTGGTGGCTCAGCCCCTCTGACATCGGGTGCCACAGACACCTCCCATCACCGGGGAAACAGAGAACTCTGCAGGCTGGGATGATTTTCAGTGTTTCCACATTTTCAAGGTATAGATGAGTTTGAACTTACTACAGACCTTGTTTGCAATAAACCTCTTCTGAAAGGCTCCAGCCCCTCACCCTGAATCCCAACAGCCATCGACTGGGTGATGATAGCTTCTCTACACTAGAAACAGTCAAAATCACACACAAAGCCTTTAGGAACGATCTGTGATATGCTGGAGAGTAGAACAGCTCAAACAGGCATTTCTGATGTGCAGTGGAGACAGGAGTCCCTGCCCAGGGATGAGCTTGGGAGGAAATGAGGACAGAGGGATGTGGGAATAGTAATGAAGAAATGAAAACAAAGAGAGATGGAGATGTCTGTGGGAGGAAGGGCGAGATTCAGATCACAGTACAGTTGGACAAACCATTCCTGCTGGAAATCAACACAGCAGTACCCAGCTCTGCTGGACACGCACAAGAGCTTTGCTCTTTCACCTGCCCTCATCGTGTTGCCATTTGCTCTCCTGAAAGCGGAGCAGAGTCACGCTTTGAGACAACCGGCACTTGCGAAAGGTTACCCTCCCTCTGGCATTTCCCGAGTGCGAGTCACAGACAAGGAGCTGAAGTTCACAGCCAAGCTGCAGAATTAATACTGTCCCGCACTGACGAGTTTGTTCACTCGATGGATTTAGAGCCAGGGATGGAACTGAAAACAAACCCACTGCAAGAGCCACCCCCCCCCCCCCTCACTGTCAGAACACTGCGGGCTGAGGCGCTGACGCTGAGGGTCCATTCCATGCACAGCACAGTGGAAAACTCCCCTGGAGCACGTTCAGAGTGGGCTCTTGGAGGACACTGAGCCTCTGCACAAACTAGAGCCCCTCTGCCCTGGCTCCCACCACTGCACTGTTCCAGAGCATCTTCAAAATCTGCCTCCCTGGGCCAAGACAGCATCTGACAAAACTGCCGGACAGAGACCAAACCTGCTCTTTGTGCATGCAGCTGTTGGGAAGCAATTCCAGGTAAGCCAATGGATTCTGAATTATGAATAATTAAGTGATTTGGCACGTGAAATACGGGAGCCTCATCTCCACATATCCCTTGAATCTCAGAGTCCTCCTGTCACTGGGCTGGAGACTTCCTGGCTGCTTCCTCCCCTCTCTCCATCCCTCTTTCCCTCCCACTCAGCAGCATCGATGCAAACCCCTCCTCTGCCCTTCAACATCCCATCAAAAACAGCTGCCAGCTTCCCCTTATTCTCCAATTATCCCACAGTTCCTGTCTCTGAGCTCTATCCCGTGACCTCTGCCTCTCAACACCTTTCTCTAAAGCTTACACTAACATGAAGTTAGTCCTGCACAGACTTACAGGGCGAGAAATACTTCCCATCCATGAAAATTCCAGCACAATTTCTCTCTCTGTTATTTTAAAGCCTCATCAGCACAACTCCTGTGCTCTGCTGCTGCACAGAATCACATCTCTCTGAAGTCACCTCAACTTCGGTGCTGTGGCTGTGCCTCTCCATGCCCGATTACGTCCCGTCTAAAGCATTTTTCTTCATTTGCAGGAGCAGTGGTGCTGCCTAACGAGGGACGCCGTCCCCTGCTAATGGGAGTCACTTCATTATGAGCTGGGCTCTGCTTCCAACTGTGGCTCCACACTACCAGAGACCTAAATCTTACCACAAGGATTTTAATTTGGGATTAACCGATCGGGAAATTAGATCACTTGTTACATCAGTCATTCTTCTCCCCCTGTTACCTCGTGGTCCGGATGGCTTGGCTACAGTAGGAACAGGCTCCCCAGGGAACAGAGCCCCAGGGCTGCAAGAGCTCCAGGAGTGTTTGGACACCACTCTCAGGCACAGGGTGGGTTTTTTGGGTGTCCTGTGCAGGGCCAGGAGCTGGACTGGATGATCCCTGTGGGTCCCTTTCAGCTCAGGATATTCCATAATCTTTATGCTTTAAGTAGGAACCACTTTTATTTGAAAAGTGACACCTGCCTTTATTTCTTTGGGATGAGCCTGGCAAGCAGGTGTGATCATAAAATCACACAATTGTGGAATGGTTTGGCTGGATGGGACCTTAAAGCTCATCCTGTTACAATCCCTGCCATGGGCCGGGGCACCTTCCACTGTCCCAGGCTGCTCCAAGCCCCGTCCAACCTGGCCTTGGGCACTCCCAGGGATGAGGCAGCCACAGCTGCTCTGGGCACCCTGTGCCAGGGCCTCCCCATCCTCACAGGGAAGAATTTCCTCCAAATATCCCACCTAACCCTGGCCCCTGGCAGTGGGAAGCCAGTCCCCCTTGTCCTGGCACTCCAGGCCTTTGTAAGCAGTTTCTCTCCACCTTTCTTGTTGTCTCTCTGCAGGTACTGGGAAGTCACAATTATGTCACCCTGAAGCTTCTCTTCTCCAGGCCAAACAATCCCAATTCTCCTGGATTTTATGCTATGAGTAGACAGGAATTCTTTTGGACTGCAAACTATTTCCAAAATAAATCTAAGTAAAATATTTACATGCTACAAGTAAAACGTGGGAATCCCTTCTCCAAAGTCCAAATTAATTTATTATCCTGTTAAAACCAATATTCTGGAGTACCCGTCACCATTTGTGTGTGTGGCCCTGCAGATGAATGCACACACACGTGCACACACCTTATCTTGTAAATTCCTGCTTTTTGCTCGCATTTCTAGGGCAACGCTTAATAGAAGATGCAACATAATAGGAGCCCCAGCTGGGGAAACCATGACACAGCCCAGGCCCCAGAAAGTCAATTACTCTGTAGGAGAGGGTGACGATAACTAAGGAGATTTGCATGGAAATAACTGATCTCCTGACAGAACGGATCACACAGGCTGTGCTGGCAGACAGCGCTGAAGGGAAAGGTAAAGGCAGAGGATCAAAATACACCAGGCATGGCCGTGGTAATCAGCATCTCTTTGTTCCTTTGTTGGAGATGGCCAGGCAGGAGGCTGAACTGGTGGAGATCGGGCTGCATTCTTGCAAAAGCCGTTCATTGAAAATTAATGGCAGCTTAAATTTTCAATTAAATTTTAATTTAAACTCTGTGACTGGTGCAAATCAGCATAGTGCCACTTGTGTCAGTGATTTATCTTAGCTGAGGATTTGGCCCCACATGTCAAGCTCTGCCAAAATAAGCTGCAGTAGAGATCCTCTGGCGAGATTCCAAAATGTGCTAAAGCCCTGAAAGGTGTAGATAGGCATGAAATCAGTGCAGCCTGGGACCTCTGAAAGCTCCATTAGGGGCCTGTCTGAATCTCCTGATGTGTAAAGTACTGCCCCAAGTATAAGTTTACCATAAAGGAAAAAATCCTGCAATCCCCAAAGCCTCTTTTCTTTACCAAGTGGGGATCTGTTCATGGCTCTGCTCAGGGTCCTGGTGAATATCAGAGAATCCCAGAACCTCAGAATGGTTTGGGTTGGAAGGGACTTTAAAGTTCATCCAGTGCCACCCCTGCCATGGGCAGGGACACCTCCCACTGTCCCAGGCTGCTCCAAGTCCTGTCCAGCCTGGCCTTGGGCACTTCCAAAGGTGTCCTTGGCTGAAACACAGCCTGGAACAAGGAGATAAAACCTGAATCTGTATCTCTTCCATGGAACAGCCTCTCCTGGGCTCACCTGAGATGCTCTCAGGTGAGCTGGTGGGTCATCTCCCCCTGGCTCCTCCAGCCCTGCCCCAGCCTCCACCAGCATGTGGGGACATGGGGACAGACATGGGCACATTCCCAGTGGCTTCATTCGAGAGGAGGCTTTGACTTGGACTCTCTGCCTCCTTTACATCCCATTTAATAGATCTGTGGCAGAAAGTCTAATAAAAGTTAGGAAGTTTAACACACTCTTTTTTTTTCATATGTAATGTAGTCATTTCTCAATCTGCCATTCTCAAGAAATTATTTTTTTTCTCCTTGCTGTTGAAATCTATCTGGATTGAATCACTGAATCATTATTCCTGATGTTCCACAAGTCTTGTTCTGAATATTTTTAGAAGAAAAAAAAGAGATTTCTGCTTGGGACTTTTTTGTTTATAAATTTTGCATAAATCTGCAATACAAAAGCAGCAAAAAGAATTCAACTGAATCTTTTCAAGAACAGGATCAGCTTGTGATGTGCAGAGCAAAACCATTGGGTTTAACAGGCTGAGAGGCTGGAAGAGAATGAAGCAATTAAGGGGAAGGAGGGATATGGAAATGAGGGTCACTTGCACTTTACAGAAAACCAGACCAACACGAAGTTATCTCTTAAGCTGTGCGGGCTTGGAAAATCCAAGGACAGCAAGGCAAAGGCCCTCTTGATGTGGCTGATTCCATTGTGACTGGCAGTTACACTGAGGGTGATGAAAGAAACACCTGTCACTGCAGCTTTAGCCCTGAAAGTTCGTGGTTTTGTGCATTAGGCTGGAATAGCCACTTCCAACTCATCTGGTGAAGATTGGGCTGCACCGAACTTACAGAAAGAAGTTCAGGGGAGGTGAGTCACGGCCTCCCCACCCCCAGCATCAGCAGTGACTGGACAAGTTTGACTCACACCTGCAGAGTCAATAATATTAATAGAGCACCTTGAAGTGCAAGGCTGTGATGAGTGGAATTTGTTGGGCTCATTTGCACTGTTTGGAGAAAACATATTGTGGGTTTGTTCTCAGTGATGTTTGGAAAACTTCAGAGCGAGTGGCAGTGATGGATGGGCCCGAAGGAGCAGAGCAGGCAGTGCCAGCTGAGGTGGGAGATGGGAGCTGACAGCAGGAAAGGCTTCTCTGCACATCCACTGCCTCCTCCTGGGGCTCTGCACGTGGGAACAGGCGTGGGGAGCACCGGGATGCTCCTTTGTGCACAACACAGCTCTGGTCCTCCCGGGTGGAGCACAGACCTGGGCCACTTCAGGGTGCCCAGAGCAGCTGTGGCTGCCCCATCCCTGCAAGTGTCCCAGGCCAGGTTGGACAGGGCTTGGAGCAACCTGGGGTAGTCCTGGTAAGGGGGTGGAACTGGATGAGCTTTAAGGTCCCTTCTAACCCAAACTGTTCTGTGATTCTGTGACTTATGGTCACTCCTGGCAGAGATTTTTTGTTTTGGAAGAAAGTCCCTTCCCTCCTCTGCTGCTGCAGCTGCTGCCACTGGTCCCACTGGTGACATGGACAGGCTTTATTAACGTGGGGTTTCTAAGATGGGGCTTAAAGCTTTTAACGCTCTCACATCTCTGAACACAGCAGATGAGAAAGCAAAGTCATTTTCCATCTGTCTGCAAAGGCCTGTTAAGTTCTCATTCATACGTAAAGCAGAGCCAGCAGAGATTGTTACAGGCTCAATGACAGTGCTCTACAAATGTTAATATGGTTTTTAATTGGGAGGAATAATAGCTTGCTGCTGCACGCTTGGCAGACCAGGCTCTGCAGCTACTTGATCCTACCCCTTTTTTAAAACAGAAGGGGAAAATTGCAATTCTGCATTGCAGTCAGGATTTATTTTAAGTAGCTGAGGTGCTGAGCTGACAGTGATGGTGTCCCTTATCCCTCTGGTTATCCTGGGAACGGCAGAGGCACCCTTCCACTGCACAAGTCTTGCTGAGTCCCTGCCACAGCAGGAGGGAGCACCCAGGTCCTGTGGAGGGCAACAGGACTTAGAGTCACAGAATGGTTTGGGTTGGGAGGGACCTTAAAGCTCATCCAATGCCACCCCCTGCCACGGGCGGGGACACCTTCCACTATCCCAGACTGCTCCCAGCCTGGGCTGGGCTGAATTCACTGTGGAGCTTGGTGCATCGCAAAGTTCTGCTGAAGTTAATGAGGGCCTGTGTGCCCAGTGAGATTAGGAAAATAATCGGAATTAACTTTTAAATGTATTAGTCAAATTGCATTAAATACCTTTGTAAACACTTTTGTTTAGAATTAAGGTGGACTAACTTGATTTTGTTTGCTTCACTTTAATTCCAAGTAGCACCACCTAAACAAAAGCTTGAAGAAATTTAACCAAGCTTACACCTTGATTAGTCCCTAAATCTCCCTAAGAACTCAGAGCAGAGTGTGAGAGACTCCTCAGCTGCCTTGTGGGGTGGGATCTCCATCCTGGGAAACCTCCCAAGAGGGAAGGGACTGCTCTGATCAAGCCTCTGAGTCCCCATGGCCTTGATCTTTGCATTCTAGCCACCCTGTTTACATCTTTCCCTGGGTTTTTGGTCCTCATTGCCGGCTTTGGCACATGGCAGGGCATGGCTTTGCTTCTCCTGGAGCTGGGAGGGCAGACAGAGGGTCCTGGTGCTTCCCAGGAAGCCCCTGGCAGCCCCCGGCAGCCCCCGGCCCCTTGTCAGGAGTGTCTGACCTTCAGGAGCCGGCTCAGGGATTTAATTCCTTGCTTCATCTGTGTGGGGAAAATAGAAGCAAAGTGAGAAATCCCACTGTGGCCATGAGGGCACGTGGGGTAATCAGGGTAATGGCTGGTGCTGGCAAACACCAGTGAGTTCTGCCAAGCCCCTGGCACTGCAGCTTGGCTTGGAAAGTCTCTGTGTCCTCGCTGGTGGTGTCCGGGGCAGGGGCTGGACAAGGGCCGTGGACACTCCCCTTGGGAAAGGAGAAACGCTGGGAACGTGAGACTCCGACCAGAGCCCATCCTCGGCTCTCCCCTCACACACCCAGGTACGGCTCATCCCGGGGGCAGAGGAAAGTGTGGTAAAAGAGAATTTGCATTCATTCAGGGCATGGTCAGCACTGGGACGCAGCTGGGCAGAGCCACCCCACACCAGCGTCTCCCCCGGCTGGCTCCTGATCCCATGGCCACCTGGCACCCTCTGGAACTCTGGTGCAGGGGAAAGGTGGGGGGGGTCTCGGAGAATTGCGGAGTTGGCTGGGAACTGATGTCAGCTGACAGGATTGTCAAGGACAGAGGGAGGTAATTCCTGCCCAGCTTCACTCCCTGTGCAGAACGGAAAGGGCAGCCATGCAGTTCTCCCCCTTTTGGAAGAATTACAATGCAGTTGAACTATTTTTAGTAAGGCCTTAATTAAATCATCAAAATATTTCAGGCTGATGTTCATCAGCAAGTAAATTCAGGGAACAGGACAAGAAAAGAAGCTGTGTATTATTTTTCTGAGTAATGATATTTGGATCTCTGGGCTACAGAAAGTGGGGGAAAAAGGTAAATTATACAGAAAATGCTTTCAGGAAGGTTTTAATCTTACTACAAACCTTCATTATAATGTATGATCAAGCATGTAAGTGAAAATCTCAGGACCCAGGGGTAACATATCGATTCTGGCAGACATTAAAATTTCTATTTGATGCTTAAGCAAAATATAATCTGACTTCTGATTTTTCAAAATATTTTAGGGTAATTAGACATGTTTGTGCTTTATTGATTCTTAAAATGAACATAAGTATGTGGGGAATTGCTAACACTCTGGATTAAAGAGAAAAAGACTCCTTGCTTGCAAAAGTTCCTGTAATTAAATCACTTTCTGCAAATGTGACCCTCATTATCCTGGATGGAAATGAATGCAGGAACAGGTAAGGGAGTTGAAAATCATAATGATCATAAGAGTGAAGCTTTAGTGTTTAAATGAAAGTTTGTTTTCTCATAGTTTCCCCACAGGCTTTGGGATAAATCATCTGGAGGACTGGGGCTCTGAGCAACCTGAGAGAGTGGAAGGTGTCCCTGCCCAGGGCAGGGGTAAATGAGATGAGCCTTAAGGCCCCCTCCAACCCAAACCATTCTGGGATTCTGTGATAAAACCCTGAACAGCCTCAGAGCACGGGCTGGGGGAGAATTTCTGTCGGAAATGGGCTTTTGAGAAGTCAAGCTCAGAGCAAACACCGAGGGCAGGGTCGGCACCGCCAGCCCAAGCCCTGACCTGATCCAGACTGTCCCTGTGCTGTGCCTGCCAAGGGAGGGGTCACAGCACCATCCCGAGCATTTCCTCCCAAGAGACCAGTCCTGCCAATCCATCCCGAGCTACAGAAATATTTACTGCTCCATTAACTTTTGCTGCCTTTCCCACAGGAATTTTGGAGGAACGAGGCCAGTTTCATGCAGGAAACCACCACCCCTCCAGAGAGCTTCCTCTCCACGTGGCTGAGCCAGTGTCCTCAGCATCACATCCCTCTCTGCTAACCCCATGGGATGCAGCACCGGAGGCTGCAGATCCAGCCCAGCCATGCCAAGGATGCATCTGGGACCTGGGAGCACGGAGGGCAAGGTGCCCTTGGGAGCGAGCCCTGTCCCCACCTCGCAGGGCCCGCACTCCGAGCACCGACTGCTGCGAGGGTGTGAAGTCTGCTCGAAATGCACGAAAGGACAGAAGTTCAGCTGGTTTGAACAGATGGCTGAGTAACATTTGCTGCCGGAGCCCGCAGGTCCCCAGCAGGGCCTTTCTGTTACCATTTACTGCTCTTGCTATTTTCCCGGCGATGCAGAGCCACGCACACGTGTGTGCAGCGCTGGGGACGCGCAGCTCGGCCCCCCGGCCCAGCACTGCAGCTCCGATGAAGTCATAAATAAGCAATAAGCAGAGATAAGTGTCTGATTTATTGGGGAGCTCAAAGGCAAAGACAAGCAGTAGCAAGGTCACATCCACGGTTAAGCACGTCCCTGACACAGCTCGCTCCTCTCTCTCCTCCCCTTCTGCTCCCACCAGGTCTGCGAAGGACCAAAACGGAATTTTTATCTGCACTTCCCACTACAGCTTCCTCCGTATGCTGAAAGCAGCTCATTTGCTCCAAATCCAGGCAGTTTTTCCTGCTGCAATGCCAGTGCACCACAGCACAGCGGGGTGATGGCCGATGGCCGTGCGGCTCCTGGCTCTCCGTAGCGTGGCAACAAGTGCTAAGCAACACGGAGGCTGCCACCAGGCCCTCGGTCTGGCTTTTATCTGGTGAGGGACCACTTTTTTAAGAGCTGATGTCTATACAAGACTCTGCCCCTCTGCAGGGCTGGCAGCCGTGTTACTCATCGGAACCTGCCTGAAATGGGTGCTCATTTAAGATATATATATCCCTGCTCTGACAGGCAATATGTCAATAACGGGAGCCCACTTTAATCCACATAACTCTGACCCAGGTGCTTTGTCAGGATTACAGCTTGTGATTTTCCACCTAATGGCTTCCCACCTTCCCTTCCCAGGGAGGGGGCGGCTTTGGCAGAAGCATGTCTCATGCCTGCTGAGGTTTGTCTCCCTGTAGGTCCCTGACTCTCCCCAGGGGTGGATCCCAGCTCCCAGGCTCTGATGGATGCCCATTCCCAAGGGCCAGAGCAGTGTCCATGCAGCCCTGTGCCAAGGCATTGCCCTGCTCCTGGGATGGTTTTGGTTGGAAAGGACCCTAAAGCTCATCTCATTCCCACCCCTGCCATGGGCAGGGACACCTCCTACTATCCCAGGTGGCTCCAAGCCCCATCCAGCCTGGCCTTGGCCACTTCCAGGGATGGGGCAGCCACAGCTTCTCTGGGCAACCTGTGCCAGGCCATCAGCACCCTCACAGGGAAGAATTTCTTCCTAATATCTGATCTAAACCTACTCTCTTCCAGTTTAAGCCATTTCCTCTTGTGCTGTCTCTCAAGGCCCTTGCAAAAAGTCCCTCCCCGGCTCTCTTGGAGCCCCATCAGGTTCTGCAAATTGCTATAACAGGGCTGCTCCTGCCAGGGCTGTCCTGGGAGCAGAGGGGTACCCTCTGCACAGACACATCCCTGTGGAGCCCTGAGCTGCACTGAACGTCAGGATTTCACTGCAGAGCAAGAAACAAGACAAAGTTCCATGTGGCAGGGAGGCGGCTGCCTCGCCTCCAGGCCCGGAACGCAGGCTGGGCAACAAAATGTGCCCTGGGAGAAGCCGTGCCTGAGAGATATCTGGGAGGACAGTCTGCTATCTTCTGTCTTTTTGCTGTCTGTCATCACCCGCAGCAGTAAATAAATCCAGGTGGCCAGAGAGAGAGGGCTGAAAGCGATGCTTCCCCATGACACACTGGATTTTCTGTCACTTGGTACTAAATAAGCCAGGGCAGATTTAAAAGCACCGCGATTGCTGAAAAAATAACCGTACTAAAGTGGGTATAAATAACTGTACAGCAGTATTTCTGCATATTGGAATTGTTTATGCAGGTAAAATTTAATAGCAGAGGTGTGACTGCATTTATAACAGAATAATCAGTGTGTAATTCCACAAACCCAGTGTGTTTGCTCTCAGGAGACAACCCTAATGTCTTTTAAAAAGTCGTTAGATTTAAGTAATAGCCAGCACCCAAGTACTCAATCAGGCAGATAGAGAACAAATCAACTTTTATTGCCAGACAAAAACTAGAAAACCTAATTCCTTGGAAGCTAATAAAAATTTTATAATTTTTTTTTTGAGTCAAATAAGCGCTGGGTTTATTACTTCGTAGACGTCTTCATAAAACCTGGAGCAAACCTAATCTAGATGAAAACAACAGCTGTGAGGCACAATATATTTGACCAAGATGGATGCCTCAGAGGTATGATATTCATTAGCTCACTAATTCCAAATGGTAAACAAGGTTTAATTAATTTTGATTTCAAGCTACAATGGTCTGCTGGCCACGCAGAGGAATAGAGAACATACAGCTCCTGTAGGAGCAAGTGTCTGCTGGAAAAGCTTGCGTGTTCTCCTGACATTTCTGCAGGGAGAGGTTTTGGGAACAGAAGAGGGTGAGTGTTCATCTCCTAATTTTGATCCTTTGCAAGAGCGCTACTGGGTGTGCACGGCGAGGATGAGGAGCTCCTTGGATCAGTGATGAGGCTATGCTTGCGTGTATGTAAGTAGAAACATGGTGCCTAATTCATTAATTTTATGTCTAATTTGTACATTTAGTGATGGGGGCAATGTTAGATCTCTTCCCTGTGAGGGTGGGCAGGCCCTGGCACAGGGTGCCCAGAGCAGCTGTGGCTGCCCCATCTCTGGCAGGGCCCAAGGCCAGGTTGGACGGGGCCCTGGGCTAGTGGAAGGTGTCCCTGGGCTAGTGGAAGGTTTTGCCATGAGTGCCAGGGCCCTGCCAGGCTGCTGCATCCCAGCCAAGCACTGTTAATAATATATCTTTCAGTGATGGAATTGAGGGAGCCTCCTGATGGGAAGCATTTACTCAAGGAGTATCTAAACAAAGCGGAAAGCCTGAAATATCAGATTTGTGTTGCTGACTTTGGTGACCCGAGAGAACAAAACACTCCCACAGACAACCATCAGATGCAAAAGGGAGATGCACAGAAAGAAGAGGCGAACAGGAGGCGCTGCCCCGGTACTGTGTGCCTGTGGCTTCCCAGGCGCCTCAGGGACGCGTCTCCCTCCCGGACTCCTCTGTCATGTCCCTGCCCGCGCAAACACCCCCGAGATCAGCAGCACGAACGCCCTTCAAGGACAAGTGCTTATGGGGAAACGCATCCCATAATTACCGTGATAAATGCCGTGCAGGATGAGTGAGGAGCAGAGCACGCACTGCGGTGCCAGGGGCTGCACTGAGCAGCACCTCCCCTGCCACCCCCTCACTGTGCCAGGGTGCCCCCAGCCCTGACCCCGCATCCCCCATGCTCACTGCTGCTGTTCCCAATTTGGCAAGCCCCTGGAGAGCACCATTCCACCAGGAATTCCCCCTGCCAAGCTGGGTGCAGCTCGCTCCAGCCCCGCAATCCCACCGTCCCCTCCCTGCATCCCATGGGCACAGCATCGCTGTGCCGTGTTACCCCACCTGCTCCTCCAGCTGCATCAGTTCCCAATCCTTCATTTCTGACCTTCAGAAGAAAAAGACTGTTGCTCTCATGGAGGCACAAGGGACAGGGAGGAGCCCTGGGAAGCTGGTGTTCATCAGGGTGCTGTGGGCTGCCTTTGAAATAACCAAACAACCACCTTTCAAATCACCTTGCCGTGCTCGCAGAGAACCGACCATTGTTTCCCATTTCTGGCAAAATTCCCTTCAATGACAGTGCAAAAGACAGATTTTTGGGAAAACTTGACATCCTCATCCCTTCAGTGTCCTGACTGGGGTGTTTCACCTCCTTTGTTGTTTCTCCATGCCATTACCTGTGCTGTGCTTCCACGTGTGAAAGCTCCACTTGCACCGATGAGACTCCAGGGAATGGGAAAGCCGAGAGCAGAGCTCTCCGGAGGGAAGCTACAGGGTGAGAGAGAATCTGTCAATGAGCCATGGCAATGCCCAAGCCTGCAGCAGGAGGGGAGCAGGGCAGGTTTCTCTGAGGAACATCTGGCCCAGCTGCAGCGGTGCCGGAGGCTGCGGAGGGCGGCTCGGAGCGGGAGCACGGCCGCAAGGCTCAGCTCTCCCAGGGCTTTTCACTCCCCAAGGACAATTCCTAGAAACGAGCTTACAACTCACGTCTGACTCTACAGCCTTTTTTCCAGCTGCACGAACTTCCCTGCTCTGCACATTCCTGAGTCGCGGTGCCTTCCCCCGGCACAGCTGAGCCCGCGGCACTCACCCTCTCCTGCAAACAGCACCTGCCTTTGAGATGCAGAACTCCCCCAGGCTGCCCAAAATAGCCCTAAACACAGCACGCGGGAGATTTAATTGTTACTCTGATGGATGTGAGTGCCTCCTCTGCTTGGGTGCCCTCGTGCTCATCAGCAGCTGTGTTCGGGAGAGGTTTGGACAAGCTTGGAAAGCACCACGAGCCCGCACACTCAGAGATTTCCTTCCCTGTGCCACCTCTGGGCAAGGACAGGCATTAATGGAGCTGCTTAGAAAAGAACCTGCTGTTCAGTCTGGAGAAGAGAAGGCTTCGGGGCGGCCCTAGAGTCCCTTCCAGTGCCCAAAGGGGCTCCAACTCCCACAGCCCAATTCCATGTTAAACAGCCCCAGCTCTGCAGCCCAGAGCTGCTAGGGTGAAAACAGAGCACAGGAACCAAACTTTCATGGACAGAAGTTGAAAGTATCACAGGACATAATTTGCTGAAGTATTTCAGAGTTAATGACACGAGCACTGCCTTTATCTCCTCCCGGTGCCCGACAGCTCCGTTGTCCTGCGGGAGGAAGGGACACACTGCACCCCCCAGTCACCCGTGGAGGGGTCTTGCTCCAAGGGGCCGTGGAAGTGTTTACTGTCACCTCTGAGTGACACCAGGACATGCACTTGTCTTGTATTTGTGAACTAGAAATGTATTTAGTTCAGGCTTGAGGCAAAGTCATGCTCATAGCCCTTTAGTGCACTGCTGAATTTGAAACCAGCTTGAAAAACTGTTCCCAAAATAACCCTGTGAGCCTCTTTTATCCAGAGAAATGTACAAAGTATTTTTGTTCAAAGACAGAGGTGCAAAGAAACTAAATGTCAACACTCCAGTGGAAGGAGAGGATGGGTTTGGGGGGCTGTTTTCCAATATGAGTTGGTGCTGGATCCCCGGAGGACAGAGGCTGCGGGGTGGCAAATCCTTGTCTTGGTGAGATGTGCCTGTCTCCACAGCAGGGTGATGGTACCACTGTGAGAAAAGCTTTCAGAATGTATAAAAACCCCACGCCAGCACCTTTTCCATGGGTTTCCTGTAGCCATCATTGCATATATCCACTTACCTGTTCCCAAAGGCTGCAGGAGGCTCATGTTCCCTGCTACAGGTACAGCAGCTCTCCCCGGATCCTGCCCAGGGCTGGGGACCTGCCAGTGGTGTCACATGCAGGGCTGGACTGACTCAGCTCTCACATGGCTCACCAGGAACCTGCAGCATGGAGATACAGTCATTTATCCACAGGGAAGCTTTGCTGATAAATAACCAGAGCTGGAAATATGCTTTAATGAAGCACAACAACAATTAGCTTTATTCACATTTTCCCCCTCAAAACATAGACAAATATATGCACTTAAAGAATGATGATGTTTTGGGTAATCACAGCTAAATAAATAGGATGCAAACTTTGTATACTTTATGCAAAAGACTTTGCTGGCTGCAATATTTCAAGTTTCATTTAAAAATAATAAGTGGTTGGAATGAAGCCTATACCCCAAACCCATAACTTTGCATTTTTAAGGGCTGTGGCCATAATGTAGCAAGGAATATATGAAAATATCTGTCTTCTTTAGACCATCATCCTATAGTTGCTGTGTCTAGCACAATCTGTCATAACACACCAACAGAAAACCTGAAAGGCACTGAAAAGAAAATTGATTCTCTTGCAAGCCCCTCTTTGTCTGGTTTCTTCACTTGCCCGTTAATAGCCCACAGTGCAATTAATTACACATGATTCAGGTACAACCCTCGTACCCCTGCAGAAGAGAGTTGATCAAGTCCTGCAGACATTTCCAGCCTGGGGGTAACATTTCTCCTCCTGCTCTGTGCTGTGGTTTCTGCGGGGACCTGGGTTGTGCACGGCAGCTTGGAGAACCCAACAGCACCAAAGAACACGCAGGACAAAACGGTTTGCTTAAAATATTCAGGTCAGTCTTGATGAATAATGAATACATCCATAGAAATGGGGCTCAACCACACACAAAACAGTGGTTAAATTAATCAGGTAATTTAACGGCAAGGAGTAATTTGACATCTTGTGTCTCACGGGTGCTACTTCCACAGCTTTCCTCCAAGCAGCCTGGCTTGTTCTCATCGCTGCAGGCTGGACTGTCTTAATGCAAGGCTTTTAATTATGCAGGCTGGACTTCTTTAATGTGAGGCTTTTAATTATCCTTAGATCAATACTTCTCATCAGCTCTAAGGAAGACCTTCCCCTCCTGGTGTGAGCTGGGCAGTTACAGGAGCACACTCTGCGTTAAAATATTCCCCCTCACCTGGAGGAAAGGGACAGTCCCTGTCCCGAGCTTTGAGGTACCAGGGTGTCACCATCCTGTTCTTTGAGGAGTGGGGGTGTCACATCCCCTGTTTGGAGTACAGGGGTGTCACTGTCCTGTGGTTTAGGAGAGCCACTGGCCAGGCTCACAGTCCCCTCAGCACCACACTGCCCTTCCAAGACAGACCTGCAGGAGGTGGCTGCATCCTCCAGCCTGGATGAGATGGGAAAAAATCAGCCATAAAGAGCAGCTCCTGCTGTTGTCCTACTGAAACACAAGGAGAATTAATGACGTTATTTTTCATGTTGAGAGCGACTTGAATTATTTACAAAACTCCCATCAAGACTCTCAGCCGGGCATGTGCTTTTTCTCCTTGTTGTTCTCCTTTCCATCTCTCACTTTGAAAACAGCTGCAGTTGCACCTTCTCACATGGATTTTGCTGCACCATTTCCCCATGTCCAGGACAGCCTGGGGCCAGAGCCCATGTACCCAGCACTGGCTGGTCCCGTCCCCCTCCTCTCCCCTCCACAGCATCCCTGGCTCCGTGTCGGCATCCCTGGCCCCAGCAGAGGAGTGACTGGAGCTAATGAGTTTGGCCTTGGGCAACCACCTCCCTCGCTAGGTTATTTTTATTTTTTTGGAGTCTTTCAGCCCAGGGTGCTTGTTGCTTCTCCAGCATCAACAACATTAACAAGCTCTGACATCTCATAAATTTCCCTTGGTAAAACAAAGAGAAACAAATAGAAAAACAAGTTTCAGCAGTACAGGGGGTTTGGTGCTTTGAAATTTTTCTTTCCTTTTCCATGCATTGGGTTTTGTTGTGAGCAGCCCCTTTTATCCTGCTGGTGTCTCTCTGCTGCAGCCAAACTGTCTGGGACAACACCAGCTAGAACACACTTGTTTTGGCTTTGGGTAGAAAATGCTGAGGTAAAGTGAGATCTGATTAAGAAAAATATAAATAGATCCAGTGCAAGCCCAGCCATAAAAATGCAACAAGTTCGGAACTAAGAGAAAGGAGATTAATCCCGTTGATCTTTTCTTTCAGCTTAAAGCCATTCCTTGTCCCGCCATAACGATCAAATGATTTATAGAACGTTTTAGGTTGGAAAAGACCTTAAAGATCATTGAGTCCAACCATTAAGCCCACACTTCCCAGTCCACCTTTAAGCCATGTCCCCAAGTGGACTATGCAGCTGAACAAGCATCACTGCAGGGTCACTCCCACTCACATGCCTCAGTTTCCCCCTTTAAAATCATGTATCGTAATAACTTGTAATTGCTTTGGTAATGCTTTATTTAGAAAGTGGGAAGTTAAAGATTTGGATTGATCATCACTGTCACAAGGAGCTTGTTCAAACACTCTCTGCCACGGCAGCCCCAGGCCCTCTCCACACTTTCCTCCTTGCTCTCTGTAATTCTTTGCCAGTGGCCAAAATATAAATTTTCTTTCTTAGGGAATGAGAAATCTCCTGCCTCGGAGCCCAGTTTGTGCTCAGGGATGCAGAGGCTGCAGACACTGCCTGCCCCTTCCACCACTGGGAAGCTCTGCCGAGGTGCCATCAGGAACTGCAGAGGGATGGAACAACCACGAGCCATTCTCTCTTTTCCTTGCAATTGATTTTCTTAAAATACAGATCCCAGAGCTTCCCAGAGACACCTGAGTGGGGCTCTCCTGTAACTCTCTTTGTTGTTGGGAGCTGTATGGGGCACTGCAGCAAGTCAAGCACAAGCTCTGTCCTCCCCGGGCTCACTCTTGGATCAGAGGTTCCAGGAACTCAGCTGAGGGCCTGGCTTTTCCAGGAACGTGTTTTTATCAACATCTACCCCAGTGCAAAGGGAGTCTCAGCTGGTGCTAAACCAGTAACACACGACTTCCAGCAAGGGCACAAACCCCAGAGTCAACGGCAGAGGCCAAAAGGGGCTTTACCAAACCCTGTCACCCCCTAACACAGATCCCCAGGCCAGTGTTTTTTCCAGTTACTGCTCCATTGTTATAACAATAGATAAATTATCATTTAAATGATGCTACTGGGAGGGAATGTGAGGTGGAAGAGAAAAACTGATTTTCCAAGGACAAAATTATTCAGCAATAACACTGGACATGTGAAATGGCATTTTGGACTCAACATCCACTGCTTTAAAATGAGGCAGAGTATTTTCCTTATGGATCCAGTTCTTGAAGCCCTGGAGCTCCTGACTGTGTCCTCTACTTTACTGCCACAACATAAATATCAGGAGTTATGGTTGCAGCAAGCACTCTGCACACTGCTGAGCTGGTTTGAATTTAATATGAATTTAATATCAGCATCCCATAGTGCCACAGCAGCTGTCAGGAGGCAGCTGTGTTTATCCTGTTTTGCTTTCTGCATTCAGCCTTTGACCCCAGGCACATCATCACTGTGCTCTGGGTGCAGGAGGGGAGCAAGAGGAGTTTCCAATTAAACCACTTAGCAATAACAGGCAGCAGTCAGAAGGACACCTTGGGAAAGTGGACATTTTCACATTTTTGGAGAATATTTGGAAGCTGCTTTATTGTCACTTTTTGGTATTTTTTAATGGATTTTTTTGTCTTTAAATACATTTTAATTATTTAATACTAAACACTTTAAATCTCACAGAATCAGAGAATAATAGAATGACAGAAGGGTTTGGGTTGAAGGGACCTTAAAGCTCATCTAGTTCCAAGCCCTGCCCTGGTTTACTACAGATTAAGAAAAATCAGTGGTTCTACATCACCCATCATCGTATATCACATTAACACAATAGCAGAGAGTGTCTGCAGACCTGCAGTAGGCATGAACTGTTTGTTATGAATCTTGTTCCCCCTGAGATCAGTGCATTTCTTCAAGTAATATGATTTAGGGAGAAAAGTGTATTTCTGACAGATCCAGAACAAATAAAATCTGTGTTCCATCTAGGAAAACTTTTTGGTTATTCTTTTATATTATGCCACAAAGAATGAAAGAAAAAAATAGATATCTAAGGAAGATCTCCCATTGCATAAAGATGAGAACTGAAACCCCCAGCCCTACAAACTGTGATTTATTGATCAGCCAAACCCCAGGACAGCTCCACTTTGACCCATCCTGTGGTTTTATGAGCACAATAAAGCAAACATTTCACAGCACAATCATGAGTTCTGATGTTTGGGAGACTGACAGGACATCTCTGTCAGTTATGTGGGCTCAGAAAATAAAACATCTGAAACAGCATATCTGATTAAAGAGAATAAAACCCTGCGCACATCAAGAGACACTGGAGATGGAAAAAGCAGCAGAGACTGGCAATGCTGGGCTGCTGAAGGCAGTGGAGAAGTGATGGATATTGCAGAGGAAGGAATGAAGAGTTTACCAATGTCCTGTGCCCAAGAAGATGAATATAATCACAGTTTTAATGTAAATGACAAACTCTGAACAAATCAGACCTCACGTGCAAATCCCCCACCTCACCCCAGGCCTTCAGCCTGCCTGTTACTCAGCCGGCAATATTCACGTGGGAAGAAACTGGAAGAGCAATTCCTGGGTGAACAGTAATTGGTTTGAACATGAGCTCTCTTCCCTCCAGGGAGACTGAAGTCACAACAAAGATAAGGCACATTTTAAACTTAATTCCCATGTAATTGTATAATGTGCTAAGGGAGCGTGAACACCAACAGATTGATTCCCCCATCTTGGTTGAGAAGGGTCCCAAAGCTGGAGAGATACAGAATGGGAATGCCTGGATAGCAAGATCAGGCCTGGATCAAGAGAAACTGCTTCTGGTGTGATACGGGATCAGACCCAGCCTGGACAGAGGGGAGGTGTTTAACGAAGGGCTCAGCCCTACTGAAGGGGAAATGGCTTCAAGTTACACCAGGGGAGGTTCAGGTCATATTAGGAAAAATTTCTTCACTGGAAGGGCGGTCAAGCATTGGAATAGGCTGCCCAGGGCAATGGTAGAGTCACCATCCTCGGAAGTGTTCAAAAAATGAGTAATGTGGCACTTTTTAAAATGGTTTAATGGGCATGGTGGGATTCAGTCAAAGATTGGGCTTGATGATCTTGGAGGTCTTTTCCAACCCTGATGATTCCAGGATGTGCCATGGAGGGTACAGATGTGCTGCTTGACATTTCTTTAAATCTTCCCCCCAGCCCAGCCCTGCTGAGCGACACCTCCCTCGCCACCAGCATCTCTTCCCAGCAGGATTCTCCTGGTCCTGCCTGGTTCCATCTGTGCTCCGAGGGAGCTGCAGCCTTGTCCATCTGCTCCGGTGGCCCCGTGCCCACCCAGCCCACCAGGCTGCTCTGGGAAAGGCAGTGCCAATCAAAATGGGATTAAATGGGCAGCTGGGGAGAGCGAGCAAAAGCCACCTCTCCTGCTGGGTGTGTGTGGCTCCTGCCTGGCATTGCCGGCTGGCACGGAGCTCCTTGTCCTGCTGGGAGGGCAGGAATTCAACCCCCTGGGTCTGTCAGCACTGCCCCAACATGAGAACATTGGATTTGGCGCCTCATCCAAACGTAAACGGCCCACAGAGGGTGATGGCACAGAGCTGCTGCCCTTTGGGAAGAGCTGGGCTGGGCTGTGTGCCCATGGCAGCGCCTTCGGAGTCACGCTGGGGGTTTGGCTCCTTCGGTAGCAACCCCAGTACCAGAGCAGGGCACCAGCAGGGCCTGGAGGGGATGAGGGACAAGCACACATGGGCACAGCAGCGAGGTCCTGAGGGGACACAAGGAAGGATGGCAGTTTTTTCCCTGGCTCTCAGAACCACTGGCTGGCTTTGCCAAGAGGAGATAAATTGATACAAACCAAAAAGATTTGAGAATGAACTCTGTGTCAGGCAGCTCTGGCATTATTAAGCTTATCTTGGGAGCAGACAGAAAACTAAGAGACAGAATGTCAATTAATTTGAGTGCAAGTATTCCCTGGGCCGGCGGCTCAAGGAAGGCAGGAGAGATGCCCAGATGGCAGTGTCAGAAGGAAATGGATTTCACTGCACAGACCCAGAAACTTGAAACCCTTCTCATTTCTATTTGTTTAAAGATTCTGCTCAGTGTAGAACAATTTGGGCTGTATGAATGCTGACTTAGAGCAGTAATTGATGCCCTAACAGAGAAGAAAACTCCATATGAACAAAGCCAGTATGGGGCGAGGAGTTCTGGGAAGTGAAGACTCATCCATCAGGGCTGGGACCTGCTCCCAGCAAAACCATCTCCTCTCGTTCCTCCCCACATTGTCAGTGCCATTATTGTTGCAAGGAGGGGACACCTGGGGCTGGCACAGCCCTCACGCTGCGCTGTCAGGAAAGTGCTTGGCTTGACTTTGAATTTGATCTATAGCAGGATGTTGGGCTTGGGCCATGGAGGAGCTGACAAATAATGCACAGCTCACTGCCTGGCCCTGCAGGTAATTGATCAGCTGGGAATCACACACATCGAGGATGAGCTCATTTAATGTACTCCTGACCTGTCTCCGTGTACCCACAGCAGGCCGAGAAATGCTGTTTGCATCTGGGAAGTCCATCACTGGTGACAGGAGCCAGAAAAAGTCATTGTCATTATGTCCAAGAGAACAGAGAGGCTCCTCTGCTTTGATTTCTTTCCTGCTCAAACACTGAATTTGGTGCCTCCAACAATCCCCAGGTACTATAGTTTTGCTTTCCACCTGCAAGGCAGGTACAGCCTGATGCCAGAGGATCCCTTTGCTGGTCTGCCCTCCCAGGAACAAAGGGCAGGGAAGAGGGATGAGGCTGGGACCTGGTCTTCTCCCTGGCATAGCTGCAGGCTGATCTAAAACCCGGGGTTCAGCAGCCAAACCCCTTTGAATTCTGTTCTTCTGCATGCCCTGAGACCGCAGCAGGAGCCCCCGAGCTGGACACTGCCCGAGGAACACGGTTCCTGCTGGGCTTGGCACATCCGCCCTGGCACGCTGCTCCGCAGGGAAGCTGGAATCCTGCATCCTCGTCCCTGAGGCGTTCCCAGAGCGTGGCACAGGGCAAGCCGGGCTCCCCAGCAGCCTCCCCGTGCAGCAGAGCGCAGCCTCGCCCGGCGGGGACCGTCCCGCCCCTGCCGAGGCTCAGCCCCGCAGAGCCCTTTCAAAGCCTCAGGTGCTGCTGTAATGCAATGCTGACAATGAACTCTGTGGGAATACAGATCCATCCAGGACAGGGAGCAGCGTTTAACCGCGACACGCTCCCCTGCTCACACCCAGCTCCCCCCTCCTGCTCCGGCAGCTTCTGCTGCCAAGGCACTTTCGCTGGTCACAGTCCCGTGGTGCGTGGAGCTAAGTCCTCTTAGCTCCTCCCAGCCAGCTTGGAAGCCCACAGGGCAATATTTAACACCTCCTTTATCATTCTCACATTCTGTACAATATGCATTTATGCAGGTTTTCTCCGGAGGATCATTCCCAGCAGCCACATTATATATTTACACTGAACAAGCTCTTGAAGGAACTTGCTGTACCTGCAGCGTGCCCCGGAATAGCCGAGCTCCCGAGGGATGTTTTCCCCTAAACACTGCTCAGAATAAGCACGATCAGAAAGGGTCAGATTTGTGAGGGGAAAGAGGGAAAATGGGTCTAGTCCCATCTGCCTGCCCTGGCAAGGTCACAGCCAGGGAAAGCCTCCCCTCAGGCAGAGGGAAAGCGGCCCCATGGCAAAGCCAAGAGCAGGAGCAGACCCCCACGAGCACTCAGACATTTGCCACGCCATGAGAGCTGTCCCAGCAATTGCTCCATATGGCAGCACTGCAGGATCCCACCACAGCAATTATGGGATACCTGGGATGCTCTGTGGGGCTCTGGAACCCTGGCCCACCAATCACCTGGTGGTGGGATATTCCTTCCAGCCCCATCTCCTTTCAAGCTACAGGCAAGCAGCTGTCAAGGTACAAAACTGTTCAAAGGTCTCTTGTGGCCTGATCCATCTCTTTTGGTATTTGCACTAATGTAGGGCAAATGAAAATTAAGTGAGAGTGGGGCTGGTCTGCCGGCTCTTTCTGCATCCCTCCGTGATACTGTGTGGAAGAAAATTTGTAGCTGATGGCCACAAGGCTCGGGGAAAGGTTCCTGCAGATGTGTCAGGAAAATCCTGATGAAAAGCCACATGGACCACGTGCCATCCCACACACTACTCCCCAGGCACAGCCTGCTCTCCATCAGCATTTTCTGCTCTTGATTTCAAAGCTGCTTTTCTCTTGCTACAGTGAAGTGCTGAGAGTTTTCACTCCTGTTAAACACTCCTGTTCCTTGTTTAGGCCCTCCATGGCTGGTGGAAAAAATTTTAATTAAAAGCTGTTCTGCTTTTATGTCCAACATGCTTCAACTGGCAATACATCTTTTTGATGCTGGAATTGCCTGCTTGGTATTTCTTACACCCTCTAAGCAGCTGGTGCAAGGCAGCACTCAATTTAAGAGTAGGGAGCTGGATGGAAACTGCCTGGTGTGGCCACAAAATCCTCTGCATCTCTGGTAATGCTGCTAATTATAGCAGTGGCTGGATTCCAGCTGATGTCCTGGGAAAACAAAACTGTAGGCCCAGAGATTAGGGGAAAAGTGCTAAAACCTACCCAGCCACCTCCTCACAGGTGGCTCGCTGTCTTCTGCCACCAGCAATTCATTTCATGACACTGGAAAATGTCTCAAATAAAGGATTGCTCCTCTGCAGAGCCAGAAGGAGAGGTTTCATGGATTAGGAGCAAATCTCCTCCCAAACTTACATGCCCTCTCCTCAGTCTTGAGATGCACAGGAGGTGGTTCACCCACAGCACCCTGTGGGCTGGCATGGTATGACCCCACCAAGCTGATCTCAGCCTGTGGGTGACCCACAGGAGCACGGCCTGGGTCACCCCTTTGCCTTTTGGGTTAAAAAAAACCCCTCATCACCTCTGACTAACGGGGTTTATTGTGCTCCCTGGTTCAGGGGGATAATTGCCCACAGCACTGAGTAAGGCACATGGCTTGGCAGAAGAGAAAGTGCTGGGGAATGAAAGAGAATGGGAAAGAAGAGGAAAAAAGCAGCTGCTGGAGCTTCTGGGCTGCAGAACCACCTGTGGGGCAGCTTTTCCAGCTGCTACACCCAGGCACCAACTGCACTTTAGCAGTGGCTCTATCCCCCATGCCCTTATTGAGAACCAGGAGAGGTTTTGGGGTTTCCTTTGGGATTTGCTCATGGTTGCTTTAATATCTGAGTCAGGGCTATCCTCTGAGAAGGCAAGACCCAGCAAATCCTGACCGCGGCCAAAGAAATTGTGTTTTTTCCTCTCTTTTATCAAGTGAAATGTTAGTAGTAAGCTGCAAAATTGATTCTTTGTCCTTTTATGAAATCAGCCTGCACAGCCTCAAAGCTCCTTCCCCTTTCTGGATCTGTGGGATTTTCCAGGAGCCCCAAAATCTACCCAACCATCAAATGCCATTACAGGTAGAAACACTGTCAGGCTGTGTACAGGAATATAGACATTTAAGATGAGAAACTACTTAATAAATTCAGAGCAACTCTTTGTGACATTTCCCACAAGACTTTAGTGCTGTTTACAAATTCTGAAGAACACCCCAAGTCATTTCTGGCACGGACTTATGATTTATTTCAAAGTAAAATGGGTCGGAGTGTGTGGGTCTGTGCTTAATGCAGAAAGGGATTTGGAAATGAGAAGTCAACTGGCATGAAAGATTGCTGGGCAAATGTAAAAGCAGTAAAGCATGTGGGTGGTCTCTGAGCATGTAATAGGATATTTGTAAGGAAAAGAAACATGCAGGATTCCAAGCTTTAATAAAACAGTTCCTTTTTACCCAATCAATAACGCAATTGTAATTTTCCAAGGCAAATTGCCTCTAAACTCCCTTTTCTCAAGGGAAGAGTGGCACAAATGGGACAAGGATGAGAAATTACTGCAGGACCAACTGTGCACACGTATGGGGGTGACCCTTCCCTGCCTCCCAGGCTGGGGTTGTGCGCCCAGCAGGAGCACCTGCAGCGAGCAGGATCAGGGAGAGCAGGGTTTGGCTCATGCCAGGGATGGATAACACCCAGACAGGAGGGGTGGAGGATTTTCTGCTCCATCTCAGCTCCATCTTCCCACACACCGCTTTAGTGCCTTTGCCAAGGGATGTTCTTGAGCAGCCCTGGTGCTCCGAGTGGCTGTGTTGGGAGAGGAGAGGCCTCACCAGGGAAAGGCTTTGTAGGAGACAAAACAAGGACTGCAGTGGAATTTGGAATGCAGCAAGGTGGTGGAGGAGGTTACAGGGATTGAGGAGGAGCTGGCACAAGGTGCCAGAGCCCAGGGTGGGAAGAACCTCCCCCAGGGACAGAACAGGCAGTGGCAGGACAGGAAAATCACTGATCCAAAATGCAGATAAGAGCAGGGAGTTATTTCTATCTGAGAAGACTTCCCACTAATTGGGCTTTCTGAATCTGCCCAGTAACAGAATCATGGAATGATCATGGCTGAAAAGATCTCTGAGTCCAAGCTTTACATCAGCAGTGCTGCATTCCCCATATCCCATGTCCCCAAGTGTCACATCCACACTCCTTTTGAACACTTCCAGGGATGGTGACTCCACCACTTCCCTGGGCAGCCTGTTCCAATGCCTGACCACCCTTTCAGGGAAGAAATTTTCCCTAATATCCAATCTAAACCTGATGGAAGCCAAGTTACATTCTGAGTCGCATCATCAGAAGTTCCAGGGCATCACACTGAAAACAAATTAATCATTATACTACTGCCTATACTACATGAAACAAAGCCCCACCTTCTGTTTCAATACTTAGAGAGCTTCAGCATAATTTATTTTTCAAAATTCAGAAGAAACACTTAAAGATGAAGGGCTCACAGGAGTATCTCTGACTGCATCACCATTCCTCAGCAGCTCTCATTGCTCAATGCAAAGCAGACAATTTAATTGCTATGGATTAGTGCACAGCGTTGGCTCAGGCTCATTACTGGGCTCTGTCCCTCTTTTGCCTCACAAGGGTGATTTCCTCCACATCTTTATTAAGATGCACATCAGCTCCCAGTGGAGAAAATTATACAGGCATGGGGGGGTCTGTCCATTTTTAACCTTTAGGAAATACAACAATTTCAATAGGAAGAAAACGTAATCGCTGTTAGATGTTCTGGACTTGAGTCAAGCAATAAAAACCAGCAGGAAGATTGATGCTCCTGTTGGGATGGAATCACAGAATCACAGAATCAGAGGCCAAACCTGTGAGATGGCTGGGAAACCTCCCCTGCATCCATTTCTCTGTCAGTGACTCCCCTGGGGGAGTGGCTGGATGTACCCTGTGTGCCATGGAGCAAACTCTTCTGCAGAGGGATTCATCCTTCTGGACAGTTCAGAGGCAGAAATTGGCTTCAGGTCTTCTTTTCTGTAAAGGAGAAAAGAAGACAGTTTGAAAGGCTCTGCCATTATCCTCCAGGACAATAACACAATAATTAAAATCACTCTACACAGTCCATTTTCCTTCCCGATTTGGAAGGCTATAATAGAGAGAATAACAATTGCTAGGACCCTTTTCTTCTCCCCCAGAAGAACCTCACAAGTGACAGAGACTTGAAAGCTCAGAGCTGGCTCTCAGGGAGAAGATAAAATGCTGCTCAGAATATAGATTTTGGTGCCAGCTGGGAATTACAGCCCTGATCCATCCTCTGCTGTCATTGGAGTCTGTGTTGCTCTGTGGGCTAAATGGAAGTGAATACAGTTACTTTCCCTGTCTTGGGGGAAAAAATGACATTCCATTTTGTCTCCAAAAAATACACATTATTTAACTTATAAAATATTTAATCTGTGTAATTAATCCTCTCATGACAGCGCTTTGCACATTTTTCTGGCAATCCATACTTTGAATGGCCTATAGTTATAGCTAACTTTGTTTCCTTTTTCTCATGAAATTAATCAAAGGCTTGTATTCTAAATTATTCAGGAACTGAATGAAGCCTGCTTTCTATGGCTTGCAGCAAGAAAACTCCTATTTCTTTCATCTGCCAGCAATACAGAAATTCCATTTCTCCAAGGGGGAAAGGGCTGGAAAGCGGAGGCGATCCAAGGCTGCGGGGTGCCACTGCTGCGCCCTGGTGACACGGCACGGGCTGAGCAGGGGCTGGCTCCTCTCACATCCTCCACCTGCCCGCAAGGAGCAGCAGCATCGAACAAGGGACTTGCAGGCACCGAGGCTCAGATGAATCATCCCAACAGCGGTGGCCCAATTCCCAGAGAAGTTGGGAGCAGCTGTTGCTCTGCTCACTTTGATTTGTCATTCCAGCTGCAGTTCTGGGGCTGAATAGGGTGACTTTTCCCTTCAGGACACTCCAGCAGAGGTGAAAGGGGGTCGTGGGGGCCATGAGCTCTGGGTACTTTGTGCTCACACCCTCGTCCCTGGGGTGGCAGGGCCGGCAGCTCAGGCTGCTCCCCAAGTGTTCCCTCAACCTGCCCAGCACCACCCTGCCCTGCACACTCTGCTCTCCTCCCATCCTCCCCTTCCACACTTTGTTTGGAGGATTTCAGAGCGTTTCATCAGCATTTAGTCCCCACTGGTGCTCCGGGCTGGCCAGAGCCCGGCTCCTGCAGTGGGAGAAAGCTGATCACAGGCTTGGCAGGGTTTTGAAGTGCTTTATCAACACTTGCTCCTCTCAGCTCCACGAAGTGCATAAGGCTCTTGCTGGATTCAGAGTTCAGCCCCTTTGAAGTTTTCACCTTCAGGCTAATTTTTTTCTGCAGAAAATTTTCTCTATCGCCACTTGTGGAGGAGTCATATGGAGAGTCTCACTGCAAGGGAGTCACACTTGCTGTGTCACTGACCTGCATATGAATTTCTTGAGATAATTTTATTTTTCTTAGCAAAAATATTTCCTTTCTCTGAGAAGCCACTACTTGCAGCCCCCCAGGCATATTCTTTCCCCTCTGGCTCTTGCCCAGCATCACTCAGGTTTCAGTGACTCCACAGAGCACGAGCAGCAAGAGCTCTGGGTCAGATTTGGGGGCTCTGGACGAGAGGTTTTGGTAGCAGGCAGAACATCACTGCATTCTGTCACACAGGTTCTGGGAAACCTTCAGAGCTCACAGAGCCTGTCCCCTCCAGACTGACAGAACCTGTTCTCAAGGAAATAAATTACCAGCACTCGGCACTGAAAGAAGACCCAAAGAGGGCTGACAGTTCATTAACTGTACCCAGGAAAATGTCCTAATCTGCCCTTTACTCTTCAGGCTTTACTTTGGAACTCTGCCTTTGCTACCAAATATGTGAAATTGATAGAAAAATCTATTTTCTGGCTGTCCCACTGCCCAGTGGGTTGTCAGCTGCTGGCACTTACAGAAATTCATCCCAGAGCACCCCAGCCTTGCGGCAGGGAAAGGGGTGATGTTTGCTGGAAACCATTCCCAGGGAGCAGTGGGATGGAACAGCCACAATTTCAGTGAGAAAACCTGAAGAGGAAACACAAAGCATCAGTCTTGCTTTGGGAGCCAGCAGCTGCTTTGGCAGAACACAGCAAAGTTTCCATCTCTTGTATCGTTAATCAGCTCTGAAATTCACAGAGAAAGAAATGTAATAAAAATAATTACAAGTGCAAAAGCAAAGCCTTGGTTAAATCATACCCTGCTGCACCACAAATTTCAGTATACAGAGCTTTGCAGGGCTCTGTCCTAATGCATCAAAGCCTCCAGTGCAGCACCCTCGTCCAGATACAGGAAGTCTTCTAATGATCAACCCAGCATTAGGAGCATCATTGTTAATCAGGTTTTACGGATTTATGAAACAAATATACACACTTGTCTTGTTTAATATTATTTTCCGCTCAGAACCTTAGTTTAATACATATGCCCTGAAATTATACCATTCATAAATAATGCAAGTAATAAAACCTTTCTCTTATTCCCTGGTGCACACAAATGCAAGATTAAATGTGGATTTAACAAAAAAAAACCAAAAAAAAACCAAAAAAAAGGGTAGAACTTTGGGTTTAAAAAACAAAAAGCAAGTGCTAAGCGCCAGCTACTCCGAGAGGAGGAAGTCAGTGCAGCTTTCAGGCTCCAAGGCACAAATGAGAATTGATTTTTAAGGAGAGATTTCATGGCCTTGATTTCGTGGTTAGATTTATACGACTGGGCTGATCTATTTGGTTGGTCTGGACACAGGGCGTGGGTGTGTGATCCAAGTGGCAGTGGAAGCCCACGCACCCACCCTGGGAATCATCACCCTGGAGAGCCTCACGGGGCCACGGGGAATGCAGGGGTTGTCAGAAAGCCCCCACGTTCACGCTCTTGGAGGGTGGTGGGATGAGAGGGAGCTGCTGAGGGAGCTGCTGCAGACAGGTGGAGCTGGACACCCGGCTCGGGAAGCTGTGCTAAACCTGCCAGTGCCTCAGCTCGTTTGCTTTGCATCTTCTACATAATTCATAGCACAGAGACTGCTGAAAATCAGGAACAATAAATAAATAAAGCAGCAAAATTAGTAGTTTGGGCTGGCTTTCACATGGAAAAACACATCTGAAAGAAAACCATGGTCTCCCTTTGCTGAATTTGGCCAAAATCTAACCATGGGCAGAACTGCATTCCCACTCAGTAGGAGACAACTGCCTTTTTCCTTTCAAACTGGACGAATCGATGTGTTTTTAGTGCCCAGAGGCCTGGGACTAACAGGGAGAAGGAATGAAAAGAATCTGTGACCTGTGGGGCATTTTGCCTGCTCTGAGCCCCACCTGTGCCTGCAGAGGCAGAAATGCCAATGAGGTTCCCTGCAGCCGTATCTTCTGCCTCGGTACTTCCCTGCTGAGCATTTCCCAGTACTTTCTAGTCACTTCTCCAGCCAATTCCCAGCTCCTCAGCCATGAGTCCTCCCCTTCCACTCTGGGCTCAGCACCACGGAGGGCTCAAGGCACAGAGCTCTGCTGACAGCGGCTCCTGCTGCTGTTCCTGTGGCTGTCACACTCTTCCTCCCTCCTTAGGCATGCTGGCACGTGGTTTTATGGAATGCATTAGGCCCTCTCTCCTCCAGCCTGCTGGACAGGGAACGGGGCTCCACCGCCTTCCCGGTGAGCCGGGAACAGCAGGGACAGGAGCTGGTGGCAGCTCCCGAGCTCCCGGCTCTGCCAGGCTGGGCCGGGGGCTGCTCCCCAGGAGGGTCCCCGTGGCACCCCAGCAGGACCCAGCAGGACCCAGTAGGACCCAGCAGGACCCAGTACGACACCTGCCTGTCGACAGCCCCTCTGTGCTTGCCCTCTGTCCGCTGCACACGCGATTGACCGTGTGAAATGAAATCTATCCCTCAACAGCAGCGAGTCCATCCTCCTCCCAGCCCACGCAGCCCCAGCCCCGCACACGCCTGGCTGGGTGGGAGGCAGGAGAACGGCGGAGGCTGCCGAGATTAGAGCCCGGTGCTCGGGAAGCGCTGCTGACAAACCGCACAGTCATCACTCCCGGAGCCGCCTGCCCAGCCAGCAAACGAGGGGAGGAAACAGGCTCGGTGGCTCGAATAAGAGCCCGCATTTGAATTTACAATGAGCTGCTCAGTGGAGCTCAATCTGTCAGGCACCATGTCCCATTAAGATGAAAATTTGAAGGTCTCAATAGAAGAGATGGAGAATCTCTTTTATTCTCTTTATTAGAGGATGCTTGTGAGGATGGCAGGTCGGGCTGGACACAGAGCCCAGTTTCAACGACCAGGTGCTCCTTTTCTTGCTTGTTTGTTTGTTTCTTGGGCTTTTACTGATTCTCAGCTCCCCACATTTGCATGTGCTTATGCCAGTGCCTCAGTCCTGGGGCTCTCTTGCTCCATGATGCTGCTCAGTGCGGGATGTGCTGGGATAAACCCTCACCTTACCTGGCACCACCCAGACCACCCAGACCCTAGAGTGTGGGTAGCCGTGGGCAAAGCTGCCCCAGCAAAACAGGCGACTCGTGGTGGGGCTGTCTCTGAACAAGTCTGAAAGGAGAAAATGGGAATGCCTGGGTTCTACATCACCTCCTGCCCAGGGTCTGCAGGAGCTGAGCACTCACACCCAGAGCAGTGCTTCCATCTCCTCTCTCTCCCTCCTGACAGTAACCCCTGAAAATCCAGCCCTGAATGCAACTCTCTTCCAAAAAGCAAGAAAAAACTCACTTTTCCGGTTCCTGCATCATTTTAAGAAACAATATTCCCCCTGCTCAGAAATACATTGCACAGATGCAGCTTTGAGAAGGAGCTGCCTTGTTCCCAGTTCAGAGGTGTCAGTGGTGGCAGCTCCTGTGGAAAACCGTGTTTAGGTAAAGGATGCTCTTCCCAGTGCCAAAGAAGCAGAAGATGTATGCTGTAACCCGTTCCTGCTGCCCACCCCGGAGCTTCGGGCATCATTACTCCTCCCTTGCCATGTGTTTTGGCTCCTGCAAGCACAGAATATTTGCAAAGCATTCAGCGTTTGTTGAAATACTCTCTCTGGATCAAAGCTCAATATTTCTTGGCTTCTCCACACTTTCTGAGCTGCCTTCTGCTCACTGTTACATATTTGCCTTTCTCTCCTAGGTTGTTAATGGATCTGAACAGCTTTTGTTTATTGGTTGGGCTTCTCTTCCCAAGGAAGGGCAACAGAGCTGGGAAGGGGCTGGAGCCCCAGGAGCGGCTGAGGGAGCTGGGGAAGGGGCTCAGCCTGGAGCAAAGGAGGCTCAGGGGGGACCTTGTGGCTCTGCACAAGTCCCTGACAGGAGGGGGCAGCCGGGGGGGTCGGGCTCTGCTGCCAGGGAACAGGGACAGGAGGAGAGGGAACGGCCTCAGGCTGGGCCAGGGAAGGTCCAGGTTGAATATTAGGGAAAATTTTTTGAGGAAAAATGATGTGATCTTGCTAGAAGCTGCCAGTTCTTCTTACTGAATTTAGAATCAATAGTGCATCAAGTGGCTTGGGATGTTATTAATCAGAAAATTGGCACGAAGCACCAGGAGGTAATAACACCACAGTGTGCCCACTCTTTTCTTGTGGAACGGCTGTTCATTACTCCAGGTAGTGCTAATTACTCCTTGGGACCTTCTTTCCAGCTGCCTTCCAGACAAGGCAAACTCCAGCTCACAGCGCTGCAAAGCTCAGCTGCTCCCAGTTATTTTCCTGTCACTGTTGTTGTAACCTGCAGCAAAATATTCCATTGCCTTCCCTGCAGCCCAGGAGGAACGATGTGAAAGCTGGGGGGAAAGGCACAATTATTTTGGGTCAAAAGACACTAAAAAAAATATGGGACGTCCTGCCAGTGCTGGAAGGGATATACGGCAGCTTCTCCTGATGCTGCTACTGCCTGGGTTAGTAGGGATCCAGGGGCAGCCACAGCTTCTCTGTGCCAGGGCCTCCCCACCCTCTGAGTAAAGGAATATATATAAAATACAGGGATTTTCTTTCTCTCTAGGCTGCAGCCACCAACTGTAATTCATCTGTCATGAATTCTCTGGGTCTCAGCTGCTTTTCAGGGAAATTAGTTACTTGTATTCAGAGCATTTAAACCACCTCGTCTACCACCTCCCTGGCACCTCCATCCCAGCTCCCTAAAATGCAGCAGTGTCTCACAAGCAAGTTCCATGTGTGTAGCACTGTGGTTTATTAACAGGGAAGATGCTCAGCCCTTAGAAGATTTTCCATGATCTATTTTGAAAGATTTGAAACCTTTTCATTTCTTTTTTCACTTGCCTTTTATAAAAATCTCTCTGTTTGCAAGACCTGTTCAGGGTCAACAGATTTAGCAGTATCTCTATAAAAATAACAGGGAATTTCTGAGCCTCTGTATTCATGGCCTACACAGCACACCAGGGAAAGGAAAATAACTTGAAAAGTATTAGAACATACTGTAATAAGCTCAGGTCTCCTGCCTGTGACCCTGAAAGTGTGTTTATCTTTGGGCTTGTCCTCAGCAATCGTTGTTCCACCACCACCTTAGGATAACCATGAAAGCATGAATTTACAGCTGTAAATCCCATTTGACTGCATGTAATCTAGTGGTTTTCCATGGAAAAAAGGTTTGAAATGCTGCACCTGTCCTGCTTTTGCAGAGAGGGGATTATGGTCTTATATAATTATTGTACGATTGTGTCTAATTGGATTTCCAATGCCATTTATTTCGTCATGAGGCTAACCTGGAAGTCACCTCCAACTGAATTCATTAATCCTAATGAGTTATTAAATTTGTGATTAATAAACACCAAAGGGAGCAGAGGCAAACATAACCACCACCCCACTGAAATGAGTGCTAGGCACATAAATGAGGGATCTTCTCCCCAAATCATCCTTCCAGATCTCACATATCTCTTCATAACCACAAGGAGTTGGTCTGTCATCAAACGACCTCTAATTTATCAAATTTCTGCTTTCCTGCAGCCTTCCTGGTCTCCCAGGAGAGAGTCTGAGAGTGGATTCTTGTCCCTGCTTCTGCTGCAGCATCTGCCTCAGATTTTTAACCAACATCATCCAGATGCCCTTGGGTTAACACAGACCACGGGCTGTAAATGGAAACCTGCTGCTCCCACAGTGGGAGCTGGATGCACAATAGAGATGAAAAAAGCGACCAGAGAAAGAGATACAGGAGATGGGGGGCACTGGGGGCTTTTCACAGCACCCAAAATTGCTGAGCTGGGGGGAGCTGGAAGGGCTCTGGGAAGGAGCAGCAGGGCTGCCTCAGCCAGCACTCCTGTAGATCCCTTCCAGATGAAATATTGTCTCTTCTCTCTTCATTCCCAGTGCACAGACAGGAGGGAGACAGGGAAATCAGCTCACATCCTCAGCTCCAGGAGCCTGAGGGATGTTCTCCCTTTTTTACAAGGATCTTGTTGCTACTTTGGATTCTTACAGAAAGTACAGAAAAAAAAGTTGAGAGAGACACTATGGATACAAAACCCAGCACACCCAGCCTGGCACTGAAAACCCTGCTAGTTTAGAGCAGCTCTTCTGTTCCAGCCACTACTGCTCCTCACCCCGTATCTGATCACCATGTAGCAGTGAACTAGAGATGCAATTAGCATTTCCCAGATATTATCTGCAGCAATCCGTAGCCATAAAAGCCAAGAAGTGATGAAGGCAGAGCCCAGCACAGCACCCACCCAGCTTTCTGCCCGGGCAGCAGATGTGTTTTATATGCTAGGATTTCTGACAAGCACAAATAATTGGAGTTTAACTTTAATTTAAAATGTAGCAACGGCTCCTAGCATCAAACTGGGCTCTGGTTTGTTATCAGAGCACACTGGTGGATAAACACCTCTTTTCATTGCTTTTTCCCTGCAGGTTCCCAATGCAAACACTGACCTGCTCAAGGCTGGTGAGGTTAGAAGAGAGTCACACTGTGGAGAGGCACAACTGCCTCTTACTGACCTGCCTGGAAGGAGACCTGGACCCCAAGGTGTGTTTACCTGGACAAGGGGAGCCCTCCAGCCCCACAGCTGACAAGGCAAGGGACCCAGGAGCTGCTGCTCAAGAGCGTGGGCACATTTTCCACACCGTTCCCATCCAAGCCTGTTTGGGGAAGATTAGCGTTGGCACCATGTCAGAGATGAGTTTAATCCCATTATGAATATTCACTTGTTCCATGACAGTTTTCCTTGGAGTCTCAGAGCAGCGGTGGCCGGAGCTGGGCTACTTCCCTGCAGCCCTTCTGGCTCCAAATGCATGGAAACAACTCGGGGGGAAACTCCAGCGTTCAGCAAGTTTATGGGCAATGCAATTTATTTTATGATCAAATTACACCAGGGTAATGCTGCCTTTTGCATCAGACAATTCAGTTCTAGTAATTGCTACCCTGGGGGTCTCTTCTCTTCTCTGAACACCCAGCACATTTATAACACTGATGGTAGCAGTGTGTGAGCAGAGGGAGGATAATAGACCTTAAATAGCAGCAACATCTTGCTGGAGGAAAGAGAGAGCTTTGTCTTTATATTTCCAAGACTTGTTGAGCCTTATGGGGTGTGTGCCTGTCCCGGTGAGCTGTGACACATCCCCAAGAGCTGCCACAGGAATGATGGGATCAGGCTGCTCCTGCAGGGTATCTCGAGGTGTGTTCTGTCTCATATACATGCACGCATCCACTGGCCAAAGAGTCAAATTTGACTGCAGATAAGTTGTAAAAAATTGAGGAAAACATGCAAAGAACTGGTAACAACAACTGGGTACCAAGGACTGGCCCTAAAATCCTTTTACCACCCTCGGGCTGCAGCCCTAGCAGTGGGGCAGCCTTCAGTGGGGCTGAAGTTTGGATTTGGGAGGTGTAGGTCCAAGTAGTACCTGCCTGAGGTGCCCATAGGCAGGAATTCCTGCTGCAGAGCAGCCTGTTCAGCCACAACTTAACCCTTCTGTTCTTCCCTTTCCTTTCTCTGAAAGGAAGATCACAGAATCCCAGACAGGTTTGGGTTGGGAGGGATCTGAAAGCTCATCTCATTGTGGGCAGGGGCATCTTCCACTATCCCAGGCTGCTCCAACCTGGGCTTGGACACCTCCACGGATGGGGCAGCCACAGCCTCTCTGGGCACCCTGTTCCAGCCGGGGATGGCATTTGCCTTCCTCAGAGTGCCCGGGGCCATGCAGCTGATGCCCAGGGAGCTCTGGCACGTGAAGGTCAAAGCCATCGTGCTCAGCACGGATGGATGGGAGGGAGCAGGAGGCTGATCTGTCTCGACTCACGCCTGTCAATGGGGAGGAATCGGGACAAATGACACCGGGTAATGCATTCTGAAAGAATGTCCTCTAGTTTGGGGAAAGTCACACCACAAGCTGTGTTGGAAGCAAGTCTTGATCTATTTAAACTGTTTTGCTTTGGGTTTCAAAAAGACAAGAATTTCTTGGGGGGAAAAAGCAACAGCAAACTTTCAACCAGCTGTATAATTTCCTATAAATATTCCACAGCCCCTGGGATCCCAATGCCCTCGCTGAACACACGGCGGGGAGCACTGTGGATCATCTTCCCAGTGTGATGAGGCCAGAAAGTGGCTAGAGAAGTCCTGGAGGATGCCTGGATGATTCCAAAGATGAAAGGCAGGCCTTCCATGCTGGCACTGAGTGCCTGGCACTGCCGAGAGCTGGGCTAGAGCAGCCTTTTAACCCTGAGTTAGATGGACTCCGAGAGGAAGAAATTATTGACTGATTTTTACCAAGTGCCTCTGTCCCCACCCTTGGAAAGTGGCAGGTGAATGGCAGGAGCAGGTACACCCCAGGCTCCTGGAGAAGGTGTTTCTCCCATCCTCATTCCTCATCTCTCATCCCATCCTATCCTCACATTTCCCTCGCCTCAGCTGACTCCTCACCCACTCCCCTGTACTCCACGGGGAACTCCCTGCCTGCCCCTGTGCTCCATCCGTGACTGCCATGATTTCCCTCTACCTTTTACCCATTCCTCCATGTGGGCTGCTTTCCAGCCCTCCTTGCTTTGATCGGGCCCATTAATCTGGTCAGTAAGCTATTTTTGGAAGCACCGTTCCAGATGCCTCCGGATCCCGTCGCTGTCTCCGCGGGCGCTGAGCGCACACGTGGCCGTGGCCAGAGGGGACTGGATGAAGGAGGGAGCAGGGAGTGTCCCACACAGCCCCTGGCTCCCGGGATCAGGCCAGGGCTTTGCAGGAGCCCAGGTTAACACGAGGCTGCCACGTGCCCTTACACTGCAAGTGACAAAAATCCACTGCCGGCCACAGCAGCCTGGCCATAAGGTATTGATTTACTCTTAACACTTCGTTCCTCAGCAATAACATAAATCAGCAAGACAAAAAGAGGAATAGGAAATAGCTTCCAGCAATGCTGAATGGACTCTCGGTGCTTATGTGCTGCAACCTTGGATTTACCCAGCAAGGTTACAGCTCGGAGGAGCTGCACCAGGAGCTCAGGGCTTGTGGTTTCCCCCCGTACCCTTAAAATAACTTAAAGTGGTTAAGATATTCCCAGAAAACCCCTGAGTGAAGAGCAGATGTTGTTCCAGCAGCCAGCTGAAGGGACTGGGAGGACTGGGAGCCATCCTGGAGCCATCAGAGGGGCTGGGGACACGCTGGGACAGGCTGTGGCTGTGTGGTCCCCTCGCCCTGGGCTGTGCCAGTCAGCAAAGCACAGCCTTGGGCTGCCCATGGGCACCCTGCACCTCTGAGCTGCCCCAGCCTCAGCTTGCAGCAGAGGGGAGCAGGGAGGGCTGGGCACTAGCATTAGCAAAGAGCTACAAGGGTTATTTTAAGAATTACAGAGTTCCTGTTAGGAAAAGTGAAGACTCTGCTGATTGTCTCCCAGATGTTGGAGACCTGAAACTGCATAAAGTAACATTATAAGGGGCAGGAAATGGGGACCTGTTGAAACAAAAAATAGAATTTTTCAGCTGAAAATTTCCATTTCTTGTCACGTACGTAGACCCACACACTTTTTCTATGGAATTATTGATCCACATCTGCTCTTAAACATATTTCTCATTTCTTTTCTCCTCTCTGCTAACCAGCCATTCTTGATAAATCTCGATTCTCTGTGTATAGGCACCTGCACCTGGATGTTCACACAGTGTGTGTGCACACACATCACAGAACCACGGGATATCCTGAGCTTAAAGGAACCCACAAGAATCACCAAGTCCAGCTCCTGGCCCTGCATGGAACAATCCTGAAATCGCACCCTGTGCCTGAGATCCTCGTGTGCCTTTGAACACAAGTTGTGCTTTGGTGCTTCCATGTACTCACATCCGTGTATTTGGTCTCATCCACTCAATCTGACAGAGATTTCCTGAATAAAATGTCAGTCTCCTTATGGAAGTGAAGCTAAATATAAGTCTAATACCTGCCTGAGCTCCTGAGCACTTGGAAATGTGGGGGTTTTGGTGTCCAGCCCTCTCTAAACCCAGGGAAAGCCCTGCTGTTCCACATCTTGCTGTATCCCTGGCAGGCTCCCTGCCTTTGGACCCAGCACAGGGACCTTCTGCAGACAAGCCAAAATAATCCTAATTTGCCAAGAATTTTTGGAGTCTGCATTTCCCACATACCTGTAAGGGTGGATGGGAGCAGTGGGACATTAATCTCAGCCTTCTGTACCTTTTATCAAGTGGAGTGAATGTGGAAACAACATTTTCATTGGCATTTGCTTGTCCTTAGAGCCCGAGTGTCTCGGCTGAGGGGGGCACTCATTTCAGGAGCTCAAGCAGCCTGAAACCTGCCAGGTTTTAAATTTATTATTGATTCCTTTTCTGTCTCCAGGGATTGCTGCAAAAGAGCCAAGCTAAACCCCTTCTTTATGATGCATGGCATTTTCAGCACAGGATGCTGATGGGGGAGGATTTTGGGTATGGTAATTATTCAGCCACAAACACAGCACTGTTTAACTAATCATCAGTTTTAACATAAAGTCCTCTAATCCCTGAGGACTGGGACATGCCATACATCATCTCACAGTGCCGGGGCTTCTTGGCCTCATTACTAAATAAACAGAATGGAGTCAAAGATGAGCTGGGTGGGAAATGCACTCCCTGGAGTGTTCTGGGCAGCCCCTCAGCAGGATGGGGACATGGGGAGAGGATCTGGGCACCCCATGGGGACAGGACAGGCCAGGCTACTTGGCCAGATCCTGACTCTGCTCCATGGACCTCCTGGAATGAGCGGGTAGGCAGAGAAATAAAAAGACTGGGGAAAATATTAAAGGACTAAACCCAATGAAAGTCCTATTCAATTTTTTGGCAGATTCCTTTGGGAGAATGTCCTTAATCAACATCTGCTCTCGAGGGTTACAACACTGGGGGAGAATGTCCTGGGAGGTCTCGAGGGGGTGGAGAGTGGGAAGCCAAAACAGGACCATCGCCAGCCTCGACCCTGGAGGAGCCAGAGCAAGCAGCACCATCCCCACGTGTGCTTGCAGATTGCTATGCACCCTTTAGTATTCTAATGAGCATTTGGATTCTGCAGTGAATGTTTTCTACTGTGCCAAAAGGCCTTTTAATGGCTGTGCTGACGGTGAGACACACGTTTGCAGAGGAAACCACTTCCCCCAGAAACAGGACCTCAGATGAGGTCAGATGAGCAGCTCCTACTTGCAAGAAATGAATCTGACAACAGAACTTTTCCTCCCCTTTCACCCTTGGAGGAGAAGGGTGGGGAAGGATTAAGATGGAAAGCGGGTATGGTGCTAGCGAGGTGCAGCAATCCTTTCAACCCCACACCATGCTGTGAGGGAGAGAGAATCTGCACATCATTCTTTTTTTTTCTGCCCTAGAATTGTTGTTCTTCATCCCAATATGGAAACATGTTATCTGAAATATAGTAATGTTTTTTCTTTCTATACCTGGAGTATGCCTGAAGTCAAATACAGATTAAAAATTCACTTTGCTGCTGCCACCACAGATCTTTTTCCAGTAAATTATTCAGCTTTATTAAGTACATAAAGACCTACAAAGTTGGTCTTTTAATGTACTTATATAGACATAAACTAATATCACTGCTATGATTGCATTTTAATGATTTTTTTAATCTTTGCCTAATTTGTATACTTAACAATCACACCAACAGAAACAGAAATGCTCACTGTGGAAGCTTTCTGCTCAGAGATTAGGTGCACGTTTACGCCTCATCCCCAAAGCTGATCAAAGCTTCCTAATTCCTGTTCCCTGCTCTTAATGGCTCCTGTGGAGATAACCCAGCTGCTGTGGTGCCCTGCCTGGCCTGCTCAGCGCCTTGGCACTCTGCACAGCGGGTTTGAAAAGCTCAGGCTGCTCTGGAAATGCAGCTTCAATCCCATCAGGGCAGATTTGCTCTTCCCTCAAGCCCTGGCTGAGGATTCTGCTGGGACACAAGGAGCACACGTGCCTGGACCCAAGTTTTATGTGGAAAAAGAAAGAATTGTGTCCTAACTTCTTCGGAAAGCACACAGAGATCCAAAACTGCTTGCACCTCACGCTGCCTCTGGTGGACTTTTTGGGTGTGGTTGGGAGCATCCCACGGGCAGGAATCAGGCTAAAGCTTTGCTCTCTCCCACGGACACCCAGGTCCTGTAGGGCTGGAGCTTCTCCTGGCACAGCTCTGGGAACTGTCCTGTTACATTTGCCTCATGGGTTGTGATAAAGTTTCCCCATCCCTGGAAGTGCTGGACCTGGGCTAGTGGAAGGTGTCCCTGCCCATGGCAGGGGGTGGAACGGGATGAGCTTTGAGGTCCCTTCTCACTCAAACCAGTCTGTGAGCCTATGAAATACACAGCAGTATTTTAAACTGCCTCATTAACCTTAATTTAGCATTAGTAACAGTTTAGTAACATTTATATCTGTAGATGCGATGAGTGAGCAAAGCAGAGCTGTTTGCTGACAGCATTTAGGATCCTGTCGGCTGCCACGCCATTCCCAAACAAGATCTATGCACCAATGGTTAATTAAGTTCTCAGCTGAGCATTCCTTGTAATAATTTCTGGTTATTTAGTGAGATCAGAATTACAAATTATTTAACCCTGCTAATAATTACTCTAAGTGGACATTAATTAAAATTGACTAATCATGAGATTCTCCCTACACCCACTTGCTTATCCGGAGAACTTCTGCTGTTGATTGATAGAGAAATGAAAGTCAGATGAATCAGTAATATTTAGAGCTTATGGAAAAGGATTGCCCGAGTCAGAAGGAATAAATTAGCTGCTCATTCCAGAAAAGTCAAATGTATAATTATGCTGCCATGAGGTGCCTCGTCCTGTGTCAGGCTCCTGCTGCCGTGGGCAGAGCACGAGAGCCCCGGTACCGCCGCACGGGCTCCAACCAGCCCCGTGCCAGAGGGAGATCACCCTCTGGGGGCTCTGAGGGGTCCCTGGGCAGCACTGGGGTCTCTTCTCCAGCTGGAGGATGAGCTTAGAAAAAACCACTCAAGCACCGTTAAGGGCAAAGAAGCTGGGAGAGCATCTTCAAGTTCCACTGATGTTTCTTCTTTAAGTAATTGATGTCGAGAGGACTCGAGGCCCCCCTGAGCGTGTGCTCAAGTGCAGATAGGAATCGAGCCTGGTCTCCCGCCGGCTGTCGGGAGGAGTCCTGCTTTTCCAGGAGCAGAGCTTTGTGCCTCGGGGAGGCTCTCTCTGCGGCACACCGCCGTCCGCGGAGCGGCTGCGCCCTGCTCCTCCCAGCGCAATAAATAATCCCCTTGTAGTCGGACTGCAACAAATGAAACAGTTAAACACCTTACACTGTGAGCTGCAAAACCTGAATTCCAAATCTATCCTTTCTATCTTTGTCATGATTTCAAAGTCTTCACATGATGGAATTGGGGTGGGGATTTTTTTTCCTCTCTCTCTTTAGCAAGCTGCAAAATGTTTCAGCACACTTTGAGCATTTCCTCCTGTTAACTTCTTATGCACATGTTTAATTTTTGTGGGGTTTTTCATTCAGTCTCTGAGACTGATGCACAGGTCTCTGCAATCCTTTTCATCTTGGCTCATTGCACACGCGGAAATGGGGCTGCAACACAACATGTTATGGCAAAGTTCCTCTTTCTGCTTCAGGAATGAATTACATTGCAGGGATCTATATTTGGAGCTCTCCGGCACCGCTCTCCATCCTGTGCCTTTTGATGTTTTATACATTTGTCTGAGCTGCCTGTCTGCTGGTTGAGCTGGCTTGAAGTTATCAAAATTTTATCATTTTTCAAGTAGAAAAACACTTTCTCCAGCCCCCTCTCTCCCTCCCCGCTTCCAGCATTTTTCTTCCAGCCTGCAGAGCCCCGGCCCCGGCTCCCGCCCGTGCTGGGTGCTGTTCCCTCGGGATCAGCTCTTGGGGAGGGCAGATCAAAGCGCAGCTGTGGCAGGATTTAGGTGTGGGAGCAGTAGCAGTGGTGATGCTCTGAGCTCCTGACACAGCCCCCATCCAGAGAGCTCCATCTCTTCCCATCACCCTGCCAGCCCTGCACCCCTCAAGAGCCAGGGTGTGCTGTAGGTGTTGGGTGAATGGGGAGGATGCTGAAAATTGCAAAATGCCTCGTGTTCTCTTCCTTCTCCATTTGTATATTTGTTAGTCACTTGATCCAAATAATTTCAAGATGCTTAGAGCACTTTAGCCATAGGGAGTTCAGGTGGAAGTGCTCACCTAGACGGACACAGGACACCTGAAGCTGTGGCTTCATTCAGCCATGCTGAGTTGGGGTACAACAGCTAATCCCAAACCTTTATCCCTCCAGTAAGCCTTGCAGTTATTTCCAAGTTTTCTGGTGTCTTGAGATGGAACCCACACGACCTGGTTTTCTTGCTCTTCCTCTTTGGAATTGGCAACCCTCTCCTGGAGCCTGCAGCTGCCTGGTGTTCCTGCCAGCCTTTGGCTCAGAGCTGGGGAGAAAGTGGGAAAATGTCTTCTGCTGTAAGCAAGGTCTAGCAAACTGCAGGCAAAAATGAATTTTCATTGCTTCTTAATGATGATTAGTGATTTTGATACCACTGATCACATGCATTCCCAGAACATTTGATTAATGAGACCATTTCTAAGCAGAAATAATAAGCCTGTGGCAAAAATATGACAGGAACAGTGAGATCTGTCTGTACATCTCCCTCATAAAAGTCCCTAACTGTAAAGAAATTCCTAAAGGTTGTAAACAAAATGGTTTTCTTCCTCCCATTTCCCTCTTGCTCTCCCCCAAGCCACTTCCATCATTAGGAATCAATGCATTAACTGGAGATCTCTTGCTCTGGGGTTGCAGGCAGAGAATACCAAAGTCTTTCTACTCATAAAAAAATCTGAACTTTAGAAGTAAAGGAGAGTCAGAGATCAACTCCTGCAGATCAGTGGGAGCATCTTCTAGCACTGGGAAATCAACACACCAGGTGTCTCTGGGATGGAGCCAAGGGCTGGTGACTGCAGGTTTAGATGGGATATTGGGAAGAAATCCTTCCCTGGGAGGGTGGGGAGGCCCTGGCACAGGGTGCCCAGAGCAGCTGGGGCTGCCCCTGGATCCCTGGCAGTGCCCAAGGCCAGGCTGGACATTGGGGCTGAAGCAGCCTGGGACAGTGGGAGGTGTCCCTGCCATGGCAGGGGTGGCACTGGATGGGCTTTAAGGTCCCTTCTGACCCTGACCACTCTGGGATTCTGTGATTCCATGAAAATGTCTGGCAGACGATGCCTCCAGACCTGGCTACGAGAGGTTTCCATAACATCCCCTGGATCCAGGGAGACCGGAGCTCTCAGCTACCGGCACTGCCTGAGCTGGGCATTTGCTCTGCCCCAGCCCTTCAGCTCGTGGTTCTGGGAGTGAGAGTGGGCAATAAAGGTGCAATTAAGTTGAGACGCAAGAAGAAAGAAGATAAATTATGGCCTTGCATTTTTATAGCACATTTCATCCCAAACCATCGAGTTAAGTGATTGATACACAAATTACATTTTGAGAGATCACTCTACTCTCTCCATGCCTGACATGCAGATATATATATATAATGTAATCATTATTTTTTAAAGCAAGCTTACTTATTAATGCAAACCCTACAATTGGGGTGAGCTCTTCTGGGCAAAGATGAATCAGAAGTGACAAAACTCCACCATCTCATGACGAGCATGCTTAAGAATGAATGGAATAATTTAGATACTTGGATCCCTCCAACACAGCAAGTTCAAAGCCAAACAGAAAACGTCTCTCTTCTCTAAGGATTCAAAACAGAGTTTGCTAAAATGTAATTAAGCAAAAAGTCCCTTGAAATCAATCACTTCCAGAAACTAATACCCACCGTGCTGATTAGACAGTGGGTAAGCCAGGGGCAATTAATGCATTAGTATGAAAATTGTTAACTGTGAGAGCAACCAGTTTTGATGGGATAATTGCTCTGAGAAAGACTACTTGATGGTTAATATCAGAAAAAGCGATGTCTTTGGGAGAGAGGAAGCTACTATGTTAACAGCAGCTAATTAACAGTGACCTACTTCTCATTAATAATCTTTTTGATTGGATACAAACTTGAATCTGGGAGTCTAATTGGGACCATCAGCACATGTCACCCCAGCTGATGGCAGCTGGGAAGTTTTCTGCTTTGTCTCAGGGAAAAGAGGTGCTCTTTTCCCACTCTCGTGGCAGTGAGAGGTATTTTGGATGAGAAAGGTGAAGCTCTGGCTCCTCGTTAAGTCATTTTTCAGCCCGTCCCAGGGTACAGATCCATCCCTGCCCACCAGCTCCACCAGCTCCTGCCTTGTTCTGTGGAAGAGGGGTTGTAACTGTGGTGTAACCCTGCAAATGTGGCAGCCAAACTCCGTTCAGTAGCCAGAAACCAGCCCAGGGAAATGCAATCCATCGTGTTTTACCACTTTGAGTAACGTGTGATGTTTCTAAATTTTCAAGCATGTGTTTGCTCAGTGTGGCTGAGTGCAAGTGTCAGGGAAAAATGTTTGGTTTTCATACTCCTGCAGTTAATGACCAATTTTCCACAAATCATAATAGTTTTACACCATTAGCTTTATAATTAAGTCTTTATTACGTGATCCTGTTTACTCAGCACACGCTGCAGTCTGACAGCCGCCCCGTGGCCATCAGGCCAGAAATGATTTGTGTCGCGGAGCAGCTTCCCACAGGATGGCTGAGCTCCTCCATCAGCACCAGAGATCACTCTCCAGGCAAAGAGGAGGCAATTTCAGCAGGAAACACAAAATAACCATGACACAGAACCGACGCTGGAGCCGGTGTGTGGAGTGCAGTGCTGTCCGTCCCAGCCACTGAGAAACTCCACGCTGGAGCATCACCTCTGCCAGCTTCCAGGGGGATTCCCTTTGCTCCAGAGGAAGAATCAGCTCTGATGCTCTTACAGACAACTGCCCAAGGGTGGGGAGGACACCCCACACGCGTCAGCATCCCCAGCAGGCAGCGGGTCCACAGCTTGGCCTGCTTTGATCACAGACTCCCAGAATGGTTTGGGTTGGAAGGGACCTCAAAGCCCATCCAGTGCCACCCCTGCCATCAATATTCATTCCAGGAGGGAAGAAGGGCTGCAGTCGCTTATGTCCCACAGAGGGTGAAAGGTGGCAATCAGTGAATTAATCACTAATTGAGCATTATACCAGTGCCTCCATGGCTGAACAATTAATGACAGAAAAACAACCACAAATAATGTATTGACCAAAACTATCTAAATTATTTGTGTAAATTATTGGCAGTAAATAATCTGACCAACCTCTGTGAACTCCTTTGCTCATTTCATAGAATCACAGAATATCCCAAGCCAGAAGGGACTCACAAGGATCATCCAAATCCAGCTCCTGGCCCTGTACAGGACACCCCAAAATCCCACCCTGTGCCTGAGAGCATTGTCCAAATGCTCAGTGTCCCCCAGCCAGGGTCAGCCCTCCCCAAGCACAGGTACCCAGGGAGCAGCACTCCACTGCTGGGCACTGAGCGTCACCCCGGGCACTGCCCAGTGGGTGTTTATGCCAACAAAATACCCCAAAAGGCTGAACTGAGGGGCAGGGCTTGGTGTTCCTGCCCTCTGCTCCATCCCTGCAGGATCTGCTCTTCCTCATTCCCTCCCCCACCGACCCCACCCTCTGGTGAGACTCATTTCACGCTGTTCCAAAACTGCCTCCAGTCACCTCTGAGAATATTCACCAGAGCTAAAGAGGAATCAAGATCTGCTGGACCTGCCTCATTGGCTTCACACCATTTCAGAGAGGATTTAGAGCAGCATAAAGTTGTTGTGGCAGTGCAGGAGCTGAGCAGGTCTTTGTATTTACATTGCGTTTTTCTGCTCGAGATAAAGCCCAACTTAAAATCCCTTAACTCTTTTTGACAACAAATTAGTTTCAGATCAAGGGCTCTTGCTCTGTCTCAAAATATGACTTTCACTTCCAAATTATTCATCTTGCCAGAAGCTGTTGCTCACAAAAAAAAAAAAAGGCAATTTTTAAGTGGTTTGTATAATGTCTTGTTCACTTTCAGTTTTCTTCACAGAAAATTCTCTTTGTCACTTCACGCCAGAGAGTAAACTCTTCTATCACATTAATTTAGCAAGGCAGCCCAGGCTTTTGGGTAGAAACCTCCCTGTGGGTGTTTTGTGCGACCTCAGAAGAGCATCCCCTCCACCTGAGCTGCAGGCTGGGCAGTGATCCACGGCAATCCACAGCCTCAATAACAAAAATAAACAAAACTTAGGACAAGAGTCTCCAAAATCAGAGATATCCCAGTATCCCAGGATACTGGGACTGGTTTGGCAAAGAGTGTGTTCAGTTGTTTTAATTGGTTGGAGAGAGAAAAGCAGCTGCAACCCCCCAGGAGCTCCTGGTGTCCCGCGGCCCAGGGTGGGCAGGATGCTCCATGAGGACGGAACCCTGCCCTCCTCCTCCTCCCCACCCACTGGAGCCTTTCGCCTGGGAACAGCACATTCCGAGAGGCTGAAGAAGGAATTCTACACAGTTCAGGGAGAATAAGGATATTTCTCCCCTTTTAATTGTTTGCTGCTTGGCTAGTTATTGATTAACTTTTTTGCAGAGTTGCTATTTGTTTTTCTTTGCAATATATTGGCTTCTCGAGGCTTTTAATCAACTGCAATTGATTGTGATTACCACTAGCTGCTCTCCAGCCTGCCTGGCTTACTCCATATGCTCAAAGCAGGGGTTGCCTTGCTCCATGTGTGTGGAGACTCCTGCATGCCCTGCCTCCCTCCTTTCCCCCAGCCAAGCCTGAATTTTGGGACAAGTGACATCAGCCAAACACATCAGCAGAAATGAAGGCATTTCTTCTAAAAATTCCCAGTTGTCCTCCACTCCTTACAGAGCTCAAATTGTCATCCCAGCTTCCCTCTCCACTTTTTAAAGGAGCCCTGGAATATGGGATTAAGCTTTAGGATGGAGCCTGAGTTTTTAAATGGAAGTTCATGCTTGCTGAACTCGGACATTTCAGCAGGTGTTCTGGCTGCAGCTGGAGCAACGCTGGGACAAGTCTTCTGTTGGCTTAATGATTAATTGTATCCAGTGGAAAATTATTCCACAGGCACAACAATCAGTACTCAGTGTTTCCAAATGTTAGTTTCTTCTATAAATGGGTGTTAGCAAAAAGCAGATGGCAAAGATAATTCACTGTCTGCTGCACTACCCTCACCCATTGTCTTTGCCTGTTGCTGCTCTCTCCAGTCAGGCTCTATTTACAGTTCTCCCCTCAGCTGCCAGGCCCGTGCCGTGACAGGCTGCGGTTTATGGGGATTTTGTCTGCTGGATTATTTACAAACCTCTTGTTCTGTGATTTGGTTTGAGATCGGAAAGGTCCCTGTGGAGCTGAGAGGAAGGGGTTAATTTTGATGTTCTCCTCAGAGCAGCTCTTTCTACCCCAACAGATGCTGGAAAGGAGCAAATGCTGGAGGAGGACAATGACATCCTCCAGGGCTGGTGATATTTGGGCTTTATGGCTACTTAACCCCTTCCTTTGGCCACCTGAGCAAAGAAAGGTTCAACACCTGTTAACAGGGAGTATCTGAGTCACAGAAATCACCTGTGGTTCCCTGAGGTTTCTCCTGGTTTCTCCCTCCTGTGCCTTGCAATGCCTAAGAGGAAGATTGGAATGACAACAGTCCTTTTACAGCATCAAAGGGTCCTGTTTGATTTTTTTAGATTGCTTTTGAGTGAAGAGACTTCCCCTTGGTATTTGACTGCCCAGATACCCTGGAGTCACCACCAACCTCCCCCAGCTGTCTCTAAGGTCTTTCCCATGTGGATCTCAGCATCCACCTCTGACTGCATCTGCTGCCATTTCTCCCTGGTGTCCCTTGAGCCAGGTGTTCTCTTTGCCTACTGTTCTAGTAAGGGTTCCTTGATTAAATAAGACGTGGTTGCTTCTTCTGCTTGTCCTCCCCTGCAGACTTTTCTCCACCAGAGCATCTCCCACACAAATGTTTCTGTAATCTGAAGACGAAGTGGTCCCTGCGAGTTGCTCCTTGGCCCCTTTGAGACACCGATCATTGAAAAAGCCCAAGAACCTTAACACTCCCAGCTGCCAAGATGTCACGGAGATTTTGAAACATGTCAGCTGCTTATCAGCTGGTGAGACAAGAAATCAGCTAGCTGGAGGCTTCTAGAGAAGCAGCAGAAACCATTCTCCAAATTGAACAATGCCAATTTTCCTCCCTGCATAGCACTGAGAGAAGGTTCTGCTTTCAGCCGCTCCAGTGCAGCTGCTTCATTGCTGTGATTTCTGTGACAGCCCATTAAAGATCATCACTGCCATCTGTTCCCTCTGCCACGGGAAGGGCTGATTTTCCCGGAGCAAGGACTCTGCCCATGCAGCTCCAAGGAACCTCGGGCACGGCACCATTAGCCCTTGGTGGGAGCTGCTGCCCCTGTGGGAGCCCAGCCGGGGTCAGGTAGAGGGATAACCCCTCCAGGACTGCAGAGCCACCCACAGAACTCTCCCCCATTACGTTTTCCAGGATGGTGACCGTTCTCTATTTAACACTCTGCAGCGTTTCTCCTGAATGCTGTTGTGTTCCACAGAAACCTGCTGATTTAATCCCTGTCAGTGGAAAATCCTCTGGGGACCTGGTGCCTACCAGCTGCTACTGGGTTTTAATGGACATTTAGCAGGGCCTGAGACTCGTATGGGGATCTTTCCAGACACCATTCCCAGGGCAAGGCTTGACCTGTTCGTTCTGAACATGCAGGTCCTGCTGCCTCGTGCATCAGGGGCTGACATCCCACCTCCCACAGCTCCTCCTGCTTTCTCCTCAAGGCACCACTCACTTGAGAGCAAACCAAAGAAGTCACAGGGGGTCAAATCAGCAACAGAGAAATGCATTTTCTTCTTCAAGAAAAAAATCTTGCCATTAAAAAGAAAAGCAGAGCACATCAGGGATGTGTCAAGCAGATGTGATGAAAGACACATGGTCACTTCATTTCTTACCCCAAACTCCAGGAAACACAAGCACTGAATGCTGCTCTCTCATGACTTGGAAATGTGGAAAAAACCCTCAACAAACATCAAAGTTTCTATTCAAACCTGTTTGTTTTGGTACTCCAGCTGCAACTTTTCATGGTACAAAAGCATATCCTTCATGATATTCAGATCTGAGTGCTCCTGAACATTGAACTCAAAGTCAAAACTCAAAGCCTTGAAGTCCATGTGTATCACAAGGACAGAGAAACGTCTCTCATCCTCAGAGTCAATGAGTGTATAACTCTCTCTGAGGCCAAATTGCCTGTGTAGGACGTCCCTCACTACAGTAACACCAATAGAAGCCTATTTTTGTACAGCTTTAGCTCTTGGAGACAATCCAGAGGCAGCTCTTACAATCCATGCTGACTCCAGGCTGACTCACACCCTTAACTCACACATGCCATTGTCTTTATTCAGATTTCCCACTTACACTGCAGGCATCTGACATTGCTTAATTACAGCTTTTTTTTTTCAGCCTATATTCCTTTTGTTTCTCCCCTTTATATTTAGTACATTTATAAAGGGGTAGAGCAGGCATTAATGAAGATGTTCGGATTTCAAAAGTCTTTGGTAGCACTGGAGAGGGATGGAAAAATTCTCCCCATAGAGTGAGCAGAGATTTTACCAACCTCTGCCTGGTCCTGCCTCGTCAGAGCCATGAGAGCCCGGCACGGTGCCACCAGGGCCAGCAGCCAGCACAGGCCCAGGGACATCCACCACCTGGAGTAAAAGGCCATTACAGGTCCTTAGAGATGAAATGGCATAAAATTAATTTTTACATCAGAATTTGCCTCCAGCCAGGATCTCCCTGAGGGGTTTGCCGAGGCTCTCACAGTGCAGCTGCCCAGGGAACCGAGGCAGCCTGGTACCAGGGAGAGCCAGCCCCAGCCGTGGGCACGGGCGCTGTGGGAGCATGGAACCTTGGAGTGGCCTGGCCTGGGAGGGAATCACTCTCTCTCCCTTGCCAGTTACACGGGTTTTGAAGCACCCCACCACAACATCCTTGGCTTGCCTTGCCTTGCAGCACCAGGAGTGGGATTGGGAACTGTGTCCTTCCCTCTCAGCCAGCATGGCTCCCCTGCCTGAAGCATTCTGTCCTCTGCAAGCTCCAGGCAGATGCAGATGGAAAGCCTCATCCTGCCAGATTTTATGCAAGATGTTTTATTTATACACTCTTCCTCCCTGATTATACCCTGCTTGAAATAGAGCAACACTTTTTATTTCCACCAGTGCTCACCAGTCCTGTGTACTGGTTAATTTGCCTGCAGATGGTGAAAGAAAATGAAAGGGATAAAGATCTCCCTGGCTGAGCACAGCGGCTGGGCCGTGGTGGTGTCTGTGCCCAGGTAAGGTGTCACCTGGCAGCTGTACAAGTGTCCCCAGGGCAAGAACAGAATGAACAATCCCTGCTGCAAAAGAGAAGGAGGATCAGATGGCACAGAAACACCTCGATGACAGCCCAGCTGAGCCGTGAGCCCCGGGGCTGACCAGGAGCACGTCCCTCAGAATTTCCATCTTCCGAGTTATAAAATAAAGTTGGTGCTAACAGTGCCCCTGACTCCACGCTGGAACCCCTGCCTGGACACCTTTGTGAGCACAGGAGAGCATTGCTCAGTTTGGTCCCGGCCCGGGGGGGACACGGGGAAAGCAGGGGGGTCCAGCATTCCTCCGTTGATTTTACCAGATGTTATTCCCACTTTGTTCTGCCTCCTTTCCTGAGGCTGCTTTGTGGAAGCGCAGAAAATGCGAGAGCTCAAAGTCACGGCGGAAATGCAGAAAGTGCCGAATAAAAGGGCGGCAGAAATCCGAGGGGAAATGGATTTAATGGTCCGAGTGGCTGCTCAGAGCTGCCCCAGCCCAGAGCACGGGGAATAAAGGACACATTAGACTGTAACTGCAGAGGAGAATTGGCCCAAAGCCGCTGCATTTAACAGATTACAGCAGATTATCCTAAATAATGATTGATTTCTTTGGAGCTGGATTTCACACGCCTGGTTTACAGCCCAACCACACAAATTGGCAGAGAGCTGACGTGGGCTGTATGAACAAATGTGAGGAGATGTAAAGCGCTGTTAATGGGCTGTTATTCACAGAAATTCAGGTGTACAATAGTGCAAACTTACACTGACATTTTCCTAACTTCTTCCTACACACTTGTTTCATACAAGGCTGAGACGAGCTGCAGTTGCCAGAGCTGTCTGCAAGCTGTGGAGATCAACAGAAAGCTTCAAAGAATAAAACTTTGATGAAAACCAGAAACAAAAGTGTATGAAAAGGAGAATGTTCTTTCTGTTTCAAAGAAATTAAGAATTTTTTAGAACATACCATTGGCGCTTCTAAACCCAAATACCTACGGATTTAAAAAGAATCAAATTGAGATGTCTCCAGAAACACAAGCAGATAATAAAGACAGCCTTTACCCTTTCCTTCCCTTGTCTGTTTTGTTTCACAAGGAGAGAGGAAAAGAAAACTGTATGGAAGGCAATTGGAAAAGTCAACACAGCAAAGAATTCAAACGGTGTGACCAATGTGGCTTTCAGAATAATAAATGGCTCATTTCACTTATCAGTTGCCCTTTTTATTATTATTATTATTATTTTTTAAGACTGGCTTCAGAATCTTTATTCAGTTACTTGGATCTATTGATGTCTCTTGTGCCAAATCAATACTCTTTCCCAGAGAACATGGAGTAAAAATCCATACTCGACCTGCTCAGCAGTAAAATCATGGGAGCTTGGAGGTCGTGTGCCCAAGTGGTTGCTCTGTGGCTCGGGTGTTAAAGCTGTCAAGTGTGGATGCTGGGTAATAAAATAAAAAAAATATCCCATTTCCTGCACTGATCTGCACTTGGCCCCTCTTGGCCACTGACCTGGAGCATCATTTGCAGAATGCAGGTGCAGAGCACTCCCAGGTGGGGCCCCAAAGGCTCCGGGGCACAGGCAGGGACTTTTCCTGCTGGCCCAGAAAGCACAACTGGGAGAGATGAGGGCTCACGTGATGAAATATTTCAAAGCATCCCCTGGAGCACGGGCTCTGAGGAGTGGCTGTCCCAGAGGGAATTCCTCCTGTACCCCTGGGTGTGGTTCAGCACTGTCACGTTCCCTCAGTGCATGGGGAGCCTCAGTGCATGCTCAGTTCCATGTGCCTCTGCTTCTCCATTTGAGTTGTGTTTGTTGTTGGGGTTTTTGTTTGGTTTTTTGCCTTTTTATTTTTTTAAGGAAAGAAGAGAATCTGAAAAGTTATACAATATTTGTAGAGCACGCAGACTCATGTGAGACAGTGAGAGTACAAGAAACAAAACAGGGATGAGATAAAATTTTGGCTTATCCTTATTTTTCCTACTTTATAACAGAATTATAGATGAACTTTTTTTCTGTTTGAACTTTTTTCTGTTTGAACTTTCTTCTTGAATCTAACTGTCTTTTATTTTCTATGAATTCCCTCAGGACTGACCTCTCCATTTCCATGCCTGCTTATTCCAACCTAGGCCAGGCAGCCAGCCTGGATCTGCTTTGCTCCAGAGAAAACAACCAGGAGCGTTTGATTTTGCTCTTGTCTGGGTGCTTCTGCTCAGCTGATGAGCAGATCCTGACTCCTCTTTGAAGAGGCAGATACCAGGCTGGAGTGCTGGGAAGCTCTACACAGTTTCCATAAACAAAGTTCATCAAAGCATGAATAGGAAACTGGATAAGTAAAACTTATTAAACCTGCTCCTGTGAAATGCTGGTCCTTGCTCAGGAGAGCAGCACCCTTCATGTACCAACTTTCCCTGTTTTATCAAGGACAAAAAGCCAGAACTGCTCCTGAGACAAACACCATTTACAAGGATTTGGTTTTTTATTGCATCTCCAAACCATTTTTTAAATATGGTTGAGTTGATACAAAGTATTTTTAAGCAATTTCTTATTAGCCAGAGAATTAGAAAAGAAAATGTTAGTTGGAACGAAGTGTTCTCTTCAGTGCAAGGGTTTTTCTCTCCCAACTGCTCTGCTTTCAAACACGCAGAGATTAAAGTTTGGTTTATATTGGTTTATATTTATTTTTTATTTGGTTTATATTACCAAAGGTACTGTACAAGTGTGTATGTTTATGACTGGTTTTTGAGATCAGATTTATTACAGAGTTTAAACCAATTTACATTAAAATGAAAGCTGACCTCATTCACCCCTTTTATGATCATTATAATAACAACAGCCTAATCTGGACCATTTCTTCCTTCGTGTACAGTGCGGGCACTTTGAATGAGTTTGTTGCCGTGGATTTGAGTGGATTTGTATCTTCCTCTCCTTGGCTTTACTATGCCAGGTTTTTTGTTTTTTGGTTTTTTTTGCTTGTTCTTCTTCCTTTTTCATTTAGATGTGGGTATGTTATCCCCATCCTGCAGGGCCCGTGGAACCAAACAACCCTCTGGCCATGCCTGGCAGGATGCAAACCCCACCACCCTTCTTCCTTCCCTGCCCCAGTGAACTCAGGGAGCAGGTTTTGTAAGAGCCATGTCAATAATTGATCTTAAAAGGATTTCTGCCTATCTCAGTCATGCTTTCCCTGCCACATTTACTCCAACATATGTCTGCAATCTACTGGGGCAACACGAGCGGATCAGCGTCCACATGACTGCACTTGGGAGCTAAAAATAACCTGCCGAAGCGAATACATTAAGTTCTTTATGCAAAACGCCTCGTGTTAAGTCTCTGTTTGCACTGCTGATAAAATGTGTGTTGAAATATCCACGGCCTTGATGTCTCGTATTCACAGAAAAGGGCTTTGGCAGCCAAAAATCCCAGCTACCACAAAGGCTTAAATAGCAGGCACATTAATCTGTTTAATTTCTCCATTCTTGGCTGTTTTGAAGGTCAGGTATTTGCCTACTACACCTAAACGGCTTCCAACCTGCAAAACAAAGAATAGTTAAAATTAGACAATTAGGGCTTAGAGAGAAGTGTCTCCGAGTAGTCATTCAAATCCAAGAGGAAATTTCAATTAGATCATGCTTGTTACTCCTTGGTGTTTGCTTTCTGCTAATCTCTGAGCATTCGAGCACTGAGAACACGAATAGCCTGTGTGTCCCTCCAAGTGGGAGCTGATGGAGGGCTGGTGAGGAGGAGCCAAACCTCCACCTCCATCTGGAACCGAGCGCTTGCAGCAGCTACAGAAATTACAGCCAGTGTTCTTCTCTCACTGGTCGTAATTAATTATCAGCTACTAAACGAGGAGGAGAAATACTGAACCTTAGAATCACAAAATATCCTGAGCTGGAAGGGCCCCACAAGGATCAGTGAGTCCAAGTGCTGGCCCTGCACAGCACAGCCCAGCAATCCCTGAGGCAGCAGCTGCCTTTGCTCCTGCTGAGAGAAACATGGAATTCCTCGGAAACCAGTGGGATTTGTGGCAAGGCAGCAGTGACTGCAGCCAGGAGCAGAGCGTGGCACGGGCTCCTCAGCACCAGCCCTGGGCAGAACCAGCCGCCCCCTCCCTCCACGCAGCTTTTCCAGGGATATGAAACACAGCTCTGGCCTTTCCATTCCAGTGCAAAAGTCAGCCCTGAACTACTGCAACCACAGAGTAATTCTTTCACTGCAGCAGCTTTGGACAATCCATACTGTCAACATTTGCTGCTTTATCTAGTTTGATTACATCCTTTAATATTTTTCCAAAAGATCCAGTGCTTAAAACAGAGTTCACTGAGGCTGAACGCTTTCCAAGGTTCAGATTTTTGGTACAAGTCCTTGAGCATTTTCTTGATTTTCTCAGTATTTGGTTTTACCTGCAATTACTGACTTTTCATGGATGAGTGTTTATGGGCACACTCCCACAATCACAGAATCCCCGAGGTTGGAAAAGCCCTGTAAGACCACCCAGTCCAACCATTCACCCAGCACTGCCAAGGGGGAACGTGCTCCCAGGTGCCACATCCACACATCTTTTAAACCCCTGCAGGGGTGGTGACCCCACCACTGCCCTGAGCAGCTCTGCCAGGGCTGGGCAACACTTTTGGTGAAGAAATTTTCCCTAATATCCAATCTAAGTCTTGTTCTCTGGGAAAAAATATCAATCCCCTACCTCTCTACCTTTCAGGGACTTGTAGAGAGCAATGTGGTCCCCAATGTGCTCAAATATATACACATTTATTTATTCACAGGTCATAACCTTTCCCATTAGTAACCTCAAAACATTTCTGTAAAGCAAAGTAAAACTATTTATGGGAGGGAGGAGAGACAGCAGAGTTGGTTTGAGGACAGACTCATTTTCCTCCATTCTGAGCTCTCTAGCTGGATATTGTGCATCTGCATAACACAGCTCCACGCCATGAAAATCACAAAGCCTGAGCCCTCTGAGTAACAAACATTAGTGAAAATGCATTAAAAAAAAATCCATTACAGTTTTTGCTGCAGAACAAGATACAGCTTTGGGGGTTTATGAGCTTTTCATGAAAGATGCAAAGGACTGCAAAGAACTGAACTGCCTGTCTGGGCAAAGGAAACACAACTTGGTGCTTTCATGTTGGCAGGAACTTCCCCCTGAATGGGCCTTTGTGCCATTCATCCCTCCCGGAGCCGAGCCAGAGCAGCAGAGGATCCCTGCAAACACAGGGATCTGTTGTCAGAACAACACCAGCAGGAGCTGACTCCCTCCACGCTGCCCAGCGCTCCCAGCAGAGCGGGCTGGAGGTGAATGCCGTGGATTTGCCATCTCTGGGATGTGTGAGCAGGAATAAAGAAGGAGCTCTGTGACAGAGAGAGCCGGGATGGAGAGGGGAGGTGCGTGGGCAGAGCAGAGGAACGGGCTGAGCTGGCCTGGGAGCCTTCTGGCTTGGAAAATCCTCATATTTTGAAAATAATCTCTATTTCGTATCACACTTCAGGAGCAGCCTTTGTTCTTTCATGAAGAAATTACTGCATGGGAGCTGATGAGTGTTGGTACCTTTTTCACTAAGATAGCTCTGCTGTGGGAACTCCTTCCCAGCAGGAACACCTGACTGCCCTGGAAATGCAATCCTGTACATGAAACCAGTGCTGAGGGGAGCAGAGGACAGCAGCTGCTCCCCGTGGCAGAGCAACGTGCTGGCCACTCATCCCAGCTGCCCAGAGCCCCATCAGCAGTGTCACCCACGGTGTCACCCAGGTGACACAGGCACCTCCCCCTAACATTTCCTGAGGTTTTAGTCCGAGAATCTTCTCTTTGGGGCTGTCAGCAAATGTGACACACAGATACAAAGCAGCAAAGACTGCTTTTGACAGCTCACGTAAAAGAAATATGAGGGAAAATGGATTGAAATAAAATAAAGAATGAGGTGACAGAAGGAGCTTTATTTGATAGAAAGGATTTTAAAGTGGGATGTCTGATGGGCCTCGTTAATCATCATCTACAAACAGGAAAAGGCTTTCATTTAGGATCATGGAATTGCTAAGGTTGGAAATGACCTTTAAGTCATCAAGTCCAACTGTCAGCCCAGCACCAGCGCCGTGTTCACCACTAAACCATGTCCTCAAGTGCCACATCCACATGTTTTTTGAGCACTTCCAGGGATGGGGACTCCACTGCCCTGGGTGTTTGGTTCATGCCCCTGTTTTGTTTCTACTCCTGCCTGAGAGCTCACCTGAGAATTGCTGGGAGCGAGGCTCTGGGCACAGACCAAAGGGACACCCCTCACCCCAGCTCCCCCTGCCCAGGCAGCCAAGCCTCACTTCATTCCTCCTGCCTTGTCCCAAAGAACTGATCTCCGAGTAAACTTCACAATAGAAAAACCTACAGAGTGCATTTGTAAACCTCAAATGCTCCACACACCCTCCTTGCACTGATCAGCCCAAGCCTTTTGGTAGGCTCACACTGCAAAAAAAAAAATCCTTTATCAATTGTTTTGAAGTGAGCAAAGTCTGGTAAATGTTCCTAATTGCTGTGGGGGTCCTTATTCTGTGTGCTGGTTTAGACCACATTTGGGTTATTACATTTTCGTGTGAGCACTTTCACATTATGATGAGGGGAATTATGGCTTAGGGGAAGGTGCCTTGGGAATGGCTTTGGGAGTGCACAGCATTGTGTGTGTGTTTCTAGGGAACTGATGCCACTGCCACTTCCAGCATTTTCACACAGACCTGGGGCCTCCCTCCCTCCCCAGGCAAACAGGGAACACGGGAGGTGGTGACACCGAACAACACAGTTGGGCAATTTAAAGGATTTTCCAGGCCCTGCCCTGGTCCACCCCCAGCCCTCTGGAATATCAATATAATTTTTAAACCCCACCTATTCAACAGGATCTCAGTGAGGGCTGCCTGCTGGCTGTGGCACTGGCACAAGTGCCCTAAGGTGCTTCTCTAATTCTTCTAACTTATATTTCCATAATAAGCTTTTCATTGGAGAGAGAACTCACATTAAGTAGCTTTTCTTGTCCAATGTTCCTTCTCATTTTTCTTCCTTGTCTCTCACTAACATCTGTTGGACAAAACTGATAACAACAGGGGATCCATTGCAGTCATTCCAGGGCTCCACCATCAATCCCAATGCTTGGGAAGTTAAAATCAAAAATACCCTCATGCTCAAAAGGAAGGGCAAAGCTCAGTATATCTGCTTTATCACTAAAAAAATAAATCTTTATGGAAGCTGTGATATCTGGTTACGCAGCTTATGAATGTTCTGTGCTTCCCCCGTGTGTGGCTCCCTCTTTGTTTGCTGTTGTTTATTTAGAGTCAGCCCACGTTATCTTGTGGCATCGCCCTGTCCTCGTGTGCCTGGCACAGGGCCAGTTTTGCCCTGCCAGGAGATTAATCCTGACAATGCACCTGGGGTTTGGCTCATTCTTGTTTTGCCTTTTAATAGACATGTCCCCACGCGCTCAATTTATTGCCTTGTTTATATCAAAGAGCCAGCTGAAGAGCTGTGCACCTGAGTAAATCACCCCAATTTTCAAGCTCAGCTACTTGACCAAAGGCTTTAAACCACTATATAGTTATGGTTAAAACTCTGCACTCAGCTGCACAAAGGTATCTCAGTTTGCATCCCATAATACATGTCCACCCCAGAGAGACAATACACTTGTATGAGTTTATGTGCTCTTTATATCAGCAATCCTTTAGGAGTTCTCTGGGCTGGCAGCTGTTCCAGGTAAGGATCTGAAAGCACTTGAAGGCTGTAAGGATGTGCTCAGGTGGAGAACCTCCCATCCACGGCTGCTGATCCAATACTGCTGCCCTGGAGACTGCAGCTCTTGGATTTCCCACCCCAGGTTAAGATAGATTTGAGTAGAACATGCGAACGCTTTAGAAATGTGGAGAATAAATAACAATAAGGCAAGTAGTTCATCACAGATGTGCTAGCAAAAATGAACAAAACAAGGTCCTGTAATGACTGAGATAAATGAAAGCAATCCCTCAAGCCCCTGATGGTTTTTCTACTTCTCCAAAGCCTTATGAGTCTCTTGTTTCTGCAAAATTAAGCCAGAAATCTAAAAATCATTAGCTATATTCTAGGTTTTTTCCCTGCTATTGCCATTTCTGGTCTAATTAGCAATCCCTCAAAAACAGATTCTCTCCCTTGGTGTTTCAAATCCCTGCAGGAGCAGTGTCTGCTGTTCAGCAGGAGATGCAGCTCCCGTGGGGGCAGAAGCCTGAAAACCCGACCAGCTCTGGCTGGAGCAGGGCATTGCTGACACCACAGAGGCTCCGTTCCCACCGAAATCCTGGGAGGGACGTCAGGCTGGGGTCCCACCGAGCCAGCTGCCCTCACACAGATCCAGCCAGCAGTGAGGTTATTGATGAGCACTGGGGGAGGAATCCTCCTGAGCACCGGGGAAATCAGAGCTGAGCTGTTCCAGGGAGCAGCAGCAGCTCAGGAGCACAGGCCACCGAGTGTGCCAGCAACCAGAGAGCCAGGCAGGCTCTGGCACACTCAGGAAACCTCCAGAAACACCCTTGTCTGCTTTCAGTCAATATTTAGACTCTCACTAGGCATCAGCCCCTTATTCTGTTAACACTCAGAGCTGGGAGACAGGTTTGGAATTGAAACAGCCACGTTTCCTGGCATCTTCTCCTCCAAATAATTGGCAAATTTATTTTTGATACATATTTGCATTTCGACAAAGCTCTCTGTTCGGATGGATTTTCCCCATTTTTGTGCAGGGTAATGTAGCACTCAGAGTTTCCCTGTCTGGAGACAAGGACAGGACACAGTTTTGTGAGCAGAGGGCACAGAGATTTTGAGTGAGGGGGTTTAACATCATTCACTCTTTTACCATCATCCCCTGCTCTGTTTCTCGTGCTCATTTGTACAGGGGACTGGGCTGCAGAGTTATCACTTCTTTCATTCCACACCACAATCACTTTCACTTCCCAAAGCCTCTCTCTGAGTCCTGGCTGTTTGTTAATGATCACTCCATCATCCTCAGCTCAGAAACCCATCCAAGCTTACAAATATTTGGGTTTATAATTATGCTGGTGAATTCCAGATTTTGCATCTCGTGCCTCAGTGGGGGAGTGAGACTGACGCCAGTGTGAGTTCATTTCCCACTCAGTATTTGCAGACAGCTGCTGTCTCTGCCCTGACTGAAGGATGCTGCTACCGAGGCCTCGTACTCAGAAAGCTCCCAATACTTCTTAAATCCCACCACAGCCCAGTTAAACGTTTTCCTGAGTTTTAGGCCAGGCTGACTCAAAGCAGGCTGCACAGAGGCAAAAAAAGGGTATTTTTGACATGTTTTGACCAATTTTACTGTTGCCACAAAGTGCTTTTTTCTTCTGACATCCAGAGGAGGAATTGTTCCGTCTCCACTCCAAAGGGATGTCATTAATTCAGGCGTCTGTGTTATAAATGTGTGTTTTGCTGATATGTTCTGTGTGTCTTTCAAAGCCAAGCCTCTCCCATCTCATAGTTCTGCAGCACAACAACTATCACAGTCTGGAGCAATGCACCATTGAGGGAAATAATTATCCAAAAAGTAATTAAATTAATTGACCAGGGAAGTGATTATGTGAGACTGTGGGGATAATTAAAACTAACACATGTTTTGATGCATTTATAGCATAAATGCTCAGGGGCACAATGTTAACTGGCCTTTCCAGCACTGCTCTTCAGCCAGTGCAGCCACCCAAGCGTCCATCATCCCGTCCATCAGTGCAAGCTGCAGCCACAACTGTCACTGAGTCCCAGAATGGTTTGAGTGGGAAGGGACCTCAAAGCCCGTCCAGTGCCACCCCCTGCCCTGGGCAGGGACACCTCCCACTGTCCCAGGCTGCTCCAAGCCCTGTCCAGCCTGGCCTTGGAGGCTTCCAGGGATGAAAATAGGAATATGCAGTTTTTTCTTAATGGTATTCCTGTGAATGGGACCGCCACTCTCAGGGTCACAAGGAACACAACTGATATTTGCAATGTCATAAAGGCAGAAGAGAATATCAAAGCAGAATCCTTCACCAAATCCCTCAGAACTCATGGAAGCTGCCTGGGATGATGTTTGAATGCGATAAAAGAGGGGTTCTTGAATTGTCTGGTTTTAGTTCGACTTTCAGAGCAGATAGTGAGCTGGGAAATGTTGTCAGGGGAGGCTGTGAAGCCAGAGGAAGGAAAAGGAATTAAGTGGATTCATGGACAACAGGTCTGTAAACAGCTGCTGAGAGCAGCAGGCAGGGACTCACCCTGATACTGAGCTCAAAGAATCAGATCTTCTACCCATGCTTGGTCTGGGGTGTCCCCTTGCTCTGCTGGGGACAGACCTGGGGGCTCTGTGCCACAGGTTCCCTCGTGCCAGGAGATGTCCCAGCACCCCTGTGAGTGCCCTGGGGGGACATCCGTGTCCCAGTTTTGGGGAGCACCACGAGGCTCATGCTCAGATGGCTGCAGGTATCTGCTGAAAGCAAGTTTGGATGGACATAAACTCCATAGAACAAAGATCATCTGAGCAGGAGAAAGATGGATGGACAGTCTTAATTAACTGTTTCTTGTGTCATATTCTTAATAATTTGGTTGATATTCCTGCAGTCTGTTACAAACTTCATTAAATTTACTTCCCTCAAGGGCATTTCTACCTCTTATAATCAGCCTCTCTCCTGTCAAAGATAAATTGCCTGATGGGATAAGTTGATCCTACACAAACGGAGCTTGCTTTGAACTTGAGGTGATAAGTAGCACCAGACAGGAGGTTTTTCTGTGGTTTATCTTTGTAGTGATATGGCATGAAATAAAAATGGGTGTCGCTTTGCTTGCTGAGCCGCATCCATCAGGCTGAGCAGAGGTTAGAAAATACTACTCAGCCTAAAGAAACAAAAGGAAGTAAACTGGAGCACTTAAGAATAGACTTTTAGTCCTTTGATGTGTGCATTTAATATTGATGCGCTGATGTGATCATATTCAAAATTTAATCTTTTCCAGTAGATCAAAACCAAGCTCCACAGTTTTATTCATTGAATGGTTTTGGGCTGGTAGGAACCTCAGAGCTCATCTCTGTAGCTCCTATGTTTGAGAAACAGTTGACAAGAGTCCCTGTGTCCTACATCTGCTGTGACTTTACAGCCTCCTAACATCTCTGTGCTTCTGCCCTCTCTTCTCCAAAGGATGGAATTCCTCCCACCAGGGGAATGCCTCATCACATTCCTTGGAGCAGAACAAGGAGCCTCAGCACAGCTCTCCAACCCCGCTGTTTAATATGCTGCCCTGTGCCTTTCTAAGTTCTTTGCCTGGTGTGGGCTGAGCCATCCCACAGAAACCAGACCAAGGGGACTCCTGGCTGCTCTGTCGTGGTTGGAGAGATCAGCATCGGTTCCATAATTGCAGCAGCTACAGTGCTTTAGTGCTGATGTGGATGTAATCTCTTAATTAACACATATTTTAAAAAGCGCTTAATTCCTATGATAAAAAAGCATTGAAACTAACTCAATGCACTAAGTCAGTAACAGCATAACCTACTTTCTTCCAAGTAAGAAAGCAGGGACTTATGAGACATCAATGCATCATTCGCTAATGAGTTGTAATTCTGTATTAATTTACCAACTAGCTGATTAGATACGAGAGATTTACAAAATATATTAGAGATTGTGGTTCCAGAAAACCAGCTCAACATCAGGGAAAAGAAGTTATTAAATTTTTCTCCATGGTGCACCTGAAATTATTAATTAGTTGGCATTTAAGTAAAATTCTTTAAAAAATAGTCTGAACTGACAGATTATAACATTGGAAATAACACAGGCAATAGCACAAACACTCCACTGCAGTGCTCAGGGGAACAAGGATTCCACACATTAAAGCATTGCCAGGTTTAGGTTTGAGAATAGTTGTGTAAATTCTGTATACTGGCCCCATCTGTGCCCAAGGATCAGCTGCTACTCAAAAGTCCTATCAACACCATCCTTATTTTTAAAAAATCTACAACAACCCAACAATTTTCCAATGGAATTTCAAACCTACCCACTTGGGATACTTGAGGGGCTGCAGAACTGAAATACAACACATCAAAAGGATCTGTACAGTCAGTGAAACCAGTGCTTCACACACCTTTCAGGTAGGTCAGACTCTAAACACGTTCCTGCTTGTTTTTTGCTCCTTTAATACACCTTTTTGTCATCTCAGTCCTACCAAAGCCCTGACAGGTATTTCCAGAGGGTGGGAAGTGCTCAGTGTGCACTAGGAGAGAACTCCCTCATGCTGCTGAAGTTTCCTTTCTCTGTTTTAAACATTTACTGCTTTGTTTTTCAGTTTCTAATTTTGGATTCCTTTAAGCACGTTGGGTTTCTGTCTCTGGGAAAGGACTGTGATCACACTAAAATACTGCACATTATCTCGAGTCTGTCATAACTCAAAAACATACATCAAGGAGAAGTGTCACAATGTTAATTTTGGGAATAAGATCAGTAATTTTTCTGTTACACGTCCCCTGCTTGTTTTGCTGGTTGTGACACAAACTCAGATCTGTTGACTATCTGGAAATGCAGCCCATAGATGTAAAGACTCAGATTCATCTCCCACTCTTGAAGGAAACTGATGTTAGATATTTTCAGGATCTGCCTAATTATATTCTGTACAAAGCAAATGTGAGTTTTTCAATTGTCTCTTTTGTGTCAGATGTTTTTCTTCAAAATGGCTGAGGAATTCCACACCTCCCCTGCTTTTGAAACCACCTTGAAAATTGCATGTTTTCTATGAGCTGAGTTGTGACAAAATGTTAAATGTGAGTAAGAAAAAAACTCTTCAAATGAATTGAACTAAATCTTAAAACAAATTGTTTGAGCAAGAAGACACAGAAATCCTCCCATGTATTTTCCCATGTAATGTGTTAATCCCAACAGTTCCTGACAATGGTACCAATAGGAAAAATCAGGCAAATCCAGTGTCTTGTGAATAGGGAAGCAGAGTGCTGAGAGGTCTCAGAACAGAAAGAGCAGCAGAGCAAAGATGACATTTCTCACAGTGAGAAGTGTCTTGCCCCGCTGAAACTTGAAATAAGCAAGAAGAAAGAACTTACATAAAAAGCTCTTGCATATCTTGAACAGCTGCAACATCAGGAGGGAAAATAGCACAAGAGACATGAGTTATTGTTGCCCTGGACTGTGAAGTATTTTTGTCCACACACCCAGAGCTGAGCTACTTCTGTACATTAAATCCTAAATGAGAAATACCCACAGGAAGCACCCAGTGATCTGCTCACACCATTTGTCATTGCAGCAGGGGGAAAAAAATCCCACAAAACCTCAAAACGCACAAGACCCTAATTCTCTGATTTCTCTGCAGCCAAAGGGAAATCTGAGCTCCCATCCCGGGTGTCCTGCACAGGACACAGCTCTGTGGTTGGTGCTTCTGTCCCAAGGGGCTGAAGTGCTCCCAATGTCAGTAACAGATGCTCCAGGTCTGATAAATGAAGTGAGCAAATGGCCTTGGAGTGAAGAAATGCCTCTTTCTGTGCACTAAGGTGGGGCGCAAATACCAAAGTTCTCCCTGTGCCTCCCCCAAACCCAAGGCTGGCTGCACATTCCCTCTGTCATTCCCTACCTTTCTCCATAGCAGACAGGAGAAGATCTGAGCTGACAGTACCTAGATTATTTATAAGGATTAATTCCCATGGGGCTCCCCTGGATGTGCAGCCAACACTTGTTATTCTGCCGTCCCATCCTGGTGGAAACCAGGCGGTGCTGGACCAGGAATCGCTCTCCTGCAGAACAAGGACTTTTAAAACAAACCCAGCAGGCTCAGATGGGGAAGTGGCTCGAGGTTTGCTCTCATTCCCCTGTGGCTCTAATTCCCTTTCCAGCAGACAGACCAACAACAGCAAGAGTAGGTGCTTCTCCATAAAATTAGAGCTCCTCATGATGCCCCATGCACTTCCTTCAGGAGCTGTACCTCTGCATGGAGAACACACCTGGACTGTGACACATCCAAGCAGGGATTTTTAGCTTTTGTATTGGCCCTTCTTACAGAGTTTATCGGTATAATACCTCTAAAGCCAGAGCAGATGTTTGCTGTAAGCACTGTAACCTTTCCAGGGCCTGAGTTAAGGTGACTCTCGCAGCTGCAGGAAATGCCAGGCACCTCATTCGAGTCATCCCATCAGGAGACATCCCCAGCCTGCCAACCCCAACACATTTTAGAGGCTAATCAGGGTCAAATGAGGGGAATAATTTGGTGCTCATTCCCTGGCCATTTCCTAATTCCTTGCTGCTTTTCACAAGGAGCCAGGTGCAAAGGGCAGCACCTTGGCTGAGCTGGCACTGAGGAACAGGCACCGTGCTCAGCAGATTCCATGCACTTGTCACGTTTGTTCTTAGCTGCAAACTGGAAACAGCCAAAGAAACCCTCAGCTGGGCTGCTCCCAGCAGGGACAGCCGCTGGCAGGGACATGGCTGTGTCACAAACCAGCCTGTCCCCCACGAGGAGTCCCCAGGCACCGGAGTCCTTCCCGCAGCCAGGCCAGGGGTACAGAACCAGGGCAAGAAAACTCCTGGGCTGGGGCCCACGGGGGGGTGAAATGGCCCATTCTGGTTTTGGAAACACTGACATCTTTGGAAATAAAGAGTTGCACTTTGCTGCTGAGAGAAAAATCAGCTTTTCTTTTTGAAATCAGTTCAACTTCCCTACCAGGGAGGGAACAGAACCTGCAGCTCCCCCAGCTTGGGAAGAACATTCCCGTCAGGCCTGACCTCACAGCACAGCACCAGCCCAGGGCTGGGATCATCTGCAAATATCCCAGCAGGGAGAACCCTTTACAGCAGCCCCTAATCTGCAAGAAACACCATAAATGCTAAAACAATAACCCCCAGCTCGTGCCCTCCCATGCAGCCCTGCCCTCACGGCGCCTTGGAGGGCCCAACTTCTGCAGTCACAGTCAATGTAGGTGGGTTGAAAAAAGGAAAACATGTTCTTTTCTGATAAAGAAAAGCTCCAGCAGCCACAGGAAAGATGTGAGAGTCCAGCGTGGTGGGCCCTGCAGGGCACAGAGCATGGGGCATTGTGAAGGCAATGGATCAGGCACTATTTCAAGCTACTGATCTGTTCCAAGCTCTGCCTAATTACCTTTACTTCACTCCAAATTTAAGGTTTCACTGAATTCAGTTTAAATTCCAGTGCAGACCTTCGGTAAGAGGGTGAGCAGGAGGCTCAGGACTGGGGGGAGCATGGTGAGGGCTATGTGGGGCACACCCCAGTCCTGGCTGCCTCGGCAGAGCTGGGGCTCCCACACAAACCCCAAAGCCATGCCAGGAACACCTCTGCCTCACTGCCCACGCAGCCACACTGGCTGGGCTTGCTCTGCTCCCAGTTTGCATCTCCTGCATTACCCCAGCCCTGAGAAACACCATTTCATTATATTTGGGCTTTCTTCTCCCTGCTGCAGCAGGGTATAAACCCAAAAGCATGCACGATGCTTGATATTTTCCCAAACCTTATGCATAACCATCACAGCAGACAATAAGGGCCACAAATAATTCCGGTGCTTCCAAAGAAAATCAATGTCCTTATCAACAGCAAATGGTAGCTGCAGTTATGAATATTTAACATAGAGTGTTGCCATGAGTTTAGAAATGCCTTGTATGCCCCCAACACAGCCCTGTAATAAATGCCATGGTCTTGTGGGATACTTTTTAATAAAAAGAAATCAGAAACATTAAAGCTAAGCCATTAAGTGCTGGAAGTAGTCCTGAATGCCAAATGCAATCTGTGCAACCCATCGCTTTATCCCAGCCTTAAGTCTGGGCCCTTCCTCATAGATTTCAAATTTATTCTTTTTGTATGAATAAACAGCAAGTGCAGGTCACTTTAGCATGGTACCAGTACTTAAGTAAACTGAATAATAAATCAAGGCCAGGGCCAGGCCCATTCTTGCACATGCAAATGCTGTTGTTGTTGCTGCAGTCCATCCAGGAAAACCAGAGTTTTCCCAGATTTGCCATTGTGGGATGCTGGAGGTGATGGAGTCATCACTCAGGAGCACCAAACCCAACACATCTGGCCAAACACCTGGGCTGAACCTGTCATTATTAGAAGGTCCAAGCCAAGCCATCCCCATCCCTCTGCAGCCGTAGGGTGAGGACACAGCCGCTGCCCAGCCCCCTGAGCCTCTGCTCAGCCCAGCAGCTTTCATTCCCTTCTCCCCCACTGGGAATTTTCAGCTGCTTTTCCCAGTGAGGAGTTCTAGAGCTGCCTGGCTGCTGCTGTTCCTCTCCTCTCTCTCACTTGCCAGCTAAACCCTGCAGGTTCCCAGACAAACACAGAAACCAACCCAGTCCCAGTAATAACACATCCAATTGCTCCTTCCCCAGGCTCAGGAAACACTTTCCAGCTCATTCCAACACATTTCCAAGAAGGATATATTCTGGCTTTATTTCTCAAAAATCTTTTCGAATCCTTTCAAAATTTATAAAGTTATTAACAAAATTAATATTTGAAAATGACAGTATTTTGTAGCTACATCCATTACATTTAAATAACAAGCCAAAAATGGATTTTTTTTCTTAGGACATTAAGTCCTGAAGTCTTCCTGAGAAGTTCCAGTGCCAAAGTGTTGGAGTTTGGGCTGTGTTCTGCTGCCACGTGTGCAGTGATGCAGCAGCCCCTGCTGCAGGAGGGGGTCGTGCCCATGCTGGGGTGAAAGTATTTGAATTAATTATTTTTGTATTTTTCATACAAGATCCCAGATTTTTAAAGTAGGTTATGCAATTTCTGGATTAATACTCAAGCTTTTAATGGAGATCACCCAAAGCCATTTGCTGGGTAGGAAGGGATGGGAATTAGTGAAGTTGAAGTTTCACTTAAGTAAATGACTTGTGTGCATAAATAACATGGGAGCTGTCAATAAAGTCATCCTCAAATTCTGTCAAATAGAAGAGTAATTATGGCGTCTGCTTGTTACTAATAAAATGAAACGTTAGCTGAGCTTACACAAAAACAAACACCTTCTGATTTCATTGAAGATTAATGCTAATGTGCCAAATTGCCAGCATAAACTTAATTGCTCTTTTTTATCTCCCTTAAATGATAAGAAGCAGCCACAGAAGTGGTTCTGGTGACCTTGGATTTACATAGGCCTTTGGTCACAGGAAATTGACTGCTTTTATTTCTGACTCAGTAACTTCACTGAGGGCTGCAGGATCCCAGGTGCCCTTCCAGGTTTCTATCCTGCTCTGCAGAGCTCAGCTTGAGGTTCACATTTAATGGGATTCATCTGAACCCCCACAGTCCAAGGGAATCATTTTTCCCTCTGTGTGACAACCTAAACCCAAATTTTGTACTTCTTTAGAGACAACGTGGCTCCTTTTCCTTCCCCGTTTGTGTTTTACAGCGATGTATTTGCAGAACTAAAAAATATCGCCCAGCTACTTCCCATCTCCATGGCAACCTCCTGCTCTGGCTCCAATTGATAAATGCTTCCCAGAGCCTATTACTGTAGGTTAGTTGTTGCAAAAATTATACATTATCACTCACAAAGAAGTCCACAGTATTTAGCACATTCCCTGGGTGGACAGCACAGCCTGATTTTAGCCCTTGTACACCTGAGCATCCTTCATTTATCCTGGTTTTCCAGTCAGTAATTGCAAACACAGTTCAATCCATTTCTGTGTCCAAGCTGTGACTTCGCAGGTTTTTGTTAAGGGTCACAAGCACTAAATGGCTTCACACGAGCCCACGGGACAGGGGGAGAACAAGGCCCCTCCTCCAACCCCCAGCCGGAGAAAGCTGCTGTTGCACATCTGTCCAACACCTGCTCCTCCCACCCCAAATGCTCCTCCATGGGCTGGCCTGGGCAAGTACAGAGCAGAGGAATGTCCGTGCTCATCTCCTGGGGCTGAAACCTGAGTAGGACTGAGAACAAAACCAGGGGAGAAGGGAAGCTTTCCACGTTTGTGCCCAGGGGCAGAGCTGTGCACATGAACTGGAAATGCCTGTCCCTGTCCCTGTCCCTGGCCTTGCTGGGTTGTTGGCTCTTGTTTAGTGGGAGGTGTCTTCTTTGAACTGCAGCCTCACAGGCTGGCCCTGCTGGAGGGACCCTCCAGGCAAATCTCAAATGACCAATTACTGTCCCTGGGTCCTTTTAATCTGCTTTCACAGCTGGAAAAGGTTGAGTCAGTAACCTTTAAAATGCGAAGTTTATCGTGGGATGTCTGCAGCTGCCCCCTCTCCCATCACTGCCTGCTAAGGGAACTCTGGGGCTTGTGGTCTCATCCTTTCCTGTCTGAACTACTTCGAGACTTTCCCAGCACACAAACCAGATCCTGACCCGGGGGGAACTGGCCAGACCCCAGCACACAGAACAGCCCTGGAGGGTGACGCTGGTTTGAGCCCAGCCCCTGCTGCTGGCTGGTCCCTGCAAGCCCTGCCTCAGCCAGAGCCTCAGCTGCCAGAGCAGCCCTGCATGCCCCAGCCCAGGCAGGACACCTCAGGAAGGATGTCACAGCCCAGGAAAGCACCTGGGCAACATCTTGGGATATTTGTGGATCCAGAGGGTAAAATTATCTTGGGCTGCCTGGGAGGTAACAGGCAATCAGTGCCTGTGACATCAGAGCAGGTCCCTCTGGAAAGCATCAGATCTGGATCTGAAGGCATCCAGAGTAGAGAGTACGCAGCCAAATTTTCTCAGTAGATAATGGTCCTCAAAGTTCAAAATTTCTACCTTGTTAATTGGATTTTTCTGGCTTCAACTTAAATCTATTAGGTCTTTTTGTGACTTTCTCTGAAGAAAATGCCTTTCAGGACCTGGAGCTGCGAAGGTACTTATCCATAGAAATTAAGTTACAAGCTTCTTCTTGATAAGATACACAGACTGAGCTCCTTAAGTCTATCACTGTAAAATATCCTCTGCAGCCCTTAATCATTCTTTATTAATCTTTTCAGCTCGGTGACATGGCAGCAGAAAGGTAAAATAAATAAATAAATCCGGAAACAAGCAGGAAAAGAGAAAGGAGATACAAGGATATGATCTCCTAGGATTTCACAAAGTGTGTTAAAATTGTGATACAGCTGTATTAGAAATTTATTCCAGAGACTTCCCGAGGTGCAGCACTGCTGCTCTGAGTGGAGAGAGGCACAGGAAGCCAAGGGAGCTGCCTTGTGCCAGGCTGAGATAAATGTACATCCCCTGCACTGCTCAGAGTGTCTGAGACAGGGACTTGGAGTGGGACTGATAACGTCAAGGATGTCACCATGGAATTCACCATGGAATTCACCATGGAATTCACCGTGGAATTCAACATGATCTTACAAAACGCCTCACAGATGCACATCAACACCAGAGGAAGAGGCAGGTTCCTATCACAGCACTTGGGAAACCGCAGCAGGGACCACTTCAAAGATTAGTTCATAATGAACATAAACTGGGCCTGAATTAGGTGGTGCAAACCAGTCAGCTGGGATTTCTGCACATTACAGTTATTGATTTACAGATTTATTTGCAGTGTGCAAGTCAGCAAGTGCTCCCAGGGTAAAGCAGCCCCCTGAGATCCCACTGGGAATTCCCAGGGCTCTGTGCTCACACACAGCTTCTTCCTCTGCTCACAACTGCTGTGCCAGACCAGAGGGGCACCACAGCCGCCAAATTCCCTCAGGGATGGTGAGAGCAGCTCACCTGGCCCTGAGGCACAAGCTGCTCCTTTCCCAGCCCAGGGAAGCCCACAGCAGGAATGCCCTACTATGGAAAACAGGAAGAATTCATTTGGTACCAAAATAAAAGTCACTTTTTTTGAACTGGTCATCACAGTTCCTCCAAGAGGGAAATTTGGGATTGGCTCCATGGACAGAGATGTCCAAGGGGCTGTGCAGGTGCTGGATTATGCCCAAGGAACACGGCACAGACAGAGAACCAGACCCATCTGTGTTTCCCTTTTCTGGAAGCCCCAGGCCAGCGGGAAGAGCAGGACCCCCGTCCCCCCACGCTGCCCCAGCCGTAGCTGTGACACAGCGATGGTTCCTCTGCCACAACACTGAGAATTAATGCTCCTTTTTGCTCCTTTGGCAGATGCAGTGAAGGAAAATATGGCCAGAGTAATTCCTATCTCCTAAAAATCCTTGCTCTCGACTCTTGATAGCCAGCACCAGTTGACACTTGCAATTCTCATTTCATTTTTAAAACCTGGTTCACTTACATATGATAGTGACAATGACAGTGTCATTTATTATATCACTGACCCTTTCACTTGATTCATTTATAATTTAATTGTCAGTTCAATTTGATCAAATATGTCTGAATTGAAACCATTTGCATTAAAAATAACACATCTTTGTCTTTTTAGTCCCTGTATTGTGGCAAGTATTGCTTGAAAATTCGATTGATGCCAGCTAAAAGCTGTTGTTTAATTAATAGGAAAATGGCTTATAAGGGAAGAAACCATGGGCCTGGATGAAGATCCCTGATGAAAAATGTATCTTGGTAAGGACCATGAAACTCAGACATTCTCATTTCCACTTTTGCTGGATTGAGACCTGGACCTTCCTGAGGATGGTGGTAAAGGCACAGCCATGGCCGTGGGATGGGATTCACAGTCCCCAGTCTCCAAGTGATACATGCATATATAATATAGATATAATATAGATATATCAGTGAGGAACAGGACTTTTCCCTGATTCATATACTGTAATTAATTCTCTGAAGAATCCTTGCTTAGGAACGTTATTAAATCCCATTAAGGCTAATGAATTGTTGTTGTTTCCTAATTATACAGTTGTTTCTAGTTTAATGAACTGTATATTAATTGACTTATAGAATAGAGATTTTACTTTCAGGATGGAAATACGTTAAATAAGAGATATATATTCTCTTGCTAATGGCATCAGTTGTCAGTTACAATCTCTTTTAATGAATCTGTTGGAAAATCCTGTACTTTTCAATACACATTTTGCTTATTTTGTTACCTAAAGAGGCAACAAAAGGCTGCAAATTAAATGTGTTCTGATGTTTTATGTATAGCTGATATTTTTCCTCTGATAATTCAATTTGTCATTGCAAAACAAGATCTCCAGGCCTCTGCAAGCAGCTGAATGCTTCTGACTCGAGTGAGATCATGAAGGAAAAGCAGAGCAGTGCAGGAGGGAGCCCCGTGAGAGGTTTGATCTTCACAGGATAAATCATGGATGCTTTTCCAGCTGAAACCCACCTGGAATGAGGCACCTGTGCTGCCAGACCCGCCAGCCCAGCCGGGCCGAGCCCTCCAGCATCACACGGCTGGGAGCAACCCCTGCTCAGGATGCACGTGGCACCAGCAGGCAGGAGAAGCTGGGGTGAGCCCCACGGTGGCACTCAGCAGCTGCTCTGTCCTGGCCTGACCTGGCCACACACCAGACCACACCTGCCCATCGGGCAGCAGGCTTTGATTGTATCCTCCTCACTAAAAACACATTTTCAGGATAATTTGCAGGCACCCATCAGTTCCTCAGCCCATGCAGGTGGCAGCCCTACATGGGGGGGGCTGTGCTTCATTAATTCCCTTCCAGCCTTCCTAACTAGGTCCTTCCTCAGCCACCCCAGGAGTCATCTGTTACCTGAACCAGCTGAACTGAGAAGCTGCTGTACCTCCCTCAGCTTTGGAGTCTCACTGCAGGGTCCAAGTTGGTGTCCAGGGCAGGAATAAAGGACAACATGGTCAAAAATTCGGGCCTTGTCCATCTGTTTTCCATGAACTGGCCCAGCACGGTTCAGCAGCTGCACAGTCACGCAGCCAATTTCATCCAAAGAAGTAAACCCAGTTCCTCTGCCAATGCCTCCTAAACTTTTCCTGAGGATGTTTTGTAGGGTGAAATAGATACACTCCTAAAATAGGAGCTGCTTGTAAAGTAAGAACTGCTACTGCTTAAAAAAGTCATCATCTTGAATGCTAATACAGATAATCTTCAACAGACTGCAGCCACACCACAGATTAATTTCAGTACAGAGATTATGTTAATACATGAAAAAAGAAGTTGTGATATTGAGTTAGATCAAAGATTTTTCATTTTAGTCACTGTCTTTGGCACCAGGCAGCAATGCCTGTTTCAAAGTAAAGTCAAAGGCCTCCATAAAGCACTGGGTTGAACAGTAATTATTACAGGGAAAGGCATAAAGTTTAGACCAGAGTGTTGCTTGATCTTGATCTGACATTAGTTGCTTAAAGTAACGGGTATTTGATGAGGAATAACAAACTTGTAGGGAAGTTCTGAAAAATCCCAGCCCTTTGGTGCTCCCAGAAAAGGCTTTTTGCAGGGAAGAGGGTCCGAAGGTGTTGGCAGGAGGTGATGTGCTTCCCTGCCTTTGGAAAAATCTTCTTCCCCTCCCTGCGGCTGCAAAGCAGACTAGAAAACAGACATCCAGCACCTCAGACTGACAACTGAGTGCTTGAATCTTGTCACAACATAAGCCCTGAGTACTTCCCAGCCAGAGGAAAATAATGCCATTAATACAGCAAAGGGATGGAGCTGCATTAGCTGCACCCGAGAGAGGGCTCGCCTGCACAGCTCAGCACCCGCGACAGCCGATGGAAAAGCAGTTTGAGAGGAGTTTGACAAGCAGGTCTCTCCTCTTGTTCCATTTAGGAAAGCTTTGAATCACACAGGCATGGAAACAGAGGCCTCCTTCCCCCAGGAAGCACCAAAGGAGCTCAGGCTGCCTGGAGCAGGTTGTGTTTTGGTGCTTTGAGGAGCCCTGCAGTGGCTCCGGCAGGCAGCTCTGTGTCCATGGAGCCCACGCCAGTCCAGCACGCACGGACACGCGGCCACTGCCCTCAGGGAAGGGCTCCAGAGCTGCCTCTGCCCCGGGGGAGTTGAGAGAGCTCATGGCTCTGCAGAGGGAAGCCCCAGCCTGCCCAGGCTGCCCCCATCTCCCTGCACAGGGAGCAGCTCTGCAGCCCCGGCTCCGCGAGCCACAGGTGTTACCTGCTCCAAACCCCAGCCACAAACCCCAGCTACACGGTGAGTTGAATTAATTCTTCCCTTATGCATCCACAGGCTGTGGCATGAATTGAGGAACCAAGAAAATACAGAGTGAGCCATCATCATCTCGAGGCGAGTTTAAACTTTACAGGTTTAAATCTCTCAACTGGATTGTTTCGCAAAAAGAAACCAGAGCTTTGTAATATTCATGTGAAAGTGCAATACTGAGTCCCCAGGCCTGGAGGGATGTAAAAGACATGTGGATGTGGCCCTTGGGGACATGGGTTGGTGATGAGCTTGGCAGTGCTGGGGGAATGGTTGGACTCAATGATGTTAAAGATTTTCCCAACCTAAACAAGTCTGTGATTTCCACCCACAGCTGAAGTGAGCAACAGGGTAACAGCCAAATTCCTTACACATCACCTCGAGGATCTGAAGAGGCCTGGAGCCAGCTGCAGGCTGTGCACCAGTGCTGGCATGTGCCACCCAGCTGGCATCTCCCTGTGACATGGAAGGAGGGGAGCATCGCTGGTTATCACTTGAGAGGGGACCATAAAGAGCATCTTGCTAAGAGCTTTCTCGTTAGTAGTAGAGAGCTGGGGACGGCGTGATTCATCATCCCCTTTTTGGAAAGCTTGCAGAGTACGGAAAGAGCACAAATACAATTCCAGCAGCCACGAAACACCGTGCCTTTGCACATTAGCTTTTCAGGGCAGTCATAATCATCTCCATTTATTTTATTTAATCTTTTAAGTGCACAAATGTGAAATGGTTCTGTAAGTACTGAGAGGATAAACGAGGTTAAAACATTCATGGGCAGTGGAATCAAGTGAGGCTTACTTTGGTGCTTTGCACCTTCAGCCCTCTGTCATTTTTGCTGGAACCATCACTGAGCAATCAGCTTTAAACATTTCAGACCTTGGTGCAGAGCTTCTGTGTAAAATGTCTCTGCTTTTAGGGAAATCCAACTCTTCATTATAAAAGAGCTGCACAGAAAAGATAAAATGGAATAAACACCCCTCACTCTAGAATAATTGGACTGGAATTAGGAAGAAACTGCAGGTTTCTTGACGAGAGACTGGTGTTAACAGAACCCTGGGAAAGCAGATCAGCTCTGGTCTGCTGGATCCCAGGATGGAGGCAGCACAGCTCCAGATCCCAGCTCTCTGTGGAGAAGGGATGTGCTCACAGACAGCCACAGGGAGCTGAAAGGGAAGAGAGGCTGAAGCAGGGCAGGGAACCAGCAGCCCCAATGGCAGGAGGAGGGGGAACCCAGGCTCCAGTTCCTCTTCCTCAGCCACTGCTGCTGCCAGGCCTCCACAAGTTTTTAAGCTCAGATACTTTAATTCATTTCATTTACCATCTTAATGTAAATTTACAGTATGAAAATGAGGAATAATTTAACACTAGGAAAGGAAAAGATGAAACAAAAGCCTGGAAATCTTGGCAGTCTCTTTGAAAGCAAAGGAAATGTCACAACTCTTTTAACAGCATCTTTGTTTTTGCAGGCAAATTACAAGTCCAGGTTCAGAAGTGTTTTTGTTCTGCCATTCTGCTGTGACAGTGTCTGCTGGCAGCCTCTAATTCATTCAGGAAAATCCACAACAGCAGTGAAGAGGAGGAAATGACAACAGCTTTGTGCAGCTCTTCTTCCCTCCCTGCCAGGCAGCAGCAAACACTGACTTTCAGTGGAAAGGGGTTTTAGGACTTCTTAAGCCCTTCTTGACACTCCTCAGGCTCTTGTCTGTGCCTCCGGAGTTTTAACTCCGGATGATCTACGGCTGAATCACCCCAAGTCCCTGCTTCACCTGACAGCTCGTTTTATCTGACGAGCTCCTGTGCCTTATCAGACCAGATATAAAAGGCAAATTAGATGCACAATAATTAACACAGAAGATCTGGGCTGCTCCTGTAGCCAAGATTAATTCAATACATTTTCAGAGCCCTCGGGGATATAGATTCTGGGAGTCTGATCTATGGTTATTATTCTTTTAAAGGAAAATAGATTTACCTAATTTACAATCAGTTCTGATGGTGGGAGGAGGAATTTAATTCTTTTTTTTCTTTTGATAAATATACTGCAACTTTTCTATAATCCCTATTAATCTGATCTCCTAGGGAAAATTTTGCTGATCCATCATCTTGTGGCAGCCTTAATTCCCTTAGTGCCTCCAGGCAGGAGAAATGGATTTCCTCAGACTATGCCTCTAAAACCTCGAGTGAAAACTCTCCGGGGAACTCAGTCCCTGTCCGTGAGAAGGAAACTGTCTGTGGAGGCCAGAGCAAAGGGGCTGCGGGGAGTCACTGCAGCGATTCCTAAAGCATTCCCATGGAAAAGCTGCAGTGCTGCAGGTCCCTCCCTCGCTGGCTGCTCGTGCAGACACAGACACCACTCACCACTCGCTGTTCAAAAGCAACAGGGAGAGAACATCTGTTGAAAAATAAATGCAGGACTAATTATATATGATTGAGGATTTGAAACTGCTATTTTTAGCTTTGCCTTAAAAAGACGCGATGAATCAAAGGTTTGTGCTCAGCATTTTGATCTAAAAGAGGAGCGGGGTGTTGACCTGCAGAGAAGGAACCCCGAGAGCGGCAGTGCCGCCGGGGGGCTGTGCCTCCCTCGGCACCGAGGCACACGGTGCAACCAGAAAATCATTTCAGTGGCAGTGTCTCTGGTTTTCCTGTCAGGATGAGAGGCAGCAGGTGAACATCAAGGCTCTTTTCATTATCAAGTTTGCTTCAGCTCGTTCTGCGGGAAGATCCAAGCGGGGCGTTGTGGTGGCACATCTGAGGACGAGCATCAAAGGGCCGGGAGCATCCTCTGGAAGGCAGCGCATCCCACGGGAGAGCTCCCGGCTCCTGCCGGGCTCTGATCCCGCATCCCGCGATGGTGTCATTGGCAGAGAATCACAAGAAAAGCCTGACAGAATTGGTTTTCATCTGCTGCATTAAAAAGTAAATGGAGTCCGTGGAGGTGTTCGAGAAGGGCCATAAATAGAGGGAGGGCGAGGCTGCGGCGAGAGCCTGGCAGGCTGGATGCCCCCTCCAGGAAATTCTGTGTTTAAAGAACAATCTGGAGACATAAAAGGAAGATGGACTCAGTTCTGGTGGCTGCCAAGAGAGCCATAAATGCCCAGAGCACACATATTTGCTCAAGTGATGGGATTGCTCCCAGCGCCAGCCTCCGAGCCGGGGGTGCTGCTCTGAGCCGGGGGCTCCTGGGCTGGGAACCGCAGGAGCAGCAGGACAGCAGCTCCTGGGGCTCTGAGGAGCCCCCAGAGCACAGCCGGGGGGGCCCGGGGGGAGAAGCGTGTGTTCCCCACATCCCCCAGTGCTGGGAAAGGCAAAAGGAGCTGCTCTTCCTGCTGGAAACCCGGGAGCTGCTCCACAGCCCAGGGAAGAGCGAGCCATGTGCAATCCAAAGAAAAGCTGTTTTTCACACTTATTGCCCTTGAATTGGCAGAGGGAGACATCATGTTTTATATTAACTTCATAATAATTACAGTTATTACTGAATTCATGTATACCAAAGAGGCTACAGCTCCCTAGGAAAGCTCATAATATTTTTAAGAGAGATGCCAGTCCATTGGCAGTCTCGTGTAACAAGCTAATTCAAACATTTTGATATTAGACAGCACACCTCCAAAAATGCATGGATTTGTGCCTGGTCTCTGGGATCAATGGCAGCGACATGTCTGGCACACACGGAGTTGTCCTTTGGGAAAAAAATGCTTTATAAAGCACAAGTACCACAGCCCAAGAACAGCAATAAGTGCTGCCTTTAAAATTTAAAGCAGTGAAAATAAAGCTAAAGATTTTTGATATAGGGGAATGCTGTGAGAAATGAAGGAATTGCAGCTAGCTGTGGAAAACCAATGGAAGGGAAGATTTTGTCTGTAAGAGATGTTAAGGAATTCACCCAGCCTCTTCCCATCCTTTCCGCACGATTAATTGCAAAGATGTGATTTAATTTCTCTGGGCATGTGTTCGCATCGGCAAACAAACTTTTCCATCAGATTAGAAGAGGTGACCCATCTCCAGAGCAGCTGTTGTTGTTGCTTGAAGTTCTGCAGAGTGGCTAAAGGAGTCAGAAAAGGTCAGCTTTGCACCAGAAGCTGGGGGGGGACAGCAGCTGCTGGCAGCAGGCAGGGAAATCCTGGCACAAGGAAGAAGTGTTTGTGCTCAGGATGTCAGAGATTGGGGCAGATCCATCCCATCCCTGCATGGATAACGGAGCAGGGATTCAGTCTCGTGTCTGGTGTCAAAGTGACATAAACTCAGCCTGGGCCTGTAACCTCACATCGATTTTTACTGTAAATCTAATACTTGAAGTCTGCCATCAAATGAATTGTTGCACATAAAACTGAACCGTCCAAAGTCAGGAGGAAAATCAGACAGAGCTTGATTCCAGGACTGTTGCAATTTCCTCCGTAATGTCAGGCTATAGCAACACACACATCTTTCACAAAAATTAAATTGCTATTAAACTTTCTGCCCATCTTTGTAAATTAACCTCTCTTTCATCTCAGCTTTTGATTTAGCAGGAAATAATTTTTGGAGCACTTTCCAGACTTCTTCCATTAGGCGTTTGGGCTGTGGTCAATAAGGCTGAGTTAATTGCCTGCCTAACCAGATCACTGCTGTGCAAACTGGGGCCTCATCTGTGCTGCAAATGCTGCGTTTCTTTCTTCTTAAAGGTGAAGCCAAACCCCCAGGACAACCCCCTGGAAGCTGCAGCCACAATTTGCTTTACATTTTTCCAGTGCAGGGCTTGGGAACCTGGCACCCTGGACCGTAAGGACTTGGGAGAGCAGCTGGGAACATCCCAGATGTTGGATTTTCCACAGCCTGGAGAACCTTTGCATCCACAGACTGGGAGGGTGACCACAGGCTGTGGTCAGCACTTGAACCCACCCCGCAGCTTCGGCCCCAAACCAGCAGCCCACGTGCCCACCCTGTACAGTCAAGGGTGAAAAACAACACCCAAACCTCCAAACCTCTTTCCTTCCTTTTTAATGTGTGCTTTTCACATGAAGGTCCTGGCCCACAATCAGACAAGGCTGTGTCCAAGCCAGGTGAACCCTCACTTATTCAATATCAACAGAGCCCTAATTGAGAGATCAATTGGGAACCTGCCTCTTCATGCACAATTTGGAGAGCTGACAAAGGCACCTGTAGGGGCTGGAAAATAAGTTCTGCCTCATTACAAAAGAAATTGCATCTAAATGAAAAACAACATATAATAAGAGCTCTAAAGCACCTGCAAAACCCTGCCAAGCAGACAGGTAATGCAGTGATGGATAGCACACACCCTGCCTGGGACAAGGGTCACCCTTAATTATTCAGCAATTGGAGGACCTGAACTCATTTCCCCAATGTTTTTAATGTTTTTCATGATGATCTGTAAATTCCAGGGCAGAGAATTAGCTGTCCAGACCCTAAGAATTGCATCCCTTTGATAGATTAGAGCCTAAAGAATCACATATAGCAATGCAGGGACACATTTTCCCATTAATACTTGGAAAAGTCAGGATACCCTTCAAACATTCTCCTCCCCTTCTGTTTGGCTGTGGCTGTTTTTAAAATTTTAATGACCTAAACAGCAAAATATTTAATAAATCTGGGAAAGGCTGCATTAGCACATCTCCAGCTTTATCTTGTTTAGCTGAAAAATGTGCACTTTGTAATTACTTACATAATTACTCATGTACTACTTGGAGGTTGGACTTGGAGGCAATTTCCAGCATTAATGCTTCTGTGATTCTATTCTTCCACAAGTAAGTTTGATCCCATCACATCTACTTTGTGTGTGATTCAGATTTTTTAAATCATTATTTATTATTATTTTTGGTTTTTAAAGCAGCTCCCCCAGCTGTGGGCACACAGGAGCAAGTCCAGCTGCCAAGGAGACCTGGCCAGCCTGGATTTCTCCAGTGGGTTTGGTGGGGAGCCTTGGGCTTGGGACTGGTGCTGAACAGGAGCAGAAAGACTCTTCCCTCTTGCCGCAGTCTTTCATAAACCTGAGGGAATAGAGCCAACCCTGTGCCACTTTCTGGGCTGCAAAATGAGATCAGGATAATAAAAGACATCCTGGAAATAGACAATAATGGTAAAATGATGTTTTGACACGGAGGCCATATATGGTTGATGGGAAAAATGAACAAAGTAGATGATTGAGGAGGTGCTGGAAAAATAGGCTCCGTCAGCTGATGAGGCTCCTATTCAGCAGATCCCAGACAAATGTGATGGATTTCATTGAATAAATCCTTGGCTGTCTTGGTTTATCTCCACACTTCTCCACTTTCTTTCCTTTAGGGTTACATAATTCTTTTTTTTTTCTTTCCCCTTTTTGAGGGCTGTTTCCATTGTGTCCTGCAGTGCAAACACCCTGTGCAAGTGCCAGGGCAGAGGCAGTGATGGAGTTTAGAGGCCACTTGGACAGGGAGGAGCTGCAGGAGCCGGGGACTGGCGGCTCAGATCAGGTCACCCCACGGCTGTTCTGTGAGAGACCCCTGGTGCTCCCAGGGGATCGCGGTGACAGCAGAAACCCCCGGTGCTGTGGGCACAGGGTCACCTCTGGGGTCCCCAGCCACCCTCCTGCTCTGTCCCCTCTCCTCCACGAGGGTCCCACCTTTCCCCTCTCCCTTCCCAGAGCCGCGTCCCCACCACGGCGCAGGAACCTCGGGCACCTCCAGCACTGCCAGTGCCCCTGGCCCGGCTCTCCCAGGGCACAGACACCACAAACTGGTGCCTGAGGAGGTTTTCCCTGCCTCAGCCCTCCCTGAGGATGCGCTGGAGCGCTGTTGGCGTTGGCAGCCGCGCCAGCCCACTGCAGAACAACACCTCAATGCAAGATTAATGAACAGAGGGGAACATCGTCAGCGATTAAAAATAAAAGGTACAAGATGCTACTGTTGCAGGCAGGAGCCCCAGCAGCTGCATCGGGATCTATATTGTTTAATAATGCCCATTAAATTATTACAGACTTTTTAAAAAGCTGACTCTGTGTAGCACTGATGTAAATCTGTTGCCAATGCAGGATAATCCTCCAACACATTTCTTTTTATTATTTTATTTCTTCCACATATTTCTCTGTAGCCTCAACACATTCAGCAAAGTACAAGTTTGTGCCACAGCACCCCAACATCCTGATATCCACCTCTAGTTTCATATCACTTGGGAAAAGCTTGGAAAAACAAGCGCAAGACAAGCCCAGAGACAGAAAATTCCACTGAGGCCAAGGGGTGTTGGAGCACCCGCCGGGCTCGTGTCTGCAGTCAAGGGGCACAAACGCCCTGCTCCAGCTCAGCAGACCTGGGGTGATGGATTTCTCATGGGCTAAGCCAAAAGAATGGGGGAATATTTTGAATCAACCTGGAAAATGTTAGGTTTTTTTTCCAAATTGAAGTTACCTGATATTTGTTTATAATTTTTGTGTTTTGTTGATTTTTGAACCTAAGCAAAATACTGGTTTGTTTTTCAGGGGTTAGTATTAGTTTCAAAGTAAATCTTATTAATATTTAAAATGAAAAGCTATTTCAGATCTTAAAATGTAGATGTTGCATTTAATAAGCATCAATAGTAAATGTTTTGATTTTCTGAAAAATGTTTTATGTACTGAAACCCTTTGACAAATGCAACATGAATTTACAAGCACTTGCAACTGATTCAAACCTGCATTTTCTTCACCAAATAAAACATTCAGCTGCAATGTTTTTCCCAACTCTAATGTTTGTCCTGTGCCTAGGGGTGAATTTCGCTCAGTGTGAATAACAATGCGGCACAGACAAGATCAATAAATCTCATATTTCATTTGATTCACTGTCGTGTTCTGGGCGGACCTGGCACAGCTGTGGCATCACCACCCAGCACTCACAGCGTGCTTTAATGCCATTGAACAAGGAGAAAAATGCCTTTAAATGGAGGTTGCACCCAGAGTGGATGGGGAGCCCAGAGGGTGCTTGGGGTGCTCAGAGGAGACGTGGGGGACGTGGCTGGGGCTCTGTGGGGGCCCCGTGCGGACCCTGGGAGCTCCATCCGGCACAGCCCCCTGTGCCTGCAGGGCACTGGCCCCAGCAGCTCCCTTCCCTCCCAGCCGAGCCAGGCAGGGTACCAGAGCTGAGCCCTGCTTGTTCTTTATCCCCAGGGAGAGCCCAGGCAGCTCCCCAGGGACGGGACACCCCGCTGGGGACGGCTGCTCCCACGTGCGCTGGGGCTGGCACAGGCACCAGGGCCCTGCAGATCCCTCCTGCCCGTGAGCAAGGCCTGCCCCAGGAGCACAGAACCACTGATGATCCAAGATCCTCCAGTCCAGCCCCCTGCCCACTAAACCATAATGTGAAGTGCCACATCCACCCTTTTCTGATCATCTTGTTCCTTTCCAGCCTTGCACTTCATTCTTCTGCTGCCTTTGCTGCTCCCTGCCATCCTACCCGAAACAACCCCTGCACTGTTTTATTTGTCTTAATATGAACTACAAAGGGATTCCATAAATCGGTGGATTTGGCATTTCTCATTTGGAGAACAGAACAAACAGATGTGAAGGGGGAGTTGCCCAGAGGTTACAGCAATAACACTAGGAGGGTCAGAAAGTGATTTATGACCGTGCCTTGTGGTGCCTGAGCCCAGCAGGGAGATGCCGGTGGCACAAGGGGACACATTCCCAGCACTCTGTGACTGTGCAATGGAAACAGGTTCATAGAATTATGGGATCAGTAAGGTTGGAAAAGACCTACAAAATCATCGAGTCCAGCCTTTGACTGAATCCCACCATGTCCAATAAATCATCAGTATTGGGCTGAGGAAAAGGGAGCTGCCAAACACCAATTTCTGCTTCACCACGGAAAGGTTTTAGGACGATGCAATGCTGTTAGAGAATTCTGAGGAACTCGTAATACATTGGCCACGTTACAAAAGTGTTTGGGTGATGAGCTCCTGAAAGGAAAGATTAATCTGCTGGAATGAAATAATTGTGGGTTCACTTTGGTACGTGCTCTGTTCTGCATCTGATGACTAATCATCAGCATCTAATAAGAGAATGTTATCTTTAAATCATGAAAAGGGTAAATGCTTTTACGTGGTGCTGAAGACTGCCCACATGAGAAGGCTGAATATTTCTTTTATTGCCATGTTTATCTGTTTTTATCCGCATTGAGTAGAAAATACTCTGCTTTAAAAATACGTTGTGGCTTCTTTGATTTCCTAAATAGATTTATAATTATCTCCAAATTGAACACACTCAGCTTCTGTCCAAGTAATTGCCAGGCACTGTCCTTCACAGGAAGTGCAGCCCTTGGCAGATTTTCACCGGGCTCTTTGGATGCAGGAAATGAGGGGGAATGAGATAAATCAGTGCAGGTTCTGTGGAGCTCTGGGGTGAGGGCACACACACGGTCAGGCACTCACAGTACTGGGTTGGTTTTTTTTTCCTCAGACTTGACTGCAGGAAAATCTAGGACTGCACTGGACAAGGCTGGAGCAAAGAGTGTGGAGACAAACGGCAGCTCCTCGGGGTGCACCTGCCCTGGCTTTTCTCTCCCACATCACTGAAAGCACGACAAGGTCCTGATCCCACGTTCTCCATCCTCTCCCCACGCCAACCTTCCCACCCAGCTCCTTTAGAGCTCTGTCTGTGCTTCACTCCAGCGGCCATCCCAAGATTCCAAAAATTCATCCTTCTTAGAGCTGTGATTTATGCAAGCCTCCTCTGCAGTCTGTGGGAACAGGCACCTCCAGAGCATCATTCAAAGAACAAAGCCAAAGATTCAGGATCCTGCTGTGAGTCACCATCCCAGAGACCCTCTTGCCACTGGCGAGACCGAGAGCAAACGGGATCTGATGGAGACAGGGAGATGCCAAAGCTGACAGGATAAATTGGAGCCAATATCTACAATGGGGGCATCCAGTGAGCCTCCAGTAGGATCCAGCCCCTGAACCTTCACATGGACTCAGAGGTCAGCCTGGATATCGAAATTCTCTATTCACACCAACAAAGGGGCAGGAAAAGTGAAGCGCCGGGGGAAGAAAAGCGAAAACTGCTCCCAGGTAGTTCTGGCCCTGGTTGGGAGGGGAAGAGCTGAGCTTCCTGGAAGAGATCCCACTCTCACACGGTCCCATCAGCGTCACAGCCAAGGTTCATCTGATCTCTCTGTGCTTTTCTGAACTTCTCCCAAATTTTTTTTTTTGTGATCTAAGGTTCAATCCTCCAGTGCAAATGGCTCACAACCAGCTGTTTCCATGCCAGATTTAGGAATAATTTGTGTAATTTTTGTAACCTGGGAGAATGTTGTTAGCTTGTCCTCAAAAGGAATTGAGCAAAATAACTACAAGGTAGAACAAAATAACATAAGTAGGCTTTAATTCTGCAAAACCTAGGGAATTAAAGCTCCTCTGTTTAAGTAGAACTCAGTGCTGTTAAATTAAACACACGGCCAAAGGAAAGGTTTTTCTGAGAACAAATAAGAAAAGAATCACATCCAAAACAAATGAGTTTAGGTTCAGGGCTGTTGCAGAGCCCCGGTGTTTCAGTGACACCTTTCAGCAGTGACATTTCTGGAGCCAGGAGTCAGCCAGCAGAGATGGCAACAGCCAGTTTGTGGTTTGTTAGAGTTTGCACTTGTTTGCTGTTGTGGAAGTAGACCAGACACTGATCTAAGAAATTGGGAGGGAAATTGTTTGAGCAAAGTGTGTCCTTGTCAAAAAAATCATTCGACTCTGGTCTTTGTGCCTCAGACTGCAGCAATAACCCGTTGTGGGAAGACTGGCACTGCTGAGAGTGAAATGGGAACGTGGAGGAGTCAGCAGCTCCTGCAGCACAGCCCCACTTCAGCATTAATTTAAAGCTCACACTGGACATCTAAGTGCCTTTTATCACAGAATATTTTAAAAGGAACAACATTTTCTGACATAAATGTCTCTGCTAATGACAAAGACCAGAAGTAGCTTGTGGCCAAAGAATAAATGTTTTTCAAAAGCTTAGCAACAGCTCACGCTCTGAATGTCATCATCCTCCTGGGAAGCCTGTTGCTGTATTCTCAAGATTAGGTAAAATTATCCTGAGTCCTGTTTGCAATTTTTTGTGGCTGTGCATCTTATCCTTCTGTCTGAAGGTCAGATGAGAATTCTCCATCCCTACTTTTGTTCCTGAAGAGAAACTATGAGTAGAAGTCAGGAAGTGGTAATCATAATTATTTATTTTTAATAGCACTTTTTGTTACTATAGCACTTGTGAAAACTCCTGGATTTTGAGCTGGTGCAGAGAAAAAGGCTCATTTAGCAGCCCTGGGCAGGGCTGTCGGCAGGATTGACCAGTCCCTGAGCCAAATTCTCTTCTCTTCTGCTCTGATTCTCCCCTGCAGGAGCTGCTAATGCCGAATCTGGATTTCGATGGAAGTGAATTAGAGCAGCTGCTGCTCCAGGAGGGAGATCTGGGCCTGTACCATAACTCATCCCTTGCACAGCTCTGTGTTCACAAAGAAATGTGTTGGAAGTGTGATCCCAGTCCCTTGAGCACCTGGGGGCTCAGGTAAGTGATGCATACATTGGTTTAGACAACATTCCAGCACTAGTTAGAACCTAAAGTCCTGCTTATTTCATGATTTCATTTTGTTGTTTAGAATTGTAAATGCTTGTTTTCCTTGCCAGCAGAATTTGTTTTTCAGACCTGCTCTCCTGCAGGGTCCCTCAGGACGAACCCAGGGAAATGTCTCGATGGCGTGTGGGGCTCTGGTCTTGCTCTGTGAACCACCAGCAACTCTAAATGAACATTTTTCATGAGTCTACTTGCACTGGATTAATTAGTAAATAATCATAACCCCTCTCTTCTCCTCGGTGCTGTTGCCATGCCAAGGAAGGGCTGTAGCTGATTCCACTCAGCTGCCCAAGGAGCCCACGGCACAGAACCTCCACTGCAGCAGCAGGTCCGAGTGCCATGTGAGAGCTTTCATTATCAGCTGGGTCTAAAATCCACATTTTGATAGGGGCTGGGATCCTACAGAGTCAGCCCCTGGCTACAGCCCAGCGAAGCACTTAGTGCCTGTCTACTCCGTGTGTTAGCAGCCTCTTGACTGGCTGGGCCTTCAGGATCTTCATTTCAAACACTGAAGTATTTCTGAATGCTTCAAAGAGCCAGCGCCTCGCAGGGCTGAGTGCTCAGGGTTAGCTCTGCCGGGCCCCGGGGCACAGCCCTGCTCCGTGTCCTCTGCCATGGACTGAGCCACCCCCAGCCTCTCCCCCAAAATCAGCTCTCAGGAGGGACTCCTGGAAATAAGCAATCACAGGAACTCAGCAAGCAGATTTACCCCTACCTTGGCCTGCATGTTTGAGTGCTTTAGATGATTTATCTGCTCAGAGAAGGATTATTTTTGAGCCTCCCTTTGCCAAAAAATGTAAGCCTTATCAGATGGAAATCAGAATCTATTCTTTGGATCAGCAGCCTGGATCACAGCTCAGGTGGAAAGCAGGTCACATAAAATCAGACCTTTCATGAATATTTATCTTGCTTTTCATTAAGCTTTACACCTGAGGATCTGATCCTGAACCCACTGAGTGCCTGCACAGAGTGCTGCCTGTTCCCGGCCCCTAACGCAGCCAGGGAATAAGGTACAGTCTTGTTTGGATCTATAATATACGGATAATAGATAATAAATTAATTCCTTTCTTTCTGCTGCTGTTTGCAGTAGCAATAAAGGCATTGTCAGATCCAAATTCCTAATCACCCGTGTCATTCCTCCAGGATAATTTAACCCTGTTCCTCAGCTTCCTCCTGCAGATGAAGGCCATATCCCAGGCAATGGGCCTTTGCAACAAATAAACTGTGAGGAAAGATTCTTCAACATTTTCAAAACTGAGAAAAAGAGGAATTTTATCTGCCTCCATTTCTGCCATCAACAGAAATAAAGAGCTGCTTCTTGTGGTCTGAGAAACTGAACAATGTCTGCAAACTCAGAGCTCTCCAAACAAGAAGTGGCATAAATTGAGACATTTCATCAAGAGCAAAGCCATCATTTGGATGGAACTCCATTCAAGTGCTATAACATGGAGTTATTGTTGGCCATTTCAACGTTTGCTGTATTCCCATTTAAGCTGGGTGTATTGTCCTGCTGCATCATCCCAGACTGTGCCGTGTTCTGCATGTTCTTCCTTGTACACAGGGTTAGAAAATACATTATCTGAGCATTCAGCTACAACAGTAAAGGTTATCTTATCTAATTGAAAAAAGGAGCTGGTGTAACTCATTCCTTGGTGAGCAATATGAGTTTTCATTACAGAGGATTTCCTGGTCAGAAACATGAGCACAGTGATTTTGAAAAATCCCATTCTTTTGATTTGCTGGCTTCTCCCCTAATACAAACCCAGAATTACCAATGACTTTGGCCCTGAAGTTTGCTATAAGCAAACCCAGTTGTATTTAACAAGATGTGCCAGTAGGTCTTGATTAGCCTCCCTTCTCCCTGCAATAAAGGTAACATCACTCAGCACCAATAAATCTTGCATTTTGGGTGATGTGACACATTTTCCTAACAAGCCCGACAGTTGTGTCTTTTTACATGAAGAGCAAGAACACCTCCTGCTCAGAGAGATGTTTGCATAAATATCCCTTTTGAGCTCCTTGAGAGGCTTAGATGAGAGATTTTCCATTCATGAAGAGCTTCCTTTGGCTCTGGACTATCCAAAAATACTAACTGAATTTACTTTCAAGCTATCAGCTACTGCTGCTGCTGGGAGCAAGTTTAAATTTATGCATTAACAAAAGCTTTCTTTCTCTCTCAAAGGTCTGTACTGAGGATTAAGATCTGAATTCCAGGTTAGCCCTTACTGAGACACAGATGCACCTTCCCTTTAGCTGGGAGACTACATCCTGCTAGAGCACGGCAGAAATAATGATCTTATTAGATTCAATATTTTAAAAAAAATAAGATTAAGCTTGAATTCTAGTTAAAGAATTTGTCTGCAGGTAAAGTTATTTTTAATCTGTTCCAAGATAAAGGAATAAATTTATTTCTGCCTATTAGGATTCTCATATATAGAGAGGAGTTCAGTATGATAAATTGGTTTGGGGCTAAATCCACCTCTTGGGGTTTTTTTCCTCAGCAATGTGTGGGGACCATCTAACCCTGGCCATTAGGAAATGCTGGGAAAACCTGTCCATGTCTGGAGGTCCAGGCTCACCTGGTGGAGGAACATGGACAATCTCACTACCAAATTTCTTCTCCATTCCCCCACATATAATAATAATAAAAAGGAATTATGATAGTACAGGACTCATTCCCCAGACAATATCTAGGCAGGCTGGATATTGCTTTATGGCTGTTGACTTGATTTAAAATGCACTCTTTGAAATGAAAGAACAACTCCTTAAATTTGCAGTAAGTGTATAGTTCCCCAGACCTGATTTACTGGTTATGAGCCACCAAAAAACTGCAATTCCAATTTATTGTGTTGTTCACTGTGGCAGCAAAACCCTTGGCATCACTCAATCTCTGGTAATCATTCCAAACCTGATAATTTAACATTGATCATTTATTTCAGGCTGGCTTGGGCTTTGTTGGGGTTTTTTGCTATTCTTTAATTGGGCTCTCCACTGGCAGCAACTGAGGATGATTGCTTTGATGGTGACGGGTTAACCCACGAGTGTGAGATCAAAGCAGTGCACTTGCCTTGTGCTCTGCTCACTTTGGAGCTTTTTAGCCTGGGTCGCCTCATAATTACAAGAATTCCCAACTGGCTGGAAGCAAATCTTGCAAAAGGAACTTGCTGCAGAGCAGTTGGATAAAGAGCAAAGTGTAAAGTCCTGCCTGGGCTGTCAGACATGAAAACTGCACAGGAAATGGGCCTGGGCCATGGAGTGCACCGGGAAGGGACACAGGACAGAGGACAATCAATCAGAGCCCTGATTCGGTGTCACTCCTGCCCTTCAAGGGTCTTTTCCCTCCACTGTCGTGTGTGACCCTTTCTCGATTCATTAACATCAGCTGAGCAGAAAATGTTGCAGCTGCTGGGTAACTCTCGCTGCTGCTGGACCCCATCCACGGCTCCTTCCTCTCTCCTTTTAGGAAGAAGTGGTAGAATGCAGCTGAGGCTTTATTTTGGGTTGGAAAATCTCCAGACACAGAGGGGGAAAGAACTGAGCACGATGTGAATCAGAGATGGCCTTGAACCAAAGCCCTTGGTTTCCAAAGGCCCACAGGCCCGGCAAGGCTGCAGAGCGGGGCTGGGATAGGGGCTGTCCATCGGGATCCAATTTTTGGCAGTGTTTTTCTGTCTCAAAGAAAATTTAGATTGGTCCTAGTGAAGACCATTTCCACCCCCAAAGCAGACACTGCATTTTCTGCATGAGAGACACACAAGGAAGGGGCTTGAACCGATTTTGCCAGACCTGTGGCATGAAGGCGCTGAAACAAACATTTAATTTTAAGGTTACAAAGACCGACTCTTTTGCATAATCACATTAATGACCTTTCTTTAGGCTATGCAGGTGTTTCCACCAGCTTGGAGCCAAAGCAAGGGAACTGTTAGCACAGTCTATGGGACATAATCAGACTACAGAGCTCCGGTGTTATGGGAGCTGTAATTTCAGGCAGCCAGGCTGTGTTCCTGCAACTGTCACTGCAGAACTTCTGCAGCACAGCCACGAGGTGAATGGGGTATTTAGATGCAGAATTTATGCAGAAGAGTACCCAATGTAGAGAACAAACACAATAAATAAAATACACTGTAGAGGCATAGGATATAAACACAGAAGAAAATGTAAGGGGAAAAAAATTAAGTGAACTATATTTAATATTGATATTTAACCATGATAGTTCATTCCATAATTTCCCTGGTTACATGGCTTGTTTTAACACCAGCAGGTTCTACTTTTCAGTAGTAGAATGAGAAAAAGTTGTTCAAAAAGTTTTAATAAAATCTATAATTGGGGCAGTAGAACCTAAGGAGTAATTCCTAGAAAAGAGAGAGAAGGGGAAAGCAGAGTGAGAGAGCAAAACGAAAAGAGGGAAAGAAGAGAGACTTAAAGAGAGAAGAGAGAAAAAGAAACAGAGAAAATATATTGATAAAAAAAGTAAGAGAAGAAGGAATATTTTCACTTCAGACTATCTGCAGCAAGCTTGCTTTTGACTTTCATACTCTATTTAAAAATACAAAATTGGGAGCATTGAAAAAGAGTTCCCAAATTAGCTTTTTAATAGAGATGGGAAGTTAAAAGGGGCCGAGTCATGGGGGAAAAGCGATTCAGAATCACAGCCAGGGCAGCACCAGCAGAGAGTGAGGCCAGAGCACGCCCCAGAGAGAGAGGAGTCAGGAAGCTTTATGAAGTGGTGACACTGTAAATCACAGAAAAATCTCTTATACCAGCAAAAGCCAAATGACATTTCTGGTTCTGCTTTCTTCTGAGCATCTGCAAGAGGGAAAGAGCAAGTGGAGACACAGGGAGGGTTTAAAAGTGGAAAGCAGTTCTGAAGACATCTAATAAAGATGGATTCAGGGTTCTCGGATATGTTTAAATTCTTACAGCCGCTGAAAGTTTCTCATAGAAGTTTTAGGATTCAGTTTGCACACAACTATTCTTGTGTCCAGTATACAACTCTTAATACCCGTGATCCAAAGATTATAATGCACTGTGTTTGCATGAACTTGTGAACTACTCTGCAGACACTGTAATGCATATTACAAATGTTATTGGGGAAGGACTGGGTTTGGGAAGGGTTACCCAGGACCTGATATTCAGAAATCAGTGTTATTTTTTTAATAATTGCATTGAATTATCAGAAATTAGACCCTGAATTAGATCTATCAGGTTGAGGTTCGGTTTTATCTTAGGAAAAATTTCAGCACTGAAAGTGTGGTCAGGCATTGGAACAAGCTGTCCAGGGAAGTGGTGAAGTCACCAAGCCTGGAAGTGTTCCAAAAATGAGTAGATGTGGCACTTTGTGATACGGTTTAGTGGGCATGGTAGGATTCAGTCACAGGTTGGACTTCATGATTTTGGAGGTCTTTTGTGGTCTTACTAATTCAATGCTCAGGGTCCTGATTTCAGAGTTTCTAGAACCAGACCGTTGATGTGTTGAAATATTGAGTATTTGGAGGTATTTCCCTATTTTTAATTGGTTGGTGTTTTGGTTTTTTTTGTTTTGTTTTGTTTTGTTTTGTTTTTTGGTGGGTTTTTTTTGTTGTTGTTTTATTTTTCTTTAAGAAGGTCTTGGGTTTAGAGCTCTGGGAAGAAAGGCACCTGGAAAACGGCCCCTGGTCATTGCTGGCCGTACCAAGTCCCTGTTTCCCTTATTTTAAGGCACCAGAGGCACATCGGACCTCCCAACACACACCCCTTGCTCACAGTGATGCAGCTGAGGGAGCATGTTCTGCCCCTGACAGTGCAACCCCTGCAGCCCCCGGAACCCGCTGGACCCCCTCCCTACACACCCCTCCTGCCCGGCTCGGGAACTCGGGTGCGGGGCCCCCGTTGCGGGAGTGCTGTGGCCACCGGCCATCCCCTGCCCTGCGCTGCCCTCTGCCCTGGGGGGCCCGCACCCCGCTCCCCTCGCCCAGCTCCTCCATCCCGGGGGTCCCGCACCCGCTCCCCTCGCCCAGCGCTGCCTCCATCCCGGGGGTCCCGCACCCGCTCCCCTCGCCCAGCGCTGCCTCCATCCCGGGGGTCCCGCACCCGCTCCCCTCGCCCAGCGCTGCCTCCATCCCGGGGGTCCCGCATCCGCTCCCCTCGCCCAGCGCTGCCTCCATCCCGGGGGTCCCGCATCCGCTCCCCTCGCCCAGCGCTGCTTCCATCCCGGGGGTCCCGCACCCGCTCCCCTCGCCCAGCGCTCCCTCCATCCCGGGGGTCCCGCACCCGCTCCCCTCGCCCAGCGCTGCCTCCATCCCGGGGGTCCCGCACCCGCTCCCCTCGCCCAGCTCCTCCATCCCGGGGGTCCCGCACCCGCTCCCCTCGCCCAGCTCCTCCATCCCGGGCTGCCGCGCCCGGCGCCGCTCGCTCCGGGTGACACCTGCCGGCGGCTCTGCGGGCGGGCGGCGGGCGGGGACGTGGCCGTGTGCGGGGACGTGGCCGTGTGCGGGGAGCCCCCGCCGCCCCCCGCCCCGCGCCGCCTCCCCTCTGCGCGGAGCTGTCCCCGGCCCCGCCGATCGCCGCTGCTCGCCAGCCCCGTGCCCATCGCCGCTCTCCGCCGCGCGGTGCCGACCGCTCCCCACCGCTCCCCACCGCTCCCCACCGCTCCCCACCGCTCCCCATCGCTCTCCGCCGCCGCCCCGCGCCCGCGCACTCCGCGCAGCCCCGCGCTCCGCTCCCGGCAGCCTCATGGCCGCGGAGGCACCGGGCGGGCGGCCGCGGCCGGGAGCGCCCTGCGGAGGTGAGAGGGTCCACCGGGAGGGCGGGGGCAGGAAAGGGACCGGCCCCGGCGGATGCGGGGGGCACTGGCCCCGGGGGATGCGGGGGGCACTGGCCCCGGGGGATGCGGGGCGCGCCGGCCCGGGGGTTCACCTGCGGGCGGGGCGGGGGCAGCGGGTGCCCCCGGCCGCTCCCACCCCCGGCCCCGGTTCCCTCCCGCCCCTCGCCGCTGCCGATCCCGGCCCGTGGCCGCACAGCCCGTGCCAGCCCCGCACTGCCGGCGATAAAGTGCGGAGCTGAGCCGCGCAGGGAGGCGAGGCAATGGCGAGGCAGGCGAGCCCCGCTCGCTCGTGTACGTATCGCTCTCACTTTATGGAAGTCATCAACTATCGCTGCGGCGCATCAGTCACCGCCGGGAGCTGCCCGGCAGAGCAGGGCAAGGCTGGCTCGCTCTGATTTGGGCTTATGGTTATTTACTTAATGGAGATTCGACAGCAAACAGATAAATGAGCGAGGCTGCCGGGTCTCTGAGCGTGCCGAGTCCAACTTCTGGCCGTGGATGAAAGAGGGATGCTGAGGTGGTGTGGAGACAGGACTGGTAAGAGCTGCAAAGGAGCAGAGCGAGCCAGAACAGCAGGGCGAGGGGCAAAGGGAAAGGTGGTGGGAAGGAAGAAGGGAGAAGATAGGGAAAGATCGGTTTAAATCTGAATGATTTCTTTTTATTCCTGAATGTAGCCTTCTGCCCTGGCCAAGGTGTTGGTTGTAGGTTTGTGATGCCGGAGGAATAGCTCAGTTCCTGGTCCAGAAGGAATCCCTCCTGCCTTGTCCCCGCCTGACCGAGAGCCAGGAGGGACACACAGGGAGCTCCGGGAGAGACCCGCGAAGTTCATCCCGTACTTTTCCCCCCTTCATCTCCCCCTTGGCACATTAGCATGCAGGGTAGGCTCTGGTGTGTATTTAACGACTCCATTTGCCGGCGTCTCTGTCAGCTCACACCGCCCTTCTCCAGCCGCGCTCCACCGCCTGCCTCCCTGGACCAGCCGGGTCCAGCTCCGGCCGCGGCCACCGCGGCGGATCTCCGGGACCCGGGTGCCGTTCCCAGCTGGGCTGGGCAGCGAAGGGAAAGCTCCGAGCGGTGCTGGAAGGGGAAGGGGCAACGCGAAGCGAGCTCAGGCGAGAGAGGCAGGGAGAGCCTCCGTCTCGGCAGCGATGAGGGAGAAGCTGTTTAGTCATCTCTCTATATATACTTTCACAATGATGATCACATTTACTGATTGCTTCTGACTGCATTTAGAGAGGGAGTCAAGAGGCAGGCAGCACAGTTCACCTTTTATCCTGAGGAGTGACTGCTCCCCCTTCCTTCCCGTTCCCCACATCCAGCCCTACTTTTGGGTGTCTTTCCTTGCCAGGTAAGGCAGCGCTGCGAGCCGGCAAGATGGGGCTCTCTGGGCTCGCTGAGAGGGAGGGAGGGGAGAAGTTTGCATGCATGTATCCTAAGCCTGTTGCTTTTGCTCCTAAATCTCCCCAACAGACTGAGGGAGTGAGTGTTTTGCAGGAAGTTTTATTTTCTGGTGTTGCTGTGAAGGGAAAGGAATGTGTGACTGACAGAAGACACCGAGGCTTTGGCTGGCATATTTTGCTTTAAAGCAAAGGTGTCTTTGCTACCTGAGCCTGACCCAACAAGGATAGGAGAGGGAAGAAGGAATGATCTCCAGGCTCTTCACTCCCATTAGCAGTTTTCATCAAGGAACTTGCAGTATGTTTATCGGTTGGATTTCAGACCAGCCCTGTCTGCTTCTAGAAAGGGAAACACTGAGATTTTTGGTTTGTCTCTGCTCTCTTGAGATGATGAAGAGACATTGATCAGTGTGGCATTGCTGTGGGAGCTGAAGTGGTAAGAATCCATCCTTTATTTCTTGACCCTTTAGGTGAACAGTCATAACTGTTCTCTATCGAGTTTTCCTCCAGAGCTTTCCTGGCCCAGCCTTGGCTGTTGGGGTTTTGTTCCAAACTGGGATGAGCCCACGGTCCCCCCGGAGCGGCTGCAGTGGAGTCAGCAGTGGTCGGGAGGGATCCGATGGGGTCGGGAGTCCTGGGAGGGGACAGGGGGCTCGTGCTCAGACTTTTCTATCAGATTTGTTTGACTGTTTCACTGTCCCCAGAGTTACCTAAAGAAAACAGCTTCTTTTCTCTACAGATACTTTTTTAAATCAGGAGGCAAATCATTCTATTTTGTGTACCAGTCTTCTAAATGTCATCAACAGGGTGCCGGTCTGCTGTCAACCAGTTCCTTTTAAATTACATGCAGAAATTATGGTAATTAAAATTAGAAATATGGATATAGCTAAATATATGCTTGTTAGAATTAAAGTGTGTCTGTTTTCTATGAGAGCTCCAGAGACTGTCAACAGTACATTAGATTTTGAGTCCAGCCAATTGCTCACCAGCCCAAACAGGGTGGTTAGCAGTTACCAAAATCCAAGCAGGCAGAAAAGGAGGATTCTTTCTACATTCTGGAATTCAACATTCTAGATAAACTGGGTACTTCATCTTTTTTTTTTACTCAGCTTAGGTTGTGCAGTTCAGAATTATAAATCCAGTCCTCTCTCTCTCCCAATTTTCTTTCACTTCCTTCAGGGAGTGGTAGAGTTCCAAGGAGTCATGGACAAGAAAAAGCAAAACCTCTGCAAGAGAGAATTTCACTTCTCTTCTCACTCTTGTTCCTTCAGATGATTTATAGCTGAAAAAGAGTAATCTTTTGTGTATTTTGAGGATCAAATGGGACAGATTCAATGTAACTTTGAAAATTAAGCTGGGTGCGCTCTGTTTTCCTGTCCCGCCGCATCTCTTGGACCCAGAGAAATGGGAACTAAACTTCCACAGAAGAATTCCCCTTTCTTTCTCTTTTGCTTTAATCTCCTGTCCCTTTCATAGCTGAGATATTTATAGCTTCCCCACATATCCTGCCAGCATGAAAGGACCCATTTTATCTTTTAAAAATGGATTTAAAAATGTGTAAGTCACGTATGAGTTACCAGTGCTTTATTGGAACAATTATATGTGAAGTATTTATAGTGCCTCAGCAGCTAATGTAGGTAACCTGGAATCCACAACCAAAGTTATGAAAGTACAGAAGAGATTTCTAACGTGGTTCCCCTGAGAAATCAGGGAAGATGAGGATCCAGTGCACTGAAACTGGTCAGGTCACCAGTCAGTCCTGGCAGAAGGACACTGGTGATGGTGCTAAGTGAAATCAAAACCCAGGGAAGACAGTTTGCCAGCAGGGAAAGCAGGAACGAGATGCCCTTTCTTGGTTTCTCGGTTATTTGCCTGCATATATTTGGTGATCAATGAATGAAATAGTTCTTATTTTGCTGCCTCCTGTTCTTAAATGTGTCATAAAAGGTAAAAGATCCACCACTGGTGGTAGAAAGCTGCAGTCTGAGCCCACTGAGCCCCTGGAGATGCCTTTTCAGCTGAGGGCTGGGGGAGATTTTCAAAGTCATGCAGAGAAAGTTTTCAGTGCTGAGCTCTGCCTCGCGCAGATGACAGAGCCTGGTCCCCAGGGTGGCCAGTCTGGCACGATCAACGCAATAAATTCTCTCTTTAGGGGGAGAGAAAAAGTGGTGCTTTGTAATGCTGAACAATTCTTTAGAGGGAAATATTGTGGGATGTTTGCTCCAGTGCCATGTAGATAAGCAAAGTGTCTCCTTGGGATAAGCATCACTATGGATTATTATATGTTTCGTAATTACAAAAGCTCTCAGCAGCAATAAGATGCTCGCACGAGGGATTTCAATTGTCCTTTAGATAGTAAAATTGCAGAGAAAGATGCTCCACATTAAGGTGATGAATATTAATTTGCCCCGAAGAGGAAGAGCATTTCTGTGAGCACTTCAGTCGTTTTCACCACAGACTGATTCCATCATTTTTTTATTCAGTATTTTAATGGCCTGTTGGAATCAATAATGCTGCAGCCTTACTGGCTGGAATGGCAGCTTTCATGTAAGTTAAAAACTTTAGAGTAAAACTGCCTACAAAGACACAATTAAGCTCTGAGGGCCTGAGTCAGTGGAATCAATGGAATTTCCATTGATAAATTGATTTTTGATAGGGCTCCTAATGCATCTCATATGATGATGGCACCTTTGTTCAGATAACTTCATGGTAGAATTAGAAAAGCTCTAGGGAAGTGAAAGTAAATGCAAGTTAAAACAAAAGTTAAAGACTGTAAGAACTCTGACCAAAGATCAGAAAGATAAATTCATGGCTACATCAGAACACAAAAACTACTCAAACTTCAAGAGAATGTTGGCCTCCAGTGGCTGAGGATCTGGACCACTTGGGATATTTCTCATACAAAAATCCAAGACTGCAGTGAACATACTTTGTTTCAGCCTAAGAGTCCTTCAGTTCTTCAGCTGAAGGACTTCTGCCCCTGTTAACCAGGAAACAGGCAAAGCATCTTCCTGCTGGAAAGAAATTCTCAAGCTTTGGAGCCTTCCTTCATTCCGATGTTCTTGGTACTTGGTAGCTTAATCCATCAGCCGTCACACCTGGGATTGAAGCTTACTGGTGCTCAGGTATTCTGAACAAAGTTTCCCCAAAAATCAGAATTTTGCTCTGGTCCAGTGGAGGGCTGCAATATTTCCCAAGAATAAACCCCACCTCTAAATGAAAGAGAGCAGCAGCAAACTGCTGCTGAGGCCAGGCCTAGCATTAAAGATGGAAGACAACTGGTGAAAACCAGAGAAAAATTTCCATTTCTTTCAACTAAAGACGTTCTTAGTGCGAGGTTCAGAACATACTGAGCTTATTTAGGACTGGAAATGCAGCTAAGCCCAGTCGCGGGTTTTCGTGGTGTACGATTCCACTGCAGGCTGATTTCAGTGGAGTTCCCAGCTCTTTCTTGACAGCTGTAGTTAAACTGATGAGCACATGAGGCTTACACCTGGGGAATTATGGATTAGTCTTGTTTGTGAGGAAGCAAATATAAATTACTGTGTTTATGCTACTTTTAAAATGCTTTTAATGAGGAATCATTTGCTATTCAAAATTTCAATCCATAATAATGCCATAACCCCGCTGAGCTGATTATCATGTGCCTTGTTCAGCATCATTCTTCACCTGGGAGGTGGGGGCAAGCCAGTGGTTTTAAATTCTCGCGTCTGTGCTGATCCTGGACTCTTCAACCCAACGGGGCAGGACGCCCTGTGTGACTGTGTGCTGTGTTCTCTTCTGTTTTGTGTTTTAGATGGAACTGGTCTGACTCCCAGCAGGTCCCAGGAGCATCCCAAGCCTCATCTCCAGTAACACGGCCTGGGCTCATCATGGCAGCAGGAGTAGCAGCGTGGTTGCCCTTCGCCAGGGCGGCTGCCATAGGATGGATGCCAGTGGCCAACTGTCCCATGCCGCTGGCTCCAACGGAGAAAAACAAGAGGCAAGATGAGCTGATCATCCTCAATGTGAGTGGCAGGCGCTTCCAGACCTGGAGGACTACACTGGAGAGGTACCCGGACACTCTCCTGGGCAGCACGGAGAAGGAGTTCTTCTTCAACGAAGACACCAAGGAGTACTTCTTTGACCGGGACCCCGAGGTCTTCAGGTGCATCCTCAATTTTTATAGAACTGGCAAGCTGCACTACCCCAGGTACGAGTGCATCTCTGCTTATGACGAAGAGCTCGCCTTCTACGGGATCCTCCCTGAAATCATCGGGGACTGCTGCTACGAAGAGTACAAGGACAGGAAGCGGGAGAACGCTGAGCGGCTGATGGATGACAATGACTCGGAGAACAACCAGGAGGGCTCCATGCCCTCGCTGAGCTTCCGGCAGACCATGTGGCGAGCCTTCGAGAACCCCCACACCAGCACCTTAGCCTTAGTCTTTTACTACGTCACCGGGTTCTTTATCGCCGTCTCTGTGATCACCAACGTCGTGGAAACCGTGCCCTGCGGCACCGTGCCGGGGAACAAGGAGCTGCCCTGCGGGGAGCGCTACGCGGTGGCTTTCTTTTGCCTGGACACGGCGTGCGTGATGATCTTCACCGTCGAGTACCTGTTGAGACTCTTTGCGGCGCCGAGCCGCTACCGCTTCATCCGCAGCGTGATGAGCATCATCGACGTGGTGGCCATCATGCCCTACTACATTGGCCTGGTGATGACCAACAACGAGGATGTCAGTGGAGCCTTTGTCACACTAAGGGTTTTTAGGGTTTTCAGGATTTTCAAGTTCTCTCGCCATTCCCAAGGCCTGAGAATCTTGGGCTACACTTTGAAGAGCTGTGCCTCCGAGCTTGGCTTTCTCCTCTTTTCCCTCACTATGGCAATCATCATCTTTGCAACTGTGATGTTTTATGCAGAGAAAGGGTCCTCGGCAAGCAAATTCACCAGTATTCCTGCTTCCTTTTGGTACACTATTGTAACCATGACAACACTGGGGTGAGTATTACTTTTCCTTTTCCTGAGCAGCAGGCAAGCATGTACTGGGAGCTTGACTTCAGCTCCTCCTCAGCATTTTCCTGGGTGCATGTTCGAGAAGGGGCTGGAAGTGTTGAGGGTTTGACTGTTCTTTGCCTTACAACTCCTGCAATTTGTGTGCAGTTGTATAAACCAGAAAAAGCACTTACACCCACTTGGCAAATGCTCGGCACCCTGGTAAATGAGTTCAGGAGGAGCAAGGTGGTGGAGTAGCAGGTCCTGATTCATTTTTGCAGGAGGGAAAAGCTGGCCCAAGTGCAAGGGCCTGGGAGAGAGAGCTCTGCTCTCTCTGACATTCACTCCAGCCATGCTGTTCACACAAAGCTGCTGATGTATCTGTTGTGTCTCGTTGCGATGTCAGTCGTTGTTTCTTCACTTGACTTGCCAGGAACTACAGATTTGCTGAATTCAAGTGGATGTTATGGGTTGCCGTCCTGAAAATACTCAGTGATGGACAGGACATGATCTGGTTTCTACTTAATCGAGCAGGATAGGGGCTTCTTGTCTGTGTTTAGCTGTGAGTTTGAAAACGGAGTGTGCTGCAGCAGTTGCAGTAGAATTTCAAACATTCCCATGGACAGGTACAAAGATAATGAAATCAAAGCAAGGGGAATGTAGCCTGGAGGGCACTTTTCCCCCTTATATTTCATTTCCATCTTACAGATGTTGCGACTGAGATTATAGATTTGAGCTTCTGCTGCTCTGAACTAAAACCTCTGCGAGCAGAGCGGCCAAACCCTCACCCTGACAAGGTTATGTAGAGGAAAGTGGGCATTGCAGGCTGCTGCTTTGGGCACACACAAAGCCAGGATCAAGTGCAATCTCTGCATCCCATTCGTATGGGAAGTTTAGAGTTACTTTGCAAAGAGTTTTCCCACTGGAGAGTTCACATAGTTTAATATTCAGAGGTAGACAATTCTCCTCCTTGTAATGCAGTGACCACTTTTTCTCTAAACTGCTTTTGATTTTAAACACTACTCTGTGCTTATTATACATGAACAGGCTCACAGTAGCACTTTTAAATTATTAAAATCATAATTCAGCTGTCAGAAAGGCGCCGAATCTGGGCATATGACAACTGAAAGTCTGAATTTCTTCATTAGGTGAAATGTAGAACCTGTTTGTCATAGTCACCTGAAGATCTCTTATTCTTCCTTTTTAATATCGAAGCAAAGTTTACAAATTTATGGCAAAAGCTGTTCCTTACCCTGGGAAGGCCAGCACTTATTTAGAAATCAAAGCTGGGCTTTGCATCCCAGCACTGCCCCACACTGTAGCTCAACTTCCCACATTCTGACTGGTCCGTACTGGTCTGTTCCCTGCCCATCCCCACCACTGTGTCTGATCAGCCTCAGGGGGACACCTGCCTTGGGTGGCTCCTTCATGTGTCCCTGCACAAGGGGAGATGCGTGAAAATCCAGTTCTGTTTTCAGATTGCTGTTTAATAATGATCACACCCATCCTTCCATGGACACAGGCCTGCACCCATTCACACTCGTGCTGTTACATCTTTGTGACAGGAGGCCTGGGGCCGAGGGGCCGTCCTGTGCTGGTTGGGAACAGCCCCAGTACGTGCAGAATGTGCTGGAGAGCAGCTGAGGCTCTGCTCCCGCCAGGGCAGTGCCTTGGTTTGCATCCCTTTCCCTCCTTTTCTGAACGCAGGGACAGATCCGAGTGCTCCCAAGGACCTCAGAGGGTTCTCCATTTGTTGTAATCACAGAAATCATAGAGGTACAAGTGCTGGAAATGAGCTGACATGGATTTAAGAAATTAGACATTTAAACATGGCCTTGTAAGGGTTCATTGGGAAGGGACCTATAAAAGGCTGCCAAAGTCTTAAAACTGAGACTTCTGGTGTTACTGATTTGGGACTTTTAAGTCATTTCCACCTTCCTGACTCCCATCCTGGAGGAGTTCACTACCCAGGGCTAACCCTCCTGGCCCCCTTCATTTCCCCAAAAGTCCTTCCAGTGCTGACAAACTGGCACTTTCAGACAATATTTCATATACATCTCTCTTCAGAAGTCATTTCAATCTGTTTGGAAGGATCTTGTTACTAATGAGAGTCCTGGCAATTCCTCCTGCACAGACGCTGCCAGAAATGCAGCCAAGGTCTCCCTAATCCATCAGACTTCCCCTCCTTGGTGCTGGCCACTTCACTGCTTGGATTTCAGCAGCACTCAGAGCTTTTATCGAGATCTTAAATATTTCCTGCCTTTTGCCCTTAGTAATTCAAGCCAGCATTTAAAACAAGAAACTATAAAGCACAACAGTTTTTAACTCAAAACCATATATATATATATGTAGCTTGCTTTCACCAGCAATATGTTTAAATCCAGGTAAGTGAGGGTTTCCCTGATGCTGGAATCTCAGCATTGCTTTGACAGAGTGCCTTAGAGGAGTGATCTGGAACATGCAGGATATCTTCTTCCCTGTTACTAAGATTAGCTCCATTTGTATAAAACAAAAGTTTACTTACAACAAACAACCAAAGTGAACAGTAGGAAACCATAAACCCTCCCCTGTACTGTGCATCCGCTGCTCTCCCAGATCCCCAAGTATCTTTAGGATACAATCACATTTCCAGATTGTCTCATAAAAAAAAGGCAATAGAAGTGTTTTTATTCTTGAAGGTGAAGCCCAGCATCAATAAATAACCACTGCTTTTGGTGGGCTTACCATGCAAATCAGTTTAGAGAAATTCGGGATGGCTTTGGGGCTCCTTAGGCAGTTAACAGCCCAGGGAGACAGGTACAGCAGCTTTTCTGGAGTGGGAAACAAAGCAAAGGAATTAAATTATACTGACCCTGCATCTCTGATCCCTCTGCTGTGCTCATCAGCCCTGGTTTAACAGAGGCTGTTTTTAATTTAACACGATTTAAATTTTGCTCAGGAGGCTTTATAATGAAAGCATTATTCTTGGGTGCATCTTAAATCAATCTGAATTACTGAAACAACTATTCAAAATTAATTCAAAATCAGCTCTCCAGTTCATGCAGAAACATTTTCTCAAGAGGCCAACAGCTCCCATCTCCTCTCTCGTCCCTCTCGAAAGCCCCAGTGCAATGAGCTCTGCCTTTGCCAGACCCTTCCTGTGTTCTGTGGGGGGTTCTGACCCCTGGGACCCCCCGCTCGGGAATGCAAGTGCTGCCAAGAGCAGCAGAGGAGCGATCCCTGTCCTGGCTTTCAGCTAATTCCATATGCGATCACTGGGTTTACATCTATAGATAAATGTGTTAATTAGAGTGAATTTGGTTCCCTTGTTACCAGTGCATTGATTTTCATGGAATCATAGAGTGGCTGGGGTAGGAAGGAACCTTAAAGGCTACCTCATTCCAACCCTCTGCCATGGGCAGGGACACTTTCCACTGGCCCAGGTTGCTCCAAGCTCCACCCAATAATCAGTTTTATTCACTTTTAGGGAGTGATATGGATGGGGAAGCCTCAGGTTCTGCTGCTGGCCCTCGTGTGCAACACAAACATGAGACCTCTCTCACCCCACTAAACCCCATGCCAGTTTTGCCCAGAGAATGTGTTTTTCTAAGCTTTTTAGAGCTGCTTTCATTTCATCTGACAGCAGCAGTATGTTTCAGACTCCTAGGCAGTGTCTATGACCTGCAGCAGAGGCATCAAACTGTAGCTGTGAAACCCTGAGTGCCACATCCTCCTGCACCACTGCGGGCACGGAGAGCATCCCAGGGCCCTGCTGGGCATCACAGGCAGGCTGCCCATGGTGCCCCAGACAGGAGAAGAGAGTCCTGGAATGGTTTGAGTTGGAAGGGACCTTAAAGCTCATCCAGTTCCACCCCTGCCCTGGGCAGGGACACCTCCCACTGTCCCAGGCTGCTCCAAGCCCCGTCCAGCCTGGCCTTGGGCACTGCCAGGGATCCAGGGGCAGCCACAGCTGCTCTGGGCACCCTGTGCCAGGGCCTGCCCACCCTCACAGGGGACAGTTCCTTCCCAATATCCCATCTGACCCTGCCCTCTCGCAGTGGGAAACTATTCCCCCTGTGTCTTGTCAGTCCATGCCCATGTAAAATGTCCTGCTCCAGCTCTCTTGGAGCCCCTTTAGGTGCTGTAAGGTGCTACAAGGAGGGAATATTCCTGGGGGAAATTGTCATTGTCATGGGGGAATTTGGGCCATTTTTGTCAAGAAAGCAGCAGCACCACAGGCCAGGGAACAGAGGCTGGTGCTGGGTTTGGTTTGTCCTTAGGGACATACTGTGTGGTTTTCTCTTGCATAGAAAGGCTGAGCTCCCTCAGCTCAGCACCCTCGGGGTGATCCGTGGAGAATCTCTCTGGCTGAGTGTCGCCCTCATAATCTGCAAGAACATAATGGCTTTGAGAGCACTATCCCTCTTTCAGGTTCAGCTGCATTGGTCAATCAGTTTGAAAGACACAGCTCAGTGCACTTGGACAACACAGGCCCATCTGTATAATTCATTTAAGGAACCAGGTTAATGCTGGAAAGTCGATAAAACAGCCCTGCTGGCCTGGTTATGTCAACAGCCTGATCTGGAGAAAGCTGAAATTTCTTAGAGGGTTTGTTAGCTGAGTGTGTAGAGAGCAGGGATTTGGGGGTAGGGTCTGGTTTGGTTCAGTTTTGCCTCTGCGGAATGTGGATCAGAGGGAACAGGAGCGAACGGGCGCCTGAGCAACCGCCCTGAAAGAAACATCAGTCTCTGTTTTCCTTATTCCTTGGGTTTTCTTTTTTTCTTGGTGTTCAGTTGTGGACAGGAGTGGGGAGGGAGTGTGAGCAGTGCAGTGGCACGTGAGGGCCGTGGTGCCAAAGTGCTGCCAGCTGGGCTGAACCCTGAGCACGTTTCAGCGACTGCTGCCAGGCACTGTGAGAGCAGAGCGAGCTCCGCTCTGATTTCTGCACAGCAAAACCACTCAAGCTGATAGTAACCTTCATTCACCCTCCTTCACGCAGACTAAGAGGAGTTTGCGAAGTAAGGAAAATAATAAATCATCTCTGGAGCACTGCCATTCCCACTCCTCTGGAAAGATTGTTGTTTGGGCCAGGAATCACACTGTGCATGTCAGGGCTTTGGGAACTGCCATTAAACTGAATCAGGAAAAACTTCTTGAATAGAAACACCACTTTGCATACTTATCATCACCAATGGGAAGAGGGATGAGATGTGGGACGTTTCCTTTGTGAAGGAAGGTGCTGGAATTTCATCACTCTCACCATTTCCCACACAGTCAACAATTCCTATATCCATGGGCCAAAGAACTACTTGAATTTAATACACAGAAAGTCCAATCAAACCATGAATTGATGGAACTACACAAAGAGGCCATTTCCTTGAGCCTTCATTCTCTTCACTCCAGCTTCATCTTATACCAAACGTGTATCAATTCTCTCCCCCTAATGGATTTACAGATATTGTGTGCGAAATGTCTTTGTATCAGAAACTACAGATGGAACCTTTTCCCTTCACCATCTTGATATAAATCTCAGGCAAGCATCTCATTTTTGAGCTATTTGTATTCACCAGAACCCCAGAAGTATTAAGACACCTTTATTCATTCTCAGAGCAAGTGGAATTCACTGGATTTTTTTTCCTCTCTTAAAAAAAAAATTATCCATCCTTGCGCTTTTCGTGGCTTTGGATATTTGTAATGATTGCACGTATGTGCAAACGCACCATTTTTAATGTGCAAGACAAAATAACTTGCCTTTAGGGTAACTCATTGTGTGAGAAGTGAATTATTTTGAATAAGGCTAAGAAATGTTGCTGACTAAAATTGTAACGTGACTGCTAAATTTACCAGTGGAAGCCTTGGCAGGGATGCATCTATAGCAACTGATTTACAGATTTTTTTTCTGATCTCCTCTTTCTTTTTTCCCCCCTTTTCTTTCTAACCTGCCTTACAGTAAGTGCCTGAGAAATACAGATTAAAGATAACATTGCATTTTCATTGGAGATGAAGGGAAGTGATTGGCGTGCTGACTGGATCTGGGCTATTTTTAGTCGCATAAAACGATAATTTCATAACAGAGCTGACCCAGTAAAAGTAATCAGTTTACAGACATCAGCTGAAAATAAGGGACAGAGTAGCCACTGTCAGTTAGAGAGCAGGGAGAGGGGAAGAGAAGTTAAAGGCCCTGCAACAAATTAGCCAAAACTAATTACGTGTCTTAGCTGATTATAGCCCATGGGAGTGGACAGGGAGAGGAGCACAGGGAGCTGCTGAGTGCCCCGAGTCTCTGCAGGAGCTTCATCCTGCCAACATCCATCTTCATCCTCACAGGGACATCCAGGCCCCATATCCTTGCCCAGCCCTGCTCCCTTGGCACGGGTTTAGCATAGGGCATGAACCTGAGATAAATCCCCGCCACATTTTGATGTCAGGAAAATAACAGGAGAAGTTTTTACTGCAATTTCTTAAGGGATCTGTGCTTTCAAGAGAATGGAGTGACAGGGCAAGGGGGAATGGCTTCAAAATGCAAGAGAGTAGGTTTAGATTGGATATTGGGGAGAAATGTGAGGGTGGGCAGGCCCTGGCACAGGGTGCCAGAGCAGCTGTGGCTGCCCCATGATCTTTGGCAGTGTCCAAGGCCAGGCTGGACTGGGCTTGGAGCAGCCTGGGACAGTGGGAGGTGTCCCTGCCCATGGAGGATTAAAAAGAAGATGATCTTTAAAGTCTTTTCCACCTCAAATCTGTGATTCTGAGTATGGGGATACCTGTGACGAAAGCCAGCCTATGTCCAGGCTGTGTCCCAGGCGCTGTAATGGAATCACCTCATCAAGAAAAAAAAAATACAAAAAGGTGTAAGATAAACAGAGAAACTTTTCCTGAGCATGAACCAGCACCTTTCCCTGCCAGCCATCTCACACCCAGCTCGGCACCTCGGTGCTCACGGAACATTTGCCCTCTGATCCACGGAACGGGTTTGGTGTCAGGGGAAGCAATGAACCATTGGCACTGAACACAGGTCGTGGCTTCCCGCCCTTGTCCCCGGTGCCTGCAGAGCACACAGGAGCTGCCCAAGCTCACTGCCAGAGGATGGGGCAGGCTTATGGTTTATTTATCTTTAACACAGCACAAGCTCCAGGCGGCGATATCCGAGCGGGGCAGGCGGTGCTGGCACCGCCCGTGGACAAAGTGCAGCCACAGGAGGAGGGCCAGCCCCAGGCAGCTCTCGAGGCTCAGGCAAGGCTGCTGGCAGTGATATCCCATCGTGAGCATCGCTGCTCTGTAGAAGTTGAAGAGGAAAAGAGCTGCAGTTTGGTCCTTTACCCACTGCCTCCCACTCTCGCTGCTTCACCACCCAGCACAGAAATTTTTTCTGTCAAATCCCACCACATCCATCGTGAATTTGTTAATATTTTCCTCCAGTGAAGGCAGATGAATGTTTTTCCTGCAGACCAGAAGACAGGCAGCATTCAGCCAAGCTCTGCCTTCTTCTGGACAGACAATGCCTGCAGAAACAGATTGTGTCTCTTTAACTATTTACCACTGCTACATTAGAACACACTCAAGGGCTGTAATTCACCTCTTAAAGTTACAAGTAAGTGTGGAAGAGGTATTTTAAAATCAATATCTAACAGAATGCCATTGTTCCAACATTAAAACCTGCTGGGAAATTACTGGGAGGCATGTGGCAAGTCAAATCACTGCCTGCCAGAGGAGGAAACAATTCATTACTCCTTTTAAAGGTGCAAGCCTTTACTGGCTTTTCATTCTGCTTTGCAGCCTCAGAAATTACGCTGGAGCATCTGGCTCCTTCTTTCCCTCATTCTTCCCTGATTTCGCTCGTTTGTTCTGCCTTTCCATTGTGGGTTTTTCTTGCTTTCCACACGGGGCCGTGCGGGGTTCGGGGCTGGCGCCGGGCGCTGCCAGGGCATTGTCCCCGCTGTCACTCCCGATGCCGAGTGGCAGCTCTGAGGATGAATTGCCTCTCACCGCTAAAAGCATCTGCGAGGAGCAGCAGCGAGCCCGAGCCGGGCAGGCACTCAAAGCCATTTCCCGAGCAGCCCTTCCCGCTCCGCTCCGGGAGCACTGGAGCGGCTTCGCCCGGGGAAGCTGCTGCTTTCATCTCGGGCTGGCATCTGCAGCAAAACTAAAACACAGATCAGCTTAACTTTTTGCCTTCAGGACTTTGCGAAATTTGGCCGATGTGCATGCCCAGAAAGCCCTTGAGGAGGATTGTTTGCCTCTAAAGAGAGCAGTCCCGTGGAATGAGGCTTCGGGCCCCTGGAAGCTGAGCTGGAGCAGGGCTGCTGAGGGCTTGGTGGATCTGTGCTGTGGAGCCTCCTCATAAAAAGGTCAAATAATTCAAGTAATAAGTCTTAAACACACGGAGGGAGGCAGCTGCTGTTGCTGACTGTGCACCGCGTTGGGGTTTGCTGAATGCTCCTGCGGCAGTGGCACCCTGGCACCCCCAAAGCTCCCCAGCCTCGCCCAGTCTGCTGGGGTCACTTTGAACAGCTCCTGGTAGCCCAATCACACATCCCAGCACTGCGAAGAGCCCCGAGCTTTGCATTCCACGTGCCCCTTGCTGTATTCCTGGTGTCCGTGTGACTCCCCTTTGCCAACGAAAAGTCACAAACTGCTGCTGTTTTTCTCATCCTGCCTGTAGACACAGGGTTCCACATCAGATGTGGAAAACAGCAGATGATAAAATCTTGAGTCACTTTCAGCCTTTAATATGCAAATGTGCAGCCTTGATAACAAGATTGCACCCCAGCACCAGGCAGCCCTTTTTTTAAATTTCTTTATGCTAAGGAAAACACTTCTTACTATCATTTAGTTTTGCTTATATTTAATGTAGTTAGAATCACGGAATCCCAGAATGGTTTGGGTTGGAAAATCTCATCCATTCCCACCCCCTCCCATGGGCAGGGACACCTTCCACTATCCCAGAGCCCCATCCAACCTGGCCTTGGAACTTCCAGGGATGGGGCCACAATCCTCAATTCCATGTCTGTATGCTCCACATGCACTTCTGGGGTGTAATTTGGAGACAACACATGCACATTTTTCTCTATATTTGTATGATCTGGAGCACAAGGGAGCCATCCTCCTCAAATATTAATTACAGTCACTGTGGTAAGAACAAAAATAGCATTTTATTTTTCAATGGAAAAGGATTGTGCAAGCCAGCTCTTCTCACAACCTGGGCAGAAGTAAGCTGTCTTCAAAGGGAAAGCTAAAGTGAGAGAAAGCTGCTCTGAGCTGCTTTCTCCTGAGTCCATCTTCTTTGGGGTCTTAGTTTGGACCAGGAATGCTCCGTGGAAGCAAACCCAGCCCTCCTGTCCCCGCTGCAGTTTGGCTCCCAGTGCAGAGCATGAGGACTGATCCCTCCTGGATGAAATACCCCTGGAAGAGGCACTCCAAGAACACTTGATGTGCTCTTACTGCTGATGGGCTTTCAAGCACTGAGCAGAACAGGTCTGGCCTCCAATGAATATTCCCCAGGTGTGTGCAGGGGACGCCAGCTCCAGCTCCTGCTGACCTGCACCGCCTGATAGTGCAGGTATAAACTTATCCTTTCCCTACCATTGAGCTCAAAACTCATTCTCAATTATAATCCTGTTTTAGTGGGGCTTTTTTGATGTTTACATCATTTCTTGGGCTTTGTCATCAATATTAATGTGGGAAAAGCTCCACTTGCTTCTTTCTGCCTCTCGTGAGGGAAGATGGGAACAGGCTCTGACACCTCCGTTACTCCACTGCATCAGAGCCTTTTTCTAGTAGTCAGCGTCTGAAATGAGTAGAAACAGCACCTAAATTTACCACTTTGAGCACGAATCAATGAAGCATTATTGCCAACACATTCTTCACTGTCACACATCTCAGTTGTGCTGCTGGTTCAGGAAGATTTAAAACCCTGTCTCCCACCCAGCTTTGCATCTGAGATACCCTTTTTACCAATCTCGCTCTCTTATCTCTGCATAATTAACCAAAATATGAAATTCCCAGCTTCTGCCATGCCTGTGTGTGCTTCAGAACTTCCCCCAAGACCACAGGATTGTGTGCAGATGGGCAATCACGGGCAGCTCGCAGGAGGCAATCACAACTTTTACTTGGTGCCTCTTTCTTTTTCCTGCCTACTTACATCTGCCCAACCGTCTGTTCATCAATCCTGGGAGCATCCATCACGGAATAGGATGAGTCCTACTGAGTCAGACACTCTGCTTCAGTTCATGAAATGAGCTGGCAAGATATTCTAGCCCTGGCACACTCGATGCAGAAGATTTCAGCCCTCTTAGATGTTTTTCTGCTAGAGAGGAATAGCAGGCCAGATTAAATAATAGCAACAGTCATTCAGCAAAGCAGCCGTTGAATGAAAACATGGAAATGGATGAAATTGGTAAAAGTCATCCCTCTAGCTAAGGGTCAGGACGAGTAGTAAGCTGGGCTGAAGGGACACAAGATTTTGGGCTGGAGAGGGCTGAGCAGGATGAATTCCACCACTAATGAGCTTAGCGAATAAGCTCATTATCTAATGAGCTCTATTGAACAAGCTTGAATTCCTGCCTGGGGAAAGCCCTGCTACAGATCAAACATAGGTAAACAGCTCCATCAGTTTACACGCACACGGGCATCTGAAGCTCAGCAGCAAACTCAGGGTCATTGGCTGAGCCTTTCCCGAAGGTGTGGATGTCAGGAAGGATCAGAAAAGCAGCAAAGAGCAGAGGCTCTTTTCCAGTTCTGTCTTTTCTGCTCAAACTGTGACACGAACGAGGATGCACGGACACGACTCATTACCACACCCCTGGCCTGGTAACTTTCCTTCGCCACTTACATCAGGCTGCTCCACCCTGCTCCTAAGACACTGCAGAGCTGGACTAGGAAACCTCCAAAGGACCAAAACTGTATCCAAAAATGCTCCCGAAATGGTTCATCTCTGTGAATCTCCATCTAAAACCCCGGCCTTGCTTTGGTGCCTGGGGAGATCTGCCAGAGCAGATGCCAATTCCGAGGGTTTGGAAAAGGCCCAAAGGAAATCTCACATCCACATTGCCTTGTGGACAATTTATTACCCAGAAAGGCAGAGAGGAGTCTTGGAGTGCCTGTAAGGAATGGCCCATCATCCCCACAGGCTGCTTAGTGCCGTTTTCAGTTCTCATGACTTGGAAGTGAAAAGGGAAAATGGGATTTCAGAAAAGGAGAAGAGATCTACAGACGAAATCTTCATTTTGACTTCACATAGCAACATTTGCATTTATTTTTATCATTTCTTCTTAGATTTTCAGCACATAGTGAAATATTGTCTAAAGCATTCATTTCCTGTAGTTGTGCCACTCCAAAACCTTGGCACTGTCCATCATTTGTCCGTTACCATCTGAGCAGGGCTAAAAAATGTTGGAAAAGGAAAGGAAAATACATGAGCTTTCCAGTAAAATATAATGGCTAGTTTGGTGGGAGAAAAAGATTTTGAGTAGAATATGGGTGTTCAGCGTTTAAAAAGATATATCTGTAAAGCTCTGCACGCATGCCCTGAAGTGCACAGCCCAGAGTAAACAAACGCAGGCAGCTCCTTGTACGTGTCAGGATATATTCACATGATTGCAGCAGGAAAGTCTGGCACCAAATGTACTGTGAACCGAAAATGAATTTCAGCAGCTTTTATGATTCATTTTTTTGTCAGAAACAAAGGCTGTGGCTGGAGCTGCTCGTGTGCCCTGTCCAGTGGTTCCAGCAGCACAAACCCTGCATGCAGGAAAGGCTGTGGCTGTGTGTCCTTCCAGGGGGGTTCTGGCAGCTTGGACACCCCCTTGGAATGCCATCTGTGAACTCATTTCTGCTGGTGCTGCCCACTCTGGTCCCAAGGTGCAGGGGAGTCACTCTGTGACAGCCATGAGTCACAGCAGGGAAAACAAGTGCTGCTGGCAGGGAAACTGCCTTGGAATAGGCCAGGGTGGGGCCTGGGAGACACTTTATGCACTGGTTTTATGGGAAAGCCGTCATGGCAGGAGATGCCTCCTGGGGCAGGTCCTCTCACAGCCCCATCTCATCATTCCTGTTTGCCAGGGCTTCCCTGGGGCCCCGGGAGAGGTGCTGATCCCCAGCTCCCTGTATCAGCTGCACTCCCGTTAAGGCACTTAAGAAAACTGTTGGATAAAATTTCTGTGCCATTAATAACTGCTTCCCTAGCAATATCAAAACAGAGTGGGCAGCCAGCACATCCACCACCTATGGCACGTGACTGTACAGTAAATTAAATCCACCCGTTAAATCACCACAAACTGAGAGAAAGGGCATTTATCCGAACATCCCTGGATGCCGAGTGCTTTGTTTACAAGGTGAAACACTCAGGATGAAAACAATTGGTGACTAAAAGCAAGTCAGACAAGGATTTCACAGAATCACAGAATATCCTGAGCTGGAAGGGACCCATGAGGAGCATCAAGTCCAACTCGTGGCCCTGCACCCACGGCAGGAGGGCCAGAATGAGAGGAGCTTTTAAGATCCCTTCCAACCCAAACCGTTCAACGATTCTGTGAATTCCCAGCCCTCTGGAATTAATCAGGTAAACATGCACAGTCAGCTGTCCCTCTCATCCACGCTTGGGTTGCTGCAGTTACAATTCTGCTGCCAGCCAGGCTCTGTCCCCAGCACACAGCTCAGAGTGGCCCAGAGAGAGAAGGGGACGTGGTCACCCAGCGAGTGGGACAGGAACCAGCTCCAGTGGCTTCCTTCCAAACGTGTGTGCAATCTAAATAAAACATCAAAGAACTCCACCTCCTCTCACAGATAAAAGGAGAGAATGGTGAAAAAAAATCACAGAGCATTTTAGACGTCAGAATGAAAGACGTTCCACAGGTCTGGGTTTTCTGGCTTTGTAGGGAACATGATTTAGCAAAATGCAAACAGGAGTTGTTTCTCTCCCAGACGCTGATTTATTATTTAATACAGAAATACTATAAATAGCAAATCTGCAGAATCATCCAGCCAAGGAAGGGAGGGATGCATGTGCAGAGCCCCACACATCTCAGCAGGCTGTGCCAGAAGGTTGTCAGGCGGCACAGCCGGGGCTGTTCCACACCTGCCATGAGCTCCCAGCGATTTCTGTCACTGTGCTGCCCTTTCCTCAGATTCAACTTCACCCATGAATTATTGGTTTTAACAGATGATAGTTACACCTCTAGCCAGAAGGGAAGCCAGTTCATCTGTGCACCAGGCTGTGTTTTGAGTTCAAGTCAGACTCTGCCATGGCCCAGGCAGTTGGGCATTCCTCAGTATTTCACCCAGTGACTTATTCAAGTGGAATAGATGCACTCTGTGACAAGTGCTGCCACAGAGGATGGAAACTGCTAAATAACAGCAAAATCAGCTCATTTAAGCTACAATATAATGTAAGGTTTGGGCTTTTGCTATATAATCCATTTTAAAGTACTCTTAGATATGTTGCTCTATGGTAAAATTGGATTTTTAGCAAAAATACAGCCCAAATGCTCAGCATAACAAACTGTAATCACAGCAGTCAGTTTGCCATCGAAGATGCAATGCATCCTCTACATCTTTTTTTCCACTTATCTTTTGAATGCAATTTTCTGTCCCACTCTGTTGAAGACCAGGTTAAATCAATGAAATAAAAATAGTGTTGTAATATTATATCCTGTGGCTAAAGACTAACATTGCCTCTAGTCAGGAGCTGTAAAAGTGATAAACCCAAACCAGATTTCATGGAACTCTGCAGGTCTTTGAGTGTCTTTCTCTCTGCTTGTCAGAGGAACAAGGCACTGAACCCCTTTGACACCACCCCTGACTTTCAGTTGTTCCAGACCCCTCGTCCACAAAAAAAAAAAAAACCTTTATCAAGAGCACCACATCTTCAGGTACAGAATAGTGATTTCAAGGCTTTTAAATTGCATTTGCATCCATTTCAGAAGAGTTTCTTGGTTTTCTTAAATAACCTTTCACAGGACAGAGCATCTGCCTTTCCTCAGCTGCCAACCTGTTCACACACAGGGCGAGGTGTCCCAGGCCCAGGTGAACAGACAACAGGCACTTAAAAATAGGGATTAATACCAACTATTAATATGCAATCCTGAAGTCCCATGAGTAGAGTGAGTGTATCCATGACCCTACAGGGATTTGCTTGGGAGTAAATCAGATTGAGAGGATATGAAAAGGCTTCTTGAGGATAATGTGTAAGATGTGAAAAGCAACCACACCACCAGATATGGTAAAACATAACCATAAAATAAAGCACTGAAGGCCTGAAGGATCTGGCATTGAAGCACAGGGATTTTTAAATGCTACCATTCAGATATGGTAGAAAAGTATATCCCTCTTGCAAACAAACCTCCAGTACTGAGTGGCAGGAAAAAAAACACAGACCTGAGGAAAGACACAGCAGAGGGACAGGTCTCCTCTGCCCAGCACATCTTTTCTAAATTCTTTTTCTTTCTTGGTATTCAAACTTGTACATAATTCAAGAGGAGCTCCTTATGTGCTGCCAGAACAGGGGAAACAACAGGGCTGGGCCTGTGTATGTTTGGTTGTCATTCATTTCTGAAAAGTATCACGTGTGGGGACTTTACAATAAAATCATCATCATTTCTTAGTACAGAGATAAAAAGTTGCTCCTGATGTGCTGATACACTCCAAGTTTGATCTGGGACTGGTCAGCCCTCAAGAGGAATTCAGCCCCTCTTGGAGGCCCCTGTGCTGGGCAGGTCCTGTCTGGGCTGACGTGAATGGAACGGGCTGAATCCTGCTCTGAGGAGACACCTGGAACACGTCACACCCCACAAGGAGCGGTAGCAAATGAAGCCTAAATTTCCAGAGATTTGGCTGATGAAGAGATTGCATTCAGCTGTCAGGGAAAGGCCTTTTCCTTCTCCCCGCGTGCCCCCCGCGGTCACAGATCACTCACAGCAGCGTGGCAGGAGGGTTCTCTGAACCGAAGGGGTATTGGCTTTTTGCCCACCGTGAGTAATGGGCTTTGTCAGGAATGATCTATTTAAAAACCAAGCACTGCCCAGGGTTGTCTTTCAGACAGACACAACCGTTCTCGAGGCACCACTGCGAGCCTGGAGCGCCCAGCGAGGCCCTGGGCCCGCACAGAGGTGACCGGGGCTGCCCTCGGCTCGTGGCCACCACCACGGACACGGATCCTCGTGGCTACCCCTGCACACTCCCACACTGCATCAGCATTCCCAGGGACACGGGGAAAGGGAACACAGTGAGGGCACAAGAGGTTAAGGATAAATTGCGTATTTCCTTCCCCAGATCCTGTCACTACAGGGAGAGCATCTCTCCTGCTCACTGCTCATCTGTCCTGTCCTCAGCTCAGGAATGGGAGCTGCCCAGCAGGGAGGGGCAGGGCAGCACAGCTCAAAACCACTTTTCTTCTGTCCCACTCTTGCCACTGCAAGCTCAGGGGGTTAATTCCTAAGCCTAAAAGACTCTTTTTTAGGGAGTTAGGGAAGAAAAGAGCTGCTACAGAAAGAAACGAGGTTCCAAGGGCTGGACATTTCTGCTGCCTCTCCTGCTGCTTCTTTTCATGATATGCATCCTCCCAAAGTGTCATTTTTTCCCTCCAAGCCACACAGTGATTTTGTGGCTCTGTTTTGGGACTGGTTTAGAGGGGAAGTGCCTGTGCTGAGCATGGTGGGGGACCCGAGCACAGAGGTGCCTCCAGCAGCTGCCAGGGCTGTGACGTGGGGCAGCTCTGCGGCCACAGCCGCTGTCGGAGGCGATTTCAGGGACGTGAGATGATTTCAGAGACTGATGTTCTCCCAGCTCACTATTGACACATGGGATGGGTAAATGAGATCTGCTTTGGCATCTCATTCACTTCTCAATCCATCTTCTCTAGTACTTTTCTCCCCTCCAGCTGCACATGGAAAGGTCAATCAGTTTAATTACAGATGTGAGACACATCAGCACCATTTGCAACCCAAAGTGTGCTCATGCAGCTGCCACTCTTGCACACTCCTACTGACTTTTGCACCAGATATAATAGCAACAGGTTCCTTTGCAGTCAAGAAACCTCTCGACGTATCACTGGACTGATAACAAAAGGAATAAATAACTCAGGAGAAGTGAATTTTAATGACATTTCTGTACCAAGTCTGTCAGAGTACGCTACAACCATTTATTCAAGTTCACTGCCTCCCCAGATAAACACTGACATCTCTATTTTGCAGGTGTAAAATCCAAGTCAGAGAAAGACTGAACTTCTACACAACCCACACAATAAAGAATTCCCTGCAGCTGCTTTGGGGCACATTTCTCAGTGGAGCAGGGGAACCTGTGCATTCCCTCAGCCCAGCACCTCCTCCAGAACCACGGCCTGAGGCAGCTTTGATCAAATCATCCTCTGTTTCTATAAAGACCTTGATGTCCACAGAAGGTGACCAGAACGGGTCACCTCCTGCAGACAGGCAAGGGGTGGCACTGAGATTTTCTGATGTGTGTTCAGAGTCAGTCTGGCACCTTTCCACCTGTAATTTTCTTGCTCATTACCAGAACATCTGTAAATTCTGCTGCCCAGGTGGGTCGTTTTGACACTGCTCATTTCAGTTCTGTTCCCCCACATTCACGACCCTTTGAAGAGCAGAGGCACAAATCCATTAAGGAGCTGTTTATTAAGGGCAACTGAGACTGGTGTGTTGTTTCTATCCCTTTAGAGAAATCCACAAAGTTCTACAGAGGTCAAAACAAACACACAAATTCATGAACAGCAGCTGCCTCAGCCTTCCGAAAGGACTTTGTAGCATTCCAGGAACTCGCACTGCAGTATAAACTTCACTTTGAAATAAAGGACACTTTGTGATTTTTAATTGCCTCCTAACCTTTCATTAATTGGGCTTTATGCAGTGAGCAACATCACAATAATAGGTCTGCACCCTCTGTGCAGAATGCAAATGGGCTACAACGAGGGGAGAGCACCTGAGTGTGCCAAGCCCCAGCCACAGCGGGAGCTCATGGTCTCACCCACCTCAACAGAGACTTCCTAATTATCCAGTGGCCTTTGTTTCACTGGAATTGCTTTCAAAACAAGCAACATCTGAAGAGCATTCCCGACACACCACAGATTTTGGCATTTGCTCATTGGAGAGGCACAGAACAGCTCTACAAAGTGATGTCTTTCGGCAGCTCTGAAAAGTCACATTTGAAATTTATTTCCATAATAATGAGTCTAGTGAACAATTTTGTCAGAAAGATTTATTTGCATACCTCACATTTATGTTTTCACGTAATTTCTGAGCTTCCCATAAACAACAGGCTCTGTGGTAATAAAAGCAATAATCCCAAGGGCAGGAACTTTGTTTATGGCCTTGGCTCCATCTGTGCCATGACACCCGAGGGGCTGATCCTGCAGGAGCTCAGCATAGCCCTGGCCGTGTCTGGAGCTCACCTGCCAGAGCTCCGGGAGCATTTGGACAACGCTCCCAGGCACAGGGTGGGATTGTTGGGGCGTCTGTGTAGGGCCAGGAGTGGGACTTTGGTGATCCTTGTGGGTTCCTGCAGCTCAGGACATTCTGTGACTCTGTTCTCTGATTCCATGAACCCCAGCTATAGGAACACAATTCCTCTTCCTTCCTGGCCATCTCATCCTGCTCCTTCCCGTGCCTCCAGCTGTTTGCTGGAGCTCCTTGGGATTGGGAGCTCCTTGGGATTGGGAGCCCCTTGGGATCGGGAGCCCTGGGACCCTGCCAGCCCCACCAACCCCCTGCTCTGCAGAGGGACTGCGGGAAAACCCAGCCCCTGAGCATGTCCTGGGCACAGCAGCAGATTCAGCTCGTGAATTTTAAGGGTGAGGATCCCAAAGGCTCCAGGAGAGCCCCGGTGAGGCTCCCCACAAGGGGCTCTGGGCGGTGGGAGGGCTCTGGCTCCAAGAGCAGCCAGAGCACCTGAGACCTCTCCCTCCTCTCCCCGCAGTGCCTGGCTGGAAACATTTCCCAGCAGATACTTGGTGTCTCTTGGGGCTTACAGTGCCGTTTGTTCTAATTCTTGTTGACATTTCATTTCACACGCTATTAAATGACCCCCTTCAGAAGGATGAAACAGAAATTTGCTTTAGAAGAGGGAAAAAAAATAATGTGTGCTTTAAGACAAAACAAGCTCCTGATTTATTTTCCTGATAAAGTTAACACATCTGGTGCAAAGCAGCCAGCCAACCTTACCCAGTGCTGCTGTGGTGGCCATAATTCTGTATTTGGGAACTGTGGCAGCAAAGTCTCTAATGGCATAGCACACGCTTCTGTGATTATTGTCATTTTCACACCATCAAACTGTTCCTACCCAAACTAATGTCTCCCTTTGTTTGTGAGCAGAGTTGCAAAGCTCTCTGCAAATAGCGGGGTTCTACCTGCAATTACACCAGGCTGGGTAATGGAAGGACAAGTGTGAGGGAACTCCTATGAATCATTTTTTATGTGAGCAATTCCGCAGTGACACGTTCTATCAATCACTGCTCTGCGGGGTCTGTGGGGTGAGCACATCTCCTGACACTTTTTATACCCTGCTTTGAGCACTATAAAATGACCTCAGGAGATGGAACAAGGCACTAAAGGTGACTGGGAATCTTTTCATGGGGCAAGGAGGGAGAGTTAGTGGGGTCCTGGCAGTCTGGGGACACGTGGGGACAATGGCTCCGAGAGCACCACAGTCAGAAAACGCCACGAACTGATGTGAACAGAGCTGGAAAATGCAGTGAGAAGGGCTCCTACAGAAACACAGCTTCCTCTGGCTTTCCATGGGCTTTAGCTCCCAATGTGCTACATTTATCTTTTATGGTGATTAAAGCTCAGCAAAGTCATTAATACTGAGACTTCCCTCACTATATCACGTTCAGAAATAGGCTTTTTTACTTGTTTAAAGAAAACAACTCGCTTTTCCTCTCCCAAACCGGCTTTCCTGGGGGCAGTGCAATACTGAAAGTGTTGCGAAGGAGACCATTTGTTTACAGCCAATCAACAATTTAATGAGTGCTAGAAATATACAATTTATGGGGATAAACAAAGACCATTATTGGCAGAAATCCCACAAGATCATGATGGGATGCACTGAAGCAGCTGGCAGGGGATGTCCCACAGCATCGGCCTGGGGGCTGCAAATGTGGGGTTGGGGGTGGTGTCCCACACCTGGGCAGAGGGACGAAAGGATACGGACAGCCCGACTGGCCAGGCTGGACTCTCCCTCCTCCAGCTGCCAAAAACCCCTAAAAATTAACCTTGGGAAAACTTCTTTTGAAAAATGGAGGAATTTTGAGGACGATGTGAACTTCGGCTTTCTCAATTTTTAAACTAGGATTATGTCATATAACATTCTTAAAGATATTCCCCAAGGCCAGTCACTTTTACAGTGAATAATATCTAATCACCCATTTCTTCCCATATAATATACTACTGCCTTCTAAATTTGCCAATCTAATTAGCCCTTTCCCCTAACACTCAGTATGATTAAATCTGTATTAAAACTTTCTGTGCAGCACAAGAGCAGACACACCTGAGCATTTTCTAAATTTAGCAGAGGACAATATTTAATGGGTTATTTTTAATGGAGGTTGGAATTGCTGCATAAATGAATTCTGATTTGAATTTCTTCAGCCTCCTTATTTTTTCCTCAACTCCCTCAAATTGTGTATCAAGCAGATTAGAAAGAAAAATGGAGAAACCTACCTGGAGCCATCTATCAAGGATCTTTCAGAACTAAATTAACAATGAGCACTTTATGCAAAAAGAGGAGGAAAAAACCGGGTTTCTTTATACTTCAGCTTCATCATTTTCTGGGATGTGTCAGACCAGGGACATTTGGACTCATCTCACAGTTCCCATGTGTTTTAAACAGGGACAACTTAAGGGCTGGAAGCAGTTCCTGAGGATTTTCATTACTTGCACATATCTTTGATCTGAATTTTAGGAAGATTTGCAAGAAGCTGGGGTGGTCAGAAGGCCCGTTTGTGTGTTGTGGAGCAATGACCTGATCCCTAAAGCCCCAGGCTCAGGAGGTGGAGCTCAGGGATCACCCGAGGGCTGCAGGAGCACAGGGCAAGAGAAGCATTGCAAATGCTCCCCCAAGAACAGCAGCGGCTCGGGGCTGGCTCCTGAGCTTAGCAGCGATTTTAAATTGTTCAGGCAAAGCAGGAAGGATGGGAGACCTGACAACATCAGCTCCAAGGAAAAAAAAGGCTGAAAATCTGTAATGGGATCTCTTCCAAATCCTTTCACTGCCATTCCTCAGGCAGGTAGCTGGGAAACCATCCCGTGCTGCCTTCAGAGAACTCCACAAAAGCCTTTGTGCGTCTCTAATGGGAATATTTTGTGTTGCCAGTGCAGGAATTTATCTGAATCGTGTTGTGAGGGTTGAAAGTCGGCTCTTGGCCCATTTAACTCCACAGTCCCTCTTCCCCTGGAGTCCCCTGGCAGAAGGATGAGCAGATAACCAGTGCATCTCCATTAGGACAAAGCATCCCCAGCAGGAGACAATGAGGTTGTTTCTCACGAGGATTTGAATGACTTCAATTATCCAGTCCCATTCAGGGGAGGGTGAGGTTTGGGATTACTTTGGAGCGATCAATTGTGCCTGATTGGTCATATTCAATAAAACAAGATGGAAGAACCTATTTTTGTTCCCTTCAGGCAATACAAGCTCAAGGCTTATAAAATCTCTGTGCCCCTTCAGGGCTGTCAATTGAACAAAGCCAAGGCACGAGCTGGAGAAAGGAGAAACCAGTACTGGGAGTATTTCAGCTGCCTGTTCCTGAGAGAGCAGTTTGTCCTCACTCAATTCCAGGGCTGTCCCAGGCAGGTCAGTGCTGGCACCTCCCTCTGCAGGTGAGGAACTCGAGGCACAGTGGGAAGGGGTCTGGGAGTGGGAATCATTTCTGCTCCTCTTATAAAGGCAAAGGCAAAGATGCTCCAGGCCAGGCCGGACAGGGCTGGGAGCAGCCTGGGACAGTGGAAGGTGTCCCTGCCCAGGGCAGGGGTGGCACTGGACAGGCTTTGAGGTCCCTCCCAACCCATCCCATTCCCTGACCCTGGGGCTGTCTGGCCAAAGGACGGATCCATTCCCAAAGTGCAAGCGAGACCCAGCCAAGCTCAAGTTTGACCTCCAGACAAATGAAGTTCTCAGGACCAATTAAAATCCCCTTTTTCTTCCTCTTCTCTCTGCTGGTCAATAAGATAAACACAGGCCAGAGCAACACAAAGAGCACTGTGCACTCTGGGCTCTCAAAGATGCTTTACAGCATTAGACAGCAAACACAAAAGCTGAGCTGATGACTTTTATTTCTGGGTATATGTGTGTCCCTCTGGTGTTATTATAGAAATACAATAAACATATAGAAATATGTTTCTGCCTAAACATTTCAGAATGGCCAGAGGACTTAAAGCAGGTCCTCATTAAAAGATTTGTAATCCTGTGTTTGGAAGGCATGCAGAAAAATGGGTACGACTCAAAAAACTACAATACATTAATTTTTAAAAATTAATCCACCCCTCCAACTTACATTTAATTTGAAGCACAGATATGAATTCAGACTGGTTTAAAATTCTACCCTGAATAGAAACTCTTTGCTGATTTGAGGCCATAGCTATGATCTTATCTCCAGGACTTGTTGCTGACTTTTGGAACTCCACCAAATCTCTGGACCTCTTCCTGGCTCAAAACTTATTAAAATTCCTAAAAGATTTCCTTAAGAAAATATTATTTCCATCTCTGATCAAAATCCTAACATCCTAACCAGAACACCCTGTGAAACTCAACCCAGACAATACTTTCAGGTGTGTTTCTTCATTAGCCCTAAAATCTCTTTTGGGGAGGTAGGAGAGTTGTTCTTTTGGCGTGAAACATGGAATTTTGGAAGCTGTGGTTGCTCTGCTCATGAGAACAAGGTGCCAGCTCTCTCCATGCTGGCTCCACCAGGCACTTCAGCACATCTTCCCCTCGGCGGGCGTTTAACCCCTGCTGCCCTCAGTGAGCCCCTCCCCGCGCAGGCTGTGGGACAGACCGGCTCAGAGCAGCTCTGCCGAGCTCTGGCTCCAGCTCAGCCCTGCCCGGTACCTGCCCAAGGCATCACCGCAGCCTCCCCCAGGAGCCAGGCAGAGGAAGCTGCTCGCAGTAATATCGTGCCCTCCCCAAGGAAATCAAAGTGCTCTTGTTGGAGCCAGTTTCTGCAATGGAGAATGAGAGATGTTGCATTATCAGTGAAGTATAAGATATTGTGATATATGGCTGTGCTTTTGCAGCTCCTGCCCAAGCTGAAGCTCTCTCTCAGCTCAGGGTAACCTCCCAGTCTGCTCCTACGTTTGCTTCACAAAGAAAAGGAGGACATAAAAAAAATAACGAAAAAGGCACTTTTTCCCCTTTACTTAAGCATCACCTGAAGGTTTAAATGTAGTAATTAAAAGTCCCTCTATGCTTCTGCATGAATTTTTAAATATAGTCATTAAAAATAAAATAAACTCTTAGCATGATCTGCCTTACATAACTTCCTCCACAATTTAAAAATAACTTGTACAACTTTCTAGTACTCAGTGTGCATCAGAGCAATTAGAGAGAGGCAAGTAACACCAAGCTCCCCCCAGCCCTCACCCAGATCTGCCTTCACCAGAGCTTCACCCTTGGAGAACAGGATCCCACAGGGAAGGGTGGGGCAGCTTTCTGGGAGAGACCCAAACCCCAGCCCAGAAGTCCCCCCGAGCCCCAGCCGGGCACACGGAGCTGAGGCTGCTCCTGGCGAGGAGGCAGCTGCAGCTGCACATCTGGACTGTGGGATTCCCTCCCTTCCTGCGAGCGCATGGCGGGCTGCAAAGAGCTGCTTCTGTCTGGGGCTGAAAGCAGCAGAGCTCTGCATCACAGCCGGGCTCCTGCCCGACTGAGTTACCAGGGAACCCTGAATCTTGTGTTATTCTGGTCCAACAGATATTAAAGTCGGGGGAAAGCTCATTAAAACCCCAAGGGTAGAAATACAGAATGGAGCTCTGTGTTTGTGCTGGAATCACACAACGCGTTAATCGCATTCCGTAAAACCTCCCTGCCTCGACCCATCCAGCTCTGAACCAGGGCAGGACAACAGTCTGAAGGCTCTTCTGCTCCAGATAAAGTTCCTGAGAAATTCTCAGGAGCAGCCAAAAAGTTAGAAGCCACTAAGAATTGCAGAGTGGAAAGGAATGACCATGTGAGAATGATAAATGCGTTGGAAAATAAGGAGAGCAAGGATATAGATCAACACAGGTCCATAAATCATGGCTCACATGATGAATTTGTTATGCCAGCTCTGCCTGTTGAACTGTTAAAGCAATGCTAAAATATGATTGAGGCACAAGTGAGAAACTCTAGGCAAGTCTCCCAGGCCTTCATCCCTGTAAATTATTACAGCTGTACTCACCTAAGTTTACATAAAATTAGGATACAGCCAGTTTTAGCTACAGAGAGAATTATTACTGAGCATCCATCAGGCAGAGCATCATTAGGGAGTAAGGCACGCAGTCATTCTCTATTTCCCAGCTGTATTCCACCCCAAGATTATCCACTCCTTCAAGCTTTCTTCTCCTAAACATTCACACACCTGCCTTGGGCGTGCAAGAGAAATCCAGGTGAGTTTCATCTGGAGCTGAATGGAACGCCAGGGCAGGAGCAGGGACCAGCCCCCAGCGGGCACAGAGCGCGGCAGGGCAGAGGAAAGGGGTGGGGACCTTGAGGTCCCCCAGGGGGAAGAACAGCATCCCTGGGCAGCCCCAGCCCTGCTCCTGCTGCTGGAGGGGACCCCAGGGATGTTTCCCCCGAGGCTCCCGGGCTGGCTGCTGTCCCCAGGCCAGTTTGCTGTGTCACTGCAGGGCTATTTATAGACTCACGGTTGTATCCAGGGAACTGGGGGATGTTGACTAGTATTCGTCTATGAATAAAACATGGCTATTTTCCTGGCTGGAGGAGCGAAGAGCTGCTTTAATGTTTCACTCTCTGACCAGACTCGGCTGCTGAGGCAGTTACTTGTGCTCCAGTCACAAAGTGGGATTTGAGACCTGGACTGAGAGAAAACCTCACAGAAAACAAACACGTTTGTCAGGCAGCATCAGGCCTGGCAGACACTGCATTGTTGTAGATTTAAGTCAGGGATTAGGAAGGAATCCTTGGCTGTGAGGGAGGTGAGGCCCTGGCACAGGGTGCCCAGAGCAGCTGTGGCTGCCCCTGGATCCCTGGAAGTGTCCCAGGCCAGGCTGGACATTGGGGCTTGGAGCAGCCTGGGACAGTGGGAGGTGTCCCTGCCATGGCAAGGGTGGCATGAGCTGAGCTTTAAGGTCCCACCAACCCCAAACCAGTCTGGGATTCTACAGAGTTAAGGGCATTCTACAGAGTTAGGGGCATTAAACCAATAATTAGTCACCTACACAAGCTCCATGGGCAGGCAGAGAGAACAAGCAGGAGATTCACCAGCCTGGGCACAGCATCTCCTTTTGCTGATCAGTACAAACACGCATCCCGTTACCTGCAAAGTTCCACGTCTGACCCAATCTCTCTCTCTTTCCTGTCAAAAATTAATGCCAAGTTTCCTGCAGTGACACCTGAGATGCGAAAAGGCAAAAGGAAGGTCAATTTGGTGGCTGTATTTCTCCATACAGCTTTGAAGTAGGTCAGGTAATATAGGACTTGGCATCACTCTCAAAGTAATCATAACTGGAATTAAATTTAGATTTCAATAATGAAGGCACTTGAAAAAGTCAAAACTCCAGGCCTGTTATTGTGGCCCCCCCTTTCCTTCCTGCAGGAGTCACCCCACAGCTCCAGAGTTCCCTCAAAGGACCAGTAACACACAGATTGTGCCAATGCACCCAGGAGAGTCTTTAACATTTTGCCAGTATTTTTGTCAGCTTCCCTGGACAAATTGTCCCGTGGGTATGCAGAACACTTTCATGGCAACTTTCACTGTCAAATTTCAGTTTATTTATAACAAACATAACCTTACAAGTGCCTCTGCCAGATGAATAAACAACAGCAGCCTCTGCTGCTGCAGCTTGGGGAGGGAGAGAACTGCCCAGCTCTGCTCCAGAGTGACACAACCAACCCAGAGAAAGCTCAGGTTCTCCTGATATTTAAATCTTCATTACTCAGAAAATTTCATTTTCAGCTTCAGAAAGGCCTAGGTTTAATGTATACTTGTCATGGCTCACTCAATTGCTTGGTTTCAGTTGGATTCACAAGAAAAATAACAAAACAGTGCAAGAAGTTCATTTCCCAGTGTTTCAACCCATTCTACATCAGAAAACCTGAGAGAAGAAAGCCTGACCTAATGAGATTACCCAGGTTACTATTTCAGGGCTAACTGCACTTGGGAAGAACAGAAAGAAAAGCCCATTACTGACTGATAAATAAAATAAAACTCATTTTCCAATGTATTCTGTAAATCAAAATACTCAAAGAACCTCTAAGGCTATATTAAAGCTGAGAAAAACGTAACATGAAATCAATGTTAAAGGCCATCTCAACATCCTTTTATCTAACCAAAATTGTAAACACACTGCTCCATTCCCAAAGCACAAAATCCATTTACACTTTGCATACTTGAAAAGAAGTCTAATGCATTTTGAAAACCAGAGACTTAACTGCATGTTTCTCCCATTTAATACAACGCAGCTTAATAAGATTTGCAGGAGGCACGAAAGGCAAATTGAGCCCTCTAGCTGAACACACAACCTCAGGTTCCCAGCAGAGAGGCAGACCTGGTGATGGGGAGAATGTAACAGCAGAAGGGACCAGAGCAGGATGAAGGATGACCAGAAAGAAAGAGGGAAAAGTCAGGAAACACAGACTCAGTACTCAACTTCTTGCAGTACTTCTCTGAACACTCAGCAGACGATTTGTAGCAACGACAGAGAGTTGGTTTTCAAAACCAGTTCCCAGAAGGATTTTATTTCTTGTGGATAACTGCATTCCAGAGCTACCCAGGTCAGTTTAGCTTTGGGTGACACAACCAGGCAGAGATCTTCAGGAAAAGGCAGCTTTGGCTGCACAAACCAGTGCTGCTCCCCCCAGCAGCACGAGCACGGAGAAGCTGATCCATCCTCAGGGAGACTCCCATCTCTCCCTCCTGCTTTGGCCACTGTCTAACAGCAGGTCAGCACTTCTACCCAAATATTGCAGCCTTAAATTTCTGAATATGATAAAAGACCACACAGGCACGAGCTTAGAAAGACAGGTCTGGAAACATCCAAGACTTGTAGCTGTTTGAAGTGATACCTTGAACTGGCCATCCACCATCCATGGACGTATCCCTCACAGTTATCCAGTGGCTTTTGATCTCTTCACTGGCATCTGGGTGTCCTGCAAGGGCTGCAGAAGCACTGAATAGTGAGTTTCTCATCTTAAAATCCTCCTTAAACTCTCTGCCCTGTTCCCAGCACTCACACTCCCACAGCCTCTGTGAAGCCCCTGCTGCTGAAGCACAAACTCAGGCAACGTTTTTCCCTCTGCTTAAAATTAGAGAGGCAGGCATTAAGCTTGGTTTAAAGTGGCGTGTACACAGCAGAAAGCTGAGAGCTCATCCACAAGTGGTCTGAGGCATGGCACAAACTCAAATGACTCAACACAGCAGATGCTCTTTATACCTGTCTGACTCTCTGCACAACGAGTGCTTTGATCCAAAAGCTTTTATGGCAAAGCTCGAGCCAAAGCTTCTGGGGAAAACAGAGTCCTGTTGACTCGAGAAAGCCCTGGCTCAGGCTGTCAGATGGAGGAGCTGAGCATTGCTTTTGGGGTCAGGAATGTAAAATGTGCACGCTCAAAATTAAAAATAACCCTCCTGTGCAGTCACTGTGTTAACTTATGTTAATTCTCCCTCCCTAAAAAATACCTCCCAACACTGGGCTGGGAGCAGAGGATCCCCCTAGGAAATCTCTGCATGTGTCTTTGGCCCTCTCTGGACATCCCATGTTGCCAAGACAACCCACAAGGAATGAGCCCTGCTCTGGCTGCACAGAGCATCAGTGCCTGAGGAAAGGGGAAGGGGTCGAGAGGGCTGGGAGCAGATTTCCATGAAAAAAATCAGACAGTGACTTTGGAGGGGGCAAGGAAATTACCAGGGATAACATTTGTCCTTTTTCCCATCGCTGCAATGTGCCACATTCCCTGGTTCTGACACAAAGTTCTGAACTGTGCAAATAAATCCACAAAAACCTGGGATCCCTGTGAGGAAAGAATCCTGGTGGGGCTCCTGCACTTTGGCTTTTCAGCCTCCCGAGCACTTCCTTCTCTCACCCATCTCCATCCAGCAGGTGTTTCCATGGCAACACCATGTAAAGCCATCCTTCCCTCTGACATGGGAGAAATGTTGAATGGCTGAAAAGAATTGGCTTGGGAAAACCTGGAAATTCAACTAAAAATAGGAAAGGCAATAATGGAAGGTGAAAGTGGGAAACTGCCCGGGGGCTTCAGAGCCTTGCAGAGCTCTCAGTACAGCCAAGTGCAATTTGTGTTTCTCTTTCCCTCTGGTGAGAGGGAGGAAGGATCTTTGTTTTCCGGAAAGATGTGGAGCATCCCTGGCAGTTCTGTCCCTTCATTCAAGCCTCCTCTCAGCAGTAATTCTCCTAATTCTATTTTATCACATTGAAATGATTCTGAGGGACCCAGAGAGCAAGGAAGGAGCAGGAGAGCCCCAGATTCCCCCCTAAGGAATGGCTGCACTTGAAAGCTTATAACTCTTCCAGTAAATCAGTGTAATTTGTGCTCTGATGTCCTGCACGGCTTTACAAGTGACAAATCAATCATTATCCAAACATCCTTTGATAATCAGTGTGGTTCCATTAATTATGATAAATGCTTTCAGCAGCTACACTATGTGGATGCAATGCATAATTGCTTGGAAATCGTATTACCCTACTTTTCTACTCACATCCTGAAGTACAAAGTCTCTCAGAAAGTGCCACACTCCAGCAGCTGAACAGTTTACACAATCCACCCTTCCAAGTGTTTAATTGGAGTAAATGCAGAGTCCATTAGTATTACTGTTATTAAATATTAAGTAATATTCCTTGGAAAAGACCCATTACAGCTTTACAAATTACAAATATGCAGGAGGAGTGTCTGCGTCTCCTGACCCTGGGGATTAATTGCAGCAGTTGTTGCACAGCAACACGGCACAGGCGATTAGGACCTCACCTAATGAGTAACACTGCATCCAATTGGAATTGCAGGGAAATTTAGCCTGCAGAACGCAATTACCCAGCCCCAGATCTGACTGGGCTGCAGCACTGCTGTGTGCCTAGGATTGCATCTGGAATGAGTGGGAAAGGGCAGTGGATGAGGAATGTGTAATTCCCATCGGCCTTAAAGACACGAGAGGGGAGGGGGCTCAGAGGCTTCGAATCCAAATGACAAATTCAACCAACAGAGCAATGGATGCATCCCTGCAGGATTAACCTGGGGAGTCAGTGCCACAACACCTCCCTGGGAGCAGGAGTTCAGCTGCCTTTTGTGAAAGAACCAACATTTCTATCAAAACCAGGAGCTGTTGTCAAAATAAGGCAACGTGAATTTGGAAAAGGTTATAATTCTTTTGAATTCATAGAGAAACAGCCCTGCTGGCAGGTTTTCCACTTGCTCAGGGTCTCTTTTTTAGGAGCAATTCCCATTTGTCACTGTGAGTGACAGGATGCTGAACTGGACAGATTTTTGGAGCGGCTGCTCACGAGGGTGCCTGTGCTCATCTTCCCCCCCCATCCTAATGATCACAAGGAGTCGGATGTTGGATTTACATCTATCATCAGGGAGCTTTAAGGGAGTTTTCCAGGGGATTTTGGTAAAGCAGAACAGCAACATTAATTGTCTGGGAAACCAAAAGCACATGTTTGAGTGCTTGTGCAGCATCTGTGTTATTCCTGCAGGAGCTGTTGCAGGGGAAAGGATCTGAAGGTCAGTTTTAAGCTAGAACGGTCTTGTTTGTTGGAAAAGTGAAAAGAAGTGGTCAAGGAATAAATATTTGGATAGACTAAAGCAGCACGGAGAAAGGAAGGTCAGTGTGCAGGAGCAGGGCCCGGGGAAGGTAGCAGGGCAGCTGCTCGGGGCTGCAGCTGCTCTTCCTCGCCTGGAACGGGCAGGGAGGCAGAGATGATGGAGCAGCTTCACAAGGGCAGGAGATTTCAGCATCATGGAAGTCAAAGCAAAAAAAAGGTGCAGGAAGGGGAGGAATTGGGATACAGACCACAGCACCAGCCAGGGCTCAGCAGGAGCCTCACAAGGAAGCTCCTGCTGTGCTCAGTCCAGATGGGAGCCCCGGGGCAGCCTGAGGCCCTGGAAAGAAGCACAACAATGATCACCAAAAGAGCAATATTTAAAGCATGATGGTAAGCAACAGTTCTGCTTAAGTGACTGCTTAGAGAGGATTTCCCCCCAGAATTTGACTTTTAAAGACACTGTTTTCATGAAAATAATGAGTTTAAATTCTGAGTCTAAACATCCTATTCCCAATGCTTTGTACTTCAAGACATCCATTTTGCAGGGTAAAGGATCCTTATTTGATGCACCTGAAAGGTTTTGCAGGGGAGTACAGAAATACTCATATTTATGTTTCCAGAACAAAACAAAACAAAACAAAGCACCACTTCAGAATAAAGGAGCCTGAGTCGACTCGAGCCCGAGGAGGCTCCTGAGGCACCTCCATGAGATTCTTTCAGCTGCCTTCTAGCACTTTATCCTTCAGGCTTTGACCAGAGCCTTTTCTTTTCTTCTTTACATGAGTTCTCCCAAGGAACTTGTGTTCTCAGGTCTCCAGTGATCCACCAGCCCCGGTGGTCTGTCCCCATCTGCCCCTTTCCTGCCTCCAGGGATGTACCTCAGCACAGTTCCAAGAGTTGCATGGCTTTTTAGCAAAGAGGGGTTTAACCCTGTATTTTCATCAATTTTCCCTAAACCTCTTGGCATTAAAAGTTCTGAAAATAAACCTCCTTTTATATTTGGTGTGGTTTTGGAGTCTAATTTAGAAATGGTTTGAGAAGAGCTTTTTTTTCCTTTGTAGCCTTTATATCAGACATTTTATCTGATATATTATAAGCTCAGATGAGTTTAAACTGATTCATCCTATTTTGTAATGTTTAAATGTACTTTGCTGAAGCTCCATCATAATGTCACACACTTTTAAAATGAATAATTCATCCTGCCCACCTTTTCTGAAATGCCAAAAGGATACTGTGCCTTTCCAAAGAGAAGCAAATACCTTCACGAAAGAGTACACAAGGAAACAATATAATTTAAGAGCAAATACCAACTCAGCTGCAGCACTGCAAATCTCAATACGGTGACTCCTGTGGGATAACGCCTGAGAGCCCTGCAGGGAGGGAGAAGGAGCTTTTCCAGGGAGGGGTCAGCCCTGCCCTGGGCACTGAGGGCTCTGTGCTTCCTGAGGGGAATCAGGCACAGATAAGGCTCTCCCAGCACACGCCTGTCAAGGAGCTGTGCAAGGACTGGCATTGATTTTATCCCCATGCTGGCACCGTTTCAGGGAGAGCTTTGTCACTTCTATATTTAGCTGTGGATTATGTATCTCACTAATAGCCAGGTAGAGTTTTGTCAATTTGGAACCCAGCAGGGATCAGGTTGAGACCCTGCAATGAATGGCACTTTGTGAGGAACCAGTGTTTGCCAACCAGAATAAAACCCAGGTGTAATGAAAGAAACCTGGAGAACTGCAAATGACAGAGAGCAGAGCTTGCCCCAGCTGGAGAACAGAATTTTCTGCTGACAGGGCCCACCCCCAGCCTGGGCTTGGCAGGTGGGCTGGGGTGTTCAGCCTGGAGAAGAGAATGCTCCAGCGAGACCTCGGCGCCTAAAGGGGCTCCAGGAGAGCTGGAGAGGGGCTTTGGACAAGGGAAGGAGGGACAGAACATGGGGCAGTGGCCCCTACTTTGGTCACAGCCACTCATCTGCCCAGCAGAGGAGGTTTTTTCTGAAAATGTCAAATAAATCATTTTGCCCTGGGGTAGCACTGAGGGAAAGGCAAGAGGAGGGAGCAGGGCCATGTGTCAGGACTGCCTGGCTCCAGCAGCCCTGGCTGCCTCATAGGAGCGGATTCCAGCACCACAGACCCCTCCCCAATGCCATAAACCCAGCGTTTGCAGCCCAAGGTTTGAGGGCCTAAATCTTCATTTGTGTATCATAAATATTTGATGCAAGGGTATTTTTACTGAATCATGGAGAAGGCACGAGATGAACTCTGCATGGAGGTACTAAAGGCATCTGAACACTTTGCTGAACATTTGCAGCACCCCTGGGAGCGTTGGGTGCGATCACTCAGCGCTTCAGACACGTCAGGAGCAGCAAGGCAAGGACAGGCCTGTATCACACAGCCCTGCTCGTGTGGAGGCTTTCAGTCAGCTCTCCAAACACTTATGAGTCTGGAAGAAATAAAAATCAAAGCAAACTAAAAAACCCCATAAAACTCTGTAGTCATTTTCCACCAAGAGGCCCATGCTGCTCATCAAACATTGAAGAGCAGTCTGTGAATATCTGTGAAAATGACCTCATTGTCATTCTTCAAATCTTCCCTTCAAGCCTCGGAGCTCGGTGGTGCTTGCAAAAGAACACCAGATGAGTCTGGAGCCCCGTGGCCAAGTCTGCACGTTCACCACCGTGGTTTCACTCCCAGCTAACTCGTTTGATGGGGCTGAGTTGCAGAACGACTGCGCTGCCAAGCCCTGCCCGTTCACCCAGACTCCTCCTAAAGTAACTTGTGCAGGGAAAGGGAACAAAGAGCCAGATCCTTCTCACTCACAGGGGATTGTGCTGCTTCTGACACCAACAGGGACATCTTCCACTGTCCCAGGGTGCTCCAAGCCCTCTCCAAGCTGGCCTTGGACACTCCCAGGGATGGGGATCCACAGCTTCTCTGGGCAGTGAAGGCACAGCCCTTTTCAGCAGCGGGGTCTTGTAAACGATGGGAGGCAGAAATTCCTGTGCATCCAAGGAGTTCCCAAGTGCTCTGCATCCTGCTGTTCCAGGTGGCAGGTCTGGTGTAGCCCTGCTCTAAGTGAAAAATGAGCTGTCTCATCCCTCTGAGGGCCAAGACACCCTTGGGAGGAAAATTAAATCTCCTGCAGCTCCTTTGGGAACACAGCCCTGCTCCACAGCATCCTGTCATCTCCATGCTTGTCTGGGCCGCTTTGGAGGGAAGCACTGGGGACCTGACTTTTGTCCAGAAGTAAAATCTAAAAGGGACCATATGGTGTAGATTTAAGCATTTGGCTTCTGGTTGAGCTTGGGAAGAAGAGACAGCAGTGAAGGTTTGGATGCCAGTGAAAGCTCAAGGTCCAGCCACAGAAAATCCATTACTGGGGAATAAGACTTACTTAATGTAACTAAATTACCTTTCCCTGGCTTCACATTCATTGGAGAAAATCGTGTGTGATATTTATCTCTATCTATGTCTAAATGATTGCACAATGTTCTCCTAAACCTGAGCATCCAATCAAGGTAGAGAGGTCCCTTTCCTATAAAACCCATCCCTCACAGCCCAGCACTGGTATTTATAGCTGGATATAAGAGCAAGTTATTCATTTTGGATGTCTTTCCAAAGCTTGGGCACCCAAATGCCCCATGGGAGAAGCAAGGCAGAATGCACCGGTAAATTAACAGAAGGTGGCCATGGGAGATCAGGAATTCATTAACAGCTTTTAGGGCCAGAAGGGAAATTGTGATTGCCCTGGGGTTGGCAGCAAGAGGCCAAACACCCACGTACTGCAGGTATGTCATAACCAGAATGAGCTCATGATTCCTTTGCTGACTTTTGAATATCACTCAGGTTTTCTGTCGAGTTCAGCCCCCCTTTTCACCATCATTATTTTTTGGGTGACTCAAGTGATTCCTTTTCTCCATACAAGGCTTCTAGGGATCTTTCCCATAGCTTCCCAGAGATATTCTCTGCTCCAAAAGCCTCCCAGCCCAGGAGGAGAGGATTTAGAAAATCCTGTGCAAATGAAAAATAGGGGCCCACAGTCTGACTCCTGAACTGTCCTGGACTCTGCTCCTGATGCAGCAAAGCCAATCAGCACTGATTTAAGCAGTGCTTACAGTAAAGGAGGTGCTTAAGTGCTTTCCTGGATGATGGCTGGGACACTGAGGGCCTTGATGGATCCAGCCCAGCACTTCCCTGTGGCAGTTAAGTCACTTTTGTTTCATTTTGTTATAATTCTGTCACTTTACGAAGAATATCAAGCTTTATCTCTTACTGGCTGTCTGCAAAATGAAGCCAAATAAAACTCCTTAATGAGGTCTCAGTGCAGAAATCTTCCCACCATCCATGTTTTTGGCCCCTTTGACCTCACATGCCCATAGAAAATTACCCTTCCCACACCTCAGGGCTGTGCTCTGCTAACACCGAGTTTTACATTGCATTCTTAGTCCCTGGGACATGACTTAGAGCTGAACCAAGACAAGGGCAAAAGGTCTGAAAAAATCCAGTTACAGCTTCTTTTTAAGCAATGATTCCATTTAAGAACTAGAAAGTCCTGTTCAAGGGAGAATAAAAGATCCCCTCCATAGGAACACATAAATTTAGAAAGGGGACACAGTTTTCCTGACTCATGGGAGGATTTACTATCTCTGTTGTCTTTTATCACACCACTCTAAAGCTCATCTGTTGCTAATGGTTTCAAATTAAATTTTTGGGGTACAAATATGCAGAAAATGAGCCCGAGTGCCAAAGCAGGGGTGTGACTGTGTGAGCTCAAGGCTCTCCAGCTCTGAGCCTACGTGACCACGGGGTCTCTGTGCCTCGGTGAAGGTTGTGAGTCATCCAGCTGCTGCTGGAGTAAGTTAATAAAAGAGAGAGGGCAAACATCCTGTTTTGTTCTTAATTCCTATCATTGACTAAGATGCAGCCTAATTAACCATCCCTCTCTCCCTGTAGGACGGTCCATCACCACTTCCATATGTGAAACATGCAGAATGTCCTGAGCTGGGAGGGACCCCCAGGGATCATCCAGTGCAGCCCCTGGCCCTGCCCAGACGCCCCAAAATCCCACCCTGGGCATCCCTGGGAGTGCTGTCCAAATGCTCCTGGAACTCTGGCAGCCTCGGGGCGGTGCCCATTCCCTGGGGTCCTGTCCCTGGTCACAGAGAGCAGAGATCAGTGCCTGCCCCTCTGCTTCCCCAGGGCCATTAAATTCTGTTCTTCATACCAAAAAGACAATGACATTTATACAATGCCACCACAGGAACTGACCCTACTGTCAGTAGTTGAGACAAGAAATGGCACAGGTGTGGTGGGGCAGAGTCTGAAAAACCCCTCAGCTCCCCAGCTGCTGTCTCCCTCCCTCAGCCATATGTGGTATCGAGACCGTGTGTGGAGCAGAGCTAATTCTTGCTGAATCATTCCAAGGCCCTTTTCCTGCTTCTCAATTATCCTCCACCCAGCTGCTGTGCTGCCACAAGCATTAGCACAGAGCATTTCTCAACCAAAACATGGAGCAGGCAGATCCTCATCTGTGAAGTGCCATCAGGCTCTCCCCTGGTGACATCCTCTGCTCTGAGTCTGTTAGGGACACCTGTGAGAAAAGAGCTTCAGGCATCCCCCTGCACCCCCCTGACAGATTTCATGGAACCACAGAATGGTTTGGGTTGGAAGGGACCTGAAAGCTCATCCAGTGCCACCCCTACCCCTGGCAGGGACACCTTCCACCAGCCCAGGCTGCTCCAGCCCCATCCAGCCTGGCCTTCGGCACTTCCAGGGACAAGGAGTCCACAATTTCTCTGCAAGCATTTACAAAACTTATCTCAAACTCTCCCCTCAGCAGCCTGGGTGCAGGTGGAAGCCCCTGGAAAGGTGCTGCACTCAAGGAGAACATCTCAGCTACCACTGCAGGGTGTCAAATGCTTTATCTGCTGCCCTCACCCTTCTCCCACTGCCAAGTGGGTGCTGGGGCTGGGAACTGGGACTGGGCATCTGCCAGCCCCACCCTGCCAGTGACACGAGGGAGAACGGGGAAAGAAGGACAAAAAGCCTCACAACAACCAAAGCAAGAGAGAAGAGGAGATTCTTATGCTTGACAGCTGATGAATAATCATCCCAAATTGCCTGCTTCACCCTAATCCCCTGCTCAGTCACTGGGTCCCTGTTGATTCCCCGGACTGGGTGACTCTTCTCTTGGAGCCTGCCAGGGAATTTTGCCATATGGCAACAAGGAGATTTGATTAGTTGACTGTTTCCTATTTGTTTTAATTAGTACTTTATTAGCCATATGTTAAATTGCACATTTCAACCACTCAGCAGTGCTGTTTGAAAGTCAGAATGGATCTGGACGGGGTTTCTGTTGTCTCCTGAGCCATGTGGGGGTTTGCTTTAGGTGTGAAGTCACCTGGTGGCAGGGCAGGACTCTCTCCTTCCTCTCCCCCTACCTCATGGCATCTGATTTCATCTCTCCTGGTTGTGTTTATTCTCAGCTGCCAGCTCTCCCAGCACCAGGCAGAGGAGCAGGTCAGGCCTCTGCCTCCCAGAGCCGCTTGTCACAGCAGCGGATGCCGATGGCATTCCCAGGCTCTGCTGACAGAGGAACAGGGACCTGCCGGGAGAAGCTCCCTCCCCGACAAGTGATTTGGTGCTGCTCTGTCTGAGTGGCAGATTACCAGGAGCTTGAAACCTCTGTGCTAATCACACTGCGGGGTTTGCACCTCTTTGTTCCTGCATTCCCATCAATCAGCCATATAAAAGTTAATGGAAATAGATAAAGAAGGTCATAAACAGCAACAGCAGAGATTCATTTTAAACCTCACTACAATATCCACAAGGACCTGAGAGCAATTCTCCCCCAGCACAGGCTTTTACTGCAGATTCTGGCACCAAGGGCTGCTGCTGCTGCTGTGTGTTCCACCAGCACACAGCTCCTCCTAAGAACAGCCAAACAGCTCTTAAACAAATCCCAAACACCATCCCACTTCTTGACGGGAAGCCACTGGAAAGGTGCTTGCAGCAGGTGACTAAAAACACCATCAGGAAGTACTGGGCAACTCGGGGAACATCCCACAGCCTCTCACCACTATCACACCCGATGTCAAAGTAACTGCACAGAAACATCTTTCCATTAGGATTTCTTGATTCCCATGCAGTTTAGAAATGCAGATTCCTGGGTGTTGGCGTTGATTTTGTATCCCTTTCTTTTCCATCAGTTCAGGGCCTAAAATGCAGTAACTTCACTCTCTCTAATGCTGTGTTTAATCAACACGTTACTCCCGTCCCCTCTCATGCACTTGCTCCCCGTCTGAGCTCACATCAATTTTTAGATGCTAATGACTGACACATTTTTAAAATACATTTCAGTGCACGTTTACAACGGCTCCAGGTAGAGATCTGCACGTGCAGATGGAAACAGCCCCAGCCCGTTGTCACTCGCCCTGCGGAGGCCAAGCCGTGGGTGGAGTGAACCCATCCTGAGATGGGAGCAGGGGAAACTCCACCACCCCCTGCAGCAGGAGGGCACTGGAGCTGCCTCCTCCTCCTCCTCCTCCCAGAAAGTCTCAGAGTCATAGAATGGAACCACAGAAAGGTTGGGAAAGCCATCCAAGCTCATCCAGCCCAGCCTCTGACCAAGTCCCACCATGCCCATGAAACCACAGGACAAAGAGCCCACGTCACCACCTCCAGCCCAGCAGAACACACAGGTGCCTTCCAAGAGCCCAGGGCTGAGCACAAAGCCCTGACTTTACTAAATAACCCTGGGCAGAGCAGCAATGCTTCTTTCCTTGGCTCAGTATCAGCTTCTTGAGCAACCCTGTCCCACTGCTCTCAAAGCAATCAGTGCATCAGCAGATTGAAATTCTCAGTGCTTAGAGAAGCAGGCTCCCCCAAACCCCACTCTGCTGGTGGTCTCTCCCCACAAAATGAATCCCACCCATCCCACACATCTGCTTTGCAGTGCAATCAGTAACACTCCTCCTGCAGCTCGAGATGCTCAGTTGTGTACAGAGGCAGAGAGAGAAAACTCTCTCCAAGAAGGGATGAGGAGCTTCATGTTTACTCAGCCTGGTGTATGAGAGATGATAATGTCACTGGTCGTTAGTAAACACTGACAAATGTGACAAAACGTGAAGCTAATCCTTGGAGCCTGCTGGAACCAAATATTCTGTCTGATTTGGTAACAAGTGCAGATAGAAACATGCTCCCTGGCCTCCGTGTAGTCATATTAAATATTTAAAGTTACTTACTGAATACACACAGGGTCTGAACTTCCAGCTGATCATTGGAACAAGCAGGTTCTAGGGAAGAATATGGGAAGGCAGCCATGCCAGCAGCTCCAGCTGGGTGTGAACGACTGGAAGTCACCCTTCAGCTGGAAAGTGAGACAAATGAGACGGCATTAGGGCATCAGATAAGAAAAGATGTTCCCTTTATTAAAAAATAGCAGTACATTCTTTACATTTAGCATAAAATCTGCTGTAATTACCTAGCAGTTGGAAAGCAATTTGCAACAGGCTTTATTGTTCAGCATCTGTACCAAATTCTCAGGGAAACATCCACCAGGGAATAAAGGAAAATGAGATGTGCCACAGTAACTACACCACTCAAACGCTTGCACAATGGAAATTTCAGGGAGGCTTAAACGAGCTCCAGTGCAATTCTACTTCTGCGTTTCTGGTTTTGTTTTGTTACTTAAAGGGCTCTGGGTTTGACTCCAGCTTCTCTCTTCCCTGTGTACACACACCCAGCAGGATGCTATAATCCATACGAAACCCGTGGGGTTATATTACAAAAGAAATATAACTGTCAAAAGAAAAGCCAAGTCTGTTGAAGCCACAGAACAAGAAACATTCTGGCAGTACCACCACCAGGACTTTACTATTTATCAAGCACAAACCTCTTTGGGTTAAATCTCTACAATAAAGGGAAAAGGTAGAAACTGATGGCCTACAAATTCACCCCAGCATCCCAGCGTAACTGTTCATCCAGGGGATAAAACTGGAGCTCACACAAGGTTTTGGGGATGAAGGAAGGTACATTTTACTCCTGCTTAGGCTGGAATAAATCTGGCCTCACTTCCCCACTAGTGAGACAGTCAGGAGAGCTGTGATGGAAATAAATCACTTCAAGTTTGTAGCAGTTTTAAAAAAAAGACAGAAAGAGTTCCAGTTCTGCATCTCCCTGAGGCAGGAGTGCACACACGGAGCCCGTCTGGAGTTCTGTCTCAGGTGTTCAAACCTGTGCCAGGCAGGGAGGGAACATGAGCCTGATGCTCTCCAAGCAACTTCCCAGAGGACCTCCCACGTCACACAGTGAGAACCAGGAATTTATCAGATGCCTGTTTATTCCTTCTTTCTTTCCTTTCTCCCCGATTAAATAACATTCCTCCTGATTTAATTTCAGACCATCAAATAAGATAGGAATGTGTCTTTGCAAGGAAATGTATATTGTGTTCTGTTCCAGCCAGAAGCCAAACAGCCTAAACAAACCCATCCCTTTTGGGTATGAGGAGTAAGCAAGAGTGCTTGGAATTCAGGAAAATTAACAAATTCCCTTTGCTTTGCTCCTATCCAGAGTTTCAGAACTCTGCCTTGCTTGCTGCTCTGCATCTCCCTGCCCACCGAGGCCGGGAGCCCTGGAGCCCCAGGCAGGCTTTTATTCTCTCAAATGCCCAGGATTAGACGTGCACGTCTTTAAGCTCCACAGGCTGAATTCCACTCAGCGTGATTGCGTGGATCCCAATGAGAGCAGAGCTGATCCGGGGTGTTTACAGGACCCTGCAATTTGCTTTAACGCGCTGCCTTCTGATGGGAGGCGGTCCCACGCCGAGGAAGTTGATGGCTGTGTCCTCTCACATCAGAGCAAAGCACACTCCAATAGGGAAATCAAAGCTGTATTATTAGGCAAAATAATTCCCTCATTCAAGAGAAAAAAGGAAAAATTCAACTGATGTTCAAAGTTATGGAATGATCTGTGAGTGGAAGGAGGCAGCATAGATGTGATGACAAGAGGGATGAGGCTCTGTGCTCTATGGGCTGGTCGGAAAGCCAGGAATAATAAAGAGCAAGGAGAATCAGACAGACATTTACAAAAAACCTAGACTTTATTCAATGAATTATTTAAAATCTATTTCTGATCTGGCACAGGAGGTCACTCGATCTCCAGAAGGGAGCAACGGGAGCCCCATCACTTCTGCCATTCAAAACTCCAGTGAACAAAGAGTCTGGAAACACAGGGCACAGAACCCTCATCCTGTGCTCCGCTGTTTGACCTCAGAAAGCTTCTCTTCTTTCCAGGATCACTGAATCCTGGAATCCCAGAATGGTCTGGGTTGGAAAGGGCCTCAGATCCCATCCCATCCTACTGTGGGCAGGGACACATTCCACTTTCCCAGGCTGCTCCAAGCCCCATCAAACCTGGCCTTGGACACTTCCAGGGATCCAGACTTTGTCTTTATTACAGCCTTGTCAGAGAGTTGGAAAAAGGGATGGAAATACGAGCTGAAAGTGATTAACTAAATCACACGAAGGTTAACGACTTGGCCAAGGTCTCACACAGAATTCCACAGCAGTAATTTGGGAACACCGGTGTCCCAACCCAGCTCTACAGCCCTCAGATCATCCTTCCTGCTTTGCTTCAGCGAGCACAGACAGATTGATGGAAGACACATCTCCCCCACACACCCTGAGAGCTCCCACAGACCTGACAGCTCCAGCAAGGGCCCAGTTCCCAGGATCTGAGGGAGGGCAGTGCATTTGTAGAGAATGGAAAGTGTACTTTAGGAGCAAGGTTAACACCTGCAGCTCAGTTTTCCAGGTCCACTGGGTGAGGAGAGACTGTCCCCCACCTTTCCTGAAGTCACGGAGGTGTTTATTCATTCTCTTTCCAGCCTCTCTTTGCCTCCCTGTCCTACAAACATCCTTGACCACGGAGCTTGTTGTCAGGGAGGGATCTAAAAACTCACACGTGGTTTGCCTTGTTCAGCACATTCCCCGCGGCTGTGCCTGCCCAGAAATAACCAGTGCCAAAGGTGATCACGAACAGCGTGAGACGTGGAACCACAGCCAGAGACTGGGCAAAGCTCAGGAGCAGAGCTGCTCCCACTTCCATTCAATGGCAGCAATTTCACGTCTCTGGGAAGAAGGGAAAAAGCTTCAAGCATGAGATTATTACATTTTGTACATTACACCCTGATAGAAGCTAAAAATAGACTCTGACTGTTGCTAAGTGTGTTTCAAATGGCTTTCCTTAGAGGTAAAAATGGGATTTATTTGAAAAAGCAGAAGGTGGGATTTATAACATCACATCTTGGGAAAGAGCTGAACAGAAAATCCCCAGCTGTGGGAATGGAAGGAGCAGGGACTTTGCCATTCCTTTTCTCCCTGGGAGAGAAGGCAGGAGGGGCTGACTGACAGAGTGTTCAGGGCTCCCAGAGCACCCCATGGAGAACACACCTGGACACTCCTGCACTTCTCAGCCCCTCCTTTGAAACAAAACCTCAGGGTTCCTCCTGGTCCTGCCACACCATGGGACAAAGTAGAAATACCTCCACTGGCTCCAGGAGTTTCACTTAGGAAAGGGGAAGGGAAGCACGGAGCCCCACATGAGCCAGTTTCCCTTTTCCTACACCTGCCTGGAGCATGTGGGGCTCTGGGACAGGAAAACTTTCAACTTTAGGCAATAATAGGGTTGGAGCTCAGGTGAGCCTGACCCCGGTGCTCCCTGCCAGGTAACCCTCAGCACTCCGAGGGTGGGAACAGCTCTTCAGCTTCCACACAGACCAACTCCAGCCCATAATTCCCTCCTGGTTGTCCCCTCGGTGTCACAGGCTCCATGCAGAAGGGCACCAGTAAAGCAAAGCCCGGCTGGTCACTGCAGCTGGGACAGCCTGGGCAGGTGAAGCCTCCTTGTCTTTCTTCAGGGTCTGAAATATTGAGCCGTTTCAGAACACTGCCATTCTCATTAGAGCACTGTGGTTATCATTTTCTAATTAAGAAAATGAACTGTTATTATAAAGATTAAGAGTTGTAATTGAAAGACATCTGATGTCAGAACAATTTTTGAGACACACTCCAGGTATTAAGAGAGCCATTTCCTGCAGTAGGACTGAGCACTTGCTAACAAACCTACTTGGAGGAAAATAGCCTCAAGATAATTGGAATTACAGCCATGTAAATAGCACGAACACACTGTTGCAAAGGTTTGGATGATGCTAAAGCTTGTGCAGAAACAGCCACAGGCAGACAGGGAGAGATGAGGTGGGGAAGGACAATAACCAGAAGCTCGAGCATCCCAAGCACACTTTGGAGCATCAGATTTCTCTGAGGCCTCACAGCTCCCAGAAATGAGAATTACTGTCCAAGGGGGATTAAAATGAGGAGAAAACTAAAATAATGGTTCAAAGGAAACAGGTGTTAAATTAACAGTTACTTATGCATTGATGTGGGAGCACGTGTACTGAAGGAAAAAGGGAAAGATTAGCAACCTCATTTATTTTCCCAAATAACTTTTCCATTACAAACTCACTGTGTCCTTATCAAGCCAATTTGGAAAAACAAACAAAAAAAAAGCTCATTATCATGGCTGAGAAAGAAAGGCTATTTTTAATCAATTCTGTCAAGAGAGATACACGTTTTTTGCACATGTTGTCAGCCCCCAGCTCTGGGTGTCTGCTGGAGTGGACAGCAGAGGAGAGATCAGTGCCCCAGAGGGACTCTGGACACCAGGGGGTTGCTCTGTGCCACCTTTCCAGCAGTGCCAGTGCTGATACTCAGAGTGGCACCCGTGGCTAACAGGAGGATGTTTTATATTTTACAGGAATTTCATAGGACGCCAGTGTGCACAGGAAAGAACAGCTTGAAATAATTTTGGGAGGGAGCTGGGTACACAAACAGCACCTGCCTGTATGAGACCAGCTGCTCTTTAGTTGTGTCAGTTGTGACAATTCGAGATAGGCTTGGAGAGTGCCTGGGGGGCTTTTTCTGTTCAGGAACTTGCCCTGTGCCAGAGTCAGAGCAGAACATTCCCTTCTCAGGTCCCCACACCTCCCACTGGATCCAAAATACAATGGGAAAAGATAGAGGAAAATCTATTGCAACAAAATGAATTTGCCTCTAAACCTTCCATTATCAGATCAGATTTATGAAAGAAAAGCAGGCAATTAAACTCAACTGAATGTTTCACAAACAAAATCACCCAGGTTCAGAATTTCCTTTAAAATGACAAAACCCAGGAAATTACAAACTTGAGAGTGACAATTTATCCCAAGCACCTCTGCACAAAGGCCTCGCAGCATTATTAATGACCCACTTTGTCAGCACCTTCCTTAACTTTAACACACTTTTCCTCTTTTGCTGTAGAATTTGGGACGTTTTTTATCAAGCAGCAGATAAATCTCAATCACGAGGAAGGTCAGAACGTTTAGAGGGAAAGCAGTGATGTTTCTGTGACGTGCTGGGTAATAACCTGTGACAGGTCCTTCTCCACTGGGCTCCAAAGGCACCAGGAAAACCTCATTACAGCAGAGCCCAGGTAGCCTGAGAAACATCTACTGTTATTTATTATTTATTTTAAATGAAAAGCGCTGTTACTTTTCATTCCTGACAGAATTCTCCATTTCCTGTGCAAGTCAGCAAATGATAAAATAGCAGAATATTCACCAGTGTCAAACAGGATTTCAGCAATAAGCTTCAGCGCAATGTGAAATATTGTAACAATTATTCCTTGTGATCAGGATGTTAATCTTCCTTTTTCAAATCAAATCTGAGGTTATCCAGTATGATCTTGCTAGATCTTCTCAAAAATTTCCTATTTTGTGAGTCCCTGCATTCACTGTGATCCCAAAACCAGTGACATCATTTAGCTCAGAGCCTCCCATTTCCACTCTGTGCAGCTTCTTGACTGAATGAAATCTAAATTTGTGGGTGTCTAAAGATGCCTAAGCAATATGCATACAGATATAGATATGTATTTGTGTCTATATGAATATATACAAGATTACATCTAGACTCATACAACGGTTTGGGTTGGAAGGGCCCTTAAAGCTCATCTCATCCCACCTCCTGCCACAGCAGAGACACCTTCTAAATAGACAATAAATGCAAACTTCGTTTTAAAATGCCACGGAACCCATCCCCAGTTCTAGTTCCTTATACTGCAGGTACTTGGGAGACAGTGACAAGACTCCTGAGTAAGCCCAGAGCAGTGAGAAAAATAAAAATGTTTAAAACATGTCCAGAAATAAATACAGATGAAGAGTATTTTTACTGCTAACACCTTATGCATCTGGATTTAAGAGTCTGGATAATGTGATGAATTATTAACATGCTAATGTAAATGTAATCAAATCTCCTGACTCGAGTGTACAAAGATCACCACAGGGAAATAAATAATGAAATGTTTAATCTTCTCTGCTCTCAAGTACCTGTTCTGCTGCTGGGGGTGTGGATCGGGGGGGTGGACAGGAGACTCCTTCTGCCACAGCTCAAGGTGGGATGTGGAGAAATAGAGAGAAACCAGTGTGCTCAGCCTTGGTTTCCCAGACTGCAAACACTCCCCAGTCCTACAGAGAGCACAGAATGTTCCAGTGGTGTCCCCAGAGCCTGGAGCCACCCTGCTCCACACCCCACCCCACCCCATCCCATCCCATCCCATCCCATCCCATCCCATCCCATCCCATCCCATCCCATCCCACCCCACCCCATCCCACCCCACCCCATCCCACCCCACCCCACCCCACCCCATCCCATCCCACCGCATCCCACCCCACCCCATCCCACCCCACCCCATCCCATCCCATCCCATCCCATCCCATCCCATCCCATCCCATCCCATCCCACCCCACCCCATCCCATCCCATCCCATCCCCCCCTGCTTAACAGGACCAGCAATTCGTGTGTCCCAGTCTGTGCCTGGTATCATCTGCACCCACTTCAGGTCATCTCAACTCCTTTAAATGGCTACAAAAACCAGCAAGTATTTGGTTTCTGGAGCCTTTTATGACCTGTTTCACTCCACTTCAGAAGTCTTGGCACAGATATAGCATTAAAGAGCTCAAGAGAACTTGTTATCATAATAACCCTTTGTCCCATAAACTGCGTGGAGCAGATCCTGATCTCAGCCGTGCTGGGAGAGGAATGCCCAGGGCCAGCCCCCAGAGAAAGGATGCTGGGCCAGCAGCTCCTGTGGCACAGAGCATTTCCCGAGGTGACACGACCCCACAGGAGCTCTTGGCAGGGCACTCTGTGCATGTTGAGAGCTTCAGAGTCATCCCAAGCACAGAAATCCTGCTCAGTGCAGGAAAGGCAAAAAACTACGGCAGAACTGTGGAGATGTTTTTCACTGAACTTTGAGCACTGCCAGACACTGGTGACTCTCATCTCACAGACAATGAATGGAGGAAGGAGGGAGCTGGAGAGAGCCCAAAAGATTTCACATCTCTCAGTAAATCCCTGCATGAAGCAGCAACATGCGACTCCTGTGTCATTCTCCGTCATGTCAGCACTTTGTGGTGCTTGCCAGGCATGGGAGGGAAGGAGCTGGGAGCTTTCACAGCCCCCCAGCCCCAGAATTATCCAGTGAGACCATTCCTGGTCAAGGAGTGGGAAGCAGAGGCTGACTCCAGCTCCTGCCCAGGGCGCCGTGTGTGTTCCTGCACCCCTCCCAGCACAGCTCTCTCAGCCATCTGATGCTGATAAGAGGCAGCATTTTCTCACCTCAGGCAGGGCTCAGGGACTGATGTGATGAATGTGTGCAAAGAGCTGTGAGGCAGCTGCATGGAGTGCTGGCATTATGATTAATTCCACAGACTCCTGTGGATTATAATGAGCATGAAACCGAACCACAGCACAGAGGACACATGGCATTATACTGCAGCTATCTTTGTGGCGTGGGAGCCTGGCAGCACCAGCTCCTACCCAGCCAGGCAGGGCTGCACTTGGCTTCTCTGGGACACCCAGCAGCTCCTTACGGCTTCCACGGGAAGGGCACACAATGGGAGGGAGCTAAAGGACAGGAGAGAGAACACAGGGAAGTGCCTTCTGCTCTTAGGTGGAGGGAAGATGTGGATTTGCCCAAGGTCACACAAGAACTCATGTGAGCATCAAATAAAGTGCAGGAGCACAGGTACCAACCTCACTCCCCAGAGCCCTCCGGGGCCGACCCTCACCAGCAGCACCCAGCGCAGCAAAGCAGCGGCACCACTCTCGGAGTGTCTCCCTGAAGGGAGGCTCTGGCAAAGGGACATCAGAACGGGCTGCTCAGTCACACAGGGATCTCCAGTCCTTGGGAAACGCTTCCTTGAGGATAATATCTTACACTAAGCTGTCAGCTTTCCTCCGACACTGAGCAAAACACATTTCTTTTGCTAACACAACACTCTTCATGCAAGAATACGAGTGCAGACTTCAACTTGGAAGTCTGGGTTTGTATTTTTGGGGGTTGCTTGTTTGTTTAATTAAGATAAAAATATTCAAGGCCAGGTTGAACGAGGCCCTGAACAACGTGATCTGTGAGTAGCATCCCTGCCCAGGCAGGGGATTAGGACTAGAGGAGTGTAAGGTCCCTTCCAACACAAACCATTCTGTGATTCTGTGCTGTGTGAGACCACTTTTATGCAATCCACCTCTCTGGCTGAGAGACAGCTTTTCTACAACCACCCTGTGGTCACAGGTACTGCTGCCTCTGTGTGTGCCCTTCACGGCAAAATCAAATTGCAATGATCATGAAGATTAGAAGATTGTGAAAACACACACAGGCAGAAACACAGTGTTTTCAGCATCCCCAAGTAATCCCCCACTCCTGCCTGCCTGCAGATTCAGTGAAATGTAGCCAGGACACACATTGTCATCAGCACTGCTTCCCTCCTCGGAAGGACAGAGATTTGGTACACCTCGCAAGGGAGGTGCAGCAGAGCTTTACATAACCACTTACAAACTTTCCTTCCAAAGAAAATTACAAGTCAGTTAATGCCAAGAAATCCCAGATTGATAAAATAGGACTGCCTTCTGCACTTGTGTGAAAGGAATTAAGGAGTCGTGAAAGTTTGTGGCACAGCAGCCAGGAGGAGAGAGAATTCTCACTTCTGAAACTGTTTCCAAAGCAAGAGCTGTGGCTGGGTCTTGGGATAAGGCATGGCTTGCTTAGGATCAAAGGAACTGCATCCATGTGCAGTGGGAAGAATTCAGCACAGGAACTTTAGAGCCAAAGGCTTCACCTGAAGTCCTGTGGGAAGTGAATTTTCCTGCTGGGTTACAGCAGCAGGACGTCAGGGTTCAAATCAGGTACCCACAGCCTGGTAAGACATTTCACCTCTCTTTGGCCAGTTAATTTAAAACAGGATTAATATTTCCAGCATGATTAGAATTTTATGAAGCTTAATTAATTAAAGGTCATAAAACACAATGAGACCAGCATATGACAGAGACCAGATAAATTCAGACTCTTGGTGCGGAACTCCTGCTGTGTTTGAGGGCTGCAGTGGGGGTGGGGGCTCAGCCATCAGCTGAGAACCCCCAAAACAATCCATAGGGGAGAAGAGGAAACCCACAAGACCAAAGTGTGGATTCCCAGTGGGAATGAGCACAAAACAGGGAGCAGTCTGATTCCTGAGGAATCACCCAGCACCACACATGGATGTGGCACTTGGGGACAGGGTTCAGTGGTGAAAAGGGCAGTGCTGGGTTAATGGATGGATTTTGTGGTTTCACAGGGCTTTTCCAACCTTAATGAGCCCATGATTCTGTGAGTGTTTGGGCACAAGGAGCTGTGCACACCCAGGCCCGAGCGTGCACACACATCATTCCCTTCAAAGGAACTCGCTGTTCTCCGGGACCTTTAATTACTAAAAAATGCAGCAAATCCCCTTAAATATGCCAAATTAGGGTGGGCAGAAGGGGCTGTTCAGGATTGAAGTAGGATAAAGAGAATAAAATGCAAATCTCCCTGCAGTTTATACTTATGACTAATACCTATCACAACAGATTCATTTAGGAACACGCCTGTGACGTTAAACTTGTCAATCCTCCCCACCTCTCCAAGCCTCTGCTCAGGGACGTGCCTGTGCAGCTTTTCCAGCTCTGCCCAGCAGTGGCTCAGGAGATGCTGCATCTCTCCAGCTTTGGATCCTGCTGCTGGGAGTCAGAGAATCATGGAATCGTTTAGGTTGGAAAAGACCTCTGAGGTCACCCAGTCCAAGCATCAGCCCAGCGCCACCACCATGGTCACCCCTAACCTGTGTCCTCAAGTGCCACATCCACACGTTTTTTGAACACTTCCAGGGATGGGGACTCCACCACTGCCCAGAGCAGACTGCTCCAAAGCTTGCCAACCCCTTCTGTGAAGAAATTTTCTGTAATATCCAATCTAAATTTCCCCTGGGGCAACTTGAGGCACGAGGTCCTGCTCTGCTCCATAGAGGAGCTCCCATCTCCTATTTGAAGAAGCTCATTGGTTGGGAAGGGCTCCAAACCTCTTAACAGACCACTTCTGTCTCAGTGAAATTATCAGGAAGGATAAGAGTGCAATTTATAACTGTAAAAACCTGCCTGCATTTGAATAAAGCCAAGCCAAATCCATGGATGTCTGGATTCACTTCCCCAGGCCAGGTAGCAGTGGTCATTTGGGCATCTGCTTTGCCACCAACCCCCTAAAAAAGCTTCAATCCTGTGAATCTCTGTAAGTACATTAAATAGAGAATGAAAACCGCATTGAGATTAGATTTCCATCTCTCGACATCTACGCACACGACAGCTGGGATTAGTAAATGAACAGACCACTGAAGGAAGGAGGAGGATTAACAATGGAAAATAAAAAAGGTCGATAATCAGTGGCAGCTCTTTGGAAAAGAGACTTAGGACAAATGGCACAGGCAGCTTCAATTTATTGACTCAGGCGAATGAGAGCTGCAGAATATGAAAATGAAAGAACAATCTTCCCTTAATCTGCGGGGGCAGCGGGGCCGGGAGCCGGGGCAGGACATCATCCCCCTAACGAGGGGAGTTCTCTGCAACAGCCTCTGACAACTCCAATCATCCCAGGGCCCGGCAGGCTTAGAATCCAATTTCAGCTCCAGCTATTATTGCAGAAGTTTTAATCTCCGTTCTTATGCAAACAATTGGAGGGAATGATGGATAGATAAATAAAGGAACAAATGAATAAAAGTCAGGCTGACGCACGGGAACGGTTTCTGGTTGGGATGAGCAGCACACGCCTGTGTGAGCCTGTGAATGGCAGCCGTGGGGAGATGGACATGACAGAGGTCACCCCCCTGCTCTGGCTGGCTTTAGATCAGCTCCAAATTTGATATTCCAGACACAGCTACACAGAGGCAATGACTGCTGTAACAGTGAGCACAAATGTAGGGGGAAAAAAATTTAAAAAGAGCTGTTCTTCATTTATGTCCAGACAAAGGAGATCTGACCTACAAAGTCAAAATTTATGAGGGAGATAAATACACTGGCAGTGGCTGGTTTGACCAGACCCAGGCAATGCAAGATAAAAACACACTCACTGTACAGAATCCCAGGATCACTGGGTTGGAAAATCCCTCCAGGATCATCGAGTCCAACCTGTGACCCACCCCAGCCTTGTCACCAGCCTAGAGCACTCAGTGCCACATCCAGGTGTTCCCTGGACACCTGCATGGATGGGACTCCAAACCTCCCTGGGCAGTTCCAATGCCTGACCACCCTTTCCAGGAAGAAATTCTTCCAGAAATTCACCCAGGCACAGTACAGACCCACAAGAGAAATTTATAGATGTTTTAAATTTTTTAAATACACATTTATGAGTTTGTGGATGCTCAATTCCTGCAGCAAACGGGACCGCAGTATTTTTATGTGCTACAGAACCCAGTGCTTTGCTTTACTTCCAGTCTGAGCTTGTTGGGTGAAGCAAAAGCAGTTTGGAGACTCACTGGTCTCAGGACTTCTTGTCTGGGAGATTTAGAGAGAGAAGGAGATTCCCACCACAGCTCCTGCACTGCAGGGAGTGGCCGAGAGGAGGGAGGGAGAAGTTCACCTCACCCCAAAGTCACTGGGGAGCTAAAATCCAATGTCTCATCTCCTAAACCTGTACTTAGGAGAGCATAACTTCTGCACAGACTAATCTGAATTCTGTTGGAAGGAGACCCATCTCCCCCCTGCCCAAATACCCACTAAAGGTCCCTTTTGGAACACTCCCTCCTAAAGGGCCACAATGTTGATGGAATAGAAATTGCTCGGTTTGCTCAACTCATGGAAGGTTCTGCCAGGCTGTCAAACCGGTACCTTTACTGACATTAAATCATTTCCCTGCACCAAAAGGAAATTAAAGATTATTTTATGCTATTAGGTTTTAGCCCATTTACAACTTTCTGCATTAATATTAAGATATACAATCTCATTTTTGTCCAGGCTGTAAAAACTACATGAATACAAGATATTTGAAAATTATCTAAGAATTGTGCCCTCTGAGCAGCTCCCTCAGAAGGTGAACTACGAGGTCTTGGCCTCCCATTTGGAGCCTACTCGAAAACACATTTTCTGCTTGTTAGCAGATTAACAGATGAGACAGAGGGGAGTTAAACACAGCCAAGGTGTGAAAACTAATTACAGGCTGCTGCATCAGGCTGGGAATAAGGAAAGCCAGTGTTAAGTGTCTGCCCTAAGAGGTGATATCCATCTCTACTGCAGGAGAAACAAGGCAAAGCTGAACCTGGTTTTATCTCAAGGAGTTGATCTGAATCTCATTCTGTATCTCCAGGTGAGAAGTGTTCACACAGACTGCACTCAGATAAACTTCACTGTCCTCAAAGTCGCCCTTTTTGGAGGCAAAATGCACAGCCAACTCCAGCAAGAACTGCTGGAAATACGAGCTCAAATAACAAATAACAAACCCCCACCAATTTACAACCAAGAGTGACGTTCCCCCACTCTTCAAGCCATGTGAAGCAAAAAACCACATTGATCTGAAACCTTGAACCTTTTGAATAGTTATGAGCAAGAGGAAGGAGCACTGCCCGTGGCTGCTGCACACCCGGGAGCAGCCTGGCAGGATTTCCTCGGGAATCAGGGAAAAAACATCTGTGGGAAACAGGTTCCAACTGTGCTAGAGCTGCTCCTTGCTTCTCCTGTTGTATCTCCTGTTGTATTTTGCTTGTGCTGTGGCTGAGGCAACACCTGTGGCTTTGTCTGAGTGAAACCCAGATGCCATCAGAGTCGGGGGGGTTTGTCACATCGATAGAGGCAGCTTCTCACCGCCTGTGATTGTGCTCATTGTCCATCTCTGGGATCCCTGGGCACCCAGCACTGCTCTTGCACAAATAACAGCCAATGATGGAATATTTTGGGCCCTACTACTCTTATTTTCTACCTTATTTACTGATGAGGTCAAAATTTTGTTGTTGTGAACCTTGTGCATCTTGGTGCAAATCCACACCAGGAATGGGAGTGAGGCTGTATCAGACAGGAATACTCTCCAGCAATTTTCCATCTATTTTAAACCTGCATAAATAACTGCACCAACTGCAGCACAATGGAAGATCATTCCCTCTGGGGCTGTATTTCTTTCCCTGAGCCTCTCCTCTGGTTCCTAAGAGGCAAAGCTCTAATGTAGGAACTGTGCACCAAAGAAGACCAGAAATAGAAGAAAATAGATGATTTTTCTTTCTTTTGAACACCCCAACCTCAGCAGCATTTCAGTGATGAGAAAACCACTTCTGCCATGGAAATGCAGTAGTTTAGCACCGGTAATTCCACCAGTCAGACTTGTGCATTTTTGGAGTTCATGGCTGACTCTTTATGCATGCACAAGAGCTAATTGCATCCAAGAGAGCTCCGTGCCTGTTGGTCTGGAGGTGTATTGCCATATGTTTGGTGTATACTTAATTAACACAGTGCAGCTGCACTGCTTTCCATCTGTATTATAGATCAGATTCCTATTACATATCTAGGCAGGAGTCCCACAATTCATATTTATTAAAATAATTGCCCCAAGATTTAGGTGGTTGGAAATACTCAGTCAAGCAGCCCAGCATTGCTTTGCAGAAGGAAAATTATCCATCCAGGAAGCCAAAGGGAGTAGGATGAGGACTTCAGGGGCTGCCATGTGCAGGCAGAGCTCAGCCCTGTAGACAGAGGTTAAAACAGAGCCCGCTGAGCATTTCTTCCAGGGACCGGTTCTCCAGCTCTGGAGCTTATTGAAGTGTGACTTGCTGGTATATTCATATTCACCATCAGATTCAGGGCTTTTTTTAGCTCCCTGCAATCTTTTTCTCTAGGCATCAGAAATTTAATTTTAAAATTCGATTTGTGTAACTCACGCCTTGGTCTGGAGTATCTGTTTCTGAAGCACCTGTGTTCAAAATTCATCTGCTGTGAAAATCATTACAGGTGTAGGAACTGAGTAAAGGTGCAAACTGCACATATGGATTTCAGTTGAGTTTCACTGCCAGGATCTCTTTTCCTGCTGTACAAAACCAGCTTACACAAAAATACCCCAAAAATACACCGAGGTACAAGAACAGAGCAAATGCAGAACACAAAAACAGAAATTAAGTGTGACCTAATGGCAATGTTTAGATCCAGGACCTAATTACAGCCTTTCAGGAGACAAGTCCAAGGACCCAGAGGTGTGGTTTGGGTTTGATAAGGAGAGGACATTTAGCTTTTTATGTGAATGTTCTTGTCTTGTCCAGCCCTGTGCCGAGGAAGCAATCTGACTAATTACAGTCCAAATCTGTGCAATTATAGACAGCAACGCATGGCTGAGAAATAATCAAATTTACTTTTCTTATCCATTCATAAAGTCATCAATATAATTGTGCAGAGCTGGTTAAGACCTGCACGTGGGAAGGTGAAGATTTCCAATCACCTGGAGAGCACAAAGGGCAGGGCCCAGCAGCCGGAGCTGCTCACACACCACACGGCCCTGATGAGCTGCCTGTCCCCAGCAGGGCTCTGCCCCACGGCTGGGTTCTGCTGGGAGCAGAGCAGGGATTTACAACCCTTCTGCCAGGCTGATGAGCAGACACCAGCTGGCAACTGCACCTGACAGTAAGATCCAGGTGCCCCAGTGCCACTCCTGTGCCCAGGACAGATCAATGTCCTGCTTGCCTGTGCCTGCCAGGGAGGTGGGATGGGCAGAGCCCAGGGGTGAGGGAATCTCTTTGGGCTTTGTCTGAACCAAGAACAGCAACTGGAGGTGAAACAAACCCGGGTCCCCCCTGAGCACCAGGTGTGTAGGGCCAAACGTTACCAGAGCTGCAAATCTGGGAGACTGGGGGAACTGGTGGGGAACTGGTGGGGAACTGGTGGGGAACTGGGGGTCCCTTCGAACCAGATGCTGCCACAGACCATTAGCACAGACATTTCTAACTTTCCAGCTGAAGAACTTGGCTGTTTTATGTCTAGATTTGAATTATAATAGCCTTGCTGTAACTGGAGAGCAGAGATAGGGAGAGGTCTGGGAAATGTGCTTAAAGAGCTCATTGCTCTTTCTTCTTAGGGATTTTTTGCCCGCTTTGAGGGGGCTGTTGTTTGAAAACAACGGTGAGCACAGCAACAGTATTATTAAACATTAAATAGAAACTCCAGGAGAGGATGCAAGAGAAGGAACATGGCAGATTTTGCTTGAGAAGTTAAATGCAGTTCCATTGATCCATCCAGCAGCCACAGCTCAGAGGCTGCTTTGTGCATTTGAGCTTTACAAAAATCTCCAAATCCTCAGGAGCAGGCTTAAGGGACTTGATCCATGTGTCAAATCCCCAAACTGAAGCAACATCCTGATAGGCCTCAGTTATCCTAAACAGCAGGTGGTTGCTGTCACCCCAGAGGACAAAAGCAGATTTTGAAGGAATAACTTGAAATTTTTTCCCTTGTTTTGCATTCCCTCCTCTGCTCTGTGCAATGACATCAGACAGCAGCATCAGAAGCACCACAGTTTTTGAGCACAGGAATGATTGCTGCTCTCTGGACCAGTGGTGTGGCAAAGGATCTGCTGGGAGCACCCAAACCAGCCCAATCCTCAGTCCTGGGCAGAGGCTCAATCCAAACCAAGCTCTGAAAGCAAGAGCCCTCTCCTTGAGATGCTCTCACACATTCCAGCAGCCAGAGTGTTTCCGGGCTCCTGCCACAGTCTCTTGGTCCTCTGAAGCAGCCGTTTGATGGTTTGGGGTGGATCTTTTTGGTTTTATCTTTGTTTTCACCAAAGGCCACATAATTCAATGCACATCAGCAGCAGAGCAGTAGAAACCACGAGCCTGGTGTGCCAGAGCAAGTCAAGTAATTTAAAGTGCAAACTAAACCCTCCCCTTTGGTGCAAGCCTCTGCTCTCAGGTCTCCCACAGACAAGCAAAGGGAACAGACTGCTTTACACTGGTCTTTCCCCTCCTTAAATTGCCATTTTAATTAACTTTTCAGTCTTTAACCATACTAGTGCTTGTGACTTGTGCATTGACAGGAGAAGTAGAATCACATCTCATAGCAGCAAACAGAGTTTTGCAAATGAACCTAATCCTTTCAGAGCTTTCAGCACATGAACACACATCTTCTTGCTAGCCAGTGGTTCATTTTCATACCTGAATTCTCAAGCAACTCAGAATCATGGTAGGAAATTTCATGCTGCACAAAGCTGCTTATCAGCATCAAAAGAAATGAATTAAGATGGTTGGGAGAGGGAAAAAACCCATTTTTCAAGTAATGCTTATGTTCCATTAAAGGAGCATAGGAGGTGGGTTTGCTTTTTAACTTCAGGAGAAACTGTTCCCCCTTTCCTGGCCCCTTTGAAGTGCACCCGAGTCTCAAAAGCTGTGTAGGAATAACTTGGCTGTTTGTACATAAAGAACTGCCAGGGAAAGTTTATAGCAGTAATCACCAGCTCCTCCAGAATCCTCAGCAAAGGAACATTAATAAACATTAAAGAGGAGCGTGAGCTCGGCATCTTTCTAATTAAGAGTGGAAGAGCCTGGCAGATGAGGTCAGTCCCCAGATGGGGTTGAAGGGCAGTGTAAGCATGAGAGAACAAATTCAACGTAAAGGTCATCTATATGGATTAAATGATCTGAACAGTCAATTCCAGAGCCATCTTCTGCAATTAATATTTAATTAAAAATAGAAACACTATAAAGTTTAGCTTTTAACCAGCAAAATTATTTCATGTCCCATAAAACCTTTAAATACAAGGCCATGCATCCCTTCTCTCTCCCTATACAAAGCAGGCTGCTGTGGCTGTGAGTCACTCAGGGCATTCCAAGGGCAGACAGCCTTTGCACCTTTAAAACACTTGAAATCTGTTTCTAGTGACCAGAGACAGCATTTAACACCTGAAGGATTTTTTCCTTTTCATTCAACTGAGAATTAAATGCAATTTCTAATCAAATATTCATCCAAATACATAATGAATTTAAAGGACTGGCTTAACCCACGGTCAGCAGCAATTCCATGTTTCAGAGGAGAAGGGGGTGCAGAAGAGGCACTTGAGGATGGTTCAAGTGCAATCTGCTGATCTCCAGACCCAGAAGGATCCGAGCCTGGCACCTCCCGACCCCGCTGCCCTCGGCTCCTCTCCCCAGGAGCTGTAAAACAGCTCAGAACCAGCAGTTCCTAAAGAACCAATGGCATCTTTTCACTTTGCTTTGCATATCTCTCTGGACCTCTCCTGAAAGTGCCTCCAGCATTTGTTTAGTGTGATTTGAAATGTTCTGTCTCCTCTGACTTTGCTGCCCCAGAACTAGGCCACCAAGAAGTCACCAGAGGAATGTTTGTTCTTCAGCACTCGAGTCCTTTGTAACCTACTTCCGAGTGTTTAACCTACACCACCACAAGGCAGCTGGAAAAGGAGTTTCAGACTCATCATGTGAATTCTCACGTTTGGAGAATGCAAGAAAGAATCACGCTGTTTCTACAAAGTCCTTTCACTGGGCTGAAGTTGGAGAAATTTAGGTCTGGTTCCCAACTCTGTCACCCATTTCCTTCTTGATTTTCCAAAGGCTCACACTCTCCAAGCTTCAGTGCCCTGGGAGTGGAGATAATACTGACTTGTTTTCATATGAGCTGGAGATATTTTCCACAGTGCTATGAAAATAAGAAGTAATCCAGTTCAAAGACTTGTTTTTGCTTCCCTCAAAGTCAACCGTAAAATTCCCTCCACTTCAGTAGTGCAGGATCAATGGTTTTTTCTTTAAATGTTTGATAGAGCTTCCCTTTATTCTTGGGACTAGGGGTCCTACTGTTTATTTTTACTTATTACATGAGATTTGTCATTGTTTTCAAGGGTACAGAGGTGGAAGTGAAAATCTCCACGGGTCTGATTGCCTGCAGCTCTTTGCCTCCCTCACTGCTTTTAAACAACATTCCTGGGAGCCGTGACCTGCCCCAGTCAGATTTTCTGGTTCACCCACAGCTTTGCTCAGGGAAATTTCTCAGAGGAGCCACTCCAGTAGTTATTCCCTGGCTTTGGAAAGCTGCTGTTAAACCTCTCTGAACCCACAGCAGTAGCCTGGGTAATCCTCCGTGGAAGGAGGCAGAATCCTCAACATTCACAGGAGCATCCATCCATCCATCAGGAAGAGAGAGCAGGCAGGGAAAGGCAATCAGCTTTCCTGAGGTTCTAATAAGGCAGCACAATTAATCTCTTCACTTCTTACCCAGCCCCTGCTGCATATAAAAATTAAATTAGCAGTCATATGTGTGTATATATATATACACACACACATATGAAGTACCCCAACCTGAATGGCTCTTCTAACGTGGAGATAGAAGGCAAGAGGTAAAACTGTTGAAAATCTCAGAAAGCAACACATCCTCCATCATTCCTCCTGTGACCCAGGGATGATTCCCATGCAATCACATGCATGTAAAAAAATCCCTTTTGAAGTATCTCATATTTTTGTTACTAATTCTGGTTTGCAAACAACTGCCTGGTGTTAGTGTTGAAATATGTCAGAGCTGTTAAATGCTTGTATAAATAATAAATGGGAGGGCTTGTACTAAGACTAAGGTCTCTCTGCATCAAGACATAGACAGTGTTATGTTTTATTAATAACAGTTTGAAAACCACAGTGAAGTGGGAAAATGGCTCGGTGCCAGGGTTTTAAACCCCTGGTTCACAACCAAGCACAGCCCAGAGGGTCACGGTTCTAAGCCTGTGACACTGACTTTACCAGAGCACTTAGACTTGCACAGATAGATTTAACACCTGCAGTTATCTTTGGTGGTGCTCGTTGTTTTTCTGCCCAACGTTGTAATGATGGACAGGCCTAGGGCTGGTGGAGAATCCAGTGCTGCTGAGAGAAGCAGGGCGATGGTAATTCTGTAATCACTGCCTGGAACACCCAGAACACCTTGCAGTGCTGTGCTTTTCCAGACACCAAAAACATCTTTCTATGAATCACAGAATCACAGAATCGTTCAGGTTGGAAATGACCTCCAAGACCATCAAGTCCAAACTTGGACCAAACATCAGCTTGTCACCAGCCCAGGGCACTGAGTGCCACGTCCAGGCATTCCTCTCCTCCTGTCCCTGTTCCCTGGGAGCAGAGCCTGACATCCCCGGCTGCCCCCTCCTGTCAGGGAGTTGTGCAGAGCCACAAGGTCCCCCCTGAGCCTCTATTCCCCTTAAAAACAGGAAAAGGGGAAAATATTTTTTTTTTAAATCTTTTCCATGTCTAGCTTTGTTCATTCACAAGGTTTGTTCTCTGCATGATCTTTACACCCTGAACCACTTCCCTGAGGTCCTGTCCTTCGGGAGAAGGTGCAATCCCTCGCTGGGAAGCAGCACCACGATGATGCCAACCCCTCTGCTGGGACTTTGCACCTTCACCAGGTCGTTGGCCTGACCTGACACCCCTGTCCCAACTCAATATTCTTGTTCTGCAGAACTGAGCAAGGCTTCTGCCTCTAAAATATCAACTTTTCCATTATACCTCTAGGACAGCTGTAAGAATCATCCTCTGATTTCTATCCATGGGTAATTGTGCTACAATTATGGAAAAAATATTGTGTCATGGAAGTGCGTACAGTGGTTATTTCTGCAGAAATAGCCTCGTGCATTTCTAAAAAAGCATTTTCCAACCCCTTTGCGTACAATAGGCAGTGACAGACGGAGGCCGATTTACATAAAATGACACAAGCATCAAGTTCTTTTCAAGTCAGCCAAAGATTCCAAAATAGCAAAACAGAGAGCGTTCAGCGCGGGGATGTGTGCGTTACACTGCGAATTCCCTGGCGAGGGTTATGATTCCTTTACTTCTGCTCCTCAGAAATGACTCGTTGGAGCACATAACCCTGCACAGATGGGCTTGAGGAGCAATCAAATTCTTTAAAACACGAGCCACAGCGTAATCACTTAAAACACCAGCACTTGGGTGCAACTTTTTTTTCCTTTTTTGTGCAACTTCAGAATTCAAAGATTCCCTCCCATACAACAAATCTGCAGCAGAGCAGCTGAAAGAGCAGATTTTACCGTTTAGGCAGGTTCTGGGGATTGTCCTGCCATCCTGCCCTGCCCAGAAGGGCATCTTCACATCCATGGTCACAGTGCTGGAGAGCCACAAGGACAAAACTGCAGCAGGGTCAGCTCCAGCGTGTTCAGAGCCAGGCAGCATCACCCAACACACAACAAACCCTCCTCAGCATGCACTGCACAGAAATACGTAACCACATATAATATATGGCATTGACTTACAGCAACTCCAAGGCCAAAAACTTGAGCACTGCTCCAGATATGTCCCCTCCTTTTGTAAATCCAAACACTGTCCTGTGGCTGTGAAATAGTGACTGCCAGATAACTCATGAATATAAATGCACTTTGAAAATTGCCCAGCTGAAGGCCAACCCTTACTCAGCCACAGAGTTTGTTACATGTGAAAAATCACTGAAAGTCAAACTAATCCATTTACTTGCCTGGAGGACCTTACAGGAATCTACCTCTGAAACAGCAATGAACTAATACCTTATGAATATTAAAGAACTCCCCAAACAACCTGCCCCTGGTGTAAACTGGAGAAGTGAAACACCAAAGCAGCCTCCAAGGAATGAAATTTGTTGACAGTTTACTTAGATAGAAGACTGATCTTTGTTAAGCTGCAACTAATGCTGAAATGCCAGCAAGTCCAAAGGCAGAGAACATCACACTGGCATGCAAAAAAAAAAAAACAGAAAAAAAAACCCTTACAGAGCTCTGAGCTTGGTCCAACATCCCCCCAAGCCTGCCCTTCAGTGGAGCTCAGTCAGGTAAGACCCTTCTGCACGCCAGGGCTCAGAGCCTGTGCTCCACCTGAATCCCAGCACACACACTGGTGGTCCAAAGGGAAGCTGCAGGGAACTGTGGAAGGGCTGTGGGCACTGCACAATCTCTGAGCTGGGGACGAGGTCGGTCTCTGTGTGGCTCCAGCAGCTGCTCCCAAGTCACTGAGGCCCTGGCCAAGCTCCTCATTCAGCACTGGCTGTACCTTCATCCCCAGTGGCTCCAGTGGGGCCAAGGGCAGTTCCAGCTGGGCATGAGGGGCTCGTCCCGACCCTGCTGCCCTGCAGGGACCCCAGCACCCCTGGCTGTTGGAGCTCCTGACACCCCAGGGCTGGCAGGATAAATCCACACACATTTGGGTTGCATCCCAGCCAAACAGATGGCTTGGGAGGACTGAGGGGATATTAAATTAAGCTAAGGTGAACCTTCTGGGAAAATTCAAAGGAACTTAATTGCAGAGTATTTGCTTTTACCTATTTCTCCCTTTTTATTTGGCAAATACGTATGAGCAAACTCTGTGTTTAATGAGGAAGAAAGCACTGATGAAAAGATACATATTTTTTTTAGCATCTTTAATCTGAATTCCTGCTGGTGCTGCACATTTTCCCACTAGAATGCTTCCAGGTGATGAGGTTACCCTGCAATTTTTTACTGATTACACCCCAGACTAAATCAGATACAGGAGATAGATGTATAGATATATACATATGTATGGATGAAAACTCCCGGATAAACACAAAATGTTGAGCTCAGCTCAGCCCTAATCCCTCTGCAATTTGAGAGTGCAAGTGTTGTGTATCATTTGCAATGTACACAGATTTATTGCAGACCGGAGAGAGGAGCCTTGCTCTCAGTGGCATTGATCACTTGACATCCTTGCTCGGACTCTAAACTTGTCCAGGGTACACAGAGGTGTCATTCCCAGCAGGACTGGGAATAGAATCCAGGCTCTCTCCCTGACCCAGCTCCACTAACAGATGATGTTCTGAACAGGGAACTGCTCAGTCACCTTGAGCCATGTGGGACTGGAGAGGAACAGCCCCTCCTGGGTACCAGAGTGTCCTGGGCAGGGGCTGCCAAATAATTCTCTTACTGGCAGCTGGAGCTATCATCTGCAGGCTTCTGCTTTAAATCCAAACAGGAATTCATTTAAATCTTGGTGCAGACTAAAAGTTACCCTCTCCTGACAGGGAACTGGTTGTGTGAGAAACACATCTCAGGATTCTGTGCAAGCCATGAACACCCAGGTAACCACAGCAGCTGATATCAGCATTGATAAATATAGACACTTCTTATATAAGAAGGGACATTCAGGTCACTGATTTTTTAGGAAGATGTTCTCATTGATTTCCAACAGGAAATTCTGATCTTAAATATTGTATAAAATGGCATTTTGATATTATTAATGCCATGCACTGAATAATATGAATGCTTAATCTAAGTGTAAATAATGATTATGAAAGCAGTGAGTGGACACTGCCAGTGCAAAGAGCAGAATCCCTTAGATAAAGAGCAGGAGGAAACGCTGGGATTAGGGGAAGGAAAGGATCGCTCCTCACTCTTAGGTGAGAGAGGAGGAGAAAAGAGCTGCTTAGGCTGCCCAAGGTCACATAAAGGGCCACAAGTCACATCCCTCAGAGCCTCTCGCTTTGCCACCTGCAGGTGACACCTCTAGGGCTCCTGTACCAATAAATCTCCAGGCAGAAGGAGAGAGGAAAGAATGGGAAGCTGCCTTGGGGCTAAATCCCCTACTAGAAATGACAAATGAAGGACAAACATGTAAAGTTTATCAACTAAATAAATCTTAAAACAAAAGGATTTGGGAGCACTGTCGTGATCTCAGTGCTTACATCAAGCACAAGCTGTGCATATCTTCACATTACAGTTACTGGTAGGAAAACATAAACTGGATTACCAGGGCTTAGTGCTTAAGCAGTCTGTTCCACCAGCAAGGCAAGGAACTTTGGCTGTTCTGGTATTACAGATGAGATTTAGACAGGACAGAGAAAAGACAAGGATCAGTCTGTTTTCCTGCTCAAAGCACAATGATTATACTCAATAAATAAAATTAAAATCACAAAACCTTCCCAGCTCATACTCATAAATCCGAGCAAGGCTGGAGGTACGTGAGCTCTGTGAAGCCATCCAGAGTTTTAGCCTCATTTTTCTGACACAGCATCAAACCTGCCACTCTCACTGACAGGCAGGGAAGTTTTACCTCAGTTTTCAGGGGACAGAGTTGCTATATGAGATAAAATTTTTACGCACAGTGATGGGAATAAGGGGAAAACTCTGGTTCCATTAAAACCTAAGCCCAGCCATTCATTTTAACAATAAATTATTTAATTTTAAAAATATAAACAGCAAGAAAGCTTCACTCCCAACAGAGCAGCAGTGGTAGTCGGGATGCACTGCCCGGGTTCCTGCAGCAGCCAGACCCAAGCGCAGGGGATCATAAAGGTTGGAAAGGACCTCCAAATCCAACCTTTTAGGAACAAACAGCTGTAGCTGCTCAAATGTTTGGCTCAAGCCCCCATATGGGATGACTTTTAAGGCCCCTTTCAACCCAAACCATTCTGGGATTCTATCCCAAACTTTGGCAGCTCCGCAGTTTAGGGAAGGACATCTTCCTGTCTGTTCTCTTGCCTGTCTTCCTCAAAATGAGGCAAAGGTGATTCCCCTAAGAACTGGTGAAATGTGAGGTATTATCCAGTGCTAGATCAAAAATGCTTTCTAAAAAAAGAGGGTTTAGACTGGCAGGGGGTTAAGTGCCCCTGGGATACAAAAGGCACAAAATGTGCTGAAATCGGAGGAAATCCGTGTGCTGAATCCAGCAGCTTAAAGCTCAGCCACTGATTTTACTAAATCAGGAGGAGGGAGAAATCTGGTTTGTTTCCCATTTATTCCCATTAGTCTCTTCTCGCAGGTAAGAAGCCACAGGACAAGAGGAAATGGCCTCAAGTTGTGCCAGGAGAGGTTCAGGTTGGGCATTAGGAGAACTTTCCTCATGGGAAGGGTTGTCAAGCACTGGCACAGCTGCCCAGGGCAGTGGGAGGGGTCACCATGCCTGGGTGTGGCTCTGGAGGATGAGGGTTAGTGGTGAACACGGGGGTGGTGCTGGCTGGTGGTTGCACTGGGTGATCTTAAAGGTCTTTTCCAACCTTAACGATTCCATGATTCCGTTCAAGACCTGTAGGAAAACCCCCAGACATCCAAAGAAACGAATCTCTGGCACTCAGCTCTCCCTCACCTGATTCCCTGGCCAGCCAGGGAGGGGCTGTTTGTGACTTGTGTCACTCTGTGGGGCTCTTAGAGCTGTCACAAACCTGCAGGGAGAAGGGACAGGAGCCCCCATGCCCGTCACTGCATAAATCCCTGACAGATCCAGGAGGTGAAGCTGCACAGCTTGTGCAGGACACACTGCCAGGCACCTGGATCCTGGCATCCCTCCCTTCTCTATGGCAAAGGCAAGAAGTAAAATGCCTGCTGCAGACCTGGGCTCCTGGCTGTTTGTTTTAGGGGTTTTATGTTCTGCTTCGACTTGGGTTTTGTTGGCTTGTTTATTCCAAAATCACCTTGGGAAATGAGGCTGCTGCACATCACTCCCATAGATAAATTCCAATAAAGGTGTCTGGGTGGTTTGTACCTGCAGGGAGGATGGGGAATCAGCAATTGCAAGAGAATGAATTCACAGGCAAGTGTTTTATGGAGGCATCAAGTCAGACTCAGCACTCTGAGTGTTGCATCTACAGGGAAAAGCTCAACTTCCCAAGGTGCATAAATAGCAACAGGAAGGAAAGGATATCTCAGGAATGCTCACCTTCCTCCTGGGAGATCTGAGAGAAAGTAAAGGCTGGGGGGGGGGGGGGGGGGAAGGGGAAATTCTTCACAGCAGACATGGGAAAGAAGTAACAGATGATGGTTTAAATCTCATATTGTGCAAGTAATGATGAAAAATCTTCTAGGACAGGAAGGGAATTAGAAAATAAAACCTGGTGACAGGGAAGCTGTGAATTTCCCAACTGTACAAGCAGTGATGGGAAGGGCCAGGCAGGGGATTTAGGATCAGACAAAAGATTTACTGGTGGAAGCTGCAAAATGGTAATTTCACTGTGTAGTTGTGGTACCAGAAAACAAACCAGACAACTGAGTGATTTGTTTTTTCTGAAATACTTATGAATGTGCATAAAAATCTGGCTGCTCAAATGTAAAACTACAAAGAAAAGGACCTGAGGTATCTCGAGAGACAAGACGCATCATTCAGCTTGGTCCCGAGATGCAGATCTCAAGTGATTTATTCTTATAATCTGCTCCTATTCATGCAATACTCAAACACTCTTAGAGAAACAAAGCAGGGTTTGATTTTGGTGATTGTCCCTTCGTGTACTAATTATTTTTATTAGCAAGTTAATTTTCCACACAAGCTGTCTGCTTTCTCATCTGGGAGAAACACATTTGTAAAGCCAGAAGTTCCAAACCAACTTCGTGAGCATTACCCGAGGAAAGGAGCATCGAGCTCGTTGTGAAACCCTGCAGGGAACAGCCAGAGCAGGTGTGGGGCTGGAGGAGCCTGGGCAGGTGCACGGGGGCACACGGGGAACCCTCTGGCACAGCCCTGGCACCCCAGCAGAGGCTCTGGGGCTGCTGGAGGGAGTCCAAAGAGATGCTCAGAGCTGTAGGACCCCATCCCTGTTCCCAGCCCCGTGTGGGTTTGCACTGAGAACTGGCCAGTGCTGCTGGCTTCTCAAACTGCACAAAAGAGAATTTTACACTCTGGCAAACTGCCAACCCCAATTCTGGAGGAGGCAAAGAGCGGAAAACAAGTTTTGACTGGTAACATTTAAGGTGACACTATCCATCACTGGCAAACTTCAACAACTCCAGTTAATTTTTGCTGAGAATGATAAAACACTCCAACGAAGAAGAAGTAACAGGGACTTTCAGGCAGGGCTATTTTTCTTCTTGATTTTCTTTCTATTTGAAAGAAAAATCCTGTTAAATCTGAGGTGGTTTTAATCAAATACAGACAAAGGAAATTGAACTATTCACAAACCAGCCTCTATTTTCAATTGGGTTCTGTTACTTTCACTTTAAAAGTTTGTGGTTTCAATTGTTTCCTAACAAAAATGCAAAACGTTTCAAGAGAAATTGACATTTGTGAGCATAGCCCTTTAGTCCATCTTTGAAAAAACTCTGAAATAGAATAAAATACTCCACCAGCTCTAGACTCAGAACACTTCCCTGGAGGCGTCGAGCTGGCAGCATGTAGGTGAATGTTATTTTTTACTCAGAAAAATTATCTGTGTGTTATTAACACCTGCTTAGAAGAACAAATGGAGAAGATGTTCTAAAGTACAGATAAAGTGGGTCTGAGCCTGAACTCCTGGGACTGCAGGGGAGGAGGGCCAAGCATCGAGAGGCAGTGAAGGTGTCAGAGGGTTGGTGACTTCCAGGAGGTCACTTTGAGGCTCTCGGTCACTGTTGTGGAGGGGACGGACTCTGCCTTTCCTCGCTTCCCACCTTTGCACTGGAAAGCAGCGGGTGGGAACCTGAGCCTGCTCCATCCTGCACACAGAAAACCCCACAATGCTTGGGCTGGGAGGGACCTCTGGGACCATCTCATCCCACCCCTGCCAAGGCAAGGACACCTCCCACTGTCCCAGGGCACTCCAAGCCCTGAAAAAAAGATTCTCTGATCTGGCTGCCACGCACTTATCAGAATGAACGTCCTATGGCAGCGTGGTGTTTAAAGCTCACCTTCTTCTAATAAAAAAGATAAAAGAGATAAAAGATGAAAGAGTGGATAGCATAAGGAGCAGCTGTTTGTTTTCACTGTCTTCTGTGACAACCTTTGCTGCCCTGCACTAAGTAGGCTTGCAGAAGGCATCTGGATTTCTCAGGGATTTATTATTTATTTTTGTATTCTGCTATACATGAAATGAGGGGCAGAAAATTGATTTCAAGGCTTCCAAATATTCAAATTTTATTCATAGAAAAGAAAGCAGAAGGAGCAGAGCTATGAGGAAGGAATGCTGAAGTCACCTGGCTTTTAATAAAATCTGTAGCTAACCAGCCACACGTGCTCCTTGCATCCCAGGAAGAGATGAGAATGGAATTGGGAGGGATGGGATGATGGTTCTGCAGCCATAACACAGCCCTTGTGCAGCACAGGTTTGCACCTGCTCTGAGATGAAGCATTAATATTTATTTAAATGAGACCATTCAGGAGGAGTCATTAAGTGCCTCACCCGAGGTAGAACAAAGCCTGCCCACGCCAGCGCCAGGAGGCTCCTGCATTGCAGAGGGAACACCCTGGGTGACCTCAGAGTTTAACATGCCCTGGGTGCCACCTCCCAGCTTCTCATGGGGTCTCTGCTCAGTCCATGCCTCTGCTGCGGCCAAACCCTGGCCTGGCTGACGTGAGCCAAAACCAGATTTTGGGATCTACAGCGTATCTATGGCCAGATTTGCAAAATTAAATAGGTGTGTAAAGATGCAAATAGCATTAGGCCTGCACCAGTGCTCCAGTGATCCCTCTTACGAGCTCAATTAACTTTGTAAATCGAACCCTGCCCCATTGTGATTCTGCTCAGGCGAGGCTGAGATGGAGCAAAGCCAGAGGAGCAGGGCAAGGCCAGGCTGGAAGGACAGAACCCAGCAGGATGTGCCCACTGGAGAGGGGATTTTTACAAGAGCATGAAGTAAGAGGACAAAGGGGAATGGCTCCCACTGCCAGAGGGCAGGGTCAGATGGGATTTTGGAAGAGATTCCTCCCTGGGAGGGTGGGCAGGCCCTGGCACAGGGTGCCCAGAGCAGCTGGGGCTGCCCCCGGATCCCTGGCAGTGCCCAAGGCCAGGCTGGACATTGGGGCTGGAGCAGCCTGGGACAGTGGGAGGTGTCCCTGCCATGGCAGGGGTGGCACTGGGTGGTCCCTTCCAACCCAAACCATTCTGGGATTCCATGAAACCATTGAAACACAACATGACCAGTCTTCACTTCCCCCTGGTTCTGCTTTGCTTAAAGAAAAGGCCCAGAAACTGCACACAGACTGTCCCTGCCCAGCCCCTCACTGGAGCTCGTGAGCTCTAAAGGAGAGATCCAGAGCCCTGAGCGCTTCCCCGACCCCCAGCACACCTCTGCAACATTTGCAATGTTATTTGGGATTTGACTGAAGGGCAACGAAGCCAACTCCTTCCAAATCTTCCTGATCTCAGTAATACCCTGGATACACAGAGTCAGCCCACAAGGACCAGGCCCATGTTTGAATTTCTGGATTGACATTTGGCCCATTATTAATGGGATTTGTCCCTTACATTTCCAGACCTGAACAGTCTGCACTCGAATAGCTCCTGCAGAGCTTAACTGCACCACGAGCATTTGGATGCTCCTGCAATCCCTCCTATCACTGGAATATGGCTTTTATTTACAGTGCAGGCCTGATCCAAGTAAATTCTCAATTCCTTTTATCTGTCACTGTCTGATGACAAATGTCACATTATTGGGATCACTTTCCCTTGGAAGGGACAGAAGTAAATATTCAGGGAATAAGAAGACCTTGGATTGTATTTTACATCTCAGGAAAGGGAAACTTTAATCAGCTCTGTCCCAAACTAACCGGAATTTTCTTGACACTGCCCACTATGCAGTGAGTTTCCAATATCATCATTTAAAGAAATCCTGGTGGAGGGAACTGGTCAGGGACAGAGAGATGAAGATTTTGTCCCTCTCTGATCAACCCCCCAGAAAGGCTGCAGAAACCTGACACAAGATCTGGGCATTATGTGGCATTTCTCTGCATAACAATTGCATTTCTTGTCTCTCTATATATTCCATGTTCAGCTTCCAGTGCATCTTCTGGCCGGTGTGGAAGAAGAAGCCTGGGGTGTGGAATACTCTGTTACAAATACTCCATTACAACTCATTCCCTTTTCTTCCAGTCACTTCTTCAACTTCTTTGAAACTGCTTCCAAGTTCAACTTTTCTAGAGTCTGAGGCTTTCAAAAAGCCAATTCTTAAAAAGCTAATTAGTTCCCCATAGGCTTTTTTTTTTTTTGACTCAGTAAATATTTCTGAGATTGCTTTTTGTATAATCACTGTTAGCAACTCATTAAAATGCACAGTATGTGGATCATTTGGAATGTGACATGGCTCAGCATGGACACTCAAGCTGCTTAAAAAGACAGAAAAGAAAAAGATGAGGATAAAAAGAAAGCAAAACCCCAGCATTTCCTTTAAGCTGACACCACAGTTAAGGATTTAAGACAGGGCAGGGAGCCTTCAGCCCTGCTATTAGGTGAAAAGTCTAATTGCTCAATGCACTGCCTGCCCTCTCCAGCCTCTATGTTCTCCAAAAAGTTCCTTTTACAGAGAGTTAAGATGCTTAAAAAAATGGATTCTGTGAGCAGGTAATTGTGTAAGGTTTTCACTCCGAGTAATATGAGGATTCTTCTTGAATTAATAATGAATGAAGTAATTTTAAAGACCTTTAGTGTATGCAGCCAGAAATAAATAATGCCTTAATCTGGGACATTTTATTTTCCATTAAAACAAACACTTTTTAAAGAGTGGGCATTACTGAGCAGCACTCAGTCACTCACATGCCAGATGCCTGAATCCGATGGACAATAATACTCAGGACATTTTCTTAATATTTCAATCATGTTCTTCATGCTTGATGGAAAACAGGAAGGTTGAAAGTATTACTCTGGGTCACAACAAGAAATTCCAGCTGAAGGGCTGCCAAGCTGCTGCTGCCTGGAATCCCAGGATGGTCGGGGTGGGAAGGGCCCTTCCTGTGCTCCTTACCCCGGGCTGGGAGAGAAGAGACCCCAGAGCTGGCCCTGCAGCCTGACTCGCAAACAGAGGGGTAAAACAGAGAAATAAACCTGGGGTAAACCAGAGAAATAAACCCAAAGATCAGCCCCCGGTGCCTCCTCACAGCCCTGCCCCAGCTCCGGGCCAGGGGCCAGAGAGGACCCCGGGTGGTGATGGCCCTGTACCCCCCCGGGGCCAATTCCCATGAACGGATTCGAGTGTGAGCGCCCACACCAGAACTTAAATTAACTCAAATATTGACCGAGAAGAACTTGCTGTCAGGCTCAGGGTGAAAAGCTCCAATTACCAAGGAAACAGGAGTGCTTGAAAATAGCATCACACTCTCACCCTTACTGGGAAAAACCCCACGACGTGGAGAGGGTGGGCTTTTGTCAGCAAAGAAAGAGTCAAAGAGACTCTTTTTTTGCTCATGTATGACAATAAATCCCCACTGTTATGATAAACTAGGGAGCTTTTTCTGCAGGGATAATGGTGAGTTGAGGGGCTAAACAGTCCCTTGTTGTGAACATTTCTGCATTTTTCAGTTGTGCTGACAATGGATTCCCCTCGAGCACGAGGCTGCCGCAGAGACCCGCAGGTGCCCACGCTGCTCTGAGCAGAAGTCAGGGAAAGACCTGCCCAACCAAAAATGCAGTGAAATTCAGCAGGCTAACAAAAAAACCCAAACCAAAAAAATCTTAGAGAGCTTTTCCTGATACATCTATCGCTGCTGAAACTGAGATCTGAGGATCAAAATCTTAGATGACATGAAGCAAAAAAAGCCTGAGATTACTTTTTGCCAGATCTATCAGCTTTGCAAGAACTAAAGGGAATAGAGCTTCCTCTGAAAAGCTGAATTTATAAACATCAGGAATAACCTCCACACTTAACTGCCTTTTAAGATTGGAGGTATTTTCTCCAAAGTGAAATTCAGCTTTTCTCATATTGATTCTACATTGAAGTAAATTCCACTTTTTCTCTGAATAACTGTTAAATCAACAGTTTAGAATTCCTTTTTTTTTTTTTCTGTTAAAAAATATCCAGTGCTTTAACAAGTTTCATGGAAAAACCTGAGCTATCATAAAAAAGGACAACATCTGTTTTCCTTCAGTGAGTTTGGTATGATGCAGTAAAATGCTATTTTTGATAAGAATTGCCCTGCAAACACTCCTGAGCTAGACAGGGGTGGGATACTCCAGATTTCAGTCCCCACCTTTGTCACCTGCCTTGGTGACAATGATGGTTGAGGATCAGGGCAGGTGGGCAGCACCCAGCACCGAGGGAGAGCAAGCAGGACATCTCCAACACTCTCTCTGGAAATGTGTTTGTGGCAGGGCTGAAATGCAGCCATTCCCCACTCAGAGGAGGGAATTTCCAGCAGCGTTTGGAGGGGAAAGGGAGGGGAGCGATGCCAGTGCATCATCTGGGGTGAGCCAAATGCAGAGGATAAACATCCACCTTGGTACTTCCCAAAAGCATCTTTGGTTTAGCACATCACCATCCTCACGGCAAACAGGAACTGGGGACGTGCTGCTAACTGAGAGCTGAAACAATGAGCTGGACTGGGACCACTGGGTGAGCTGGGACAGGCTCCCCAATTGCTCTGAAAAATTCCTGTCAGCTACAGCAAAGAAAGGCTTCAGCAGCTGACACGTTTGAAAAGGATGGAGAGCAAAGAAAGCACGGACAGAGTCTCAGCTTTGTGCAATTCCCAATCTAATCCCAGAACCTGAGTCAGGGATGACAGAGGCAGCGTGGAGAGGGGGATTAGGGAGAGGCATTAACTGAGGATATGCAGAGAGGCTCCTCTCAGCCCTCCTGTGACTGAAGCACAAGATAAAGTTGTTATGTCCCCATGAAGAAAACCATTCCCATCCTGCCGTGGCTCCAGTCCAGCCTGCAGGACTTTGGGAATCAACACCCATGGTCATCCCATCTCCCACTGAAACAGGACTGCGAGGGCACAGGTCTCCTTGCAGGGAGGAGGATTCTCACACTCCCATTGTAATCCCTTTTTCAAAGGTCTCTAATAATATTTCTTCCCCTGCTCCGTTTAATGAATGGTAATAGGGAACACTTGATTAGAAGCCTTTCATCATTTTAGGACTAGGGGCTTTAGCTTTCTGACCTACTTTCCTTGCCAATGAAATTCCATTTTTAGCTTCGACTCAAGGTCTGAATGTTACCCAAATTCAGACCATCTGTTTTAACTGCCTACAGGCTGAGGAGTTGATCCAAGCCAGGAGGAATAGATGGAACCAGTGTGTTCATATATTAAGTATTCTCCACCCTTTGCATATTAAATAACCTGCTTAGTTGCTTCCCGACTCCACGCAAACATTCCTGTTTCCTTGGGCAGTACCTGCCGTTGTTGTGAGGAATATTCCTGCCACCAGTTGCTCTCAGGTCACCTCTCCTGTACAACTGGAGGAATGAGCAACCTACAACAGACTCCCAGTTCACCTTATCCCTTTGTTTGGCTCTGGTGAGGGTTGGTCCAGGCTACCCTGGGAAATTCATCAGGGAGTAACCCTCCTCTCTTCCTTCCTAATTCTCACTATTATAGAAGCAGCAGAACTTGCATCTCCTCAGAGGACAATTTTAGATACATCTCAGCCCTTTCATCACACAAAACTTAGTAAGAAATATGAATTTATGAAACAGAACAATATCAAAAAGGCAACTTTACCTGGAAAATCCCCACTAGGCAACTGCTGACCACAGCTTTACTAAAAATCAAAGTGAATCCAAGTGCTGAAGATAAGCTGCTGCTGCTAGAGCTGATAGGCATCTCCAGCCCTCATCCCTCACAGCTTGGCTAAGGGATGGAATTGCAGCAGAATTTCTAGAGCATCCATGAAAACATTACCAAATGAATTATGCCAGGGAAAAAGAAAACAGTAGTGTGAAACCATGCCAGATCTCACAGTTGAATACCCAGCTGGGGAACTGCCCAGCTCCAAACAAGGCAGAAAATAAGTATATTTAATGTAAAAGAATCCTAGCATGAAATAGGCTCTGTACTTCCCCGGCCACGGCTGATTTACTGTTCAAGGCTGTCATTTGACAGCCTGTTTGCACATTCTCTTGCTTCAAAGGCATCGTGGCTCTGTTTACAGCTCAGCCTCGCAGGAGGCACCAGGAGCCCCCAAGGTCCCAACCCAAACCAGTCTGTGCTTCTGTGATTGTACAAAACCCAACTGGACACCCCTGGAGACATTCGAGGTCGAGTGGACGGGGCTCTGATCAACCTGATGCAGTTGAAAATGTCCCTGCTCACAGCAGGGGGTTGGAATAAATGGCCTCTAAAAGGTGCCCTCCAACCCAAAGCATTCCCTGAGTCGGTGGCAGAGCAGCCCAGGGGAGCAGCACCTCGCTGTGCTCCAGGGCTGTGGCTTTTGGGGGCTCATTCCAGCAGGGCAGATGAGGAATGGTGAATTAAACCCTAAACAAAAGATCCAAGTACCCCGGCCCCCTTGCCACAGCTGTTAATTCCCTGCTCTTTCATCATGTGCAAAACCCAGAGAGGAATGAGCAATATTCGCTTTTGTTTCCTCTGGATCATTGGAAGTGACACGATCATTATTTCACTGGGGGCTCAAACAACATCAGCAAGATTACCTTGGACTTGCACCCTTGAGATGGAGGGGCAGGAGCTCTTCGGAGCTGTCACGTGCAATATTCACACTCGGGCAATGCCACTGAAACCTTCTAGCTGAATTTTAGCCATTTTCCTCTCCTTTGTGCGAATTACAACATTGCTGAGTGAATTACTTGGAGCATAAAAAAGGACGTCTTGCACCTGGAAGTCTACATGCTAATTCCATGCTTTATTCCAGCTCTTTCATGCAAAAGGCTTTCAAAATCATGGTCTATTGTACAGTACATAATGTTATTATTCTGTCCTTATTGTCCTAAAAGCAGACTCTTCCAGGCTGGAGCAAAATCTTCTTTTGAGTCTCCTGTGCCGGGCAAAAAGTTGGAGAGATAAAGCAGCTCCCAAAGAGCTGTTAATGCCCATGTGAGGCAGAAATACTAAATCAGGGGAGAGCATTGTTTCTGTTCCCAGCTCCAGGAGACATTTCAGCTTTCCCTGGGTGTGAAAACCACACGGTTTTGCACCACTGGGCAGCCAATGTCCCCTGACCACTTAAACACTGCGACAAGAAAAAGCACAGCCTGACTGTGGCATGAATGAGCCACTGTCCCCCCATTCCTTGCTGGCCCTGGGACTGCACCCAGGCCACCAGGGACACCTGGACTCTCTGGGGGGCTGCTCCGAGGGGCCTGAACACCCCCCTGAGCCAGGGGAGGAGGGCTGGAGCTGATGCTCTGCCCAAAGACAGCTCTGGTGGTGAGAAGGAAGGTGGTGTCCCCCCACACTGCTCCTGGGGGGCCCCCAGAACTGTTGGAATGAGCCCAGAGGAGGCCACTGAAGTTGATCACCAATCCTATGGAGCTGGGCTGGGAGAGCTGAGAGAGCTCACCTGGAGGAGAGAAGGCTCCAGGGAGACCTCAGGGCCCCTTCCAGTGCCTAAAGAAACCCATGGAGACAACAGCTCCACGCTAATGGCAATTTATAACCAGAACCCCCTCCCCAGCTCTGTGCCTAATCCAGGATGAAAAGCTGGCACAATAAAAAGGCTGCTGGAAAAGAGCATCCTCTGCAAAGCTGTTCCTTTGTCACCACAGAGCTGTCACCGTACCTCCTGATGTCCCTATCCCATAAGATCTTCCAGCTACTTTACTACAGCTCCCTGTTCCCAGGGCTGTGGATGTTGCACAGAGATGCAGGATCATCAGAGATGCTGCGAGGGGCTATTTTTAGAGGGAGTCATTTGATGAGCTCTCTGGCACCTTATTTACTGCTGTCTCCAGCTGGGGACCTGAGCAATGTCCAGACACATCTGTGGCTAAAACCAGGGCTCGGGAGCAGCGACCTCTATTTGATAACACTTCTCTGCTGACAGGGAGAAAAACAACTGCACATTATGTTGTCAAGACTAATAGCTGCTCATTAGGGTGAGTGACATATGACCCCTTCTCTATCCAAAGAACACAGAAGTCACATGAGAAATTAAAAAAAGAACGTTGAAGCTCTGTGTGCAGTGCTTTCCAGTCTAGAGAGTGACCACTTAAAAGTCATTTTCTGATTTTTTTTCCCCCTGGTTTGCCTGTTTAGCGATTTACTTGAAGTTTATGTTGTGTGTACAGTGAATCAGTCTCGGGGTTCACAGGGTTCCCTTGGGAGGCAATGGAATTGAGGGGACAGCAGGAGTAGAAAGGGGACACACCAAAGGTGTGCCACTGGAAACACGGGATACACCCGTGTGCAGGCTCTGGAATTGCTGCTGGTGTGCAGAGGGCACTGAAGGGATGTGGCAGCAAGGGCAGCTCCCCCTGACACTGGCACACCTTCCACAGTGAGCTCATCTCACTGGCACAGCCAGGGAGCAGAGCAGGGAACCCTGGAATGTTTCAGGTTGGAAGGACCTCAAATCTCATCTGACTCCAGCCCTGCCTGGGGCAGGGACCCCTTCCACCAGGTGATCCTTCCACTGAATTCAGCAACTGCAAGCTGGTGCCACCTAAGTGGATTCCTGGCAAAATAAACAGGGGATGTGTTTCCCTCCGGGATGCTGCCCTGGCCTCTCAGCCTGTGCAGATGAACGAGGCTGCAGCCACGTGCAGGCTGTGGCACCCCAGGTCCCCACACTGATAATTTGCATCATCAGAGTTGGCACTGCTCAGCACGAGGGGTCACTGCTGGTGCTGGGGACAGTCAGAACAGGGGGCAGCTCCTGCTCTGAGGAACCCAGCACCCCCTTAACCAAGCAAAGGGCAAGGAATTAATTGCCATTTCCTCAGTGGGGAGCCGAGGTACAGAAAGTTGCAATGATTTACTGGAGGTCACATTAAAAGCCCACGGAATTCACGGCCTCCTGTTGTGCTCGTGCAGCTCAAACACCCCGTTAGACCCTCTGAGTGTTAATCATTACCCAACTCCTCTATCTTCTCACTGCTCTAATGAGATTATCGATGAATTACTTAAAATGCACTTTCTGTAGAAGTTTTTTAGATGACAAGTTGCCTTTTACTAAACAAATTAATGGGGAAGTTGAGTTCTCTCATTCCAGTCTGGGGAAAAGAAGTTTTGGGTTTGAAATGCCTAATTAGTACTAACTGAAATCCAATAGCTGAGTTTATTTGGCACTGTACCTGGTATAAATATGCCGTGGGGCCATTATGCTTGTGGTGGCATCAGGACAGAAATAGTCTCTCCAGCAATTAATATTGCAGTAGCTGTGGCTGTCAATAGAGGAGCAGAACAATTGCAGCTTCAGAGGTTCATCCCAAGCCCTGTCAAAGTCAAAGGGAGGCCTCTCAATAAGTGCAAGACATCGAGCTCTGGCTGGGTTTGCCTCTGATAAACAAAGCTGAGCTATTCCCAAACCTCAGGGCTGACACATCTCAGGTCAGCCCAGTGAGAAGACACCCCCAAGTGCCTGATGTCCAAGCCAGCAGACTCCCAGAGCGAGGAATCCAGGAGAATCCTCCACAGAGAGCTGCAGTAGATCAGAATCAGCGTTACCAGTTCCAGGTCTTGCCCCTGCTCCAGCCACTGCAGAGCTCTCATGGCAGTATCTCTCGCAAGAGTTGTGCAAATGAAGTTCTCCATCTCCCCACAAAATCCTTCCTGCTCCAAGGGTTTGATCTGTCCTGGTGGTGTTTTAAAGCACCTTCTCTGAAGTCCCAAGTAATGAGGTAACTCTCAGTCTGCATGTAAGAACAAAACTCCCTGAGACAGACTGTGAGCCAGACACTTATTATTATCCTTTCCACAAATGCACAGAAGGGCTTTCTCTCCATGCTCCAGGTCACTGAGATCATGTTTGAGGCATATGATTAATTTTCAGGCTTATTGTGTTAAGGGCCAGCAGGAAAAAAGAGAGAGTTTTATTTTTTTTAGACCAGTGTTAAATGAGGTAGAAGATCTTGTCACTTAGCAAGAGCTTTGAAATGATCTTTGCATAAAGCAGCAGCTAAAAAGTCAGTAGACATGAAGAGCAATCTATTGATTTGAGGTATTCTGAGGGGTTTTGATGCGAGTGGAGGCAGGAGAAGGATTCTGCTTGGGATAAATAAGCCTTGGCTAATGGTGCCTGAAGCATTTAACATGCAAGGAGTCCTGCTTCTATTCAGCCCCTCGTAGCAACAAGTTCTTGCATGGGGACAAGAAGTTCAGTTGATAAAAAAGGTGTTTTGAAATATTTGTTTTTCCTCTTGGATGTAAATTATTCTTCGCTCAGCTCTATTCCCCTCAAAGCTCTTTGTTGGTCATAGACTGACATCAAAAGTAAAAATAAAGCCTCAGTTGTAATAAATCATTTCTCTTTTCAACATTTGCTGCACCAAGCACCAGAACACCCCAAATACCATCTGATAGCTCTAGATTTCAATTTTCAGTTTTCAGATTTTTTCCAGAGCACAGGGGCTCCAGCCCTCAGAGCATCTCCACAGTCTCCTCTGCACTTGCTCCAGCAGCTCCATATGCTCTTTATGCAACACAAATTACAGCAGAAGATTATTGGGTCCAACCCAATGCAGAGCTTTGTATGAATATTTTTCAGCTGGTCTCATATCCCTGAGAATTCACCTTTTACTGAATGCACACTTTGAACAACCCCCAAATTTCTGACTGTGCAGATGGCCAGGAAACTGCTGGGGTTTGAAATGGAAGTGTAAATCAGTCCTCATTTGCACCTGGATACAAGGGAATGAGAATATATGAACCTGCTCCCCAGCAGACACAGAGTTTTAAGTTTGCTGGAGCTCATCTGCATGGAGAGGTGGGTACAGAAGGAGTGAGGATGTGACTTTAAGCACCCAGCAGCTGAACCAGCGCTTCTGTTCTGCCACAAAGGTGCCTTTCTTAGGTTCAGCTCAGCTCCCAGCCGGGGCAGGGCGTCCGTGCTCAGCCCGGGCTGGCAGCACCACGAACTGTCCCTTGCATGGCAGAGTTCTGAGCCTCAGTGCCCACTGCTTGCTGCTCAGGGAACCTGACAAGGCTTTTGGTCTGAAGGAGGGGCCTCCCTCTCTGTTTGTGCCCTGCAGTTATGGTGACATGGTGCCCAAGACGATTGCTGGGAAGATCTTTGGCTCCATCTGCTCGCTGAGCGGGGTGCTGGTCATCGCCCTGCCCGTGCCGGTCATCGTGTCCAACTTCAGCCGCATCTACCACCAGAACCAGCGGGCAGACAAGCGCAGGGCACAGAAGGTAAGTGTCCCCAGGGGCTCCTGGGGCGCAGGGACACTGTGGGAACGAGCCTGGGGGCACCTTGTACCCTCACACCCTGAACAGGCACAGCTCAGTCCCGCACGCTCAGCTAATCCCCTCAAAATTATCCCCAAAACAAGTCCCACACTGTGTCCAAAACCTACCAATCCCCCCAAGGCTCTGGAAAAGGGACACAATAGACAAAACCCACCCACAGCACCAAACACAGCACAAACAACACAGAGGAAGTGCCCAAACTCGCACCCTGCAACAGATGCTGATGTAAAGCCACTGCCCCAGAGCAAGGTGAGGGACTGAACTGCCAATCCTCCCAAACCAGCACACCCACCCCTAAATAGAGCAAAATATGCCATAGTAATTCCTGCTTGGCTTTTCTCCAGGACCTGGTCTGAAATCCATTGTTGTCAAATTTCAGCTGCAGAACCCCCCCAGGTGTTTTAATGCTCTGATGGCATCCCACTCTGAGCCACATTTCCCACCAGGTTCGTGTAGAAACTTCACGCACAACTGGATGGATCCTCGTATAAAATTTTCATATTACATATCACGAAATTACACCCAGATAACAACTTACCTAATCACATTTCTATCACAAGGAAAATAAACTCATATGATCCTACAAAATTTCAACACTGGTCGACCCAAAGTCTGACCAAGACAATTTATACATCCTACCTTGGACAGAGGAGTGTGTTCCCATCAAATATGCACCGCCTAAAGTCCTCATTCCTGCACACACTGTACTGCTGTATTTTCAGCATCAGAAGCAACCGGGCTGTTATTACCCACCTTTCCTGCATACTTGTCTGACACAAATATATATCTGTGTGCACATAAACCCTTAAATCGTCCCCAGGAGCTGTTTATCCTTCTGGCTGCTTCATTTCTTGTTGTCTCTCTGTAGTTTCAAATACACCCATCCAGCAACATGCACTTATCAGCACACATACCCCTCAAAGCTGTGACTGGAACACTGGGAATACACAAAAGCCCCTGGAAATGTGAAGGGGATTACTGAATATTCCAAATTCTGAACAGTTTTTGCCAGTAGAAGCTCACTGAGTCACTAAGAGAGTATAACAGATTTACTATATCTCTATTTCAATCTGCTAAATTACACCACAGCCAGAATCAGGTTTTTACAACAACTGCAAACTAAAGGCCTGAGGTTCTTTTTCTCCCTATGGAATGCTGTCTGCCAGAAATTCAAGACTCAGGGGACCTGATGGAGAACAGTAGTAGGAAAATGTGCTATTTCTGCTTCAGGCAAGCATCTGGGCTGTGCCTACTTCTTGCATCTCAGGGAGCTGACAGCAGAGAGCTCAGATACAAGACCTACAAAACCACAGAATTTGGCAGTCAAAACACAAAAGGGGAGTAGCAGAGAGGCAGAATCGTGCAGGAATCAGCTGCAGCCTCGGCAAGTCACTGCTGGGTTTTGCAAATCCCTGCCTGAGGTTTGACACAGCACATGTGGAACAGGGGAGGTGTTTTGAGGGACAGTTGTTTATTTGATCAGTCACACAACACAAGAGAGATAAAAGAAGTGTAAAGGTCTCTTAAAGTCCACTCTGTAGCATGCACTGTTCTGTCAGCAGCTGGCAGTGGGATCCAGTGTGGATCAGCACATTCATTTAGAGAATTTCAATCATTTGCAGAGTGAATTGTCTAAAGTGAGGCTGCATCCAGCATGAGGATTTGGGATTTCACTTGGGACAGGAGCAGGTGAGGTGTCAAAGCATGGGAAGGACAGAGATGCTCAGGGAGAGGTTTATGGGGACAGTGTCCAACAGCCCATTTCAAGAACTGACAACTTTGAAAGAAAGCCCTTGTTCTACTGAAACAGCACCAAAACAGAGACACAACCTGCTCCACAGCCCAGCCCAGGCCCAAAGAAATGGGCCAGACAAGATTTGGGCATAACCCTGGGTCACAATCAGAGAGGCTCCAGAGCTGACTCCGGGTCCATGCTCCGGGACAAGGCAACCCCTCTCTCCAGGCAGCAAACCAACGTTTCTTCCTCTGATTCAGCTTTTCCCTTTATTCATTGGCCTGTGATCCACTTGGTGACAGGGAGAAGTCCCACCACCTTTGATGCCAATATGATTGATTGCAGCTTTTATAAAGGTTTGCTGTATTGACACACACAGTTTATAATTTCCCCCCATTTGAATTTCTAATTCCCTTGATATTGGTGGAATTTCTCAGTTAAGAAACTTTTCTCAAGTCAGAAGTGTGAGTAATTTTCACATGATCAGCACTGCATGAATGCTAAAAAGAAGGAAAGAGAGAGAAGCACATTAATGACAGTCCCTCCAGAGATGGTCAGGATGTACAAAGGGACATTAAGGATCTGCTTTGATACCACACTTGTTCCAGCACCATCCCACACTGAACTGAATCCCATCTTCAGAAACAGTTAAAACGCTGCCCCCATCTAGTGAAAGTTACAAAGACATTTGCATGTTTTTTTCAAGAAGGTTGGAAAAATCTCTTTGCTCTCTCGGTCCATGAATATGAAGAACCCACCACCAGCAGGAGCTCCTTACAGACAGAACTTGGGAGACAGCTCTGAATCAATGCAATGTCTTCCTTTAGCACACCACAAACTTAGTGAATTATTTTTCTCTTTTAATTGAAGAGTAGTTTCTTGGGAATGTATTGGGATAAATGCTTTGGAAGTTCTGTTTAGCTCGAGAATCATAACTTTTATGATGTACAGGTAGATTTCAAGATAAGGCTATAGACCATATTATTTTTTTATATGAACTCAGACTGAGTTTTCCCAGTGACAAATAACAAAAGCAGAAGCACTGTACAAGCATCAGACTGGCTGGACTGGTACTCACAGATGGGAAGAGTGGGGCGTGAGAGAAGCTGGACTCTCCAGCCCCATGGGGTTTCTGAGGGGCTGTACCCCAAAACCCCAGAAAACAGCCCAGCCCCCTGTGTCCCTCTGGCTCAGTCCTAGCTTTGTCTCTCAGCTGTTGAGGGGGCTCTGGTCTAGCAGAAAGAAGTACTTGAGTAACGTGAATCAAATACCAGGAGGTGGCTGTTACTCATCAGCATCTATTCTTCAGCTAACTGAGGAGAAATGTTCCTTAAAAAGAAAAAAAAACCAACAAACACAAAACCAAACTACCAGTGATTTAATCACTTTAAAGATAAATTATTCTTTGCCAAACCTGTACTGTGAGACAATTAATTACAAGGAGATCTGGCAAATCTTAATTCATTGCGCTGTGGCATCAAATTCTGTCCTCTGGCATGCAGCAAGGACCAGGTCAGTGTGAATGGAGGATGGATTGATCATTTGTGACAAGGTTCATTTTGGTAAAATTGTTGTGGTTTTTTCCTTCCCCAACGACTTTTTTTTCCTTTTTTGACTGATGTGCTAAGAATAGACCTTCCTGACTTTGAAACGCTGCTGTTCCTCAGTGAATGTCACAGCCTTGGATTTAAAAGAGAATGTGACACTTAAAAGGCTTGACAATAGAACGACTTTGTAATTCAGATGATGCTGGAGGAGCCCCTCTCGCTGTGTTCAGTTTGCAGCAAAGATGCACCACGGAGGAGAAGGAGACGAGGAGCTGGTGCTGGGTGGAGGACAACACCTCCCACTTCTCCACCCCAGCAAGAAAAGGCAGAGGCAGCTGCTGACAGCTCCTGAAATGCTGCTCCTTTAGCAGCAGTGGGGAAGGAGAACAGTTCATTGTTTGGAAGTTCGAGAAGGAGTGAGCAGAGTCCCAAGGCAGAGAGCAGGGCAGCAGGGACAGGCAGGGCTGGAAGGCTGGGGGTGACACGGGGGGAACAGGAGAGCCCCCGAGGGTCATTCTAGATCTCAGCTTGGGGGAAAGCAAAGGTTCAAAAGGGGAGCCTCTCACAAAATGAGGTACACACAACATCGGGAAAAATGTAAATGCTCAGATGCTGTGGGGAAAAAAAGAAAAATCCAGGCCTGTTTGGAGTGCATCTGTCATTTAATGGTTAGATTTGCTAAATGAGCCGAGATGCTGGAATATCTGATAATCGCAGGGGGATTGGCATCAGCCTCAGTGCTGCATTTCACAGGGGCTGCACGGAAGCTGCCAACAAATATAAACCCTTGGTAATCACAGTGCTTGGTTTCAAGTCTGCAGTAAATGTGCTTTTGACAACTACAGCCTCTCAGTGTGTTCAATTCATTTCATTTATTATCTGGTGCCCTTTGACTCCCTGAGAACAAGCACTGTACTGCAAAAGCCTTGAGACAACTTCTCATTCCATCCTCCAGGCTGTAAGCTTCCAGGAGAGAACCAAACACAGATTTAGGCAAGGACTACCCAGGACAGAATCATTTCGTAGAGCTGCTCCCACATAAAACTCTAACATTGAGCTGAAAACTGTATCCCAGGCTATCAGAGAGCAGAGGGCATAAACGAGGTGAGGCAGGCAAGTGGACACATTGTCTGGGGATGAATTAAAGCACTCAATCACAGAGCAATTCCAGCAGCAGAGAGGGACGCTGGGCGAGGGAGGAGCTGGAGCTTTCCCGATGGAAGTGGATGAGAGGCAGGGGACGGAGGGAAGTTGTTCCATCTCCTCGGGAGATGGTGGCACACAGGCAGCTCTGACTGCAGCTGAGGAAGAGGTAACTATGGAGATGCTTAAAAGGGGCTCCAGCCAAAAGGAAGGAAGAGCAAGGACACAAATGTCTGATTGTTCCTCAAGAGGCACGTGGGAAACAGCCTGTTCCAGACCCTGGGGAAGCAGGGCTGCAGCAGCAGAGCGCACAGAGAGGGGAGCTGGTGCTGGGGAAAGGCTTAATTCTGGATTTGTGTCATCCCCATACCCATGAGGAAGGCGGCCCACACACCTGTCAATAACGAGACCATTATAATAATTGATTTGCTACAAAGCAGGGGAGTCAGCTTTGAAGTGTTCTGTTTTTCAGCTGACACACTAAATTTTGGAGGTGGGTTAGTGAACTTCAGAGTGTGGAAAAGAACGGCCAGAAAAAGTGACTGGAGCTGTCTAAGGAGAGCTCAGCAACAGAACATGACTCAGTTCCAGCAGGGGATGGGGTTGGGAACTTAAGGGGAGAGAGAAACAATAAGGTTAAAACTGGAGCTGGCTGACATTTAAAGAACATGTTTTTTTTCAACCAGAATGAATCTGTGTGGAATATGTTTTTGTTGTTGTTGATATTTAACAGACTTTGACAGGGGAAAAAAAGCTTTTTTATTATTTTTTTAAAAAGACATTTCATTTTTGCTGGGCTAGATACCTCTTTCTCTGTCACATGCCTTATTGGAGTTCAGGGGGAAAAAAAACCCAAACAAACAAATAAGCCAACTAGGAATCCTGCCTCTTTTCTTTCATATCATCGAGGAAAGCAAATCAACATTTTCCATCAGTTCAGCTAGTCCATATTCCCCGAGTCCCAAATTGTATAAGACAAGGAGTTGTCTCCTCTGAAAGGAAGGGCTCAAGTCAGTGAGCTCCAGTTTATGGGTTCAGCCTCCAAAGCAAGCCCATACGTCCAAATATTAAAGCCTGCTGTCAACAGCAGCCCAATGCCCAGCTGGAATTCCTTCCACACATATCCAGAAGCTGCTCTACATTTATTTTCAGTGAGGCCCTTTCACATCATGTCTCAGTCATAGCCAGAAAACAGCCTACAAAATACAGGGACCTGACTGATCATCCCCAGGGGCTCTCCTGGGCCACCTCAGCACCAGGGTGTCCCTTTCCCGGCTGCCCAGGTTCGTGGCAGACTCTGGCCAGATGGCTCCATCCTGTAGCACAGTGGGAGGATTTGTAATGGCTCATATTGCCCACTCCATCCCAGATGTCGAAATAAATGCAGGCTGGAATCGCCTCGTCAAGGAGACCTGGATCAAAGCATTCAGCCAAAGAACGTTGGGAACCCTATCCTGCTTTGGAACTGGCTTCTCGTGATCAGATTCTATGCTGTTACCTTTATTATCCAGTTTATACTTTGCCACCCTGCCTAAATAACCAGAATGGGGTGGGCTGGGCACAGCTGAGCCTCCAGCAGCTCCCAAATGAGCCCAGCTCCCACCCCTGCACCGACTGCGGTGTGTGCTGATGTCTGAATTCGTGGACATGGATACATCACTGGGGCAGGGGAAAAGTCACTGAAAGTGGGTGCAAATTGTGGTCACCATGGCAGAGATCCAGAGCTGCTCCCCTCCTTCATGTCCCTGTCACCGCCACTGTTTGGACAAACTGATGTCACAGCAGCACTGCCCTTCCATCCTTCCCTTCTGTGACTCCTTCAGTCACATGTGTAGGGAAAGAGCAATTCCAGCACTGCCCGTGACCCCCGGCACATCCAGCGGCGAGGCAGGACAGCCAGGAGCCACTGCTGGAATGCACAAACCAGGGCCAGGGCAGTGTGTAACCATCACAACCCCACAGCCTGGGGACACCTGGGAGCGCTCCAGCCCCAGGACAGCATCCAGGCAGGATTGTCCAGCCCCAGGACAGCATCCAGGCAGGATTCTCCCTCCGCATCTGCCAGCCCGGCTTGCAGCCAGCGTGTTGTGGCTGTCAGCACAGGGATGTGAGCAGAGACACCAGTTCTGGAGTCTGCACTCCCCCCACGGGAGGGGTTTGGGATGCATTTTTCCCTCAAGAAAGATGCATCACCACACATCTCAGGGGCAGTTTCAGTAGGAAAGGCGATCGTGACACGGCTTTGTTGTCATGTGAGGAGTTCTGGGCAATTCTGGTTCCCAGCAAACAACATTTTCCCAGTTAGTGCTGAAAACTCGCACATGGAGAAGAGGAATGGAGCTCGGGTCGGTTCCCTCACTGCTGCCAGCAGGGACCTGTCCTGCAGGGGTGACAGAGGTGACACTCACTGGACCAGGTGCTAGGCAGCACTACCTGGAGCCATTCCCTTCCTTTCCTGCAGCTGCCACAGGCTGCCACACCATTAATTAGTGCTCATCTACCAGGCAGAGGACCTTGGCATGTGACAGCAGATAAAATTCTGTTAATTCCTCCATCCCCTGAATACTTTATAGCTATTAATTGGGGGTGTGAGCTGTGTGAAAGAGGTTATAAAAGTGAGCTCTGGAAACACAGATAAAAAAGACAGACAGATAAATCACAGGCAGACAGATGCTCATCACACTTGGCTGCCAGTGAAACACCAAACCTCATTTTAGACTAATGGAGAACAGCAGCATCTCTACTAATGATGCAGAAAAATATGAGGGTCTTTTCCTGAGATTTTTTCTTAAGTAATACATTTCTAGACAAGTTCTGACACCCTGATTTACACCCCATAACAATCCCAACTATTCCAGATTATTCCCACCACAATTGGGCACCTCTTTAACCACATCTTCAGAGTAATTCTGACCCAAGCTCTAAAACCCTGTCACAGCATTAATACCATAAAAAAGTGTGTATGGGAATTTCTTTTATTATTATTTCAATAAGGGGGAGAGAAGGGAAGAGAGGGGGTTTTGTCACTCAGCTGGGCTGGCAGCATGGGAACTTCAGCAGAGAGGGAGCTTTGAATTTCAGCCAAGTTGAAGCAACTGTGTAAAACATAATTCAATCAAGGGAAAACTTCCATAGACTCAGTCCTTACAGAGATCAAGGCCTGACTGTAACCCTTACGGGGTGGATGAAGACATAGATAACTTTTTAAAGGTATTAAAAATAAACAGGGAATCTTCAGAGCATAAAAATATGAAACGGCCTCCAGAAAAGCTTACTACTTAAATTACAAGCAAAGGAATTGAGAATCACCAAGTTCTACAAAAACAAGGGAAGGTTATTCTTTCCTTTGCTGTAGAATGCAGCAAACACCAGAAAAGGGATGGTCCATGTGAAAAGAAAATGACAGTACAATGACAACTGAGTAAGATTGGCAACAAATACACACAGGCTGGGAATCAGAAAAAAGAATTTCTGAAATAAATGTCCTCCAGGAATAAGAGCTTGCCCAAGTCTGAGCTAGAGCTTGTTAAGATCAAGATGAGAATGTACAAAAAGAAGTTTACAGCAGGAGGGGACCAGGCCCAGTGCTCCAGGGGCTTCCTGACCATCTTAACAGTTTTGCATATTGCAACCCTTTGAAAATTCCCTGTTTAATCAGCCAGGATATCTGTGACTGGTAGAGAGGCCCAGGTCCATTAAACTCCATATTCTGTGCATTGTTCTATAAATAGCCTGAACATGATGTTCCTCGGTGTTGGAAAAGATTAAATGATAAAGTTCATTGGAAATGATGTTCTGTTGCTTTAATGGTGCCAAGGGTAAGGTAGCATTAAAAGGAGAGGCACAGAGGAGGAGAGAAGAATCTTTCATCTCTGGAAAGTAATGAAGAGGCCCAAAATAAGATCAAGGCCTGACTGTAAGTGGTTCTATCAAATTATATAGGAATATAATGAGTTCTACACTATCTGATTTCCATATGCAGCTCCATAACATCTCCCCCAAAGCAAAAGCGACAGAATATTTGAACTTGGCTCAAAATCTGTTTAATGTAAAGATCTGAGAGGAAGTAAAATCCAACTGTACATACTTTGTTTCTTAGGGGGAAAAAAAAGAGGTTAAAAGGAGAAGAAAAAGTTACTCTTAGGTCCTGTACCAGTGCTGTGCTCTGGTGCCTGTCCATTCCCACAGCAGATGGGCTGTGGCTGCCAGAATAACAACTGCTCCTGACTGGATGGGCCATTTGCTTTCCAAACAGCCTCATCTTACCCCGCTCTCAAGCCCAGGGAGCAGCCCCAGCCCCAGCCCCAGCTCGGCACTCCAGCCTTTGGCAGAGATGGCAGAGCAGCTTCCCAGGGCCCTAAGCAGGACAGATGAGCAGTGCTGCCTCACTGTACTGAGCAAAGCACTCCATGGACAGTGGATTCATTGAATATCTTGTTTGCTCCATTATTTTTGAATGCTTTTTTTAAAATGAAGGGTTTTCCATGTTCTGCTTGGCAAGGAAAAACTACCACAACAGGCCAGGGAGCTGAGCAGGTTTGCACCGGATGAAGGTTCCATCCATTCCCTTTCTAAGTTACATCTGTGCTCTGAGCTCCCACTCAGAAGTACAACCTGAAGTCTCTGCTGAATTCCTTCTGGAATTTCAGGCTAAAAAATTAGTCAAAGGTTCCAGAGACAAGATCATTTCGGGAAGGTGAGAACATAACCACAAGAAAACACTTTTTTGTCATTCCAGACTCCAAGCCCTGTTGTTCAGCCTGTACAAACTCCTCTTCAACTCTACAATCTGCTTGTCACCTTTTCCATCTTCCAAAATCAACCATGTTCTTTCCATCTAGAATTTAAAGTCCAAACCCCAAACAAGCAACAAATGCAGACAAAAGCAAAAAAATCAAGTGCTTGCTGAATGGCTGCAATATTTCACCTTGAGAGTAAAAACCAGACCCAAAACACTCTGTTGATAACTTTGGAGAGCAGCTTCATTTCAGCCTTAAAGGCCCAGTGGTGCTCACCTACTGCAGCAATCACCACTAATACTCAAACTATTAATTATTGAAGAATTAGCACGTGAAACATGGTTAATTACTTTGTGTAGCTGTGTTTTCTACCAGGAACCCTCATGGTGTGGTTTTAGCAGTAAAGGGAGATGGAATGTGGACAGAGCACCCCTCATATGAGGAAAGGCTGAGGACTGGGACTGTTTGGTGTCAAGAAGGGAAGGCTCAGAGGGAGCTCGTTAGTGGATAAATACCTTCAGGTGTGCAGGTTCTGGAGCTACTCAAGAAGCACCTGACACAGGGTGGAGGTGGCTCTAGATCAGGTGACCTCGTTAATGTACAAATACCTTCAGGTGTGCAGTTCTGGAGCTACTCAAGAAGCACCTGACAGAGGGTGGAGGTGGCCCTGCAGGTGAGATCAGGTGAACTCATTAGCATATGAATAGCTCCAAAACCACCTGACACAGGGTGGAGGTGGCTCTAGATCAGGTGACCTCGTTAATGTACAAATACCTTCAGGTGTGCAGTTCTGGAGCTATTCAAGAAGCACCTGACACAGGGTGGAGGTGGCCCTGCACGGTTGGACCAGGTGGCCTATGATTTGATTCCAGAGATCCTTTCCAACCTCATCCTGAGAGGGATAATGCTAAAAAGAGCTCCAGTGCACAGAGGGAGAAATGGATGCAGGGCCTGCACAGAGAGTTCCTGACATGCAGGCGCTCCACTCACTGCTTGCTCGAGAACAGAAGGTCTGGAAAGCTGAAGTTGTCTGGCAAATATGCAATTGTGTCATAGGTTGTAGCTTAATAGTTTATTATCCCACATAAATCAAGAGTGAGCGCTATCTCCATAAGAATTGGATGAAAATCATTAATAAATAATAATTAGCTGTTTCCTGAGCCTGCCATCTGGTAAGCATTTCTCCCAGCCAGCAGCTCCTGCTCCCTGCACTTCTCCAAAAAGCAAAAAGATGAACTCAGGCTCTTCCCTCTCCTCTGCCAGTCCCTTTGGGAAGTGCAGACACCCAGGATGCTGCACCCTCCCCAGCCCAGCTCAGGTCTCCACTTCTGCAGCTCTTCCCTGCCCTTCCTGCTTATTCTGAGCCTCCAGTTTCTTAAAAACCAGCAAGCCCCAGAAGTTACTGAGCCCTGCCTTCCATCCTGCTCTGAGAAACACGTGGGCTCCAAGATAACCAAATTAATCATTCTAACCTGTAAGTGGCTGTCATTAGTATTATTATTTTCATCATATAAATTATCTTCCAGATTAGGTCATATGCATTTTGAGATCCTGTGGTTTCCTAGCAACTCCTCTCCCCATCTCCATGCAGACACAGTGTGCCGTTTGCTTTTCCTTTTTTAGCCTCCCTGTGCAGGGGTTATATTCAGTAACAGTGATCTCAGGCCCAGCCCTGGTGACCTTTAGTCTGTCACATTTGGGGGAGAAGATGCAGAAGACAACGATCCTCCCCAAAATGACGCTTGCAGCAGAAGGGCAGAGAAGCACAGTATTCCACTTGCCCATGTTCTGTGCCCAGACCAGGAGTGCTGAGCTGCAGGAGAGGGGTGACAAAAACATGCCCACATGTGGTAAAAACTGGCAGAATTTGGAAGATCTTAAACCCCTTTTTACTGTCAGGCTTGATCAAAGTGCCACACCCCACACAGGCACAGGACAGGTACCCAAGCACCAGGCAGAGCTTGTGTCCCTTGACAGAGACCCTTTGACGCTTTCCAAAGAATTCAGATTTGCACACAGACATTCACAGAAAAACCTGAACTGTTGTTTCAGAGTTGTTTCTAGTCCAACGGAGGAAACTGTCTGGAGGGCCAAACCAATTTTAGGCACCAATTTTAATTAACTTCTCTAGCTGAGTTAATCAAGATATCTACCAAATTTAATCATGATGGGGACCCGGCGCTGGGCGCTGTGATGATCCCAGCCAATCCTTTGTGTGAGGAGAATAGGATTAACTTCTGTCCTGCCCCACTGACATTTTTTAAAATAATGTCTGTTCTAAACTACAAAAGCTGTGGGGCTTAATTATTTAGATAGCAAGTGGCCCTGTTTCAAAAGGAAAAGGGAACAGACCTCAGAACCATCTCCAGCCCACATGGAGTACAGCTATTAATATTTGATCCCCTGCTAGCCTGGAGGCAAAGGGAATAATGTTCATTACAACAGCCTGAGACTGAATCCACTTTAATAAATGACTGAACTGAAGATGAGGATGAACCTTTCCTGCTACAGGTGAGGTAAGCTGGGCACTGACAATTCCTCCAGCAAAGGAGCTGATATTTTATCAAGCACAGGGAGAAATGGGAATCTTCAGTGGTGACCATCAGAGCATCCCTGGAAAAACCACCACTGCATCCAAAATCCACTCCTGCTTACAGGAGAGAGGAGATCATTGTGAAAAGTGAGGAACACACACACAAAGGCACATACTTGCATTTAAAAGAAACAATTTAATGGAAATGTAACTATGAGGAACAGAGGGACAATGCCATGTACCTGGAATATGAAACATCCCTCATTCCCTTATCCCGGCTCTCTCCCACAGCTCCCATTCCATAGCAGCAGTCCCCATGGATTTTGTTCCAGGTTGCAGCCTCAGGCCCGTCCTTCTCAGGGCCTAGAGCAACACAGCAGTTTGGGAAAGTCTTCAGGAAAAGTGAAGATCCAATTTCACTTTCTTGTTGTGTTCTCAGTCTGTGTTTTGTCCCTGTCTCAGGCCGAGAGCACCTTGGCCCAGCACAGAGATCTCACTCTCACACACCGATTAGGAGGCTCAACGTTAAAATGGGACAAGGAAATCTAGGTGAGGTATAGAAAATAAAGCCAATTTCAGATGTCCCCATTTTGGGGGGTTCGAAAGATGACCTATTTTTCAGATTGGTCATAGTCTGTGTCACCCAATTAAAGCTGCAAACTTTACCCTGTGCATGTCTTTGCCTGAGAAATTGTCTGCTTGAACACAAGGTCTTGATGTTAAACAAATATTTCAGATATTTCCAATGCTGAAGGCCAGAGTGGCTCACACCTGGGCAGGGATAGAGCTCCTGAAATGGCTCCACTCTCTGGACCCACTGCAGATATTTGCCTCCTGCCTTTCCTCTTCCTACAGCGTTTACCCATTAGCACCTCTAATTAGAAGGGAAAATCACGAGCTCCATGTTATTTAAGGGATTAGGCAGCATTTTAAACTACAGCACAATGTAATTATTTTTTAATAGCTGCAGCTATTTAATGTATTTACTTTTAATGGTGTTTGAGTCATAAATTAACAGTAGAAAAGAAAAAAGGCAAATCACTTGACAGAGGAGCAGGCAGCAATTGAAAAGAAAAACTAAAACGCTAAAAGGAATTTTCAAAAATAATCAAAAAGGAAGAGGTAGGGTCAGTTTTTCTTGTTTGCATTATTCTGGACTGCTTCTTATCATCTAACTTGTCCCCCTGGAGATGTGTATTTTTGGAGAGTGTTCTTTTATCAGATGCCAAAGTTAATGAAGTCCCACTGCCACTGCTGGGACACAGGTCCAGGCTCACTGAGGGCCCACTGTCCCTGTGCTGCTGCAGCACGAGCAGAGCAGGGGACAGAGACTGCCAAGGACAGAGCTGAGGGGGAGAGAGAGGGGTTTGAAGGGCCCAGGGTGGTGGGGGAAGGTGAGAAATGAAGGCACCTCACGTGCAGAGCACCTGAACCCTGAACAGCACCCACGGCCCCTGTGCCCGCAGCACGGCCAGCGCGAGGCTCCAGTGCTCTGCATCTCACCCCAAAAAGGAACTCTGGGAGGCATAAAGGAGCCTGCAGCACCCCAGGTGCTGTCTCTGGGGGGTTGTTAACAGCCTGTGGCAGACAATGTGCTCCAGGCAGCTGTGAGCTGTGCTCAGCTGCCCCCTGCACACAGACGGACAGACAGACAGACACGCAGAGCCGCCTGTGCCCCTATTCCCAAAAGCTTCTTGTCCTCCTGACCACCCCTGGTATTTCACCCCAGCCTTTTCCAGGCAGAGTGACCACCCAAAGTCGCCTCCCTCCCGGTACTGGCAGCACAGGACAAATCCCCAGTGCTCCCAGCCCCAACCCCAAGCCATAACTCCGCTCTGTTCCCCAGCCTCAACCCCAGCCCCAACCCCAGACCTAACCCCATCCCTAACCCTGCTCTGTGTCCCCATCCCTAACCCCATCCCTAACCCTGCTCTGTGTCCCCATCCCTAACCCCGCTCTGTGTCCCCATCCCTAACCCTGCTCTGTGTCCCCATCCCTAACCCCAGCCCTAACCCCGCTCTGTGTCCCCATCCCTAACCCCATCCCTAACCCCGCTCTGTGTCCCCATCCCTAACCCCATCCCTAACCCTGCTCTGTGTCCCCATCCCTAACCCCATCCCTAACCCCGCTCTGTGTCCCCATCCCTAACCCCGCTCTGTGTCCCCATCCCTAACCCTGCTCTGTGTCCCCATCCCTACCCCCATCCCTAACCCCGCTCTGTGTCCCCATCCCTAACCCCATCCCTAACCCCGCTCTGTGTCCCCATCCCTAACCCCGCTCTGTGTCCCCATCCCTAACCCCATCCCTAACCCCGCTCTGTGTCCCCATCCCTAACCCCGCTCTGTGTCCCCATCCCTAACCCCATCCCTAACCCCGCTCTGTGTCCCCATCCCTAACCCCATCCCTAACCGCGCTCTGTGTCCCCATCCCTAACCCCGCTCTGTGTCCCCATCCCTAACCCCGCTCTGTGTCCCCATCCCTAACCCCGCTCTGTGTCCCTGCAGAAGGCGCGCCTGGCGCGGATCCGCGTGGCCAAGACGGGCAGCTCCAACGCGTACCTGCACAGCAAACGCAACGGGCTCCTCAACGAGGCGCTGGAGCTCACGGTGAGTGCACAGCCCTGTCCCTCCACGGCTGCCCACCCCCCCAGCCCCGCTCCTCTCCCCGGGCTCCCCCCGTCTCTCAGCTCACTGCTCGTTCCCAGCCTGGCACACGGGATGTGCTATCACACACTGCACGTGGGGTGTGCGGGCACAGCTGGAACCCAGCTGCTCGACTGGATAGCAGGGAAAAGCTTCCTTGAGCTCCTCCTTGAGCTAGGAAAGGATCTGGCTTTCCAGCAAGTTCACAGCTCCCTCTAATCCCTGGGTGTGACGGAGCTGTTGGAGCTGGACTCATTTACACAGCCCACACTATAAATACCCACTGCCTTCCGTTTATTTTTTAAGAGTCTAATATCTACTACCTGATCATCTCCAACAGGACAAGGAAAATATTCCCTAGCTCCTGTTTCAGGCAGGCTGGTGGTGAGTTTATTTTTAAAGGCCTCCAGAGGCCTCTGGCTGCTCAGGAGGGGGAAAGTTTTAAATGCTCAGACTGCTCAGCAGAACCAGCAAACACGAGAGGAGGTTATTACATTAAGCCTGATCAACACCAGAGCAGGTATTAGCACATTTCATGGATTTCATTTCAAATAAATCAGCCTTTCATGTACGTGGGGAGTGAAGAGAGAGATGAAGAATATTTGATTGAGCCCCAGAGCCGCCTAGAACTCATTTGTGCATCCTCACTTGGGATCTGATCCTCAATATCACTCTCCCTGGGACACAGCCCTGCTTTTGTGCCCAGAGAGGAGAAACAGAGCTGGGGAAGGGTCTAGAGAATAAGTTCTCTGAGGAGCAGCTGAGGGAGCTGGGGGGGCTTTTCCAACCACAACAGTTCTGTAAAATCAAAGCTGAAAACCTTTCCAACCCCTGCAAAAGCTGCTCCCCTGGACATGAGCCCACTCCTAGCCCAGCTCAGTGGGCTCAGCACAGGGGAGTCGTGCAGCACCTGGTTCTGCACGTAGGATGTGCTCAGTGCAGCCTGAGACAGATAAATCTGGCCCTTTACAACTGGAACTTTCTAAACTGTTCAACAAAAGCGCTTCACACCAAGTATGGATTTGGAAGGTGGGGGGCCCAGAGCAGCTCTGTTCTCCCTTCCAAAACAAGTTGGATCCCTCTGACTACACATCCAGCGTTGTCTCCTGATCAGCAAATGGCAGCCACGCTCAGAAATCTGTTCCTTGCACCATACATCACTGCTGAGCAGTTCAGGAGGAGTTCCTGTATCAAGTAAAGGCCATGACTGGTCACACCTATCCCAGAGCTTATCCCCACACAGGAAAGGCTCAGGACTGGGAAGTCAGCTCTGCTGGGATTCTGCTCTTTCATTACCCAGAAAACATGCAAAAATTTGACTAAAAATTTAAAATTTCCTTTTAAACTTTAGGTTTCTAGTCTTTAAAAATTGCCAGGAGAGCTTAGCAGGATCACTCAGTTTGCACTTGATCTTCCAGCCTGTCATCCCAGCAAGGATCTCCTCACTTCTCTTGTCAACCAAAACTCCCTGCCAAGACCACTCAGGGAAGAGCAGCTGACACACCAATGCTTAAGTCCAAAATGCACGAGGCTGAGAGAACTATTTGGCTGAATGGGTTCATTTTCTGGCACTTGAGCAAAAATAAGTGGGAAAAGGATCATTTTGGCTACAAAGCTACTGTAGGCACAGGAAGGAAAACAGAAACATTTCTAAAGAGGTTCTAGAGGAATTTTTAACCATTAATAACTAAATTTAGATCTATAGGAGCTCCTATAGCAGGTTTTCACAAGGTTTTCTGGCTGTAACTTCCTTCCTGGTGGGTTTATAGCTCTAAATCATAGAATCCCAGAAGGGTTTGGGCCAGAATCAAGACCCAACACGTCTCTCCATCCCCAGGTAGTGGCACTAATTAATTACAGAACTGCAGAGCGTTTTTCCCTTCAGGTGTACATGACCAGTTTAACTCCACGAGGCAAGATTTTATGTCCTTTCATTTTGTGGTGGAACAACAAACTCTTCTGAAGAGTACAAAATGTGAATGACAGCACAGTCTAGACAGCCAAATTTTTTAAGCTGTAAAAACATAAAGGAACACGACTTGTGTAGCTGCAGTAACAGACACCAAAATATTATCTCCATACTGTGCATATTTGTCAGTCACATTAGTGTCAAACTGCTTCCCTGCTCAGGTACAAGCCCTGTTTTGACACCTTGCCCAGGATCTGTGTGAACAGTAATGGGCTGCACATGGCCAGACTGCCACAGGGCTGCTTTGTCCCCCAGCAGTAATTCCAACTGCAATTACTCCACGGCCATGACCAGACGTTCTCTCTCCCATCACCAGGGATCCCACAGCTCTGGGCTCACTGTGGGTGTTTAGCAAGGGCCCAGCGGATTGTGTGACACTGGGAGGGGTCACCACGGCCCCACGCCGTGCCCTGGCTCTGGCTCTGCAGCCAAACCAGTAAATTGGGAAAACAGGGCTGCTCAGGGTTCCGGAACGTGTGCTGGAGTGTCCTTTCATTAGCACCAGAATGAATACACTGACACCATCTTCCAAGGGAACAGCACGTCTCCAGCCCGGAGCCTCCCATCAAAGTGAAGAAAAGGACTCATCCAAGGACAGCAGCAGGAAGGAGATCTGCTTCCAGCAAGAATGCAGGCTCGTGCTTCACAAACATGTGGATTTGTGGCATTTGCCATCTAGACACAAAGTCCTCAGACTGTTTTCTTCTCATTTTGAGATTTTTTTAGTGGGCTTTATGTCAAAAGTGCTCAAGGGATGGTGAGCTCCTTCCCATGGCAGCAGCCTACATATCCTCTTAGCACTAATCTCCTTGTACAGCAGCTGAAATTCCCTTTTAGCTGCAGTGCCAGGAGGTGCATATCCCAGGAGCAGGAGGCCGGCAGGTCTGGTGCCTTTTCACCAGCCCCAGATAAGCACTGTGGCTGTTCCCTGGGCAGGGCCAGCCCAGCCCCTGAACCAGCTCACCAGGACCCAGTGATGGAGCACTGAAATAGAGGTGAAGTGGAAGAATTTTGGATTTCAGAACTGACACCACAGTGTGCTGCAGCCTCCCCCCAGGCAACCAGCAGTTCACGGAATGTCTTCCAAGAGCAAACTGAATTGTAACTGGCATCAGATCTTTGGCATCCCTGCTCAAAGAGCAAAGCTCTCCCTCCCCCACGAGCTCTTCCATTGCAGCCAAACTCTTCTGCTGAAGACACAGATTTTGTTTGCCTGCAGATGCAACCTCTGTAGGTTCCCTTTCCTCAGTGCTACCCCCAAAACGCCAAGTGTCTGGGACGTTGGCACTGGCCCTGGCCCTGGCCCAGGGCAGCAGCTCCTGCAGATCTCATGCCTAATTTCCACGTGGGATGGCCTCGGGTGTTTCTGCCCTTCTGGAAACACTGAGCTGACTGAAAAAAAATCCCAAAGGAAGATAAGGTACAAGTCCCACTCCCTGACACTCCAGGTTATTCCTGGTCACTGCCATCCCTTGAGCCCTTTCCCTCAGGACCAAGCCCAGCCTTGAGCTGGAAGGCAGAGGGAGAGCCTGGGCTGTGCTGCCAACACTTAACAACTGGTTTGGGTCTCCTGCCAGAGCTGTGGAAGCTCTGTCTTGGCTCTCAGACCCCTTTTAGAGTTCCTCTTAGGCAAATCCTCATAAAAAGATACTGTTTGCAATATGTGCTCTTCCTCTCTCTTTTCCCAGTGTTTTAGTGCAGCATCATCTCTGCTTTAGGGCTTCCAAGGGCCTCCATGGGAAATATTCCAACCCAGACTTCAGTGGAGTCAGTCATCTCAGCAGGAACCAACAGGACCTGCTGGATGTGTTACCTCACCAGGAGGATTGTTAATAAGAAAAATGGAACTGATTTTTTTTTTAGGCCACTTCTAAAAATACGTCAGGGAATGTTCATCCTCCAAAACAACAGCAACAAAAAAATCCATAACCTGCCTAAGATGCATTCCCACAGGATTCTATTAATTCTGTGTACAGGAAGTCAGCTTCCCTAATGTCCCACTTCAGCTGTGTTTTGGCACCTGTCAGGGACGAAGTTATTCCTTCACTTAAGGATCCCAGCACCAGCCTGGGAATGGCATCCAGAGCAGGCACTTGCGGGGAAGCAGTGGGACACAGGGGTGCATTTAAATGCAGTGCTTTAACCACAGCTGAATTTGATCCCCTTGAGAGCAACAAGCAATGTCTTGGCAAGATGTTCTGCCACCCATTTCCTCTCCTGAGCAGTCAGATCCTGCTGTTTTGTGTCTGAGCAGCAATTCCAGCCATGCACATCCATTTTTGACTTTCAGATTCAGGCATTACAGAAGACACCAGCCCCCTTTCCTTCTGAGGCTCAGGGACACATCTTACACCACCTAATTGCTGCTTTAATGCACGTCATTGTCTTTGAGAGTGCTCATCCTCAAAGACACACAACAGATTAACGTGTCGTGAAATCACAGGCGGTTTCGAGACCAGAAACTTAAATAGCAGTAAGAGCATATCCTTAAACCCCAAATGTTAACTGTGCCATTCCCTGCTCCCGTGTGCAGCCGTGGTCAGGAGCTTTGGGCACACGAGCTCCAAGGGCCCAGCACTGCCCGGGTCGGGCAGAGCCAGGGGAACCAGGCAGCTCAGCTTTGCCTCCCAACAGAGACTCGAGGTCAGGGGACATCTGTTGGCATTCAAAGGTCACGGCAAGCTTAGAAGTCTTAATGTATTTTGGAAAAGTACAGCAGCACAGATTCTTTTTTTCCCTTTGCCTTCTGGTTCCTGAGCTTGACATCGTAAGTCAGCAGCCCTTCCCATATTTCCCCCCTAGCTACAGAATACCTAGAAACACACAGGGTTTGAATCGGAGCTGAGTGCACCTGAGTGGACAAGTGAAATCATTAAGAAAAAAATTGAGGAAACCTCCTAAGAGTGAGGAGAAAAACCCGAGAGCTGGCAACACTGAAATTGTTATCTTTACCCCAGTGGAAGTTCCTGCTGATTCCGTTTGTTTTCATGGTTTTACACCTGGTTTGGGGTTTGTTCCCTTCCTCTTTTTGTGGCTATTCAGGGATCCACCGAAGAGGAACAGCACATGACTAAAGGCACCTCCTTAATCGAAAGCCAACACCACCATCTGCTGCACTGCCTGGAAAAAACAACCGTAAGTACCAACACAACCTTCCACACCCACGGCCCTGGGTGCCCGGCCGGGGCGCCCCAAGGAGGAGGTTACACACGGGGTGCTCTGAGGTGACCCCTGTCACACTCCCTCCGAGGGTGGCACTCATTCTGGGCTCCCAGGAACATTCTGCAGTGGGTTAAATGCACTTCTATTTTGTTGTCTTTAAAATAATAAAAACAATTCCCGTGCAGAGGGATAAAATGGGATTATCTGCTACCCCTCAGTCACCCACGTCTGTACAGAGCCAGCAGCAGCTTCTTGGTCAAGTTCATCTGAACACAAATTTTCAGCGAGGGGTTAGGGAGATCCTAGAAATAAGAAGTTTCATTTCTTCAGTGCTCCTGAAAGAGAACCACAGTGCGTTTCCCTTGTGCTGTCAGCCACGCATCACACACCCATCACTGCTGCTGATCAGCACTAAGGGACAGTCCTGCTGCCTTGGGAGGAAGATGCTGCTGGTGACTCCAAACCACAGCCTGGTCACCAGTGCCCACAGGGTGGGAAAAAATAACCTTCAGCCTTGGAGATGGCTCAGAGAAGATGAACTCTGTTCAAGGGTTTAAAGGTTGCACACATCTTTTCTCATCTCTGTCTGCTTGCAAGGGCAGGTGATCTATCTCAAAGCCACTCAGGCAGCTGGTACAGCATGATGTTTCTGTTTGCATCCTGCAAGGTGCTGGGAGCCAGAGTTTTATTTTTCATTACTGACTGATTGTGTATGCAGAAGTCTCTGGGAACATTTCAGATATTTATTTGATACATATGTTTTGCTTCCAGGTTTATAGAAAAGGTTCTGCAGTAAAGGAACACATTATCTATACCATGATTCATTCTAGAGAGAATGAAGAGAGGTTAACACTTGAAATATTCATGCCTTTTTCTATCTGCATCCATCATCAAATGTACTTTTGATTTCTGACTTGCAAGGGTTTCTTTTAGACAAATCACCTTCACTTCCATAGTTTGGCTTATGCTGGAGTAGCACCACTTAGGTCTCAGAGAAACACTGGAAGAAGCTGAGTAATTAATTACAGTGACCTGAGCCCAACGAGCTCTAAAGGTCACCGTGCCAAGGGCAGTGAACTGATTCTTCCTGTATCAATGACTACTGAATTTGTTTTACACAACTCATCTCGCCTTTATTTCAATGTTACATTACCAACAGATATTTCACAACCTGACTCTTCAGTTTAAAACTTTCTGCCTCAACCCTTCAGTACTATGACCCGTATTTCACAAAAACACTTTCATTTGAAAACTTGAACAAATTGGCTGAAGCAAACAAAAGCTGACAGCCCTGCCTGCAGGGTCTGCCCTGCTCTTAGAAAGGCTGTCCAGGGGCAGGTGAACATCTCTGGGGCTGCAGGAGTTGCTCCATCGCTCATGAGCTGAAGTAAGGTGGCCAAAGTGTGCCCTAATTTGTGGTGCGGCACCCCAGTTAGTGGGCGTGGTACCCTAATTAGTGGGCGTGATACCCTGGCTGTGTCAGCCCACCACACTGCTCGCAAACCTGCTCAATGCGTCTCAGCGATTGAAAATGTTCCAAATGTTCCTCTTTTTCAGCAAAGAATGGCAATGACAGTGATACTTGAATTTTGATTAAAACTCAGAAGGAGAAGCTGCACAACAGGTTTTTCCCTCATGTTTTTCAGCCAGTTATTACCATGGTGTAGCACCAAATCAGCAGATTTGGATTCCGGTCTGGAATTACTGGGCCGGAAAGTTCAATGGGTTTGTGTGAGATCCTGTACTTCTCGTAATCTATTAAAACACTACGCAACAGAAAATTTAAATTGTAGTAAAAGCATTTTTAAACACTGAAGAGTCATTTTGTGAGCCAGTTGCAGGAATGGAATGAGGAATGTACCATGGTTGCAAACTTGTTTTAATGGGCAATTCACCTTTCCTGAAACGAGGCAGAGGATTCTCAGAGTACATTCTTTATTGGCATGGTCTCTGGGTTGTCGATGGCACACACTTCCAGCTGAGTGGCTGTGAATGGCTCACAAATCTGCTGTGTCAGATGACAAAGTGACCCTGAAGTACTTGTAGCTGCCACAACAGAGATTACTTTGTCATATTCCCACAGCAGATGGAGTTTGTTCAAACAAAAGGAGTTTTTTTTCCCTCCCATTCCAACTCCCAGATTAAGTCTGGACATTCACATGCTGTATTTTCTCCAAGTGCTGAGTGCCCTGAACCCAGTCCTTCAACCCAAACCCTTCTTCTGTGTTTTCACAGAGTTTGATCAAACCCCACAGTCCATTGGTGACACAATGGCAAAGCAATCCCTATCTGTGATTTGTGAATCAGCAGCTGAAACTTTGTTTGCCTTTGCCTTCAGCTCTCAAAAGATCAAAGTAATAAAGTTGTTACGGGTTTTGTTCTGTTTCCATGAACAAAAC